>NW_024870951.1:2312500-3512500 GCF_019054845.1 Dipodomys spectabilis
ACATTAATTTCTGTTTAGTCTTCACAAAACACTTCTCTCACATAAGTACAAAAAAACTGCAAAACAAAAAGTACAAAAAGTACAAAAAGTACATTATCATAAATGCAAATGTAGTTTATTCCCTACCATAATAATTTGGAGAAAACATGCATTAAGTTAATGGCATTGAATACTGCTCAAGAAGGGGAGTCAAAGAGAATGTAGATTATGTGTTTGTGTGTGTGTGTGTGTGTGTGTGTGTTCCATGAGTAAATAATGGAGTCAGAAGTAGGCCTAATATTCCTGTTTAGTCTTTTTGCTCAAAGCTGACACTCTACCACGAGAGCCACATCTCCACTCTGGATTTTGGTTTCTCAATTGGAGAAATAAATCAGATTTTTCTGCATAGGCTGCTTTAAACCAGGATCCTATGATTTTTACCTCTAAAATAGCCAGGTTTTAAAATATGAGCCATAGGTGGACAGCAACTGCATTAATATTTTTGCATGTTTTTATGAGTATTAGAGTAAGACATATATGTTACTTTTGAGAATGTAGGAAAATAGTAATTAATATTAAAGAGATTTTTAAAGCATACAGAGCTGAGAATAGAATTTAGCTGAGAATAGAATGGAATAAATCAAAATTACCTATGACAGTTTTCAGTGTGTGCATAGAAATGATTGCATTGTTGGAGCCCAAGGTTATCAGATAGCTGAACTCCAGCTGGCTGTTATGCTCATGAGGCCAGCTAGTGCTATTCACAAGAATATGATGTTGTTGGATGGCAGGGATCAGCTTCAAGTTCAGAACTTGAAATATTTCTATTGATCTAGAAATGGAAACACACCAGGACAAGAATGTAATTAAGTGCTGAATGCAAAAATCATAGGGTCCAAGGAAGACAGAATAACTCTTTCTATATCTGAAAGAGTATTCTCTCACAAAGAATCCTGAGCCAAATATGATGGTCAGTGTTTGTAATCTCTGAACTTGAGAGGATGATTTAGAAGTTAGCTTGAGACCAGTCTATGTTTTAGGCCAACAGAAGGACACATAGTAAAATGCAATCTTAAAACAAAAACAACAACAACAACAAAAGTCCCAATAACTGGGAATGTGGTTAGTGGTAGAGTGCTGGCCTCGCATGCATGAAGCACTTGATTTGATTCCTCAGTATGACATAAGCAGAAAAATTGGAATTGGTACTGTGGCTCAATTGGTAGAGTGCTAGTCTGGATCAAAGAAGCTCAGGGAGAGGGCCCATGCCCTGATTTCAAGCCCCAGCGCTGGCAAAATTAAACAACAGCAACAACAACCAAAAGCAAAATGCTGTTCATTGAAATAAATATGTTGAAGAATTGTTGATGCTCACTAGAAAATTGTGCTGTCGCCATTCATAATAAACTTTGTTAGGAATAAGTAAAATAAATTAATGAAATATTATCTGGCATTAGACAGTACATAGTGAGATCTAAAAATGATTGCTGCCTATGGGGACTTGACACAACTAACATTACAGATGCACTTTCTAGATTGTAAGTTTTTAAGGATACAATCATGGGTTTTTTTCTTTTTCAAAATAATTTTACTGCCAGGGGCCAGTGGCTCACACCTGTAATCCTAGCTAGTAAAGAGTCTGAGAACTGAGGGTCTCTGTTCAAAGCCAGTCCAGGGAGGAAAGTCTGTGAGACCCTTATCTCCAACTAAAGGTTCAGAAAATGTGAAGTGGCACTGTTGCTCAAGTGGTAGAATGCTAGCCTTGAGCTGAAGAGCTGAGGGACAATGCCCAGACACAGAGTTCAAACCCCAGAACTGACAAAAAATAATATCAGTAATAACATTAATTTTATTGTTACTATTAATGTGCTATATATAAAGGCTACCATTTCATAAGTTTGTTTCTTTGTTCAAAGAAACACATATGCATCTTCATTGCCAACAGCCAGGATTTGGCCATCTGCTTTCCAGCTGATCTCTGGGTGTAGAGGCAATGTGTAATACAAAGCAATACAAACCAGATAACATGAAATAAAAAATCCCTAAGTTTAAAACGTTCTTCTAGACAAGTTAAAGGAATCCTGAGAACAAAAATTTTAAGAATAATTTCAGATAGCTAAATCTCTGGGCCTAGGTTCTGTCTCTGAAATTTATTACTCAAAGCTAGTGCTTGCACTTTGAGCCACAGTGAAGCTTCCAGATATCTCGTGGTTAATTGAACAGAAAAGTCTCACCAACTTTCCTCTTCAATTTGGGTTTGAACTAGGATCTAGGGATCTCAGCCCTCTGAGTAGCTAGGATATAAGCATGAACCCCTGGCAGCTGGCTAGAATAATTGCTTACCTGAGACAGAAGCCAGGTAGTATTAATTGTCAATCATGTTTAACTGTAAAATAAACTTTACTGAAATGCCTTACAGTGGAAATAAGGAATAAAATGTGTCTGTGTGTTACAAAGTTCTTACTAAAAGCTACATATTTTACTTGTTTTTTTTCTTGCAAAATTGTGTGTTTTCCAGAATCATACCTTATCTTTCCTTGCTATTTCTTTAGTTTATTTCATACATGCCCATAGCTCCTTCAACTGTCATTTCTTTATGTGCAGAGCTTGTACATACCTATTTTCAGTCCAAATTCCTTGTATGCATCTATCATCCACATATCCAACTGCCATAAAAACTTGTGAAATAATAATCACTTCTTTCCATTACTGGATATTAATGTGTAAGTAAAATTTAGGAAAACAAAGAATAACATCAATAAATATAACTAGATTTTAATAGTAATGTTAAACATAAATTCAATGTTGATTATTTTCTGAGCAATTTAATAAAAACCTCAAGGAAAAGAAATCAACTATTTTGAGTGCTGATATTGTCATTTAAACTCAGGATCTTACCTTCTCACTTAAGCTGTTTCCCTAATGTGTGGTGCTCTATACATGAACAGCAGCTCCCCTTCCAACTTTATTTTGGGTATTATATAGAGATAAGAATCTCATGGAATAAAAAATCAGTTGTGTCCCTATCTTGGAGTTCATTTCAATTAACATCATATTATATGGTCATATGGTACCATGTACTAGTTACTACAAGTAAAGGAAACTATGGGATCTCTGTTTATTTAGGCCTGGCATATTTCATTTAGTATAATTTTTTTCACATCTTTCCATTTCCTTACAAATGGGGCAATGTAATTTTTCTGATAGAAGCATAGAATTCCATTATATATATACACACACATGCATATATATACATATATACATATATATATATCACATTTTTTCTTTTTTTATTGGGAAAATACTGTACAGAAGGTTTGCAATTACATGGGCAATGTAAAGCGCACATTTCTTATCAAGAATTGTTGCCTTCTCCTTTGTTTCCCCTTCCCATCCCTTTCCATCTGCCCGCACCTCGCGTCCCCCCACCCCAAGCCAAAGTAGTAAAGTTCGTTTTTCGACATAATGTCTTGAACATCTCATTATTGCAATGGGTCCACCTATATCCCTATTTAAACAATTTGGTTTTCCCTTCACCTCCACAAATTATGCCAACATCAAATACAGTGAAAACTTCGGTTATACCGTGGGGGAGGGCCATACAAAGCAACAAAAAAAAAAACATCTTATAAATATGTTAGAAACAAACAAAAGAAAGAAAAAAAAACTTTTGAAGCCTTATCTTGGGGTTCATTTCGCATCATATCAACTTATCTGACCTTTTCTACTTGTCTCAGACATATACTAGTTATTGCAAATAAGGGAAACCATGGGACGTATGTTTCTTTGGGCCTGGCTTATTTCACTTAATATAATTTTTCCAAGTCTTTCCATTTCATAACAAATGGAGCTATGTCATTCTTTCTGATGAGGTATAGGATTCCATTGTGTATATATACCACATTTTCTTGATCAGTTCATCTACTGAGGGGCCCCTGGGTCGGTTCCATATCTTAGCTATGGTAAATAATGCTGCAATAAACATTGTTGTGCTGGTAGCTTAGTATGGTTTTGATTGTGATCATTTGGTAAATGCCCCAAAGTGGGATTGCTGGGTCATAGGAGCTCTAAGTGGAGTCTTGGAAAAAATTATATTGCGTGAAGTAAGCCAGACCCAAAGAAACATATGTCCTATGGTTTCCTTATTTGCAATAACTAGTATATATCTGAGACAAGGATAAAAGTTCAAAAGCTATGTATATATGACCAGATAAGATGATGTGAAGCGAAATGAACTCCAAGATAGGGTTTTATAATCAACCATGTGATTTTTTTGTTTCTTTGTATGTTCGTCCCCCATGGTATAACCCCTGTTTTCACTGTATTTGATGTTCGTGCCCTGCATCTTGTATACACATTTCTCTAGCTTGGGGAGGAGAAGGAAATAAAATGTTTAAATAGGCAAAGAGACCAACCCATTGCAACAATGACATGCATAGGAGACTATGTTGAGAAAAGAAGTTTACAATTTAGGCAGGGAAGCGGGGAAGAGGGGAGAGGCAGAGTGAAGTTGTGGAGGTGGGAAGGAAGGGGGGTAGGAGACAAATAGGAAGAGGTAACCCTGCTTGATAGAAAATGCGCTCATTACATTGCTCAAGTAACTATAACCCCTCTATACAGTATTTTTACAATAAAAACTTCTTTAAAAAAACAAGGTGTCATGTACACCAAGTATAGTAATCCACTTCTGTAATCCCAGCTGAATAGGAAGAAGAAATGACAAGGATCATGGGCTGAGGCCAGGCCACAGAAATAACTGCCAAGACAGCCATCTCCCATCTCAACAAATGAGCTGGCCATCGTGATTCACATCTGAAATCCTAGCTAATTATTGGGAGGCATAGGTAACAAAGTCTCAGTCAATCTAAGATCACACCTGTGCAAAAAGTTCAAGACCTCAAGCAAATAATATGGACTAGAAGTATGGCAACAGTGGTTGAGCTGCTGGGTGCTATACAACCAAAGTCCTGTCTAGCAAGCAGAGAACTCCTGGATAGAACCCTAGTAATACTCCTGTCTTCCACCAAAAAGCCTAAATAAGTTTGTCCTATTTGAACATCTAATTTCAAGGCCACTGACAGATCAGAGATGGTGACATTCTCTTTAAAATTAGGTATTCAAAAGAGACAAAGTTATTTAGGCTTGAAAGAATTGAAAAGGAAGGAAAATGCATGTGATTTTTGTTAGCTCCATAATTCTTGAAAACATAAAATGCATATATCCATTTATGTATATATATATATATGTATGTAAATATATGTACAAGTAGTTCATCTCTTTTCTGTGTAGCAAATTGTACAAATGAATCTGCACAATCACTACTCAAAGGCATGAATAGACAAAGAGAGGGAGCAAAGAACTCATATTCAGGAATCTATGGCTAGCCAATAACCCTGAAAATCTTTATGTCAGTTTGCATTCATCAGTTACTGCAGTACAGGGACAGTAAGGCGACAATGGGATATCAGGCAGAAGAAATGAGAGAAATGAGAGATGAGAGATAAAAATGGTACAATATTCTTTCTGATGGGTAAGTAGAATTTCCAGTGTGTGTGTGTGGGGGGATGTATTACATTTTCTTCATTCATTTCTCTTGAGGGGTATCTGGGCTGATTCCGTGAGCATGGTTGTGCTGAAACTTTAACTATATCCTGGTTTGTAAACTTTCAGGTAAATGACTAGGAGTAGAGTTGATGGATAATATGGAAGTGGGTAGTCAAAAGAGAGGTGAAGGGCGAAAAGGTAGAATGAACAAGAGGAATTGGTGGAAGTGCAGAAAGGAATCCAGTAAATTAAGAAGAGTGAAGGAAGATATTCATAGAGGAGGGATGGATGAGAATGTTGAAAGGGTTGGCATTGATCAAAGTATACTGTACGTATTAATTGCTTTATTTAATGATAACTCAAAATAATGATTAAAAATCATGTCCCTAAAATGTTATTCAATTAGAAGCAAAGCATGAGAATGTGGTCAGATCATCTCTAGGGTCTATAAATCTTTTTTCATTAGGATGAGTTTTAGAACAACAGTAATGATGCCTATCATCTGAAGAAAATTTAATGATTTCCAGCTATTTAAAATAATCATTTTAGGAGATATGGCTCAAGTGGCATTGGCTACCTTGTGACCAAAGCTCTCAGATATTAAATTCAAGACTTGATCTTGAACGTAATTAAAAACAATCAATAAAAGTCAAGCACTTTCCTGGGCACTGGTAGCTCATGCCTTTAATTCTAACTTTAATCAGAAGGCAGAGATCTGGGGATCTCAGTACAGTATCAGCTTGGATAGTAAAGTCTGTGCGATTCTTGTCTCCAGTACACTGCCAAAGAAAGCTGGAAGTGGATTCGTGGCTTGTAGCCTACAGCATTAAGCTCAGGAACAGAACACAAGCCTTGAGTTAAAGCCTTAGAATAATGTATATGTATATATATATATATATATATACATATATATAAGTGTATATATATATAGATATATAGATAGATAGATATAGATATATATATACACAAATGAAGTAAATCACTCAAGTTCTCAACCTTCCATTTCCCTAATCTTAACTCTAATCCTGGTCAAAACCCTAAGAGTAACCTTGATGATAATAGTAACACAATCCTAAAATTAATGGAAATTACTCGAGTTTAGATACATCCTTACAGATACCCATTGTCTTTGAAATGATTTGCAATTAGCTCCAAATCCTACAGATTCCCTAACTTGGACTCTGAAATCTATTTTGTTCCCTATTAGGAATCATTAACCTCAAATCCTCATATCATGAAAAATACCATAGTTTCCATTGATCTTAACTTTTACTGAACTCTTGTATATCCCATAAGAAGCTGTGGGTTTACTTAAAATCTACTCTACTTCCAAACCCTAACTATATATCTAAACCTTACTAGAAACCTAACTCTAAATTTAACACTATTGAACCCTGAATAGGAAAATTAGGGAAACTGTAGCTTTTGTTAAATTTTGCACTTACTTTATTTGAAAGTGTTAGTAGAAACTCAGTTTTACCTTAAAGCTTAATGTTACCTAACCATAAGCCTAAACTGAATTAAGAAAGTAAACCTAAACCTAGAACTAATGGCCTTTGGAGTCTAAAAGCCACACAAATACATTAGTTTATCTTCATCCTAACTTCAATTCAACTCATCTTTCTAAAAATAGTTAGTAGTTTCACTCATTATCTTGTCTTTATTGTAACCCTAACCCTAACTGGAATATTGATGTTAACCCTCACCCTAATCATACTCTAATCTTAATATTATTAGTAGTTTTCTATTTCACATTCATCCTAATTCTAACTCTACTTGTTATTCGAAGATTTACTTTCAGTTTGACCCTAAATTTTCCATTTCCCTAATGCTTCCACTAAGCCTAGCTGGAACTAAAACCTAACTTTCACCCTAATAATGATCCAATTCTAATGTTTAAGAAAAATACTCTAGTTTTTAATCATTCTAATGAATACTTCAGTTTTCACTATGGAAATGAATTTCATTTTGCCCTAATTCCCACAAATTTTCTGACTCTACCTCTAAAGTTATCTTGTTCACTAACATGAGCCATTATATTACTTGTCCTCAAATTCTCTTACCAGGAAAAATATTGTAGTTTCCATTTATTCTACCTTTTCCTGAACCACTGTATCTGAAAACAGTTTCAGATTTACTGACCATCTAGTCCATTACTTAACGCTAACTCTCAACCTAAACCTTGCTGGAAAACTCTCATTAATCACTATAAGAATGATCACTGAATAATAAATATAATGATAATGTTCTAGTTACTATTCAGCCTCACATATTTGCTTCTACTTGTTAGTGAACACAATTTTATACTAAAAGCTTTCTTATTCATAACAGTATATATAATCAGAAGAAAATAGTGACCCTAATCTCAATCCAAATTATATGACAATACTAACACTAACACAAGTACACTAGTTTTCACTCATCCTT
This sequence comes from Dipodomys spectabilis, assembly GCF_019054845.1. Taxonomy (NCBI): domain Eukaryota; kingdom Metazoa; phylum Chordata; class Mammalia; order Rodentia; family Heteromyidae; genus Dipodomys; species Dipodomys spectabilis. The sequence goes on from NW_024870951.1 coordinate 2,320,451, forward strand.
CCAAATATAGGTTTCATTTTTTCCAATATCTTAGTCATTTTCTAACCCTAAACTTAATCTTTCTTAACTGGAACATTGAGAATAACAATCAGCCTAATTGTAAGTAGATTCTAATATTAATAGCAATACTCTAGTTTACATTCATTCTAATTCTTATCAGGCTTATATTAAAATTTACCTTCAATTTGACCCTCATTTTTTTTCTCCTTCACTCTAAGCCTAACTATGGCTTGAATCCTAACCATAACCTTGACACTAATCATATCCCAGTTCTTAAATTTATGAAAAATTCTCGTTTTGTGCAATCCTAACTGAAATTCCACTGGTAATTCTTGAAATAAATTGCAGGTTTTCTGTAAACTCTATAGACTTTTTCACTCTTAACTCTGACTGTATTTTGTTCCATAACAGGAATCATTATACCCATTGATCTCAAATCCTGATATTATGAAATACATTGTACTTCCATTATCCCAGCTTTTCCTGAATTCCTAGAACCTAAGAAAAAAGGTTCAGCTTTACTTAATATTTAACGTTTCTTTTTTTTTCTTTTGTCAGTCGTGGGGCTTGTACTCTGGGCCAGGGCATGATCCCTGAGTTCCTTAGCTCAAGGTGTGCGTTTAACCAATTGAGCCACAGCACAGCTTTTGTGTTTTATGGTGGTTAATTTGAGATAAAAGTCTCATGGACTTTCCTGCCTGGGCTACCTTTGAACTGCGATCCTCAGAAAACAGCTTCCTGAGTAGCTAGGATAATAGGCGCAAGCCACTAGTTTAACCCATTTCTTTACTCTATCCTCAAACCCGGTTAACCAGAAACCTAATCCAAATCACATTCTGATTTAACACCAAATGGTTAATGTAAGGAAAATTGTCTAGAGTCTATTCAATCGCACATTTTTTTGGCTTCTACTTCTTATTGGAAAACTAAAATTTACCTTAAAGCTTATCCTTCCCTAACCCTAACCGGAACAAAAAAGTATCTCACACTTTAAACCAAATTATTTCTGAATGTTTAAAGTAACACAGACTGGTTTTCATTCATTCTTGCTATTCATTCTTCTTAAAATATGTGGCAGTTTTATACAATGTCTTACATGTTTTTCTAATCCTAACCCTGCTCTAACTGACACACCTTGCCTAATCCTAAGCATACATATAACCGAACCATCATGTTAATAACAAGCCACTTTTTTCATATTTATCCTAACTCTTGCTCAGTGTGTAGGTCTAAATTTTACTTGCATTTTGAACATAAATTTTTAAGTGTTTTTCTATTTCCTGTCAGGTTTTATTTTTCATTATTTTTGGAAAAATTTGTTTTGTTGAAAAGATGCTTTAAAGAAGGATTAGTTACATGTGTAAGGTAAGGAGTACGTTTCTTGTTGAGCATTGTTATCCACTTCTTTCTTGTTCTCCCACTATCCCATCCCTCTCCACTTCCCTTATTCCTCCCTCTCCACGGTGTAAACTTCATTTTCAACATAGTGTCTTGTGAGTATTATTGTGGCAATGGGTCATCCTGTGATGAACCTAAATTTTCTATTTCTCTAATCCTAATTCTAATTCTGTCTGGGATCCTAACCCTAACCATAATAATAATGATAGCTCAATTCAAAAGTTAACAAAAAATATTCAGGTTTTTATTCATCCTATTAATTCACTGCACATCTTGAATTAACTTGCAGTTTAGCTTAAATCTTCCAAATTAGTTTATATGCCCATATATAAAGATGTAATTTTATGTGAAAAACAGAAGGTCTTTGGAGGAATGAGTAATGAAAGGAAATAGAGGGAATATAATCGAATATGTTAAATATATTTTGGAATTGTCTCTTCTGACAATTAATATCCATTATCAAAATAACTAAAACTTAATAACGAACACACTGCCTTCTAGTGTTATTTAAGAGAGTCATGATCTGTCTTCTGAAAAAAAAAACTCGTGTTAGATAAACTTTGTCCATGCATAATTTATATTGTTGGCCACTTATTTAACTTAATGAATAAAAATTTATCGAATAAGATTCCATGACAAAAACATATAAAACAGTTACTTAGCAATTATTTGAGAAAAAGTTATTGTCATAAGTTTTAGGAAACGGAATTGCTATTTCCCTACAAAGCAATGAATTAGGTTTACTAATCTAGTATTTGTAGTAAGTTTAGAGAACATAATTGGCATGAAAAACAACTAACTATACATCTTGTTTCTTGAATGAGTGATATTTTAAACATTGTCTTTTATTCAAATAAATACTTAGGTTTACATTTCAAAATAAGTGCAATTTTATCTCCTTTCATAACTAGTACTTACCCTGCAATTAAATGTACAAACATATTCAGATATTTAAAAGCTAAATTTTCTATGTTTTATATGTAGCTCTACATATTCAGAATGACATGATTTTTTTATTCATAAATGTCTAACCTCAGATTTTTGCTTCATCAATATAAATTGTCTCATGAGGTTGTAGTGAAGGCTCCAGTTACCAGAGTGGTCAAATCCATTTCCTGAATTCTAAATTTTAAATCAAATCATTTTAAAGCTTTGATAATATCATTTATGGTCTCTTCAGAGCAATTAAGCTAAAACAAATAATACTTTTTAAACATTTCACTCACATTGTAAAGAATATTAACGTAGGTCAAAAAGAGACTATTTCAGACTCATTATATTTTGTGATCTTAGTGTGAAGAATGTAGAGAGTACAAAGTCCTTATACTCAATAAATAGTTTTGGTTAAATTAAATCATATATCTGGATTTCTAATTTGGAGGTTAATCACATGGAAACAGGAAAATAATAAAAAAATTACTTTGGAATCAACAGAAAAAAATATTTGTGCATGAACCACAGTTGCTTTATTAGTTTGTAGTTGAACACTGGACGTCTAATTATATCTTGGCTGTTGTTGCGAATAATGTGAATAACAATGAACTACAGATATATTTATGAGTTACCCAGAGAGAAATAGTCACACGATTGGTGGGTCAGATGATATTTCAACTTTGGATTTCTTTAGAAAACTGCATACTACTTTCTACAACGAGAACACTAACCTGTATTTTGACCAAGAGTGTAGAGAATTTCCCTTTCTCCACAGTGTCGACAGCCAACATTATTACCTTTTGAGGTTTTTAAAGGGCAGGTTTTTACTGTGTGCAGTACCCAAGACTGGCCTTAGACTCCAACCTCCAATCACTTGGAATTATGAACATTTACCACCACACCTGGTTCCTTGGATATTTTTGATGAGGTATAATAGTTAAGAAGTAGTAACATAGTAATTTTGAATTGCATTTCTCTAATGACTTCTGCTCACAAAGCATTAAGCTAGCATAGAAGTTATATTAAATACAAATTTGTAAATTCACCGGCGATTTTAAGGGCTTTTTGGAAAACATGTCTATTCAGAACTTTTGTCCATTTTTAATCAAGTTTCTTGTTAATTTCATCTTTAATCTCTCTATAGAAAATCAATAATTAACTCAAGGTAGTAGAAAGGAAAAATTTAAGCAGCTCCTAACATTTAAAACTTTTTAATAGCATGATATTGTTTAAATCATTTTCTGTTAACGGTTGAGACTACATAATTCAATTTAGTTAGAACTTTTACAAGGCTATATATATTTTATTTATTTTATTTTGATTGTTCTTTCCAAAGCCTGCATGACTAATTTCACTTGGTTTCTTTCGGTCTCATGTACTATAGATTTCAAACTGAAGACTCAATGGAAGGAAGCAAACAAAAAATATATTCCCCTTCATCTGATGATACCTCTACAAGAATGAGGAAAGTTTTCAACCTTCTAAGGACCTATGACAGAATATCAAAAAGACAATTTATTCTTCCAGGTCTTCCTTATCTTTGTGATGTAACTTAAATGATGTAAAACACAATATACTGCTCAGATACTTTTATCTTTTATCTGTTTTGCACATTTTCATATGGATTTCACCTCAGTCTACAACATTCCTTCATCGTTCTGTCCCTGATATTTTTACACTATCACGACAAAAAAGAACCAGTTTGATGTACAGCATGAGAAGTTATCCACTTGGCTTCCTTGGAAGCAGAGCATGGTAGATAGATATTACTTCTGGTTGCTCATAATACATGTAATGGTTTCTGTACTACTTATCAGATTCTATTTATTATTTTAAAAAGAATGCTGGCTAAACTCAAAGCTCATTCATAGGCTTATGTTAAGTGTTTCACAAGTTTTATTCTCTTAATTCTTAAGATAACATCTGTTATAATGCTAATGTTATTACCATTGTATTGTTGGGAAAAATTGTAGTTAAAGACAGTAAGTGCATGGCCCAAAGACACACACAGTGAGGAAGGAAATGAGTCAAAGTTTCCAAAATCTTTCAGCAATACAAAAAAGGTGGGTAAATCTCTCCATTCTCTTACACTCTCAATTCAATATTCATATTGTTCAAGAAATAATAGCATAGCAAATATTGCCCATGGTGATTGTTTACTGTCACATTTTGTCTTCAACACAGACTGTGTTTGTGACATTGGGTTATCATGCACAGATCTGAGCTTACAAATTGAGGTCCGAAGACAGCCAAATTTCTTCTTTTTCACAGTTCCAGTTTCTTTTTTAAAAAGTACTAAAACTTTTAAATATCATCACTTACTATTTTTTAACAGTCCCCAAATAAATTAAATTGACATATACTTACTCCAAAAGGCTTTCAAATTAGGAGATGATAAAACAGGCCCCATGAAGTAAATTTTCTTTTATTTTTAAAATTATTCTAAAAGACTTGTGCTGGCTGGTTAGACCTATCTACTCTGAATGCTTGCTCAGGAGACTGAGATATGTGGATAACACTTGGGAGCCAATCAGGGCCAAAAAAAAAAAAACTTCATGAAATGATTTTTCAAAATGTTTAATGAACTAGCAAAGAGCCAGGAATTGAGATGTAGCTTATATAGTAGCTCACCAATCTAGATAGGAAAGGCCTAGCAAGACCTTGAAGCCTTGATTTTGAACTGAGCACGCCAATATACATGCATGGCATGTTCGCATGCATGTGCGTGTTTGCTTTCGAGCTGCTGCACTCTCTCTCACACACATTTATTCAAATTACCTTCCTATCAGTGTTCTACATTAATTTCTTTGTTAACGATATTATATGAATAAAATAGAGGAAATAAACTCTTCCATCTCAAAAATGTTTATATGTTTTTTATTGGAATAATACTTTGCAGAGGGTCATATTTACATGAATAAGGAAACTAGTACATTTCCTAACAAGCAATATTACCTCCTCCTTTATATTTCCCCTACCATCCCTCCCTCCCACCCACACAAGTACACTAACCTCCCCTTTCCTGCCTCCGCCTAAATTGTAAAGGTCATTTTTCAACATAGTGTCTTGTACATCTCATTGTTACAATGGGTCAACCTGTATCCCTATTGTCGAATTTTTTCCCTTCCCCTCCCCAAATTAGAGAAGCATACATACAAGATGTAAGTGCACCAACTTCAAATATAGAGAAAACAGGGGTTATAGCGTGGGGAGAAACATACAAAGAAACAAAAAAATGACATTGCACCTTATAAGTAAGTTAGAAACAATAGCAAGAAACAGAAAAACAATTGTGTCCCTATCTTGGGGTTCAATTTCTTTAATATCATCTTATCTGATTATATGCACATATCTTTTGAACTTTTCTGCTTATCCCAGATATACATTCATCATTGAAAATAAGGGAAATCATGGGCCCTATGTTTCTTTGGACTTGGCTTACATCACTCAATAAATTTTTTTCCAAGTCTTTCCATTTCCTAACAAATTGGGCGATGTCATTCTTTCTGATGGAGGCATAGAATTCCATTGTGTATATATACCACATTTTCTTGATCCATTCATCTAATAGGGGCATCTGTGTTGGTTCCATATCTTAGCTATCGTAAATAATGTTGCAATAACCATAGTTGTGCTGGTAGTTTTAATATGATCTTGTTTATGATCATTTGGGTAAAACCCCAAAAGTGGGATTACTATATCATAGGGGACTTTTATGTGGAATCTTTTGAGGAACCTCCGTACTGCTTTTCAAAGTAGTTGAACAAGTTTACACTCCCACTAAGAGTGCAGTACGGTTCCCTTGTGGCCACATACCTTTCAGCATCTGTTGTTGTAAAAATATGGAACGCTCCACAAATTTGCATGTCATCCTTGCGCAGGGGGCATGCTAATCTTCTCTGTGTCGTTCCAATGTTAGAGTATGTGATGCTAAATTTAACACAGAACATTTTTATATATAAAGTATAATTTTTATTGATTTTATTAAACTAGACATTTCAATAAAAATTAAGTTCGAAAGAATTGTTGTGAAATTTTAGAATCATGTATGTCTTACATAAGCACACCTTTAAGAATAAAATCAAGATAGACATGCCAAAAACAAAATAATTCCAGATATATGTAGTTCAAGAGATGTGTAAGAGGAGGAATTCAATTATTCTATAAAAGGCATCTGTCAAAATGAACATTGCAGGAAGTGTTAAGGTTTTTTAAAGTTTTAATGTTTTAAATATGGTTAATTTTTGGATTTTACTTATATATGCCAAAAATAGGACTGTTAGGCAGGTATAAAACTTTTCTATAAAGTATTTAAGATTTATGGTAGCAGACATTAAATGCTAAGTATGTACATTTCAGAGTTTATGGAAACTTTATTAATGAGAATTTGCAAAGACTTTGTGTAAAGAAGCAGAGTGAAGAGTTAAGACGTTAACTACACAGTTTCTGTTAAATCTTTAGGGATTCCTTACTTTATTTGTTAGCAAGGAATAAATGATGATATAAGCCATAATATACACATGTATGTTACTATTCACATAAATACATATATACATGTATACATGCACACATAGACAAAGACACATAATTACAGCCAACACAAGTTTCACCAGTTGTTGAATATGCCTTAAATGGAATACTTGGAACAATATATGTTGAAGATGTATTTGTCTCTTAGAGTTATTTTACCACTCCTCTTATCTCTTAAAACTGGTAGTTTTAGAGAGATTTGACTTACAAAATGCAGTACAAGTGATAGCAAGTCACTTGGAAATCTCAGTAAGTATAAGTCATATGGTGTCTCCCTGCTCCTCATGGAATGCAAACTCTTGTAGACACGCTCAACAACCAAAGTAGCAGGACAATGCCCTGGCAAAGAGTAAAGTTATAAGGCTTTAAATGGCATCCTTACTCTTTTTCCAACAGCCAGCATGAATTCCTAGGAAGATGAGATAGTCCTCAGGAAACTGGACTCTACATATACATTTAACTAACCCATATGATAATTCCTATATGAGAAATGCTGACTGAGGTCTTGCTGATTTCCTGGCCAAGAAAATAAGAAAAAAAGAAAGTATTTTTAATGTTTTAAAGTTTGAGAATAATTTGTAACCTGTCAATAAATGTGTAGAACACAATTATACCAACTGATAAAAAAATGATGGCATTTCATTTATGTGCACTTGGACTTGGCCTGTGATTTTTAGTGTGTCTACACAAGTACAATCAGCATAAATCAAGCCAGCATTTGTTCATTTAAGATATAAGGAAAGGATACTGGTTAACCGATTGTAACAATGAGATATACAAAACACTCTATCAGAGGATGGGTGAAGAAGGGAGGTGGGGAGGTGTGAAGGGAAGGGATGGTAGGGGAAAAACAAAGGGGGGGTAACAATGCTCAATAAGAAATGTACTCATTACCTTACTTATGTAACTGTAACCACTCTGTACAGTATTTATAATAAAATATATATTAAAAAGATACAAGGAAAAATTCTGTACTTATTTGTAGTTGTGTTTGTCACTAAATATAAGTAAGGTATTCGTTTTAGGACCACAGGCTTATTACTTTGGATACTCAAAATCTTTACATGAACACAGTATATTATTTACATTAGAATCTGCCCACAAGCTAGTGCAGTATAATTGCTATGAGAATTTTTACTACATTCTATATTTGTAATGAAAACTAAAAGTATATGCACTATCAACAGATACAAATTTTTTCAGATAAATTTAGTATGCAGTTTGTGGATGGAATTTGGAGAGCAATTTTGAAAAGCACAAATTTCGTCAAAATGACCAGTCTGCAAATTGTAACAAGGAGCTAATACAGCATCATTGAGTAGTATGGAACTCCAAAGAGAAGTACTTGAATTGAGAAAATATCAGAAAGTGTAACAACCCAAGGACTTTTTAGAAATACAGCTGCTAGATTTCTCATGTAGAGCTTTCATAAGAGTTTGTGAAGTACAAATCAGAACCTCACTGAAGTATAGATTTTTTTCCCTCAAATTTCTGTCATGATCAGTAATTATCAATCAACATATAGCTAATCTTGAATAATCCTCTAATTAAATGTTGATGGAGTGTTTATATGGAGAAAACCTCGGAAGGCTAACTTTTTCCAATTAGGACAGTCTATATTCTGTGATCCAGCCGAGAGAAAACTAGGTAAGCATCCACTTACAACCTTCTGAATAATTCTGATTCTGCCCACATCACTTATCTATCCATACCTGTGCCCGAGTGAAACGATTTTAAAAGAATTTATCATTTAAAATTTAAACTTAGGGTTCCGGGAAGATAGTGGAGGAGAAGCAGCTAGAAGCTAAACAAGCTCTCACATAGAAAGCAATTTCAGTACTCCAATGAACAGTCCTAAGCCAGAGAATCACACCAAGTGTGCCATCACAGTACAGAGAGTTAGGCCAGAGAGGGGAAATCCAGGCTAGGAGACAAATCTGAGCACTTGCCAGCAGTCATGGTTGCGGCTGTGGCAGGGGTGGTGGCGGTCATAGCTGCCATACCTGCAACACAAAGAGTCTAAGACAAAGGTGCCAGATGCAGCAGGAGAGAGGATTCTACTCAACACCAGCAAGTACTGACAAGGAGCAGACATCTTCATCCTTCAAATCCCAGACCAGAGAAGACCCAGGAATCAGACTCCTGTGTGAGTAGAAGCCTGACTTCCTCACTCCTTCTCAGGGAGCACATAAGGGAAGGTCACCCCTCCCTGCCCACTACCAGAGATCTCCATCCTTGATACTGGCAAAGGCCTGGCTGAGCAACTAGCTCGAACTCAGTCCTTGGATGAAAACAAAAAGCCATTTAGCAGGTCACAGGAACCTAACCTGACCTGCCAGGCTCAGCTCCACCCAGGGAACTTTGACCCAGTCTGGGCCTGCACCAGCCCCAGGACTGGCTTTCTTCACTGGGTAAACAAAACCAGAGGCTGCCCCCTCCCTACAGCAGCCTAGACAATCAATTGAAATTCAGTAACAATAAACCCTGAGAATGGCTCCTGGCTGGACTCTGTGACTGCCTCAGAAGCTAGCCCCTCAGGGTAAAGCTACTGTTTGCTGAAAGGCCTCAACTCTACCCAGAACCTAGCCCCATCACAGCATCTCCAAACTAGAAGAAACAGCCATCACCTTCTTTTGTGATAATCAAAGCAGATCTCCCTCTTATTGAACTAGCCTGGGAGGAGGATCACAAAATCCTGGGTAAAGCAAAACATTTTTCTGCTTGCTGAAACAAACTGACTTAAGAAAACAACCAAGCTACAGGAAAATCAAACACCACAAGCAGACCAGAGACCCCAACAAGAGACTGGTTATGGACACAAGGGAGATAAAGCATCTTCCCATCTCACCCCCCACAAAGCAAAGAACTCTTTTTTGGTAACTTTTATTAAAATTTTTGAACATTTTTAACTTTTAACTTTAAAAGATAGTTTTCTATTAACTTTTTTTCTTCCTCTTATAATATTTATTTTAGGAGTATATGTGTGTGTATGTTTTTTTTCATTTTTGTTTAGCTCTACTGACTTTTTGATCCTTTTTTCCTTTCTTTCTCATTCTTTTCACTTTTTCTTCTCTTTCGTTCTTCTTTACATGATTTAATCACTGTTCTACTCCTTCTCAGATATACCTGTAGTCGATTATTAGACCTTATCTCCCATTGTATACACACTTAATCCAGAAATTTGTTACTGAATTCAAAACCTCTTAGACTTAAATTCCTTAAGAGATGTACTACCTCTATATGCTTATATAAAATTTTAAGTATTTTTATTTTTTAATTTTTCACGTTTTTGTTTTACTATTTTTCCCTGTCTTTTCTTCTCTTACTTTTTTCCCCGGTCTCTACTATCATTCTATTTCGTGCTTTGAGATTAGGACTAAGTTAGCTCTCCCTCTCCCTTTCCACATCCCTCTATTCCTATTTATACCCACATCTCTTGCTAAACCTAATAACTTCTTGTTTGCAAAATTCTTCTTTGTGGTTCATAGCCTATTAATATATAGTTGTTTCATGTTGAAAAATATACCTGTTGAACTAGATTGTATCTGCAGACTTTTGACTGTGCAACTACAGACTTTGTTGATGCTTGCCTTAAGATAGTTTTCTAGCACAAAACGAGTTACTCTCATCCCAAATGGGCAGAATAAGTCGGAAAAACAAAAGAAAAATGGTAAGTCCGAGTATCTCAACTTCCACTCATGATAATCAGTAGACAGACTAGATAATGAATAATCCAGAGGAGAGCCCCCCAAAAGCTCTACAAACACTAATGGTAAACATGGTAAATAAAAAGATTGAAAACTTGCAAAGGACTCTGTGTGAGCATGATAGGGAGAGAGAGGAGGCAAACCAAAGATCAAAACAGGAAGCTCATGAGAGTGATGAAGCTACTCAATAAAGATAAAGGAATTGCATGAGCAGCTTGAGAACACTCAAAGAGAAATAAAAGAATTGTGTGAGGACGCTGAGATCAGTCAAAGAGAACTACAGGAATTGCATGAACGTGAGGATGCTAATCAAAAGTAATACAGGAATTGAGAGATCAGGATGAGAATAGACAAAGATCACTAGAGGAATCCATGGAATCCATAAACAGAGAGGTGAAAGAAGTCAGGGAATCCACAAAGGGAATGCTGAATGGATCCCAACAGAAGGAATGGGAGTACAAGGAAACCATAACCAATCAACTAAGTGATTTGAGAATAAACACTGAAAACCAAATTAAGGAAGTAAACAATTTCATACAAGATATAAATCAAAGATCCAACAAAGAATTTGAAGCCATAAAAGCCGACCAATTAGAGGAAAAGAAAAAAAAAGTAGAAAGTTTGGATAGTAGGATAGACCATGAAGAAGACTGAATCCTGAGGATAGAAGACAGCCTAGATATTATCGAGAAAGAATATACAACCATCCAAGACAAATCCACGAAATATGATAGATCTATTCAACATTCAACCCTTGGAAGACACCATTAGAAGGCCTAATCTGAGGATAATTGGTGTAGAGGAATACCTAGAGCCAGAAGTCAATGGTCTAGAAAATTTGTTTTACAGGACCCTAGCAGAGAACTTCCAAAACATGCAAAAAGAGAGGCCTATTCAGATACAAGAAGTTTTTACAATTCCCAATAGACCAGACCAAAACAGGACATCAAATTTTCACATTAAAATACACACAAGATCAATTCAGAACAAGGAAAAGATCCTTAAAGTTGTCATGGAGAAAAGCTCAATCACCTATAAAGGGAAACCAATTAGAATCACCTCAGATTTCTCAGTAGAGACAATCAAAGCAAGAAGAGCCTAGAATGATGTAAGCCATGCCCTAACGACAAACAAGTATCAACCAAGTATAATTTAACCAGCTATACTCTCCTTAATAATCGGAGGTCAAATAAAAACCTTCTATAACAAAGAAAAATTGAAACAATACATCTCCACCAAACCAGCCCTACAAAAGCATCTTAAAGATGTCCTACACGGAGAAAACCTACAAGACCACAATAAAGGCAAAGAAACAGCACCCAAACTGAGAATCCAAGAACCATAGGAAGAACCCAGTTTTCCCAGCCCCCAAGAAGGTGCATAAAATTGCAGGAACTCCCAAATACCTGTCAGTTCTATCTCTCAACATTAACGGACTTAACTCTCCAATTAAGCGACAAAATCTGTCTACTTGGATTAAAAAGCAAGATCTTTCTCTCTGCTGCCTTCAGAAATCACATCTTGCCCACAAAAACAAACACATTTTCAATTTTAAAGCTGGAACAAAATCTACCAAGCAAACGGCCCCCATAAACAGGCAGGATTTGCAATCCTAATATCAGATAATATAGACTTTTAATTAAAATTAGTGAAAAGGTCGGTACATACTAATTAAGGGATCACTCCTTTAGGAGGATATTACAATTCTAAATATCTATTTGCCAAACAATGGAGCACCCAAATTTATCCAAGAAACACTACTTTCCCTCAAATCCCACATAGATCCAAAGACATTAATTGTTGAGGGCTTTAACACACAACTTTCTCCAGTAGATAGATGAACTTTGCAAAAACTCAACAGAGAAACTGCAGATATAAACAACTGCATAGACCAACTAGATTTAACAGACATCTACTGAATATTTCACCCAGCAGCATTAGACAATACATTTTTCTCAGCAGCACATGGAACATTTTCCAAAATAGACCACATTTTAGGCCACAAAGCAAACTTGTCCAAATTCAGAAACATTGAAGTTATACCTTGCATTCTCTCAAACCACAAGGGAAGAAAATTAGAACTCAAAACAAAAAGCCAACAAAGAAAATCATGTAACACATGGATCCTGAACAACACACTGCTGAATCACAAGTGGGTCATGGAAGAGATTAGAAAGGAAATTCAAATGTTCATGATATTCAAGAAAAATGATCAAACCAATTACTAGTTCCTCTGGGACACAGCAAACACAGTATTCCGAGGCACGATTCTAGCTCTGAGTTCTTATATCAACAAATTGGAGAGATCTGAAACCAATTTAATAAGACACATGAGCCTCCTTGAAAATGAGCAGCAAGATAAACACAATCCAGTAGATGGAAATAAATAATTAAAATTAAATCATAATTAAATGAATTGGAATGTAAAAAAAAAGAATCAAGAAACTGAAGAGTTGATTCTTCGAAAAAATTAACAAAATTGACAGACCCTTAGCAAATCTTATCAGAAAAAGAAGAGAACACACCCAAATAAACTTAGAGATGAGAATGGAAACATCATCACAGAAACAACTAAGATTGAGAACATTATAAGGGAATGCTTCTAAAGCCTTTATATTAATAAGTTTGAGAACTTGGCAGAAATGGACCTTATCATAGCAAATACTGACATGCCAAAACTAAGCCAAAATGAGTCAACCTATCATAAAAGGCCTATATCAAGCATTGAAATAGAAAGAGCAACAAGAGATCTCCCATCTAAGAAAAGCCAAAGACCAAATGGTTTTACAGTGGAATTCTATAAGGCTTTCAAAGCGGACATCACACCAATACTCCTCCAACTATTAAATGAAACTGAAAGAGAAATTTCACTACTGAACTCATTCTATGAGGCCATCATAACAGACATCCCAAAACCAGGAAGGGACTCATCAAGGAAAGAGTACTATAGACCCATTTCTTTGATGAACATTGATGCAAAGTTTCTCAACAAAATTTTGGCCAATCAACATCAACAATTCATCTAAAAAATCATACACCACTATCAAACAGGATTCAATTCAGGGATGCAAAGCTGGTTTAATATACGCTAATCAATTAATATAATTCATCACATCAACAAGAGCAAGGATAAGAACCGCATGGTTATCTCAATAGATGCAGAAAAAGCATTCGACAAGATGCAACACACCTTTATGGTGAAGGTCCTGGAAAAATGAGGAATCCATGGAACATTCCTCAATAAAATAAAGGCTGTATATGACAAACCAATAGCCAGGATTATACTTAATGGTGAAAAACTAAAGCTATTTCCTTTTAACTCAGGAATGAGACAAGGATGTCCACTCTCTCCATTGCTCTTCAATCTAGTATTGGAATGCCTATCTGCAGCAATAAGACAAGATGCAAATATAAGAGGGATCCACATAGAGAAAGAAGTAAAACTCTCCCTCTTTGCAGATGACATGATCTTGTATTTAAAGAATCGCACAGAGTCCACTCCAAAATTACTCAAGCTGTTTCAAAACTTTGGCAAAGTAGTAGGGTTTAAGATTAACCCTCAAAAATCACTGGCTTTTCTGTATACCAACAATGAGAAAAGTGTGGCTGAAATTAGGAAAGCAACTCCATTCGTAATAGCCCCACAAAAAATAATATACATAAGAATTAACTTAATCAAAAAAGTGAAGGACCTCTATGATGAAAACTTTAAAAAACTGAAAACGGAACTCAAAACTGAACTTAGAAAGTGGCAAAAACTCCCATGCTCCTGGATTGGAAAGATCAACATCATGAAAATGGCAATACTTGCCAAGGCTATCTGCAAATTCAATGTGATACCTATCAATACTCCAACCTCATTCTTCAAGGAAATAGAAGGGGCAATCAAAAAATTCATATTGAACAATAAAAGACCCTGAATAGCAAAAAAGATCCTTAACAGAAAGAACAGTGCTGGAAGAATATCAATAGCAAATCCAAATTCAACTACAAAACCATAGTAATCAAAACACCTTGGTACTGGCACAAGTACAGACCTCAGGACCAATGGAATAGAATTGAAAACCCAGAAATGAACCTACAGACCTATAGCCATTTAATCTTTGATAAGGGAGCTAAAAAATAGAATGGAAGAAAGACAGCCTGTTCAGTAAATGTTGCTGGCAAAATAGGTTAACAACTTGAAGAACACTAAAGCTAGATCCTTATATATCACCCTGCACCAGAATCAATTCCAAATGGATCAAAGACCTCGGAGTAAAAGCAGACAGTCTGAAAACATTACAGGATGGAATAGGAGAAACCTTGTTCTTGTTGGCACAGGCCGAAATTTTCTTAATAGAGAACCAGAAACACAAAAAATCAAAGAAAGGTTGGACAAATGGGACTGCATAAAACTGCAGAGCTTCTGCATGGCAAAGGACATAGCTAGCAAGATTAATAGAAAGCCCACGTATTGGGAGAAGATATTCACTAGACATACAATGGACAAAGGTCTCATATCTTAAATATAACTGGAACTCAAAAATTTAAATCCCCCAACAAATCTTCAAAGAAACAACTGCCCATAAATAAGTGGGCTAAAGATTTTAAGAGATACTTCTCCGTAGAGGAAAGAAGGATGGCCAATAGACACATGAAGAAGTGCTCAACCTCCCTAGTCATAAAAGAAATGTAAATGAAAACAACATTGAGATACCACCTCACCCCAGTTAGAATGGCTATAATCCAGAACTCTAATAACAACAGATGCTGGAGGGGATGTGGAAAGGGAACACTACTGTATTTTAGATGAGAGTGTAAACTTGTACAACCAGTTTGGAAATCAGTATAGAGGTTCCTCAAAAGACTCCACATAGAGCTTCCCTATAACCCAGAAAACCCAATTTGGGTATTTACCCAAATGTTCACAAACAAGACCACACTAGAGCTTCCAGCACAACTATGTTTATTGCATCATTATTTACCATAGCTAACATATGGAACCAACCCAGATGCCCCTTAGTAGATGAGTAGATCAAGAAAATGTGGTGTATATACACACTGGAAATCTATGCCTCCATCAGAAAGAATGACGTTGCCACATTTGTTAGGAAATGGAAAGACTTGGAAAAAATATATTTAGTGACGTAAGCCAGGCCCAAAGAAACATAAGTGCCATGGTTTCTCTTATTTGCAATAACTATTATATGTCTGAGACAAATAGAAATTGTCAGATAAGTTGATGTTAGGGAAATGTACCCTAAGATATATATTCAAATGTTTTTTTCCTTTCATGCAATTGTTTCTAACAGATTTATAAGATTATTTCTTTTTTGCTTTGTATGTCCTTCCCCCACTGTACAAACCCTGCTTTCACTGTACTTGATGTTGGTATAATTTGTGGAGGAGAAGGGAAAAAAACAAATCGTTTAAATAATAGGTATACAGCTGGACCCATTACAACAATGAGATGTACAAGTCATTATATCGAAACAAACTTTAAAATTTTGGTGGAAGGGAAAGATTGGGTGGGGAGCGAGGAGAGGACGGGAAGTTCTGGGAAGGGGAAACAACGGAGGAGGCTACAATGTTTTATAAGAAATGTACTTATTATCTTGCCCATGTAATTGAAACCCCTTTGTACAGTATTTTCACAACAACAAAAAAATAAATTTAAATATAGAATGAAATTAGTTCCAATTATGCATTGCATTAAGGTATTTAGAAAAAACTGAGAAACTTAAAGGGGCATAAGATTTTTTTATTGGAAATGAAGGGATATTGGAATATGGTTCTCTACATTTTAAGCAATTTGCTTAAAAGAATAGGCAAAATAAAATTTACATTTGCAGCAGACTTGACACGTTAAATTTTGTATATTGAAAGGGAAACAAGCCTCAACAATATGCCTATTCTCTCTCCTTATTTATCTCTAAAGGTTTATGCTTCTGGTATCTGAATATTAAAACTTCAAAAAATTATGTTTAGCTAGTTGTGCAAACGGGTTTTGCTTCATCATGTCAGTGTTGAATAGAGTGTATGTGCATTTCAATATACAGTGCATCTGGATCATTGTCAAAGTTTACATTTTTCTCCCTTCCCTTACTCAACCCCACCTATTTCTTCATGTTTCCTACTTATATTCTGACATGTGTACATTGAATGTTATTACTGTATTAGTCCACCATCATTTCCCTCTCCATTCTTCTACCCTACTCCCTTTTAGCCCATATCCCCTTTTAAGACTCGTTTCAACTTCATGGTATTTTGTTAAATATCTCTAATTTGGCATTTGGCTATGGGCTTGCCACATCCTCTCTTCCATGTTTGACCTACAAAAATGAGTACATTTCTCCACATTTCTAATCTCTGAATGACTAAGATAGATCTCCTTTACTATTCACCTTCTGTCCTAAATTTAGAATTGGACTTTCAGGGCCATCCAATAGAGCATTTTTATTCTCTACACACTGCAGATGGAAGGGAAATAATTTCCATGCTCTCAGCAATCCATCATGAATTCCCATCGCTTATCACTTCAGCAGTCTAAATTTAAAGTCATATTTTCTGGATTATTTTCACACAGTATAAGTGAATATCAAGGGTAATTTACCTAGTATTGGAAGTTTAGGGACGATCTTCAATTTCTGATGATAGAAGCAGGAATCAGTTTCAATTTTCAGATTCCACTATGTAGTGAGCCCTGTAGTCTTCTAAATTTTCGATAAATTTTGAGTTACTTTTTGTTAATAATTTAAAAAGTTTTATTTCAGTATTTGAAATGCTGCTCCAATTATTTTAAAAGTTTCACAATAAGTTAAACTGAAATTTTTCATCCCGTGTTCCCCACTAGTTCAGGTTAAGTCTCCTTTCGCTTTATTTTTTTGAGAGACCAAGGGATGAGGGTAAACAGAGAGATGATCATTACTCAGATATCTCTTTCCTCTTATGTTTCTGCTGTTCTTGTTGTGAGGAAGACTGGAGCAGGGAACAAGAGTGATGCTTGACTTCACCATACAAGGGAGCATTCCTGGCATGTCAATTATTGTTTCTCAGAATCACTTATATTGCTTACTCTTGCTTCTCTCTGACAGTAACCTAACTGTGGCTTCCTTGGTGCAGAAGAAAGCACACTAACCCATAAATTGTTATTTTATATCTCAGCTTACTATACCAAAAATAAAAAAAAATGGCTACATAAATGCAAAGGTACTGATTGTCCAACAAATCCTTAGTGAGGAGCAGACAATTCTACTCAGCTACCCCCTCCTCTCATATCCTCCCTTCCACTCCCCTCCCCTCATTAAACTTCCCTTCCTTTCTTCTTTCTTTGTGTCTCTCTCCTGCATATTCATCTCTATCTTCTCTTTTTCTCTTCCAGTAGCAAGTGCTTTGGTTTATCAGAAAACACATAAATAATTGAACAAATATTTTTTCTCCTCTTTTTCTGTTTTTTTTTTCCTTAAGAAGTGAGTTCTAGCACAGCACCAGTGGCTTACACCTAGATAGTCGGTAGGTTCAAATTTGACAATTGCAATTCGAAGCTATTCCAAATAGGTAAACCTAAGAGATTCTTTTCTCCACTTGTGGTAAATGGAAGAAGTGAAGGTGTGGCTCAGGTGGCATAGAGCAAACATTGAGAATTAAAGCCCAGATAGAGCTCAAGGCCAGGAGTTCAAACCCCAGTACCAGCACAATATTAAAATGAATCCTTTGTCTTTGAAAAGGGATATTTCTCCAAAAATTCATACCCAGGACAATTTTCAAGGTCCAAGACTCTTTTTAAGGCTATTTGTTCATCTTAAACTGATTCCTCTGCTTGATTCATATTATGGAAAATAGGAGTCACACTTCATATTAAAAAGTATGCACATTACTGAAGAGTTCTTACAATTTTTAATGTAAAGGAAGCATGAGAGAAGAATTCACCTCACTTGGGAGAGTTAGATTTGCCTCACTGACAGAATTTTGCAAGTAAATGAGGATCTGTTTACATGTAAAGAAGTCTATATAGATGGTTTTCTAAGAGAGAGAACAAGCTACCTGTTTCCAAGTTTGAATCAGATTAAGTTTATTCCTATGATATGGTAAAGAGAAGCTCATCTCATACAACACTATGCAGACAGTAATTTCAAAAGTATTAAAAACCCATGTCTATGTTTTGAACAGCTAAGTTTTCACAAACAAAAATCAGTTTACTGAGCCTAGAAAATATAAGTTAGAGCAATAGGAACTCTGCTAAATATATTTAATGGCTGAGTGATATGTGTAAAAGAGTTCTGTAATCACAACTAAACTATAAATTTATTTATCATGTCCCTAACAAGAATCTCTAAGATAGGCCTTGCTAAATCTGTCATAGAGGGCGGTGTTTATGCAATTGTCAGGTTTCTTTAGGGTCCAATATCGTCCACAGTCGCTTGGGTTGCAAACTGCTCACACCACATGCAGTGTCTGGAAACACATGCTGTCTTGCTAGGCACCTAAAGAATTTTTGTGCCACTGTGAATAGTTATTGGTTTTTCTTCTTGTAATTATACGTCAGTGTGAAGTCCTTTCATGATAAGAATAATAGTTTCTGTTTCTTTGTTCCACTAACAAATCTCAGATATAAGTATAGTTGGAAGCCCGTGGCTCATGCCTATAATCTTAGCTACTAAGGAGGTTGAGATCTGAGGATCACAGTTCAATGCCAGCCCAGGCAAGAAATTGCATGATATTCTTATCTCCAATAAACTACCAGAAAACTGGAAGTGGCGCTATGTCTCAAGCGGTAGAGCTCTTGCCTTGAGCTGAAGAATACTTGGATATCATCTAAGCCCAGAGTTCAAGCCCCACGACTGACCAAAAAAAATATCTATCTATCTATCTATCTATCTATCTATCTATCTATCTATCTATCTATCTATCTATCTATCTATCTCTCTCTCTCTCTCTCTCTCTATCTGTCTATGTATCTACGAAGAGATGAATTACATTTAAATATAAATCAATATTTGTGATACACATTTAAAATATAAGTAAATATATGATGTATTTATAATATATACATATATTTACATACAAAAGGCCATATTATATCTGTATGTTTATAAATATACTTGTAATTTATATCCAAAGAATACATCTGAAGATTTGGGGGAAAATGTAGAGTGTCTAAATCCTTACTACTGACCCAGCATACTTTCAGTAATTTTTTTCTACTTATTACAATGTCTGGAGTACTAAGACTGAATGATTATGAAACAGAGTTGTTGTTTTATTCCTTATGATTTTGGATTAGAAACATCTACTTACTTGGTATAAAACCTACCAAAATGTGATCTTGAAATCACACTCCACAAACTGGACATATCCATCAGTTTAGCCACTTACAGGTCTCAAACTTTTATTTGAATCCTGTATCTCACATACATTCAGTTTCCTTTGAGTCATCTACATGTACATACATGCCTAGGTTTTTATGCTCACTTACATCCCCATACTCACATGACATACTAAATGTAACATTATAATAAAAATAATATATATACTGAAAAAGAACACCTTTGCAAATGTAATTAAATTTTATTTTTAAATACAATGGATTATTGAAAGCTGAGAGATGTTTCAAATAGTAGAATGCCTGCCTAAAGAGCATGTTTCTTATTCCAAAAATCATTTCCATTCTTCCTTCTCCCACATAAGAACATAAATAACTACAGAATTAACTACATGGTCCTTAATCACTCATTGAAGAAAGAAACTGTAATACACACACACACACACACACACACACACACACACACACACACACACACACACACATGCAATGATATACTATTTAGCCACACATAATTGTGAAATCACATCATATTCAAGAAAATAGAATTGGAAACTTTCATATTAAAGCAATTAGCGATGCTGTGAAAAACAAATATTAGATTACTCATATGCAGACTCTAGATGCAGAAAATAATATGAATGACCCAGGTGTAAAATATGGAAATGATTAAGTTTGGAAAAAAGTAAGAGAGGAGATGAAGAGAAATATTGTGGAGTAAATATGTTCAAATATTTCATAAGTTAGTATGAAGACATAATAAAAAATAAGTCTAAAAATAGGATAATGAAATTAATAAAAGGAATAAAATTTAACAAGCTACATTATGTAAACATATGTGTATAACACAATAAAATACTTTTGTGAAATTAATATTTGCTAATAAAAAGTAAAATTCATTCCAGTTGTTATAGATTCATATGTTAGTTTCCATTTTTAGCTCAGATATTTCCCTGATAAAGTAAATGGAGAAATAGGTTTTGCTCATTTAGAAGGACAATCTTGTCTAATTAGCATTAAAGTATTCTAGATAATTACTGTCAATGTGAAATTGTTCAAATTATTATATTAGAATATTTCCAATTAACTCATCAAAATATTATTCTATAGGATAATACTTTTTGCTATTTATTGAATATTTTTCTACTCAATTACTATATACCATTTTCTGAATGCAGTTTGGTATATGTAACTAGGATATGTTATACCTGACCAGGAAATCAATTATTCAAACAGTTTTTATCAAAAATAACTATAACGAAATAAAGAGGTAAATCCAAATTATGTATATTTGAAGACAATATTTGCTTAGTCCTCTTCTCACATTCTTCATTCCTTTTTTGAGAATAATACACATTGTAAAGGAATGCTTAACATGTTTTAGAGAAATAGGTTGACTTTAGTCGAATGAGTTGCTCTATGCTGCAGTTTGGTTTACTTTTTATCCAGAAGAGCTAAATTCTTACCTTATGATTTTCCTTAGACTTTATACTCAGGTTTAACCTCTGATGGGTGACAGATAAAGGTATACACATTTTTTAACAGTGGCTAAATTTAGGCTGAGAAATCTATGTACAACTTTACTCATGCAGATAGATCTCATCAGTCATGAGACTACAATATCAAAATGTTAACCTATGCTTCCTGAAATCATGCTGATGAGATTTTATGTATTATAAACAGTGGTTATTAGCATTTGTTTTGTAAACAACATCATTTCATGGGTTAGGAACTGAAGTGACATATTATACCCACAACAAAATTTAAGGAGGCATCCAAAATTAGTTACCAAGATATAAAACATTTAACACAATGTTTTAAAAATGCAAGACAAAGGAAATAATTTATGAAAAAAGCCAACATTTAAAATAAATACAGAAAAAAAAATCAGTCATATTTTTCTTTTTATCCCAGTTGCAATACGGATTGCATGATAACTTTTCTAGTTACATGTTTAGCTAGGTCTTGATATTTAGTTGGAGAATTTATGTTCTTTCATATATTCATTTGTCAGAACAAACAGGAAATGAATTCCATGCCAGAGTCAACATCCATAATAATTTTAGAGTTGTATTCTACTACTTTGCCAAAGTTTCAAATCAGCTCGAGTAACTTGGGTCTTCTTTGGATCTAACTAATTAGGTATACAATTTGGTCAGTACTAGATTTTGACCACCATTTATTAAAATATTATTTTTCAGAAACTACTACTATTCTCTCTTTTCATGAGATTTTTAATTTCATTTACATAATGTGCTGATGTTTTTCTTTAGATAATCCACATTCAGTCTTCTAAAAACAGTATAATTTGGAGTATTTTTAAATTATGTACACTCATGTACACTGCTCAGATTCTATTTTTTGCACATTTTGTTCTTGTTAAGTCAGTAGTATTTAGTTCTCATTATGGATATTTTGGAATTACTAATTGCATTTTGGAATTTTTAAGAATGTTATGATTTTTGTGATTTACTACTGTAGCATTTTTTCTTTTAAATATGTGTAGATCTTACTTTACATAGAGTTACATTTGTTTTAAACAATTTGATCCATTCAAGGGATTTTCTACATTAGGTTGATCCAGATGAATTTAATTACAAATTAACACAACCTTATTTCTGAGAGACAGTTATACTTATAGCTCTACTTAAATTAACATGTGTTTGAAGGTTTTGTAGTTTAAAAAAATAAGCTGGGCACATGTTTTTGTTCCTGGGGAAGTTACAATTTTGTTGGTTGTTTTTCCAACTGTGATGACTTCAACTTATGTGTGCACTTTATTTCAATTGTTTTGTGCCTATATTTTGTTTCATATAACGGAAAATACAAAAAGAATCAGTGATTTAGAACTTTTCCAAATAGAATTCTAAGAGAGACACTTGAAATTTTGTGACAACTGGGAAAAGGGACGTCTTCTTAGTGGAGGGGTTAACAGAATAACAGAGACATTGTTTGATGAGATTTGAATTCTGCCACTTCCTGCCTCACTATTTCCAATGGTATGACTTCACCGTATTTATTGGAAAGAAAATAATTTTGTCTGTATGAATTCACAGTTTTTGGTTTAATTGGGCCACACTACACATTCATATTTGATTTTACCTCTAAAATCATTTCTCCTTAGTTTAAAACCACGGATGTGAATTTATAATGTAAAATAGCACCTAGAATTCATATGAAATGGTCCAAATTATTTAAAATGTAATGATTATAGTGTGTGAGATTGTATGTAATAATTGATTTTGGGGAAAGTCAATTACAGTGGATTTTTGGGAAATAATAGAGTAATAGAATTATATTTGATTCTATAAAAAATTCACAGTTACATCTAAAAATAACTCAGTTATAAGCTAATTCTGAAAAAATAAGATTGTTTACAGGAAAAAGCTAGAAGTTACAATAAGATTGCTTTTTAAAAATTGACTTGGATCTGGACTTTGGTAGCTCATGCCTGTAATCCATGCTACTCAGGAGTCTGAGATCTGAGAGTAGTGGTTGCAAGCCAGCCTGGGCAGAAAAGTCTGTGAGACTCTTATCTCCAATAAACCACCTTAACACCAGAAATGTCACTGTGGCTCAAGAGGTACAGTGGTAGCTTTGAGCTGAAGAGCTGAGGGACAATGACCAGGCCTAGAGTTCAAGGCCCACAACCAACCAAAAAATTGACATGGAGTTTTACTATATTATTTCATGATTTTTTATGCATGGTTGTTCAGTGAAAATGTCATTGGTTTTTATATTTTGTGTTGGCATAAAATGAGCCTACTATTGTCCTAAATTAATCAAAAAAATTTCCTATTCAATGACTGCATAAATTTTTTGGGTAATGGTTAAAATCAAGTTGCCTTTTTGAAATAAAATATTTATATCACCCCCCAAAAAAGATGAACAAAGTGAAATAAATGCCAGAAACTTACTCTGTAAATCTTAATGGACTAATAGCCTGTCAGTTTGTTTTAACTTTTAATCAAAAATTAAAGTAATACTGGGTAATATGAACCCATTTAAATTTCTTCATCCTTGTCATTTAAGATTCACTTTAAAAAGAAGTTCAACAGGTCATTGTTTTTTCCTTACTTTTCCAAAGAAATGATCATTTCATCATTATAGTGTATAGCACAATTTACTCAGAAATCATTTCTTAAGGAAAAAGATTTTTTCCCATTCTATGGTTTGCTTCAGTCTATATTTAAACTGCATACCACAACTTACCCACCCTATTGTCTGTCTTTTCATTTGAAACATTTCAAAAGTTTTCCTTCCCTGGTGTGTCAGCCAGCAAAGTTTTACAAAACAGCATGCTTTCATTCATTGTGCTTTCCAAAATATATCTCACAAATGCCAACAATGAAACACAGTCTGAAACATCTGTGGACTTTTACACTTTTAGTGAAAAAATCACTTAGAACCAGCTGTTGACATTAATTGCTCTGTCAATTCCATGCTTTAGAACAGCTGCATTTGACAATGGCGCACTTGCTAATTCATTTACCACATCTGGTTTGTTTTCAGGAAGGACTGTGTTCATGGAAGATGGTAATAGATGAGTTTTGCAATTATGTAGTTTAATAGAGCTCTGAGTTGTGGATATAGAACATCCATTTCAGTGATTAAATATTTAAATTAAATCCCATAAAGTATATTCCTTCAATTTTCTGGGTAAAGTGTTCCACAATCTAGGTATATTTAAAGAAATATTATATGTTGTTTCCTTGGTGACAACGTAATTGGAGGACTTAAAATTTTATATACCATGGCCGTCTTAAATGAGGTAGATGTACTTGGGTTGGCATGCAAAACTTTTGGTAAGTAAGGTAAGTGCTCTACCACTGAGCCACCTTCCCAGCCCTTCATGCATGCAAAACTTTTGGGACAGCATTAATGTTTGAATCTTGGATAGGATTTGATTGGGAATTTTGGCAGACTTTCATAGTATAAGAAGAAAAACGAAAGGCAATACTAATATTTTTTTGGGGGGGTCCGGTTGTGGGGTCTGAACTCTGGGCCTGGGCATTGTCGCTCAGCTATTCAGCTCAAGATCAGTGCTCTCCCACTTGAGCCACAGCACCACTTCTGGCTTTTTTCTTTTTGTTTATGTGGTGCTGAGGAATCGAACGAAGGTCCTCATGAATGCAAGGCAAGGGCTCCACAACTAAGCCACCTTTCCAACCCCAGTAATTCTTTTCTCTGCTACATTGTTATATTAGTTTATTCAAACACACACATACACACATACAAACACACAGATACACACATTTGTAGTATAAAGACCAACTCCATCTGCAAGGAAATATTTTAATAGGAATTCCATAAAATATTTAGTCTGCTGAGTTCTGATTAGAATTTACAGAAATATCTACTTGCTTCTTACCCTGGACAAGTCATTATCATTTGTGAAGATGTTGCCAATTGAATTTAGAATGCCCCAGAAAGATCTATTTGTTAAAGAAAAATGACTTTCTATTTCCTCCCAGACTGTGGAGAATATTTGAATAGTTCTGGAGATTAAGTTCTTCAGCGTGAAAGCTATGAGAACTTAGACTCGCAACTACTTCCTTATTTTATCTTTTATTCAGTCTAGGTCAAAAACTTTTCTCTTTGACATACTCCCCATCTTGCCATTGTCTAGTCACAGGCTCCCAAAGCAATAAAACCAACTGAACATACACTAAAATCTTCAAACTTGTAAATCTGGATAAGCATTTCTGTTTAATAAGTCGACAACATTACTTATTATGGTAGGATATAAAGCTAACACAGAAGTCTAGTCTTTCTAACAACGTAGAGTATATTAAATTATGCTTCATTATAAAATATCTAACTCCATGTTTTATTTTGTGTTTTTGTTTCTGTTGATCCCAGGGCTTAAACTCAGGGCCTGGATGGTGTTTTTGTGTTCTAAGCCAGTGCTCGACATACAATCTGAAATGGAACTCCATTTGCCCTGGTGGTTAATTGGAGTTAAGAATCTAAAGAACTTTCCTATGCAGGCTGGATTTGAACTGTGATCTTCAGATCTTAGCCTCTTAACTAGCTAAGATTACATCCTTGAGCCACCAGTGCCTACCCATGTTGCATATTTTGTGTAATTCAAATTTTCAGTATTGTATAGATGCTCATACTACAATATAAAATAACTTATCCTAGTTTTCACTGTATTTAATGTTGGTATAATTTGTGGAGGGGAAGGGAAAAACCAAATTGTTTAAATAAGGATAAGGTGGACCCAGTGCAAAAATGAGATGTACAAGATGTTATGTAGAAAAACGAAATGTACAACTTTGGCTCAAGATGGGAGAGAGGGTTGGGAAGGGGAGATGGAAAGAGATGATAAAGGGATAGAAAGGAGGAGGTAACAATGCTTGATAAGAAATGTACTCATTACATTGTGCCTGTAATTGTAAACCCTCTGTATGTTATTTTCACAAAAAAAAACTAAAAACATAATAAGGATATTTGTAAAGTATATAATGAAGGAAGAATTTTAATCCTTTACAAAATCTATGCAAAATCTATGCTAAACTATCTATATTTTACTGTACCTTTCCTGCAACCAGTTTGATATAATTTAATACCTGTCACGCAGTTTCTCTATATTCTACTGGAGATTTAATTTTTGTTGTATGTATGTATATGTATATTTATATGTATATATCTATCTATCTGTATATGTCCCAATGTGGATCATCAAACTTGAAACTTTGCTTTTTTTTTTTTTTTTTTTTGCTGTTCAGCAGTTAACCTGGTCGGCTCAATCTGTGACAATATCTGTGCTCATTCTGATCATTCCTTTATTTACCACACCATCAGCCTTTTAAAATCAGCTTTATTTCCAGAGATGATTACCAATCAGTTCAACCAATATACACCCAGAGGATTTTAATAAAACAAGCTTTAAGGAAGGAAGATAACATGAAGTGACAACTACAAAATTTCTACAGAGACCTGACATCTTTCACATTTCTGCCTTCCTCCTGATACTTAAGCAAGCATTGACTAACACCATAAATAATACTGTAATTATAACTTAAAGATCAGTGTTTTTGCAACCTGAGGCCTTCTTTTCCATGATTTTTGACATAAAATTTTATGAGACTTTTTTGATTGTAATGGGATTCCATCCAAAACAAAGCCATGTATATCAAGAAAGCCAATGTTTTCAACTCAGAGTACTAAACAAAAGAGGGAGAAAGTTAAGGTTAGCTATATATGTTAAGCACAAATATAGGCAATATCAAGATGTTTTGTAATTGTAAACTTTTACTGGATAAAATCCCTTAATTATATAATATTATCTACTTGGAAAACAGAGCTTAGATAATTCTAGTTCCAGGCAAAATGTTTTATGCTTGTGTTAGGAGGACCTCAATCCAAGCTGTCCCAGGCATAGTGATACTACCTCAAAATAAGCAATCAAATTGTAATCTGCAGGTATGGTAGTAGTAGAGATGCTGTTTCACAAGTATAGGTTTTAAGTTCAATCCTCCAGTAGCTCTGGGAATTTAAATGTGGCATGTCTAAGGTCAAGACCTCATACTTTTCTTACAAGTTCTAATAAAACCTTTACATATTTTGCTATTTTTTAAAAGTATAACCATAACTTACATGCCCCAAACAAATAATTTCTTATTAGAGATTTTTTTCTATCTATTAAGTAATATGTTATGTCCCACTGAAATCAGACTAAATATAAAAAACCCATTGTCTTACAAAGTGACTGCATATGGAAACAGAATCTCAAAGGTAGCATTTAAGTTGAAGTCTACTCCAAGAGAAGCAGAATGCCTTGAATATGCCAAGTAAAGAGGAATCAGAAGCCAACTCTATTCTTGGAGTTCTAATTCCACCAATTCAGAGAAAATGTA
This sequence comes from Dipodomys spectabilis, assembly GCF_019054845.1. NCBI lineage: Eukaryota > Metazoa > Chordata > Mammalia > Rodentia > Heteromyidae > Dipodomys > Dipodomys spectabilis. Next base: position 2,348,188 of record NW_024870951.1, read on the forward strand.
TTTACAATGTTAATGCTACCCTATCTGTGGTAGTTTATTATTGCAATTACTAGCAAACATGTGGAAGCTATAAGACACGAAAAGTCATTGACTCTTCGGATCCAAGACTCATCTCTATAATCCTAGTGATTAAGAAGTATGAGACTTGGGGGATAATGGTTTTCAGGCTGGTAGGAAAGTTCATGAGGTTCTATCTCCAATTAACTACAAAAATTTCTGGGCTGGGGCATGGTTCAAATAGTATACTGACTACTGATAGCAAAAAAAAAAACTGAGAGCATGATGTATGTTCAAGCCCCAAACTGGCAAAAAGAAAGAGTCCTTAGAAGAATACTATGAGAAGCAGAATTATAAATAGGAAAGCAGAAACAAAACAAGTAAACTTATTGATATAGGCAAAGCTCCTCAATGTGAAATATGGCACAAACTGTAATATTTAGGGTTTTCCTTCCTATACAGTAGAAATAAATGGCATTTTTACTTGGCTAAACTAAAATATAAAACTGTATGCAATAAATAATTACATTACTTTTATGTTTCGAAAATTTAACTTGTTTTCCTAAATATTTCTCGAATAGTGTAGCTTTTGAAAATCAAGAAATTTTGCATTTTCATATATGATTACATATCTTTCCAAGTGTTGTCTAAAATTGATCTACGCTGAAATGATTGCCATTGACATCTTTCTCAATATATTTACACTTTAAGCTGAACTTCCACAAAACTCATGCCCCAAATATAAAATTTTAGTTTGTTCATGCAAACATAGGAACATAAACTTATGTCTAAAAATGTTAATTACTTTTATCTGCTGTCATTAATGAAGTATAACTAATAGAATTAAGTATATACGCTGAGGGAAATAAGATACAACCTTCTAAATACAGACTTGCAGTCACACACACAATCACACACGCACAAATATATATTTACCACTTTGACTCAGGTTAGTTTCCTGACATTGGGTGTCAGCAGTGATCCAATAATCAAATTTTCCTGCCAGACATAAAATACATTCATAATTCCACACAGACAAAAACACCAGATCACTCAAAATAATGAGAATATTTAACAGAACCAGCCAGCACTTGAGCCATCTACTCCCTGATTTCATTCATGATGATGCATTTTTCATATCATAATTAAAAATATTTTTGTCTCTGATTAGCAGAAAAACATATGCTATCATATAATAGAAATTGTAGGTAAAATTACTTGTAATCTTTAATATATCTTATCAAAGACTTCTGTTTCCTTCTTGCAGAGTTTTTCTGGCATTTTGCCCTAAAGTATATAATTAAATTACAAAGGACATGCCATATACTTTAATTCATTTTTCCTAAAGGTTATGCTATGGAGTTGAATCTTATTTGTTTGCTTATTCTAAATTAAATATTCTCAACAACTTGAATTATTGTTTATGTTACTCCTAATCCATTTGAAATATCAAATAGAACTGGAAATTCCCCTCGGCAATGATTTGTGAATATCATTAATGGTTGTGGAGGGATGACGGATTTGGATTATCTCGAGTGCATTAAAAATGGCACTGTTATTCAAAGGGCTGATCATTTAGGCAGCTTTTAAAGTGTGGTCTTTTTATTTCATCTAAGAAGATAACAGTATGCTTTTCATCACATTCTTGCTGGCAGTAGAATTATTTCTTTGTACAGTTGATGTCCAGCTGCGACTTTAGTGAAACCTACAAACAACTGCACAGCTGTCTGCTCTAGATTTTGAAATTTTCTTCCTGTAGCCCTTGTGATTTGAGTCCAGATTCATGGGATAGTCACATAATCCACAATAACAGAGCCCCACAAAGACCACGTGAAAAATGAGGTTGAATTTTTTCTTTGTTGTTTCCTTTTTTAATGTCTTTTAAGGAGCTAAGGGTGTTTATTTCTCATGATTTTTGATAGGACTTAAATAAATTTTCCAGATTTTTCAAAAAAAATAAAGATATATAAAAGAGACCTATTTAGTTAAATACGGCTAACTATTTACGGGAATTTTTTTAAATTCTAATCCTGTTCTCAGTTATCTTCAAATAAACGTTGAGATGAGCCTAGCATATGTGTAAATTGTCATGTATAAAGCACACAGAATTCTGAAATCTTTAAACTGTGATTTCTATATAACTTCACTTAGAAAAGAAAATTATCACTTGCTTCATGTCTTAAGTAATCTACTTAAAACAAGTTTTATTAATTTTATTAATAGATGTCATAATCCACGGTACTGATGCATTACATATGTATTTGATTCCTTATGCCCACTGAATTAACATTACATGTATTTTATTTTTTTACACATGAAATGATGACATTCTTGAGGATAAAACATGCCTGTTTCTCATTTTGGTTGCCAAAATGGAATTATTAGACATTTGGAACATTTAAATCTGAACTTGGACATTTCACTAGGACTTGAATTGTGTTACAACTTTAATATTAAAATAAGAAGCATCATTAAAGAGAAAGCAAGATTATGTTATCAAACATTATTCCCTGAATTGACTTTATGATAAAAAACAATTAGATTTATATAACAAGATATACATACTCAAAAGAACTATGAGATACGGAAACAGAAAATTCTTTTTTGTTTTGTGTTTGTTGTTGTTTATAGTTTATGATAATTCTCTCTTTTTTACCTTATGCCTGGTATATTCATTGTATGTCTTCAGGAAGGTGAGGGGTGGGCACAGATCTTTAGGGAAAAGAGTGAAAAATTGCAGCAATGGAGTTCATTGAACATTGATGAAAGTGAAATATTTAACACATGGGTGGCGACAGGAGGGTGGGACTGGGAACAAGTGAGGGACCTGAAGACATTTCACAAAAGGAAGTGTACCCATTACCTGACCATTGTAATTGTAATCCATCTATAAATCACCTTACTAAGAACAATAGACTTAATTTCTGTTAAAAAGGCAAACGAAGTGTTGTTTCTTAGAATCCTAGAAGTTTGTTTGTTCACTGGTTTGAGCTGGTTGAGTCTATCTCTGAAAATAGCTACATTGACATTCATTGGGCGAATTTTTGAGCAACTAGTAGATAAAAGTCAATTATGATTGTTTTTGAGACTGATTCATTTATTTTTTAACCTAATTTGTATTATTTCTGTCTACTGGTTTTTGGTTTTGCTTTTCCTGTTTTGTCAAAGACTTAGTGGTGCATCATTACTGCTTATTTAAGATTGTTCTAATTTGTTTATGTACATACTCAAAGCTATAAATATTCTTCTGAGTATTGTCTGTGCTGCTGCTGTGTCCCAGAGGAGGTAGTATTTTGTGTGGTCACTTCCACTGAATTCCATAAACGTTGGAACTTCCCTCCATTTCTCTTCAGTGACTCACTGATGATTTAGCAATGTGTTATTCAGTCTCTGTGAGTTTCAGAATGATATGTGATGCCTTTTGATGTCGAGATCCAATTTGGTTCCATCATGGTCTGACAGGATACAAAGAGTAATTTTTTTTGAATTTTGAAAGATTTTCCTTGTGATCTAAGGTATGATCTACTTGGAGAACATTCCATGGGCTGCTGAGTGGAATATATATTGTGACACTAGTAGGTGAAATACTCTGTAGATATCTGTTAGGTATAGCTTGTCCACACAGTTATTTAGCTCTAAATATTTTTGCAAAGTTTTTACCTGGATGGCCTGTCCAGAGGTAAGAATGATTTGTTCAAGCAACCAACAATTTACTTGGATGTATGCATGTTTTTAGGGTAAGTAGTATTTCTCTGATGAATTTTTGAGCTCTAGGATTCAGGACATTGATATTTAGAATTGTTATATCTCTCTGATGGAGAGTTTTCTTTGTCAATATTTAATGTCCTTCTTTGTCTCTTTTTACTTTCATACCACTTTTATTTTAAAGCCAATTTTATCTAATATTAGTATAGCTACTCTAGCCTGTTTATGAGTTGCATTTTTAATTTGTAAAGATGATGTACAGAAGGGTTGCAATTTCATAAGTCAGATAATGAGCACATTTCTTTTTGAACAATGTCACCTCTTCACTCATGTTCTCCCAGTTTTTTCCTTTCAACCTCCCTCTCGCATATAGTTGTATAGTTCATTTACAATGTAGTGTCTACTGAGTAGCACTGCTGAATTTCAGCCTTTGTCCCACCATTTCTGTATTCCCCTTTGTCTTATCCAAACGTACATATAAAACTAAAGGTGCATAAATTAAAAAAAAAAAGGCATCAGAACACTGAAGGAAAAAGCAAAATAATAAACAAATTCTCATTAGCATGTCTTGGAGATCATTTTAATGAACATTATTTTATATGATAATATTCATACAGCTATTGATCCTTTGTGATACTCTCCAAAGGGCATCCTCCTTTGATCTCACTATATTAATGTTTAGAATCCCATAAAATTTATCATGTCCAAGTGCAATGTTTTCTCTTTTACCATCCAACTGTGTTTACTTGTAGAATTAGAGGTACATTCTACTACAACAAATGAGAGAAATTAGGCAATGTATATTACTTTGAGTCTGTCTTTCTTCACTTAATGTAAGTTTGTTCCAAGTCTTTCCATTTCCTTATGAATGTCGTAATGTCATTCTTTCTGGATCAATAGAATAGCATCATACTGAAGAGTTTCTACATGGCAATGGAAAAAGTTAGCAGGATATATAGAAAAAGAGCAGAATGGAAGATTTTTACTAGCTAAGCATTAGACAAGAGTTTTCATAACAAACCCATATTTAGAGATCAAAAAGTTAAACCCAACAAAAATAAACCCTCAAATAAACAAGAACCCAATTAATATATGGGATAAAGACTTAAAGATAACTTCTTAGAAGAAGAAGTAAGAATGACAAATTGACGCATCGTTCTCCATAAAAGAAATGCAAATCCAAACAACACTGAGATTCATCTCACCCCTCTTACAAGGTCATTATGAACAAACAAACAATCACAGATACTGATAAGGATGTGGCCCAAAGGAAACTCTATTACACTGTTGGGGGGAATGTAATCTTGTTCAATCACTTTGGAAAACACTATGGAAATTGCTCACAGAACTGAATAGAGAGCTACCTACCTATGATACAACAATTCCACTTATGGTCATTTATCTAATAGAGCAGAAACAAGGCCACACTGAAGCTACCAGCATAATCATGTTGATTATTGCATTATTTTCTGTAGCCAACATATGGAATCAGCCCAGATGCCTCTCTTTGTAAAAAGAGATCAAGGATTATATATATATATATATGTATTATATATATATATATTATATATATATATATATACGTATATATATGTGTATATATGTATATATAATATATATACATACATATATAATATCTAATTTTATTGGTCCCAATTTGCAAGTATATATGTATGTATATAAATGTAAGTATACAAACATATATACATATATATATATATATATATATATTCAAACATATAAATACATACATAATGGAATTCTGTTCATCCATCAGAAAGAATAATATTGCACCATTCTAAAGGAAAAATGAAACTCTTAGAAATAATATTAAGTGAAAAAAAGCAGACCCAGAGAAACTTAGTTTGCATGACTTTCCTCACTTGTGTCCATGAATTTAAAAGTAAACACACTGGATGGTGTGCAAGGAGGTACAAAGGAATTATCTGAAATGTCAGAATCCATGAACATACTATAATTCTCTTAAAAGGCTAAGTCCATGCCCAACAAAATTAATACCAGTAAATATGTAGTGCAAGAGAGTATAGTGGGGGGCAATCTGAGAGGAGTAGGAAATTGAAGGGGAAAAGGATAGCATACAGGCAAGAATCCATTGTATACTTCCAAGAATTGAAATATACAAAGCAAGGGGTAGTGTGAAATGGGGTTGAAGGTGTTGAAGTGGTAACACAATTCCAGGTGCATTGTACACATAAACTGCTTTGTTAAATGGCAAGAAATTCCATGACATATTATTGAGATACATAAGGATTGGGTTTTATTGGTAGGGGTGGATGAGAGTGTTGAAAGGGGTGACATTGATCAAGATGAACTGTATCCATACACTGTTTCAGTGAATGGCAACTCCTTTGTACAATTAAAGATAATAAACATATTTTAAAAATTAATTATGATAGTTGAATAGAGTTGAACCTCAATTCAATTCCCATTTAAAAATATTTTTAACCAGGAGACTTGGAGAATAAAATTCAAATAATGAAAACTTATGAATCTTTTTTATCAGAATTTGTGAAATTTAAATCAAAACTTTGTTTTTTTTCAGCCATTGGGCTGTTAATATATTTCAAAGTAAGTGGCTTAAAAACATCAGGCGTATATTATCCATACTCTAGAAGCTTAAACATTGGTTTTAAAAATGGTTATTCAAAGCAATTCTTTGTCTTATGCGGGTCTACTTTCTGATTCATTATAATCTATTTCCTGGATATTCACATGGCAGAGTAATTATATTGGACTTCTTTCGACAGGATCATTATTGCAGGGTCATCTCTGAAAGGTTTATTCTAATATCATCAGACAGGAGAATAGAATTTTAACATGTGTATCTGGAAGGAGTTACATCGTCCAAAACACTTTGCTACTTTTGCTTTAACTCAGTGTGGTGTAAATTTGAATATTATTTCATAGAACATAATAACTTAAGGACAAGGTTATATCATGTAAATTATGTGCATGATTCTTCTTACAATGGGAATAATTATAGTGATGGCAAAGTGAAGTATGATTGTTTAGTGGCTCTTGAATCACATCATAGGTAACCATGTTAACGTGGTGCAGCCTTTCTAAGGCCCTTCTGATGTATTTGAACAATCTCCATTGACTTAATTGCTTTCAGAAATATTTGTTTGTGCCAACAAATACAGATCTCCTTTCATTTTAATTACTGTTCACTATTAGGACTCCCACAAACACCAAAATCAGAGTATGCTAATTTCTCTGATAAAATACATCATAAAATTGTTACAATTAATATAACATAAAGACTAATACTAATAGCATTATATTTACTAGTATTCACATTATATAATATATTGACATCCCTTGGTTACCTCAATTTTTAGAATATTTATAACTAAATGTAAATTGTTTGCAAATAATTATTTTATGATGTATGGAAAATGAGAAAAATATTTGCATAAATATTTACTACAGATGCAAACAGATTCACCTGGTTATTTCTGAACTTTCATTTGTTGGTTTCATTCATGCATAGGGAACATGCAGAGAAATGAAAATTGCAATCTTGCATTTACTAAAGGGATAATTACAAGTTTATGTTGGGCTAAATAGCATATTTTATAAATTAAATTGTTTTTTCCCTACGTTCCTTCCTCCCTTCCTTCGTTTCTTCGTTCCTTCATTCCTTAATTCCTTCCTTTTTTCCTTCCATCCTTCTTTTCTTCTTTCCTTTCTCCCTTTTCCCCTCCATCTCTACCCCTCTCTCTCTTTCTCTCTTCCTTCCTTTTTTCCTTCTCTCTTTCGTACTTTTTCTTCCTTTCTTCCTTTCTTTCTTTTACTCAGACTATTTCTTATGGCTATAGAAAAAATTCCAACTGTTATACTCCAAGGTGTTATGTGTAATTATAAATATACTATATTAATATTAATTTTAATAACCTATGTTATATCTTAAGACAAACTGTAATAAAAACAACTTCACAAAATTTCAGGATATGTAACAAATATTACTTTCCATGATATTGTTTATTTCTGCAAACTAAAATGAGAATTTATAAATAATATTGTGTGTGTGTTGTTCTAGTGATTTGAACTCCAGACTTATCCCTTGATTTTTTTCCCAACAAGGACATTGCTCTAACATTTGAGCCACAACTCCACTTCTGGCTTTGTGTGTGTGTGCGTGTGTTGTGATGTGTGTGTGATTAATTGAGGTGCGACTCACAAATCTTGCCAAGTCTGGCTTTTTAAATTTATTTTTATTTTTTTTATTGTGAAAATACCGTACAGAGGGGTTATAATTACATGGGCAAGGTAATGAGTACATTTCTTATCAAGCATTGTTGCCTCCTCCTTTGTTTCCCCTTCCCGACCCTTCCCATCTACCCCCCCTCGGCCCCTCACCTGGTCAAAGTTGTAAAGTTAGTTTTTCATCATAACGACTTTTACACCTCATAGTTGAAATGGGTCCACCTCTATCCTTATTTAAACCATGTTTTTTTCCCTTCCCCTCCACAAATTATACCAACATCAAATACAATGAAAGCAGTGGGGGAAGGGACATGTCTAAGACAAGCAGCACAGGTCAGATAAGTTGATGTTAGGTGAAATGGACCCCAAAATAAGTATTCAAATGTTTTTTTTCCTGTAATTGTTTCCAACATATTTATAAGATGATTTCTTTGTTGTCAAGGCTGGCTTTGAACCCTAGCTTCCTGAGTAGTGAGGATTACAAGCTTGAGATACCCATATTCAGCACTAATATAATATATGTAAGAATAAAATAAATTTCTTATTTGAATTCCATTTAGATATTTATTTAGTTATTGAATCTGAATCTGCAGTGTGAAAAAAAGTTTTCATTTTTATCAAAAAATATACACTCAATGGTTTAAATTACAGAAACTTTGTACAAATTGAAATACTCTAATATTCAAAAGCAATGAAGGGATCCTTAATCAAATTTCTAATTTAAGCTAAAACAATAGGCTCTGTCAGGGTGAATAAAGTAATTTTTCATTAAATTAAATATTATCTACTGTGGTCACATGATTTTCTCTTCTTTTAAACCTAAACCTTTTTGAAATAAAATATGGATTCATATATTTTTTGAGTATATAAAAATCTTAATTACTGGTCATTTATTTCTGAGGTTTGAGTACGGAGACATTTCAGAAAAACACTCAATTTCATGTATTTTATGTCAACAGTGATTTTTAGAAATTGAATCAATCTCCATATGAGATAAAACAAGATATTCCATGACTTATGCAATTATTCCTACAGACTTGAATATAACATTTTTGAATGGTATGAAATTCATATTATTCCTACTCTATAGAATAATTAAGAAATAAATGATTGTGATAGTATTTATTTTTCCTTCAACTAGAGAGAACCTAACTATAGATGACAAAACTTGAATAGAAATGTCATAAAATTATGAAAAATTAAAGTCATTATGAGTTAGATGAAATAGTCATTTTTGAAGGTCACAAAATGAAATCTCTGAAGCTTCCTTATCTGTTAAATTAAATGTATTTGCACTCAAAATATTTCTCCAGCAATGGTATAACCAAACCACCTCCATGCCAAATAGCCTCTCTGATTAATTCAACTAAATATTTAGGAACAGAAGTTATCACAATGTATAGAAATATCTACCCACCACTCTAGAAATTAAATCTGAAATCATAAAGGATTGAGATTAATAATTAGCTTTCACTAAGTTGCCATAAAGAGGTGAATCCTTTCATGTGGGCATAGTTGTAGAGATTTGGTCACTGAGAACTTGTGATCAAAGGTGTTAAGATCAAAGTCCTTTCCTCCTCTTCCTTCCTTTTCTTCTCTGTCTCCTCCTTCTTCTTTTCCTTCTCCCTCTCTCTTTCCTCTTCCTCCTTCTCCCTCTCCCACTCCTATTCCTCTTCTTCTTTACTGCCTGGCTTCCATTAATACACATATTCCAACACATACTCCTGACATGGGGTACTGTGCCACCTCCAACCCAAGTCAATGTGGGTAAGAAACATAATCTGAAATGTGTAAAATCAGAAGTCAAGTTTAATCTTTCCCCCTTTTAAGTTAATTTTATAAAGTATTTTTTCATATTGATAGGAGACTGTCACAGCATGCTCTCATTTATTATAGGGGATAAGATTTACTGGAAAAAATCTAACCAACATCACCCTAATGAAATGATTGATTAAATTAATATTATATTAGGACAAATCTATTTTAAAATATAAGATAGAGTTCAATACGTGTCAAAAAATCACCTCTATGATTTCGTATAAAAGGCAGCAGAATACAATCTGTTCCTCAAGGAAATTGACCTATAATTGGCTGTACTGTCAATTTCATAAATGATGTAAGGAGACTATAGAACAAATTTCAACTCAAACTGCATGATATAACATTTACTTTGTCCCGTGTATAATTTCTTTGTCTGGTTCCCAAAATGACTTGTATTTTATCATATTTTTAATTAAATTTAAGTAGTTGTGTAGGACTTGCTGTTTGACAAAGCAGTATATTAACAGTGTATAGTGAGTTTTTTTTCTTTTTCCTCTCCTGAGGTTTGAACTCTGAGTCTGGGGGCTGTCCCTGAGCTCCTTTGGATGAATAATAGAAATTTATCACTTGAGGTACAGCAGCACTTTCTGATATTTCTGAGATTTAATTGGAGATAAGAATATCATAGACTTTCTTGCCTGAGTTGGCTTCAAACCTCAATTTTCTGCCTCCTGATTATCTAGGATTACAGCCGTGAGCCGCTAGTGCCTGGCTTAATAAAATGCACCTTTTTTTTGCCTAGTCCTGGGGCTTGAATTCATGCCTTGGCAATGTCCTTGAGCTTCTTTTTCTCATGCTAGTACTCTATGACTTGTGTCATAGTGCCAATTCCTGCTTTTTTCTTTATGTAGTACTGAGAAATCAAACCCAGGGCTTACCACATGTAAGGCAAGCATTTACCACTAAGCCACATTCCATGGCCAATACAATGCATCTTGGTGATCATTATCCCTCATCCTTCTCAATCCTATCTCACAGCTCAATTTACATGAATTTGTAGAATATTCACTGGCTCTTACTATCATGTATAACCACTCAGAGGACATATCACAGATCATATTTTCTTGATAGTCTTATTCATCAACGTACTAACATTGTGCATTATGGAATTCTGTGATTTTAAATTCTAAATTATCACTCAGATTCACCCACTACTATTCTAAAAATTTTCCTAAGGTTAATGCAAATGCAATCTGTAATTCTTTGATAAAATACAATGATTCTTAGAATGTTAAAATTTTGGAGTAAGAACTTCACCTTCAGTTCAGGAACATTTTATCATTACTACCCTCTCAAAATACTCAAATATTTATTAATAGTCATTTCCTGTCATCATTTCAACCTACTCTCCTCAACAGATTCTACCTCTACAGATGTGCCGATTTACAAACATCATATAATTAGAAAATGTAGTCTATTTTATCCATTTCTCCCATGTAATATCACTGTTTCCAAAGCAAGTCCATGTAAATTTTTCTCATGGATAGAGCATATTGTTTGCATGCATGTGTATATTGAAATAACATCCTCAATGGGCATTTCAAAGTTTTATTACATATTATTATAAAGGGTTTTGCTATGTATATTCTTGTACATGTGTCTCATTGGACATATGTTGAAATATATTTTGTATATAAAATTGTAATTCAAAATGCTGGATCATAGAGGCAATTCTATGTGTAATATCTTAAAGATTTCCAGTATGTTTAAGAAATGGACTATATCATTTTAACTGCCAGGCACCCATGTATAAGGATTGCAATTTCTACATAATGGTTGTTCAGGGCTATCTTATTGTTTCTATTTCCACTAATCTCTATATGTATGCAATGTCTAGGTATGTTATGATCTTTCCATATGTTCCTTGATTGTTGTTATATTACTATAGAGATATGTATTTGGATTTTATTCAGGATGGTTAAAATATTTCATTGGCATTAATATGCTCAATATATTTCTGATTCAAGTCTATTTCAATAAATGTATACGTGAACACACTACATGTACATATGCATATATTCATACATATATGTGTATATATTCAAAGACCTATATATGTATACATATATAAGAATATACAGATGTGTACATACATGTATATATACATATACGTATATTATTATTTTTATTTGTCTATAAGTTATCGTTTCACTTTATTAGCCTAACATGCCCTTTATTGATTTTACTTTATTTTATTTTATGTTTAAGATGTTGTAAAGAGGAGCCAGGTGATGGTGGCTCACTCCTGTAATCATAAGCACTCAGGAGGCTGAGATCTGAGGATTATGGTTCAAAGCCAGTCTGTGCAGGAAAAGTCCATGAGACTCTTATCTCCAATAAACCACCAGAAAGCCGGAGGTGGTACTATGGCTCAAGTGGTAGAGCTCTAGCCTTGAAGTTGAAGAGCTGAGGGACAGCACCCAGGCCCAGGGTTCAAGGCCCAGAACCACCACCAGGACCAGCAACAAAAAAAAGAATACTGACTCATAAAGCAATAGTATTAAGCAGTCTGAAAGATAGGATCAAGTCTAACATTTTAGAATTATCTTAGATACCAGCAAACTTCGAGTACAATGAGCCATGAGCCCTCAGAATGTTGACTGAATTTCTTAGTTTCTTTACACAATCATTATAAGTATGCATTTCCTCATCTATCTTTCTTTCATTTCACCACAGAATGTGTATTTATCCTTTATGTCATACTTGAATACCAAAGCCTTTGGAAGATAGTTATTAATTGGTGTATAATAATTATATGAAGATATCTTATTGAAACATCTTACACTCTCACATATGGATGAAGGGCCTGATAAACCCGTTCTGACTTTCTCAATTCCCATTGTCCTTTATATTTCAACTGTATTCTGTGAATTTCTTTGTGCTATCTTCACACATTGTCAAAATGTATTAAAGTGCTATTTACTCACCGTCATTGAAATTTATACAATGATGAATATAAAAGCAAAAATCTAAATAAATGGAGACATAATTTTTGTGGATTGGAGGATACAATTGAGAAAAGATATGAATTGTCTCTTCCCCTTTTTTTGGTCATTCATGGGACTTGAAATCTGTTCCTGGAGCTGTCCTTCTGCTCTTCAGTTGAAAGTGAATGCTCTACTCATTGAGCAACTGTGCCACTTCTGGTTTTCTGGTGGTTAATTGGAAATAAGTGTCTTACGGACATTCCCATTCCAGCTAGATTTCAACCACAATCCTCAGAACTCAGCCTCCTATGCAGCAAGGATTACAAGCATGAGGCAATAGCGCTCAGCTTCACAGTTTTATTTATGTTTATGACAATTTCTAAAAACACCTGACTAGACTCTTTGAGTCATTGACAAAGAAAAATAAACTGCAATATATTTCTGTCCAATATTAAAGCTATTAGTGTAAAATTGTTATATTTGTATAGGAAAGATTGTACATCTCAATGGGTCTGTAGGGCACCAGATTAGATCCACATAAATATTATCAAGGAATATTTATAAGGGGAAAACCAAACATTTGTGGAATGACGTTCTGTTTAATAAGAGGTGTTAGGTTAGGCAGTATGTGGGAAAATTAAAAAGTGAACATTGACTTAAACATAAAACTTTATTCAAATGTTAACTTCAAGCAGGATTAAAACGTGGTATATAAAACAAAAAGAGAGATGGAAATGTAAACCAAAGGAAGATGTTTTGACAATTTTGAGATGAAGCAGTCTTAAATTTGTCATTAAAATTGTTGGAAAGGAAAACGAGAAAGTTGAACTCAATAAAAGTGTAAAACAATTTCGTCTATGAAAACTCATATACAAGTGGTGAATAGAAGTTGGGAGCAGGTGGCTCATGTATCTCATCCTAGCTACTTGGGAGGCTGTGATTTGAGTATTGCTGTTTGAAGGCAGCCCACAAAATAAACTTCCTGATAATCTTATCTCTGATTATTTAGCAAAAAAGCCAGAAGTGAGTCATGACTGAAATGGTAAATTGTTAAAAAAAATTGCAACAAATCTCAGGGACCCTGAGTTCAAGCCCCAGGACCAAACAAGTTTGAATCAACTTGATATAATGTAACTGTTATAAATTTTTAACAGTTAAATCAATGAATATTATACATTCCCACAGAAATATAATTGGAAACAAAAGGCATAATTGTTGTCTTAAAATAAGTAATGGAACCATGAATTTCGTTCACTTTACAATTCATGTTTTATGTAACTTTAATTAGCAGACTTCCAGGACTAAAAGTAAGTATATTAATTGTATACCACAAGAAGCAAAGTTATTATAGTTAAGAATAGATATTTCATCCTAGCCAGAAGATGTTTTTGAGCATTCTCACTAAAAAGAAATGTTACATACAGAAATTAATGGATATGATGTAGCTATATCATTACACAACATATAAATGAATGGGATTATCAATCAATATTTCATAGCTATGTAAAAACTAATTGTGTAGCTAGGAACCAGTGGCTCATGCTTATAACCCTAGCTACTAAGAAGGCTGAGAACTGAGACTCATGGTTCAAAGCCAGCCTAGGCAGGAAAGTCCGTGAGACTCTTATTTCCAATGAGCCACCAGAAAACTGGCAGTGGCTCAAGTGGTAGAGCACTAGTCTTGAGCTGAAGAGCTGAGAGACAGTGTCCAGGCCCAGATTTCAAGCTCCACGACCAACAAAAAATAAAAAATAAACAGTTACAAATAAACAAATATTTGTTAAAAAATATATTCTAACAATTTTTAAATCCTTACTAGGTATACTAGTTTATATAAATATAGAGAATTGATTTCTGGATTAGTTGTCATTGAATCAATTTTGTAAATCACACATTTGTCACACAATTCATATTTGTATATTTCTATACTTATATAACTTAAGTATAATTAATTGATACGTGAAAGGCAATACTGTTTTAGGAATCTCTCTTGGCTTTCTATAATTAGCCCTCCTACCCTAAAATCAATATGCCCTCCAACATAGTCAGACGTTTTATTTCATTGGAGGAAAAAAGTATAAGGCATAATCATTGTTGGAACAAGTAACATTTCACATGTATTTCACTAAGTTTAAGAACCAAAACATTCAAATCATCTTAACAATGCCAAGAATAGTAAAATGTCTTCTGAGCTTTTCAGTCTTTAAGGAGATGAAAATCTTTAATTATACATCTATTTTTTTCTACCTAACATCCTATATCTTAGGAAGATATTTTTAGGTAACCCTCTGTTCCTGATTAGAAGACCGGAACAAAGGCAATAATGAAAATAATCAAGGAAAATACTTGAAAACTCTAAAAAAGCAATCACAGACACTCCTGTTTTCATCCATTTCAATGAGAATGTACATTAAAGTATCCTGTTAATTAGCAGTGAAGAAGGGAACAGAATACTTTGTTTGAAGACAGCTTGACTTTTAACAATTCAATACAAGCACAATGGATTTATCTTTTTTTTTTCTATACAGTTGCCAAAATAAAAGAGAACAACACCCAAGGCAGGAAAACACCTAAGACAAAGCAGTAAACTTTTGTCTATAAAATAATTTTGATGGTCTGTCTCTTTCAAAGTCAGGCTTGCAAAGAGGAAAATGTATTTGCTTTGGTGTGAACAATAAAAACATAAAAATCCTCTATTAATGTTTATCATATTTTGACTAGGACTTCTCGTGTTGGAGAAGAGTAAAGGCAAGAAAAATTTCAAGATTTTTGGACTATTCCCCAATATCATTCTTATTTATCAGCTATAGCTATGGAAGTAGCCTTGATTACTCTTAATATCATTCTTCTTTACATTTAGCAGCATTGTTTGTTTCTGGGTTATAAGCTGCAAACACTTGAGTATTAATAAAGGGTCATTTCCTAAGAGTGGAAAGATGCTTTGTAAACAAACCTAAAATATCAAAGGCTTAGAATAGTGGAAACTATTTTCTAGCTATATCACAATCTGTATATGTAGACTTTGTTTCCCATTGTTCCAGAGGAACCATTTTTGTTATCTTCTTTTTCACCATCTAGTGATCGTATACCATCCTATACTATCCTGGGATCGCTGTACATTTACTGGATTCTCTAATTGCTGTTGGAAAGTTAGGAAGGATAGAAAATTGAGTTTTTGTATCTGTTTTACCTTATTTTTTATTACTTTAGAAACTGTAACTCAAAATGTCACAAAATATTTTATAATATTAGGAGACAGATTTCATTTCCATATTCTTAGGCTTCTACATAATTTTGGTATTTAGTGATCCCCAAATGTGAAAATAAAGATAGGAAACCTCTTATTTAAATAATAATTAGAATTTCAAGACTTCTTTATGTAAGGCCTGTAAGTAGTATGCACATCATACATGTGTAGAAAGCCAGTGGCAACATTTTCTTATTCTCAAAAACTAGGAAATGTGGTGTCCCTATAGTTGCATCAGGAAAAGGCTGTAGTTGAATTAGTTTACTAATCTAAATCTGCTTTAAAACATTTCTACACGTTTGGTGGCTTGAATAACCCATATTTATCATTTTGCAGTTCTAAAGGACAGAAATTTGAAAGAAGTCATACTAGATTAAAATCGAGCTACCTACAGAGCTAAAATATTTTTCAAATGATTCTAATGGAAAAATTAATTACTTGTTGTTCTGCTTTCCAGAAATTCAGAATCTGGGTTGTTTTATTTTCCTTTATTTTCTATTGTAGCATCTTTACATGTCTCTGATGGTGCTAACCTCATCACGTCCTTTCGAACTATACCTGGGTCTTTAAAGTACCCATTTGAATATATTTAACCCATCTGATAATTCTTCGTATTTGTGTTCCTTAGATTATGAAGGGTGATTATTTTACAAACTTATATACATATAATGCAAATGTACATTTGAGGGATTAGTTTTTTGGGGAAGACAGATATTATGGAAAGGTATTTTACTATGTAAAATAAGTGTGTAGCATACTTTTTACTATAAACTGTTATCCTTTCATTCATTTTGAACTACATATTTCTTCAATGAAATATAACTAAAAAAATTAGTCCCTGGAAGCAATTAATACTGATTAAAACATTGTCATGTACTAGAAATACTAAATGCCAGAGAGCAGCTCCTGAAGTGGTTGTGGCACTATCACTTTTTGTATATTCTACTTATATTCTCTTTTCAACAGCATTTGATTGTTATTTTGGAATTATGGTTAATATTTATTTGACTGCTATTTTTAAAGAATGCATTACCCAATACTGGTTCAATTTTTCTAACTTTTTTGGGTCTATTCTATTTCTGAAAGAAACACAGCCATTTGAATTACATTAACTGCTTATTGAAGTTGAATCAGCATGGAGAGGAAAAGAAGAAAAAAATATGTCTCTGTGGGTATGTCAAGGTAAAAGTATATCTACAAGCTATTTATCTTAAAATCATCTATTTTTCATTATGTTTAGATTCTGATAAAATTTAGTCTCTCAACTCACACAATGTTAATGCAGCCTTATTTCATGCCACCCAAAAGCAAATAACAAATTACTATTTATTTTAAAATTATTTTTAACTTTTTAAATTATAATTTATTTTAAAAACAATATTTTTAAAAAGTTTGCCAAGGCAAATGGTTCACTAGCTATTTAGAGTCATGTTCAGAGTCAATGGTGAAATCCAGAAAGGGAAAAAAACATCATGTTTTTATTCTTCCTTGAGCCACTCTGATTTACTTCATGTTTTTCTGAAAGAATAAAATTCTGGCTTTGAAGCCTTTTGCTTCATATCCACAATGTGTCATTCTTCCTTTATTAATAGGAGAATTTGGAGAAAAGATGATAATCCACACTAGAAAAAGGAGAAGAGGCAAAGAGAAGGAGAAATCTAGATATTTTTTCTTCCTCATCTCAATCACAAGGTCTGGATAATCATTGTGGATATTAGATACAGTGCCCTAAAGTGTTTAATCACGTCTATAGAAATAAATAATCCCACAAGTGATCACATGGAGAATGTTTATTAATAAAAAATTGGAATATCTTCCAATAGGAAATGTTATCAATTTGTTTAATTCTTGTTTAGGATTTGTTAAATTCTGGTGTGGTATAGTAAACTATCATAAAGGTATAAAAGAATGGTAAGAAATTAGCATCTTAATATCATATTCTAATATTAGCTTAGTTCTGCCTGTGTTATATGTAGGAAGCTGTATTTGAGTTTTGACTCAATTTCACATGCTATACTCTTCCAACATATAAGTTGAAAGAAGACTCCCTCTGGAAATATGCTATTATTATAGCTAAGGGGAAAAAAGACACAGATAATGAAATAAAAATCTTTCCCTAGAAATAGCCTTTCACATGGATCACAATGGAATTCTATGCCTCCATCAGAAAGAATGACATTGCCCCATTTGTTAGGAAATGGAAAGACTTGGAAAAAATTATATTAAGCGAAGTAAGCCAGGCCCAAAGAAACATAGGCCCCATGGTTTCCCTTATTTGCAATATCTAGTATATGTATGAGTCAAGCGGAAAAGGTCAGATAATGTGATGTTAGGAAAATGAACCCTTAGATATGTATTTTAATGTTTTTTTCTTTCATCCATGTGTTTCTAACGCATTTATAAGATTATTTCTTTGTTGCTTTGTATGTCCTTCCCCCACAGTATAACCCCTTCTTTCACTGTATTAGATGTCAGTATAACTTGTGGAGGAGATGGGGAAAAACAAGTCATTTAAGGATACAGGTGGACCTGTTGCAACAATGAGAAGTACAAGTTGTCATGTCCAAAACGAGCTTTACAACATCGGTGCAGAGGGGGGGGGGGGAGAAAGATTGGGACTGGGGGGGGGAAAGGGGAGGCTGGGAAAGGATGTGAAGGGTAAACAAAGAAGGAGACTAATACTTGGTAAGAAATATACGCATTATCCTGCCCATGTAATTGTAACCTCTCTGTACATTATGTTCACAAATAAAATAAAATATTAAAAAAAATAAAAGAAATAGCCTTTCACCACTTCTGGTTCACTTTTGTAAGCTGAAGTAAGTCACATGACCCACCTTGACACTGTAGAGTAGAAGTAAATCTCACATACAGGAAGCTGATTCAGGACATAGAGTAATATGCCAAGATATGCCACAATTGAAATAAAGAGGAAAAAAAGAGAACCATAGTACAATCAATCATATTTGCCATCACATGTCTCTACAGGAAGGATGCTATTGAATTCCTTATTTTCTAAACTACTGAGATCTTCAAATCATGTCTTTTATGTTTGCATATTACAGAAATTAGAGAACATTTTGATACTGAGACAGCATAAAATCTCAAAGAAAGTGGGAGTAATCATTTCAATACTACCATTTGTTCTCCAAGAAAACAAACCATTTTATAGACAATAATTTATAATTTCTTATCTAGTATCTTATTTTTCCAAAAATGGATTTTGTTAATATATGTGACTATCCACCAGAATAAGTGTCTTCATTTATCTGCATCTTGAGCAAACAGCAAGTCAATTAGATGTAAGTGGGAGTTCATCAGTAGCACTTTTTAAAAATGCAAAAAATGTGGACAGGGAGCCAATATACCTATTTTTTTCCACCATCGCCTACTACATCCTCCTTCTTCCTTCCTAGGAAACACACCCAATCAATAAAAAGGCGTAGATATTTGGTTCTTGTCCTGGAAAGTGGAAACAGAATGTTATGGATGTCGGGGATGACAGTTAATAGTGTTTTACCTAATAATGTCACATACAACAGCCCTAAGAGTACTGTAGGTCTTAACACTACTTCCTTAGTGATGTGATAGGAATGTCAGCCTCACTGGACTTAGTATTGTTTTCCACTTCCTTTTCTACCACCTGGCCTAAATTGTAATACATATTAACAGAATGAAAAAGTAATGCCATCTTAAGAAATTCCCATTGCAACAAGACATTATGTCGAAAAAAGAACTTTACAACATTGGCGGTGGGGGGGGATCGGTGGGCAGGGGTGGTAAGGGGAATCAAAATAAGAGGCAAAAATGGGTGATAAGAAATGTACTCATTACCTTGCTCATGTAAGTATAACCCCTCTGTACTGTATTTTCACACAAAAAACTTATTATAAAAAACTTATATAAAAAAGAAAGTCATTTAGGGCTCTGGGAATGTGGTTTCATGGAACAGTTATAGCTTAGCATGCATGAAACACTGGGTTCAATTACTCAATACCACATAAACAGAAAAAGAAACACTGGAAGTGATGTTTTTCCTCAAGTGGTAGAGTGCTAGCCTTCATCCAAAAAAAAAAAAAAAAGAAGCTCAGGAAGAGTTCCCTGGCCTTGAGTTCAAGCCCCAAGACTGGCAAAAGAGTCATTTACCTACGAAATGCAAAATAAAGAACCCATACTTGGAATATATAATTGCTCCTTCCAACTGATACCTATCAATAGTTCTTAATTCACGAACTTTACCTATATTAGAATACTGTGTTGAACAAAAAAAAAAGTTTTGTTAATAAATAATGGCAATTAATACCAGGAATGTGCTTAGATATCAGTGAAGATTAATCCTGGAAATTCAAAGATTCTAGGCTCTTGAGTGGCCACTGCTAATCACAATCAGAAGGGTAGTATAAGTGAGATTTGGAAATCTTTTTGGTAAGTTATGGCACCAAAAAGGCAGAGGTTAATTAATAGTTTTGACAGAGGAATAATTCCAGATGGAAGGAATAAATTATAATAATAACTAAGTTATAACATAAACTGTTCCAGAGAACCATTTTTGGTTATTGAAGTACAAGTTATCAACTAGGCTTATTCCTCATTGCCTTTAGCAATCTAATAACTTAGACTAGTTCATAATCTCTGTGTGATAAGTTGTATAACCTTCTATGCTGTTCTTTCAAACCTGATCTCATTTGCTTTCTACAAATCTGTCTTTCTCTATTTCTCTATGAACAATTTCTGATACTAAGTCCACATACACAGATAACAGAGGATGCTAATGTAAGAGTCCCATAGCTCATGAGTCATTAATGTAAGAACATGGAAAAGCAGGACATCTTTATTGCTACCTCCATTTTATTGAAAAGCTACAATGTCACACCATTTGATTCAAATTTCCATTCTTTGTCAACATAGTGTCATTAAGTACACATAAATGCAAATATGAGCTAGGTGATTGTGGCTCACACTTGTACTACTAGCTACCCAGGTGGTTGAAACCAGAAGATTGTGGTTCAAAGCCAGCCTGGTCAGGAAAATCCATGAGAATCTTATCTTCAATTACCACCAGAAATCCGGAAGTGGTGCTGTAGCTAAAGTGGTAGAGCACTCAACTTGAGCTGAAGAGCTGAGGGTCAGCGCCCAGGATCAGATTTCAAGCCCCACGACCAACAGAAAAAGTTCCTCAAAAGGAATTACGAATTCAATAGTAATCTTCCAAAGCAGAGAACATAATTCCAAAATAATTCAGTGCACCTACTTTTGCTGAGTTAAGTTATGGTTTCTTTGCTGAACATATTCTCTTCTTTTAAAAAATGGTCGAATACTAGCTTTAAAATTAACTTCATCTAACATGTCTTGGTTCAAAAGAGAAGTCCATACGGTTGATGTCACTTGCCAAACTCTTATCTGTAATTAAACACCAAAAAAAGCCAGAAGTGGAGGTTTGGCTCAAGCAGTAGAGTACTAGCTATGGTGGCAAGAGGGCAGGAAAGACAACGGTTCAGGGACAGGGTCCAGACTCTGAGTTCAAGCCCCAGAACCAGCACAAACTAAACAAACAAACAAGCAAAAAAAACCCCACATATTTCTTTGGGATCATCATTAAAGCACTGGTTTGAAAAGAGGCTCCTTTTGCTGATCATACTCACTGGATCCTGCTTTTTGGAATCCTTATTGCTATGGTGAACTCAGGACCAGATTAAAGGAATGGATAACTGACTCCTGCAACAAGACAATCATATCAGGAGCGAAATATCTAGGCATAAGGTACCTTTAAAACTATATGTCGTTGTTTCTTTGCAGTAGAACACTTTTAAAACAACGTTATTTCCTTTTCATCTATGTTGGCCTTCAAATGGCATATTGTTACCTTTTGTAATACTCTCAACTAGAAATTTACAGACAAGTTTTATGTGAGTAAAGAACACAATCGAAAAAGTCAGGGACAGAGTTTCTTTCAAGCTTTGAATTCTTTTCTTGTACAGTAAAAGGAGAAGACAAATTAAGTTGGACTTGTCATTTCACTATGTTCAATTCCTCTCTTGGAATCAGTTTCCACTTCCAGTAACAGTTCCTTCTAATTACTACAAGTAACAATCTATGGTGCTGCTCCAGTTAAAATGAACGTTTTGTGGCTTCATTGAAATAGCACAAGTACATCTTTGTACATGAGGTAACATGTGTTTCAGTAACAACGTAGTCATGAGAACATACGGAATTTAAATCGCTTACAAAACATTATGCATGTACATATGGCCATAAAAAATGATGTTAAGTGAAATGAGAATATTACAAAGGTAGGGACCAGAGATATTAAGAAATTCAAGTAATCATTATTAAAGGGATCAAATCCATGGAGTAATGAATCAGTGAACCCTGCAGGTGCATCTGAAAATGTTCATATCCTGTGTCAAATGTTAGAACGTCTTTGAAAATTGTACATAAACAGTCAGAGCTATCAATCTAGTGGATAAGATCATCAGAGAAGTTCAGAATTGCTAGCCTGTTTCTAGGTTTAATAAACCAACAAACTATGGCAGGGCAATGTGATACAAGCCTGGAATTCTAGCACTCAGACTAAGAGAGGAGATTAGAGAGTGGAATTACATAACGATACCTTTCCTGGACCAGGTAGTATAATTTTGTCTCAATGGAACAAGCCACACAACAAGAAAGGAATACACAATTGGAAGTTTGGGCTAATTTTTTCACTATGTTTTGATAAGTCAAGTTTCCTATTGAAATGCAACTCATATATAATCTTCACTAATGTTTTACGTGCTCTTTTCATTACATGCTCTCTTCATTGCTAGATGCAAAATAGCTCATGATTCCCAATCAAAAATTTGAAAAAGTAAGCATCATTCTGTTTGATTCCAAAGAAATGATGAAGGATTACAAAAGCTTAAGCCTGGAAAAATAGCAAAGTTCATCTAATGTGGAACTTTGGAGACCTGCCTGAATTAGAATTTAGATTTGAAATAAATGTTTTTTGTTTATAATTTCATACTCTCTAGGATACTATAAAATTGTTTTCAAGTAGAAGATTTAATTTAGAAATTCACAAATGATTCTGGCATTCTATTTGCCTAGAATATTCTTTCAAGTGAGGTATAATTAGAACTTAGTTAATAGATAATTCCAACAGTTCATGTGTAAGATGATAATGTGAATAATCTAGACAAAGTTGCCAACAAATGGATGCTATTAATTTCTAAATTTAGAAAAAGAGCAATTTTTGAGACTTTGGTGTAACATGGTATGAAGAGAGTAATTGTATGACATCTCTTTTCTTCTACCTATATATAACAAAGCAATAAATTTCCTTACGTAACTCTTAATTACTCATACAATGAGGGAAAAAAGCTAGGTTTAATGTTTGTTTTTATTTTGTTTTTGTTTATGCTAGGGCTTGTCCTCTGGGTCTGGTCACTGTCCCTGAGCCTGTTTTTGCTCAAGGCTACTGCTCTACATCTTGAACCACAGTGCCACTTGTGTCTGGATATTCCTTATGAGTTTTTGGAAATAAGAATCTAAGGAACCTTGCTACCTAGGTGGGTTTGAACCATAGTCTTCAGATCTTAATATTCAGATATTCAGATCTCCTGAAAATCTATGATAGATAAAATAATGTGTAATAAAATTAATATAAAATAATAATATAAATACCATTTGCAAGTGTTCTGATCTCAAGAATACCACTGGAGGGAAAATGATGCAGAAAGTTTAGTGTAGTGTTCTTTTCACAATTAGGAGGGCATCACAGCAGAAGTGTAGTATTTTTTTTCACAATAGTGAAAAAAAGTCATGATGTGAATTCAGGCAATTTTAAGGTGAACCTTACAAGTTGCAAACCTTTGGGTTAGGATAACTTTACAGCATAAAAACTTGGGATTGATTGTCATAGAAATAATAGCTTACTCTGATGAACAAATGTTTAGTCTTCAGGAATTAATTATTATAGATAGGTCATAGTTTTATTTTCTACCAGAATGTGGTTATTTTTTCTATTGACTTTTAAATATGTAACATCTCATTGGAAATTTCATCTATTGCAGAATTAATTAAAATGCAAACAGATACTGTTTTAAATGTCTCTGGTATGGCATGATCAGAATTTGAAAATGATTAGTTAGTAGTCATCTGAATTTTGAAGAATACATATATTCTGTCATCTTAACAATTATTCAATTTTAAAAGTTAGGAGTTTCCATAGAATTAAACTGTTTTCTGTTTTAGTATGAGATAATGTTTTTTTCAACTTGAAGGCAAGTATATTGTGAAGATATTGTATACTTTGGTAACATTCAAGTTGATGACGCTCTGATAAAGAAAGGGGGAACAGAATGGTATTTACTATACCAATACAGTGAAATTATACTTTATGTAAGTTATTTTTTAATTTAATTTTATTGTCAAGGTGATATAAAGAAGGGGTTGCCAAAATTGTAAGATGGTGAATAGATAACATGTCGAACTTTTTACCCACTACCTCACTTTTCTCACAGTTTTCCTTCACTCTACCCTTCACAAGTTGTAATGTAAATTTCCATCATGTTGTCTTGTGAACATTGATATTACATTGGTTTGTACTTTGTCCATTGTCCCGCCATGTTGTTGTTACTCTTCCCTTCCCTAATTAAGATAAATATATATACAATGACACATGATACTGAAATCAAATACAGCAGGGGACAAACCATAGGGGAAAACACAAAAGAAAAAAGAATCACAGAGTACATGAAAAACAACAACCACAAAGAAAACCTTTGTTTTCATATGTAGTTCATTTTGCTCATCATCATCTTATACATAGCTACTGAGCCATTCTGCTCATCTGCTAGGACTATCCTAGATATTTCCTACTTGTTACAAATTAGGGAAACCATGGAATCTTTTTCTTTGTG
This sequence comes from Dipodomys spectabilis, assembly GCF_019054845.1. NCBI lineage: Eukaryota > Metazoa > Chordata > Mammalia > Rodentia > Heteromyidae > Dipodomys > Dipodomys spectabilis. The sequence goes on from NW_024870951.1 coordinate 2,373,015, forward strand.
TCTTGTTTATTTTACTTAGTAGGATTTTTCTATTTCCGTATGAATTGGAAGCATAGAATTCCACAGTGGATATATATATATATCACATTTTGTCAATTAGTTCATCTACTGAGAGGCATATTGATTTAAAACATGATTGCATGTAAGTATCACTTAGGGTCATTCAAAAATGACAGATCCCACCTCCCCAGATATTCTAAAATCATGATTTATATGAAGATGGGATTTCATGGTGGTACAAGGGTTGAGATATCTGGATGAGTCTAATGTATATCTTGCACTGAATTATGCAGGAAGTATCCAATATCATATGGGTTGAAATGGTAGTGACAAAATATTCTCTTGAAAAAGATATAGGAATCTACCAGAAGTATGAAGTAGTTCAGATAATTTTGAAGGATTTAGAAATGCAAGCTCAAGTATGTCGCTTTAAATAAAAATTATGTAATTGGAATGGCAAAAGATGGGGTGGGTAAAGAAAATGACTGAGAGTAGATCATTGTCCCAAGTTAGAGTATAAAAAGACATAATCTACAACTTCCCAGTTAAAAAGAGAATAATATACTATGTCCCACTTAATTTAGGTACATGCAATTTACTTGGATTTTTCCTACTTCAACCCTCCAAAATAAGTGAAGTCTTACAAGAAAAATTATGTTATTTCCATTACTTCAACCTGAACATTGTGATGAGCCCTCTTTTTCTCACTTTGCTCTAAGAAAACAGTCCCTAAGGTGATGATGATGTAGCTTATTAGAGTCAGAGTTAGGGGCTTCTACTTGTACAATTATCCCAGAAGAGTTTAAAGCAGTTTTTCCCCAAGATATACAACTACATTTTCGTAAGCTGTACTTTGAACTCACCCTCACACCTGAGCACATTATTTGAAATTATACTTCACATTTCCTTGGCACATTCTACTTTGTGCCTTTCGCTTTTTTGCACATTCCTTTTGAGTTCATAATTGCTCTATATCCATTTCATCTATACAAACTGCTAAGAATATTGTTCAACTACCACTTCTTGTTTGCACAAGACCAGTCTATGTATGAAAGTACTTTGTCCATATTAAGCAATAGGGTAGTACTCACTCTTTGAGGAGAAAAGTTCCACAATATAACCCTATGCCCACATTAGAGGATGTAGAATTTAAAGCATTTTGAGAGAACAGTGATATTAGAATTGAAAGGCTCCTTAGGGAAATTTTCTTGGAGCTCATTAGTTTACGCAGGAGAAATATAAATATCCACAAAATTTGGAGCTAATTAGTAAGTATCCGAATTAACATTAGATCCTAGATGTTGTGTTAATACAAGTCATGTTTTTATTATTGTTACATCTGAAACCTTCACAACTTGACAATGTGTATAAGAAAATGAAAGAAAGGCATTAAAGCAAAATTTCTTATCTTTTTAGGCATTCAGTCGTACTGGTGAGGGTAAACAGTCTGAACTCTTCCATTCAATAAAAGCTTGAAGTTTTTAAAAGCATTCCCTACATATAAGAATTTGTGTCAGGTTAATTGACAGGGTTATTTCACCATGGAGATATCCCTAACAAGAACTAGAGTTAAATAGAGTATATGGCAGTTATGATGTGTCAATGGATATTGAGGCATTTTCTATTCTAAAAAACAATCAATTCGAGGAGTCTTCAGTCACATCAGTAATGCTGTATGTTCAATCTAATACTTGGTGTTACTTGTCCTACATTTATAATGAATAGGCTGATAAGACATCCAAACATATCTAAAGATATTTCAATATAATCCCAAACTGATGTGGATACATGGGCCACACATTGGAACTGTAGGACAAATTAGGCTTTTCTGTGCTGTAGTTCAATCTATAAACTCCTGACTAAACGAAATCTTTAAAAATATTGATAGAATGCCTCTAAGTAAAGTTCATGACAGTTATATCTGTATAATTCTTCTAAGGTAAGGAAAAAAGCATTGGTTCCCAACATTTAAAATCAAAAAGATCTGTTGAATTTATGGATCCAGAATTTTATGGCTTCATATTCATATCCCAAAATTTTATCAATATGACTTTCACCAAAACAATGTTCTTATTGAATTTGTCTATGTCCTTTTACTTTTCAAATCTAAATAGCATATTTCTTTCAATATCTTCTTGCAAATTCCTTCCTTTACTTCTATAAATCTGTGCTTATTCCTTTTTTTTCCTTATTTATCTCTTTCTTCCAATCTTGTCTACAGTGGTGCCCACATTGCTCACACCTGTGTCAGAACTTTCCTTTTCCTTTTCCCTTCAATAATGCCCCCAATTTTATTATTCTTTTTCATATTCATGGTCGTGGATATTTTGATGATGTCTAAACAGACCCATCTTTGCATGTAAACTTTAGAACTATCAGATATTTTCCCCTAAATCCATCATTTCCACCTGTGGTCCTTATAACTAAGGGTAGCACTAACACAGTTGCAAGCCAAACGTGTGGAAGCACATTAGATTTATTCTTTCCCTTTTACTCCCTCCCATTAGATAAGATGAATGATCAAGATTTTCTCAGTTTCTGTCCCTCAAATGATTTCTATTTTTTTGTGTGGGTCCGGTCGTGGGGCCTGAACTTTGGGCGTGGGCGCTGTCCCTCACTTCTTCAGCTCAAGACTAGCACTCTACCACTTGAGCCACAGCACCACTTCCGGCTTTTTTTTCTCTGCTTATGTGGTGTTGAGAAATCAAACCCAAGGCCTCATGCATGCAAGACAAGCGCTCTAACACTGAGCCACCTTCCCAGCCCCCATTCAAATGCTTTCTATATACTAATTTTTATGCCCCTGACACCAGCCTGTTTCTTTTACTCAATACTGTCACCTAGTCCTAAAACAACCATTTCCAAAGTATGCTTTTTCCACATAGTCTTTTCATATTGGTTCTCCCCATCACCAAATTACTCTCTTTGTAAGTACACAGAGTGAAGAGCTCAGACACAAATTCTAGTATCATTATTTACTCACTACATTGACTGTTGGCCTTACATTTCTCATCTATAAATGGATGTAATCTACCAGAAATAATGAAGAATATATGTGTTGACTTCTAGAGCAAGATAAAAGAAAAGTGAAGAGTCCTTATATTTTCCACCCTACCTAACAAGTAAGGAAAAAGTCAAATTAAGTTTGTTGATATAAAGTCACAAATTGTTTCCTGCAAAAATAAAAATAAATTTCACCTACTGGCTCCAAAGTCTATGTCCTTTTAAGGTAACTATAGATACTATGTAAATAATGGTACTATGTAAATAGTGTCATGTTTTGTCAGATTTATTGAAGAACATACCCTTAATATATCATTGGAAACGTTGGTTATTGAATAGTATCTATATGAGAATGTTTTTGAACTAATCTCATTAAGCTGACATCTTAGTCCATCAAAATTTATAAGAAAATAATACCACCAAGAAAAGTGTATATACATTAGAGAGACTACAGGAATAACATTAGGGTTTTTACTGTATCTACTGTTTATGTGTCTCTTGATATTCAAACTCTCCTCTTGTTATTCTTAATGTATGTAATCCAACGCTATTTATTACTATATATTCAATGTGGGAAATATAGTTTCAAAAATGTGTAAAATTTTTTCCTTTTCAATCACAATATTGTCATTGTCAGGGTACACTGTGGTCATCATCATCCTCATCAAAATTATCATTAGCATCATAAGTGCTAACTATTGAAACTCTGATATGTATCTATGATTTGTGATCATTTGTCTTTTGATTAATAATTTTAATGTTACCACTGTGCATGCAACCATATTAAAATTTTGAACAAAGAAACAAAAAAAAACTAAACTGTAACTGATAGCTTGACTATGTGCTTATAAAAAACTATAGAATGGATTTTTGAAGTATTGCAAATTCCTATCCAGTATGAATTAACTTCCTCTCTCCCCACCACTACACACAAATATTTAAGAGTTTGAACAGAATTATTTCAAGTAATATACTATAAATATTACTACAATATCATGTGTACATCTAAAATTCCCTTAAAAGTAATAAATGTTACATTCTATTGAAATATTAGTTATTTTATTCTAGGAAACTTTTGGAAAAATAGACTGTATATCTTTGAAATAAAAAGGTAAAAAAGTAGTATCATAAAAAGTTTTAGAGGGAGCCTGTCTTCAGAAATATATTCGTATATATATATATATATATATATATATATATATATTATATGTAGAAAGACATACATTTTTAGAGATTATTTGTCATCAGAAATATATACATATATCGAAATTTATGTGTAGAACGATGTACATTATAGTGAAATAAAAATCTTGAAACACAATTAAAATTAAAAAAAATACATTAAACCAAGGGCCAGTGACTCACACCTATAATTTGAGCTATTCTGGGTAATGAGGTCTTAGAAATGTGTTCGAAACTAGCCCAGAAAGTAAAGTACATGTTAGATTCTTATCTCCAATTAACCACTAAAAACAGGAATTAGCTCTATGCCTCAAGTTGTAGAGTGCTGGCTTTGATCACAAAATTCCTTAGGGACAATGCCTAACCTTGCAAACAACATCAAGAACAACAACAATATATATCACATTAATTTCACAGAAGCATCTTCTACCTGCTGTGAACATGTCTTAGAAACATGAATACATGCCCATGGAAAATGTTAGGTAAAAAGTATAGAATATTTACGTCTATGATAAAGACATGACTATTTAGATTGTTTAAGATATTTAGGTAATGATTCGAAATTAAGAATAATGATAATATATTGGGACTGTCTTTTATTCTATTTTACGATAGTAATAAAATGATATTTGTAATTATTCTGTAAAATTACTCTTGCTTGGTGTTTGAATTATAAGAGATAAACATTTTTAAATGATTTCCACAGGAAAGGATAATTTTAATGGTATTAATTCTTTTGTAATTTCAAAACAATTAAGAAAATTATTCCAAAGCTGGTTTGCTCTAAGACTATATTCGTTTTCTTATTCTAATTTTCATATGTTTGTAGAAATTAAAATTCCAAAAATGCAATGGATGTTGGCATTCAGGATCATCTTCATAGATACTAATAATGGAGTTGCTTAAGTGGAATTGTTTTATTTCATTTGTTTTTGTCACAAATAAATCAACATTATTGTGTATTTTGTTTGTTGTCACGTTATTGACTCATCCTGAGAATACCTTTTTTTTGGGGGGAGGGTCCAGTCATGGGGCCTGAACTCTGGGCCTGGGCGCTGTCCCTCAGCTCTTCAGCTCAAGGTAAGCACTCTACCACTTGAGCCACAGGGCCACTTCCGGCTTTTTTCTTTTTGCTTATGTGGTGCTGAGGAATCGAACCCAGGGCCTCGAGCATGCAAGGCAAGCACTCTAATACAGAGCCACCTTCCCAGCCCATGAGAATACCTTTTTCTAGAAAAGTAGAGAAAAGCAATTGGATTGAGCAAGTAACATATGGCTATCATAAAATGCAGATGCATAGATTTGTGTTTTCTATCATTTGCTAAAAGTTTCTTCCAGAAAAGGTTGTCAATTACATATAAGTGATGTATAATTCCTAGATATTCCAGTTATCACATACATTTTTTGATTGGGTTATCTCTACATAAACTCAAAAAACAGACAAAAAAACTCAAAATAACGAGAAATCACATCTTTGTTTTAGAAGCTGTAGTTTACAAAGAATTTTTAGCCAACACCAAAAACATCTTTTTAGGTGTTTTGCATTTTTTGTGAAGATTTTTTTTTTTTTTTTGAGTTCGGTCGTGGGGCCTGAACTCTGGGCCTGGGCGCTGTCCCTCATCTCTTCAGCTCAAGGCTAGCGCTCTACCACTTGAGCCACAGTGCCACTTTCGGCTTTTTATTTTTGCTTATGTGGTGCTGAGGAATCGAACCCAGCCCCTCTGGCATGCAAAGCAAGTGCTTTGCCACTGAGCCACCCTCCCAGCCCGAGTGTGTGAAGAATTTTTAACTATAGTTTTATTTTTTTGCTGACATGAAATTCACATGCAATATATTATCTCCTTTCACTGTATACATTTTAGTGCTTTGGAAGTGAATTGTACAATCATAGGTTTTTCAAGCCTAATTTTCACAAACTTGCATTTCTTCAAATAGAAATACCTTAAATTTTAGAACAGATATTAAAATAGATATAAAATTGAGTTACAGGAATTTGTCCTGCATACATCTTCTATAGGGTGTCTTTTCAAAATTTGTTTTGGGGAATTATTTCCAGGTTCTCACTCATACTGTCCAAGTGCACTGTCAATGAACTAAATTCCCGATCCATAAAAGATTTTTACTTCTCCTTAATACATACATAGAAGTATAATGGCTAGAACATATACAGTTCTCTTTGACCTTTTGAAGACTTGAAAACTTGCTTGCTAAAATGACTGCAGTATTACACAAATCATTCTGCTATGCGGAGTATATAAATTTCTCCACAAATGCATTACTATATTTTGTGTCATCTTTTTATATTATGGTCATACTATTGAGTTTTCTTTTTCTTTTTTCTTAGATACTAAAGAGGAGCTTAATTCATTTGCTCCTCCTATTGACTATTAATTTACATATGTTCTTTATAGAAATATCCTGTTCAGGAAAAATTTATACAGAATGACAAGATATAAAAGTACTTAAGATTCAGGATCATTGTAGAATTAACACTGTAGCATTAACAAATATGTGCCCTCTATCTGTTGGATATGTTTTCACTAATTTCATAGAGTTAAGAGAGGTTATCAGTTGATATTAGTTTATTGTTGCTTTTCTTTAGCCAGTAATGCTTTCCATGTCAATTTTTTGGAAACCTTTAAGATCCATTGTCATGAATTTTTACATTTATATTTTGTAGGTTTTTACAACTCACATTTTGTTTGATAACCATTTTTTATTTTAATTTTTATTTTTTGTGAACATACTGTACAGAGTGGATACAATTACATGGGCAAGATAATGAGTACATTTCTTAGCGAGCATTGCAGCCTCCTTTTTTGTTTAACTTCACATCCCTTCCCAGCTTCCTTCTGTCCCCCACCCAATCTTCCCACCGCCACGAAAGTTGTAAAGTTCGTGCTCGACATGACAACTTGTACTTCTCATAATTGCAATGGGTACACCTGTATCCTTAAACGACTTGTATCCCCATCTCCTCCACAAATTATACCGACATCAAATGTAGGAAAGCAGGGGTTATACTGTGGGGGGGTGGGACATATAAAGCAACAAAGAAATACTCTTACAAATGCTTAGAAACAAATGCATGAAAGAAAATAAAAACATTTAAATACATATCTAAGGGTTCATTTTCCTAACATCACATTATCTGAACTTTTCTGCTTGACTCATACAAATACTAGATATTGCAAATAAGGGAGCCCATGGGACCTATGTTTCTTTGGGCTTGGTTTCTTCACTTAATATATTTTTTTCCAAGCCTTTCCATTTCCTAACAAATGTGGAAATGTCATTCTTTCTGATGGAGGCATAGAATTCCATTGTGTATATATACCACATTTTCTTGATCCATTCATATACTGAGGGGCATCTGGGTTGGTTCCATATCTTAGCTATGGTAAATAATGCTGCAATAAACATAGTTATGCTGGTAGATTTAGTGTGGTCTGGTTTGGAAACATTTGGGTAAATGCCCAAAGTTGGGATTGCTGGGTCATAGGGGAGCTCTATGTGAAGTCTTTTCAGGAACCTCCATACTGCTTTCCAAAGTGGTTGAGCAAGTTTACACTCCCACCAACAATGAAGTTAGGTTGCCTTCTGTCCACATCCCCTCCAGCATCTGCTGTTGTTAGAGTTCTTGATTATAGCCATTCTTACTGGGATGAGGTGGAATCTCAATGTTGTTTTGATTTGCATTTCTTTTATGGCTAGGGCAGTTGAGCATTTCTTCATGTGTCTATTGGCCATCCTTCTTTCTACTTCAGAGAAGTTTTTCTTTGATTCTTTAGTCCACTTATTTATTGGGCAGTTGTTTCTTTGAGGATTTGTTGTTGGGTGATTTATTTTTTTGTGTTCCAAGTATATTTTAGATATGAGACTCTTGTTCGTTGTAGGGCTAGTGAAGATCTTCTCCCAATCCCTGGGCTTTCTATTGATCTTGCTAGCTATGTCCTTTGCCATGCAGAAGCTCTGCAACTTCATGCAATCCCATTTGTCCAACCTTTCTTTGATTTGTTGTGTTTCCGGGTCTCTATTAATAAAATTTCAGCCTGAGCCAAGGAGACCTAAGGTTTCTCCTATTCCATCCTGTAATGTTTTCAGAGTGTCTGCTTTAACTCCGAGGCCTTTGATCCATTTGGAGTTGATTCTGGTGCAGGGTGATATATAAGGATCTAGCTTTAGTTTTCTACAAGTAGTTAACCAATTTTGCCAGCACCATTTACTGAAGAGGCTGTCTTTGTTCCATTCTATTGTTTTAGCTCCCTTATCAAAGAATAGATGGCTATTTTTCTGTAGGTTCATTTCTGGGTTTCAATTCTATTCCATTGGTCCTGAGTTCTGTTCTTATGCCAGTACCAAGCTGTTTTGATTATTATGGCTTTATAGTAGAGTTTGAAATTTGGTATTGATATTCCAGCAGCAGAGTTCTTTCCATTGAGGAGCGTTTTTGCTATTCGGGGTCTTTTATTGTTCCATATGAATTTTTGGATTGCCTCTTGTATTTCCTTAAAGAATGAGGTTGGAATTTTGGTAGGTATTGCATTGAATTGGTAGATAGCCTTGGGAAGTATTGTCATTTTCACGATGTTAATCTTTCCAATCCAGAAGCATGGGAGGTTTTGCCATTTTCTAAGTCTGTTTTGATTTCCTTTTCCAAGATTTTAAAGTTTTCATCATAGAGGTCCTTCACTTCTTTTTTAAGTTAATTCCTAGGTATTTCATTTTTTGAGGGGCTATTACAAATGGAGTTACATTCCTAAATTCAGCCACACGTTTCTAATTGTTGGCATACAGAAAAGCCATTGATTTTGGAGGGTTAATTTTATACCCTGCTACTTTGCCAAAATTTTGAATCAGCTTGAGAAATTTGGGAGTGGTGTATATGGGATTCTTTAAAAACAAGATCATGTGTTCTGCAAAAAGGGAGAGTTTTATTTCTTCTTTCCCTATTTGGATCCCCTTTATGTTTGCCTCTTGTCTTATTGCTGTAGCTAGGCATTCTAATACTAGATTGAAGAGAAGTAGAGAGAGTGGACATCCTTGTCTTGCTCCTGAGTTAAGAGGAAAAGGCTTTAGTTTTTCACCATTAAGTATAATGCTGGCTGAAGGTTTGTCATATACAGCCTTTATTGTATTGAGGAATGTTCCATGGATTTCTAATTTTTCCAAAAACTTCATCATAAAGGGGTGTTGGATCTTGTCGAATGCATTTTATCCATCTATTGAGATAACCATGTGGTTCTTATCCTTGCCCCTGTTGATGTGATGAATAATATTAATTGATTTGCGTATATTGAAGCAGCTTTGCTTCCCTGAAATGAATCCTGTTTGATCATGGCATATGATTTTTTGGATAAATTGTTGAAGTCTTTTGGCTAAAATTTTGTTGAGAAGTTTTGCATCAAAGTTCATCAAAGTAATGGGTCTATAGTTCTCTTTCTTTGATGAGTCCCTCCCTGGTTTTGGAATGAGGGTTATGATGGCTTCATAGAATGTGTTCAGTAGTGAACTTTTTCTTTCAGTTTCATGTTAGAGTTGGAGGAGTATTGGTGAGAGCTCTGCTTTGAAGGCCTTGTAGAATTTCCCTGTAAAACCATGTGGTCCTGGACTTTTCTTAGCTAGGAGGTCTCTTATTGCTGTTTCTATTTCAATGCTTGATATAGGCCTGTTAAGATGTTTTGGCATGTCAATATTTGCTAGGGAATGGTCCGTTTCTGCCAAGTTCTCAAACTTATTAGCATAAAGTTTTGAGAAATATTCCCTTAAAATGTTCTGAATCTTCTTTTTTTCCGTGGTGATGTTTCCATTCTCATCTTTGAGTGTATTTATTTGGGTGTGTTCTCTTCTTTTTCTGGTAAGATTTGCTAAGGGTCTTTGACTTTGTTAATTTTTTCGAAGAACCAACTCTTGTTTTGTTGAATCTTTCTATAGTTTTTTGGGTTCTAATTCATTTAATTCTGATTTAATTTAAATTATTTCTTTCGGTCAACTGGATTGGGGTTTATCTTGCTGCTCTTTTTCAAGGAGATTTGGATGTGTCATTAAATTGTTGGTTTCATATCTCTCCAATTTGTTGATGTCGGAGCTCAGAGCTATAAACTTGCCTCTGAGTATTGCCTTTGTTGTGTCCCAGAGGAGCTGGTAATTTGTGTGCTCATATTTGTTGAATAGCATGAACATTTGAATTTCCTTTCTAATCTCTTCCATGACCACTCGTGATTCAGCAGTGTGTTGTTCAGCCTCCATGTGTTACCGGACTTTCTTTGGTGGCTTTTGGTGTTGAGTTCTAATTTTATTCCCTTGTGGTCAGAGAGAATGCAAGGTATAACTTCAATGTTTCGGAATTTGGACAAGTTTGCATTGTGGCCTAAAATGTGGTCTATTTTAGAAAACGTTCCATGTGCTGCTGAGAAAAACGTGTATTCTGATGCTGCTGGGTGAAATATTCAGTAGATGTCTGTTAAATCTAGTTGAACTTTGCAGCTGTTTAGATCTGCTGTTTATTGAGCAGGTGGACCAATATACTACAGATATCTAGGTGTTTGATAGTCACTGATATTTTGCACCTTGTGAAAACACAAGACCCCAGATATTATATAGGGAAAAATGTCTTTAGAGAATGCTTAAAACAACTAAAATGAATTCAGGAATGAGTTAAGATTTAGATAACACTATAGCATAATAAAGTTGAATGATAACGACTTGATCTGTACTGCAGAGGAGAGTGAGAGGGGATAGAATGATGGACCTCCTACGAGCTGTATGTCATTGTTATTGTGTTTCAAATACAGAAAGACTTCAGAGAAGAGAAGCAGGAAAATAATCAAAGTGTCCTTAATCAAGTTTCTTTTTAATCCACCTAATAGTGTGGACTGAGAGTCAGAGAAGTTGGGAAAAATAAAGCAGAAAATAAAGCATTGTATAGACCTCTTACAATGTAAATAAATTGTAATAGGAATATGATAATTAATTTCCAAAGAAATGAAGGAAATAGGTAAACTCTAAAGACAAAAAGAATGAAGATAGAAAAGTAGCAGAGTAAAACCTTTATCAATAACAAATACAAGAATTTGGAAGTGAAAAGGAGTGGAAATCTTCTAAATAACAATAAAATAACAATAAAAATTGCTAATGTGGATAGAAAATGGATCACATTGTATCATATATAATTTTGAAAAAACATACTAGGAATGAAAATTTAAAAGTCATAATTTAAAACTCTATTTCCATTATTACTACACAGTATAGTTCAGTGGTAAAATCTTGACATAGCATATGTGAAATAATGGTGTGATCTCCAAAGAATTACAAAGTACACACAAAGCAAACACACACACAAACCAGATAAACACACAGACACACACACACACACATACACACACACCACATACACACATTTGGAATATTGATATCATAATATTAAATAGAGGAAATTATCACAAATAATAAAAATAGGTTAATATATGAAATCATTATCTTGCTCATACTATTTAAACGTTCAGTAGAAATCAAATAGTCACAATATACTTGGATTCTTATAGATTAAGTAAAGTGAAAATTAAGAAATAGAAGACATGAGAACCTTGGCAAATAAGTTTTAAATAATAAACATTTTGAAACATGTATTGTTTAATTTTGACAAAAGATTAATGTTACTGGTGTTTTAACCTCAAGATTTACAATATGATAACCAGGTGCTCTACATCTCGCTATGGGTGGCAATATCTCTAAACATTCCACTCTGGATATTTTTATGATAAGGTCTCATAGTTTCTCAGGCTCTCCCGAATTACAAACCCTATTTTCAGATCCTACCACAGGTAGAAAATGGAAGCCACAAATCACCATGCTAAGCTCAAACTTCTTTTTAATTCAATTACAAATATTTACAAAAAAGTGAACAAGGAATGAAGCCTTTCTTAATATAGTATGTGCTTCTTGAAAATACAGAAATTATTTGTTACCTAGAAAATATGTTTAGAACTATAAGAAAATCAATTTATTCAAATTCATCAACCATATAAAAATTAAGAAAATAATTTTAAATATTCACATGTTAAATATTTTAAAAGCAAAATATATGTGTCTGAATAATTTACATGTGTAAAAATCATGCAAAATTAAATTAATTCTCCTACAACTCTGAAAAAAGAATTATGCCTAGGAAACAGGAAAATAAGTAATCAAGATCAAAATTTGAAATATAGAAAATAAAATGAAGTGTACTCTTTAGTTGACTTAAGTAACTATAAACCTTTTTATATCAATTTTATAATAAAAATGCATGAACAAAGAAAGCAAAAGTACATTTGATCAATAGCAACAGCAAAATCATCAGTAATTGAGTATATAAAAAAAAAAGACAGAGGGAATAACAATGTTCCTTCCAAAAGAAATGTACTCATTACCTTATTTATGTAACTGTAACCCCTCTGTACATTACCTTAACAATAAAATTATATTGAAATTAAAAATAAAATAAATAATATAGAAATTAAGAATTCTTAGAAGCCATTAGTTAAAAACTTTATAAAAAACTGCCCCAAGTACCCAAGGAATATATTTTGATGATACTATTTAAATACTTAAAATTCAGCAGAAAAGCAAAATGTTTAACAACTTTTACAAATAAAGTAATAAATCAGAATATATTACTATAATAACTATTGAATGGATTTTTAGTGGCAGTCAAATATGTAAGAAATGAGGTAATATGCCATTCATTTGCACTTAATAAGTGAGAAAGAATGTTCTAGGTCTTTAAAAATATATCATAAGTTTAATGAAGAAACTATTCTGTCACGTCATATGATAATCAGATAAAGATGATATTAGAGCAAAGAATAGATTATACTAAGTTTTGGGATGCTAATGTATGTACTTATTTTGGTTTTGGAAAATTGTGACAATTTCAAATTCGGGTATTGTTCTTGCTAGGCTGGCATTATGTCAGTGGTTAATTTTAGGATAAGGGTTCCCTTTCCACAAGAATATGTACCTGATTTGTCCTTTTATCTTTCCCATCATCAATGACATCAGAGTTGCACACCAACTTGTCTAGCTTCCTGGATCCTGCAGTCCTTCCAATCTTCGTCTCTACATAGTGCAGGATGGTGGAAATGATCCAATGCACCCAACTATAGATTGAGAAGGAACTCCCCTAAAATTTGTCCTGGATTCTGTTCTCAAGCCTCCTAAGTAGTTAAGAGTACAGATTGGAATCCCTGGTGCCAAACAGTAACAGTATTTTTTAAAGCAATTAGACATTTATATGACAGGCTTGTGATAACCTCAGGAAAATAATAAAAGAGTATTGAAGCATAGAGGACAGACAGAATTTTAGCTCGCTACTCAGAGGGTGAATCAGCTTAGCTAGCTACTACTCGCGAGGCAGAGATCTGAACACCAATGTTCAAAGCCAGTCCAATCATGAAAAAACATGTGATTATCTCCAAAAAACCAGAAGTACAGCAGTGGCTCAAGTGGTAGACCACTACCTTGGGCACAGATGCTTAGAGCAGGAATGATGAATGCATGCATGAGCACATGAACATACACGTGTGTGTACAGGCATGTGTGTGCACACACACAAATGAGTTTTCAATGCAGAGTTCTTCATTTTTTTTACCTTGCTGTACTTTATTTCCCTGTATTAGTTCACAAATTAACAAAATCAGCTAAGGACCTATTTACATACAACTCTTCATGTTTCTCTAAAGTCAACTCTCTTTTTGGCAGCCTGCTCTTATTTGACCCAAAAGTAAATTATTCAGGAGATCAATTCATCTCCCTCAACTCTGTAATGTTAGATGATTGTTAATGTTCTTCCTAGCAATATAATTTTGTGAAATCCTGCATCAAGCAGCATATTTCTTTCATGAAATGGGAAACCTCTGGAAAAAAAAATTAGGTTTTACTCCTCCTGGCAAGCATCTGGAAATTTATTATCTTCATATAATCCATGAGATGTCTGTGTATGCCAAAGATGGCTGTGAAAATAAAAAGACCCTTTTAAGCACATAGAATTCATATAACATTAATATGTATGAAGATTTTTTTTTATTATTCTGAAAATACCATACAGAGGAGTTACAATTACATGGGCAAGATAATGAGTATATTTCTTATCAAGCATTGTTGCCTCCTCCTTTGTTTCCCCTTCTTATCCCTTTCCATCTCACCCCTCCGCCCCCCGCCCCGTTATGCCCCGCCTTGCGAAAATTTTAAAGTTCATTTTTCGACATAACATTTTGTACATCTCATTGTTACAGTGGGTCCTACTCTATCCCTTTTTAAACAATCTGTTTTTTCCCTTCCCCTCAACAAAGTATACCAACACAATATACAATGAAAACAGGAGTTATATTGTGGGGGAGGGATATACAAAGAAACAAAAATTCATCTTACAAATATGTTAGAAACAAGCGCATGAAAGAAAAAATGTTTGAATGCTTATCTTGGGGTACATTTCACCTAATATCAACAAATCTTACCTTTTCTGCTTGTCTCAGACATATACTATTTATAACCAATAAGAGAAACCATGGGGCCTATGTGTATTTGGGCCTGGCTTACTTCACTTAATATAATTTTTTCCAAGACTTTCATTTTCCTAACAATGGGGCAATGTCATTCTTTCTGATGGAGGCAAAGAATTCCATTGTGTATATATACCACAATTTCTTGATCCATTCATCTACTGAGGGGCATCTGGGTTGGTTCCAAACTTAGCTGTGGTAAATAATGTTGCCATAAACATAGTGGTGCTGGGAGCTTTAGTGTGGTCTTCTTTGTGATCATTTGCGTAAATGCCCAAAAGTGGGATTGCTGGATCATAGGGGAGCTCTATGTGAAGTCTTTTGTGGAACCTCCATACCACTTTCCAAAGTGGTTGAACAAGTTTACACTCCCACCAACAATGTAGTAGGGTTCCCCTATCCACATCTCCTCCTGTATCTGTTGTTATTAGAGTTCTTGATTATAGCCATTCTAACTGGGGTGAGGTGGTATCTCAATGTTGTTTTGATTTGCATTTTTATAGCTAGGGAGGTTGAGCATTTCTTCATGTGTCTATTGGCCATCTTTCTTTCCTCTTCAGAGAAGTTATTTATTGGGCAGTTGATTCTTTTAAGATTTGTTGTTGGGGGATTTAAATTTTTGGAATTCCAGATATATTTTTAGATCGAGACCCTTGTCCATTGTATTACTAGTGAAGATCTTCTCACAATTTGTGGACTTTCTATGGATCTTGCTAGCTATGTCCTTTGCCATGTAGAAGCTCTGCAATTTCATGCAATTCCATTTGTCAACCTTTCTATGATTTGTTGTGTTTCTGGGTCTCTATTAAGAAAGTTTCAGCCTGTACCAAGGAGATCTAGGGTTTCTCCTATTCTATCCTGTAATGTTTTCAGAGTGTCTTCATGACTCTGAGGTCTTTGATCCATTTGGAGTTGATTCTGGTGCAGGGTTATATATAAGGATCTAGATTTAATTTTCTACATGTAGTTAAACAATTTTGCCAGCACCATTTACTGAAGAGGCTGTCTTTCTTCCATTCTATTTTTTTTAGCTCCCTTATCAAAGATTAGATGGCTGTAGGTCTTTAGGTTCATTTCGGGGTTTTCAATTCTATTCCATTTGTCTTGAGTTCTGTTCTTTTGCCAGTACCAAGCTGTTTTGTTTACTATGGCTTTTTAAAAGAGTTTGAAATTTGGTACTGTTTTTCCTCCATCAGTGTTCTTTCTGTTAAGGATCGTTTTGGCTATTCGGGGTCTTTTATTGTTCCATACGAATTTTTGGTTTGCCTTTCCTATTTCCTTGAAGAATGAGGTTGGAATATTGATAGGTATCACATTCAATTTGTAGATAGCGTTGGGAAGTATTGCCATTATCACGATTTGATCTTTCCAATCTAGGAACATGGGAGTTTTTGCCACTTTCTAAGTCTGTTTTGATTTCCTTTTTCAGGTATTTAAAGTTTTCATCATAGAGGTCCTTCACTCCTTTGGTTAAGTTAATTCCTAGGTATTTTATTTTTGGGGGGGCTATTACGAATGGAGTTGCTTTCCTAATTTCAGCCACAATTTTCTCATTGTTGGCATACAGAAAAGCCATTGATTTTTGAGGGTTAATTTCATACCCTGCTATTTTGCCCAAGTTTTGAGTCACCTTGAGTAACTTGGGAGCAGAGTCTTTAAATACAAGATCATGTCATCTGCAAAGAGGGAAAGTTTTACTTCTTCTTTCCCTATTGGTTTCCTCTTTATGTTTGCATCTTGTCTTATTGCTGTAGATAGGCCTTCTAATACTAGATTGAAGAGCAATAGAGAGAGTGGGCATCCTTGTCTCGTTCCACAGTTTAGAGGAAATAGCTTTAGTTTTTCATCATTGAGATAATACTTTCTGTAGTTTTTTCATACACAGCCTTTATTGTATTGAGGAATGTTCCATAGATTCCTAATTTTTCCAGGACCTTCACCATAAAGGGGTGTTAGATCTTGTCAAAGGCTTTTTCTGCATCTATTGAGATAACCATGTGGTTCTTATCCTTGCTCTTGTTGATGTGATGAATTATGTTAATTGATTTGTGCATATTGAAGCAGCTTTGCATCCCTGAAATGAATCCTGTTTTCTCATGGTGTATGATTTTTTGGATGAACTATTGAAGTTGATTGGCCAAAATTTTGTTGAGAGGCTTTGCATCAATGTTCATCAAAGAAATGGGTCTATAGTGCTCTTTCTTTGATGAGGGTTTTGGGATGAGGGTTATGATGGCTTCATAGAAAGCGTTTGGTAGTGAACTTTCTCTTTCAATTTCATTGAAGAGTTGGAGGAGTATTGGTGTGAGCTCTGCTTTGAAGGCCTTGTAGAATTCTACTGTAAAACCATCTGTTCCTGGGCTTTTCTCAGATGGGAGGTCTCTTATTGCTGTTTCTATTTCAATGCTTGATATGGGCCTGGTTTAACTCATCTTGGTTTAGTTTCAGCATGCAAATATTTGCCAGGAAAAGGTCCATTTCTGTCAAGTTCTCAAACATTTTAGCATAAAGTTTTGAGCAGTATTCCTTTATAATCTTCTGAATCTTGGTTGTTTCTGTAGTGATGTTTCCATTCTCATCTCTGAGTTTATTAATTTGGGTGTGTTCTCTTCTTTTTCTGATAAGATTTTTTAAGGGTCTGTCAATTTTGCTAATTTTTTCGAAGAACCTTCTCATTTTGTTGATTCTTCCTATGGTTTTTTTTTTTTTGATTCTAATTCATTTAATTCTGATTGAATTTTAATTATTTCTTTCCATCAACTGGATTGGGGTTTATCTTGATGCTCTTTTTCAAGGAGTGTCAGATCTCATTAAATTGTTGGTTTCAGGTCTCTCCAATTTGTTAATATAGGAACTCAGAGCTATAAACTTGCCTCTGAATTGTGCCTTCGCTGTGATCCAGAGGGGCAGATAATCTCTGTGCTAGTTTTTGTTGAATATCATGAACATGTGAACATTTTTTCTAAGCTCTTCCATGACCCACTGGTGTTTCAACATTGTGTTTTTCAGCCTCCATGTGTTACTGGACCTCCTTTGGTGGCTTTTTGTGTTGAGTTCTAATTTTATTCCCTCTTGGTCTTAGAGAATGCAAGATATGAATTCAATGTTTCTGAATTTTGACAAGTTTGATTTGTGACCTAAAGTGTGATGTATTTTGGAAAATGTTCTATGTGCTGCTGAGTCAAATGTGTACTCTGATGCTGCTGGATGAATATTCGCTAGATGTCTGCTAAATCAGTTGATGTTTGTGCTTGTTTAGATCGGTGGTTTCTCTGTTGATTTTGCCGAGTTGATCTATTTAGTGGGGATAGTGGTGTGTTAAAGTACCCAAAAATGTCTTTGGATCTATGTGAGATTTAAAGTAATATTTCTTGATGAATTTGGGTGCACTATTGTTTGGCAAATATTTAGAATTTTAATATCCTCCTGAAAGAGAGATCCCTTAATTAATATGTAGTAACCTTCTTTATCTCTTCTCAATAATGTTAGTTTGAAGTCTATTTTATCTGATATTAGGATTGCAAATCCTGCCTGTTTATGGGGGCCGTTTTCTTGGTAGATTTTGTTCCAGCCTTTTACTTTCAAAATGTGTTTGATTTTTATGGGCAAGTAGTGATTCCTGAAGGCAGAAGATAGAAGAATCTTGCATTGAAAACCAACTAGACAGTCAATGTCGCTTAATTGGAGAGTTACATCCCCTAATATTGAGAGGTAGGACTGAGAAATATTTGGGTGTTCCTGCCATTTTATCCACCTTCTTGGGTGCTACGCCTACTGGATTCTTCCTATGCTTCTTGGATTCTGTTTGGGTGTGTTTTCTTGGCCTCTATTGTGGTCTTGTTGGTTTTGTATGTTTAGGATATCTTTAAGTATCTTTTGTAGAGCTGATTTGGTAGAGATATATTGTTTGTTTTACTTTGGTATGGAAGATTTTTATTTGATCTTCAATTATGAAGGAGAGTTTAGCTGGGTACACTATTCTTGGTTGATAGTTGTCTTTAGAGCATGGCATACATCATTCCAGGCTCTTCTTGTTTTAATTGTCTCTGTTGAGAAATCTGAGGTGATTCTAATTGGTTTTCCTTTATAGGTGACTGATCTTTTCTCCTTGACAGCTTTAAGGATCTTTTCCTTGTTCTGAATTGATCTTGTGTGGCTTATAATTGGACGATGGGATGACCTGTGCCTGCCTGGTCTATTTGGAGTTCTAAAAGATTCTTATATCTGAATATGCCTATCTTTCTGCGTGTTGGGAAGTTCTCTGCTAGGATCCTGTTGAACAAATTTTCTAGACCATTAACTTCTGTCTCTATGTGCTCCTCTACACCCATTTCCCTCAGATAAGGCCTTCAGATAGTGTCTTCCAAGTGTTGAATAGATCTATCATATTTCTTGAATTTGTCTTAGATAGTTGCATGTTCTTTCTCTATAATACCTAGGCTGTCTTCAATTCCGGAGATTCCATCTTCTGCATGGTCTAACCTACTGTCAAGACTTTCTACTTTATTTTTCATTTCTTTTCCTTCTAATGGGTCAGCTGTTATGGCTTCAAATTCTTTGTTGGAGCTTTGTTTTAGATCTTGTATGAAATTCTTTACTTCCTTAATTTGGTGTTCTGTGTTTATTCTCAAATCACTTAGTTGATTGGTCATGTTTTTCTTGGACTCCCATTCCTTCTGTTAGGCTCCATTCAGCATTTCCTTTGTGGTCTCCCTGACTCCTTTCAGGTGTCCGTTTATGGATTCCATGAATGCCTCTATTGATCTTTGTCTATGCTCATCCCGCTCTTGCAATTCTTGTATTACTCTTTGATTGGATTTCTCACGTTCATGCAACTTCTGTAGTTCTCT
The DNA here is from genome assembly GCF_019054845.1 of Dipodomys spectabilis. Classification (NCBI taxonomy): domain Eukaryota; kingdom Metazoa; phylum Chordata; class Mammalia; order Rodentia; family Heteromyidae; genus Dipodomys; species Dipodomys spectabilis. The sequence goes on from NW_024870951.1 coordinate 2,392,591, forward strand.
TTGACTGATCTCAGCCTGCTCACACAATTCCTTTATTTCTCTTTGAGTGTTCTCAACCTGCGTACACAATTCCAGTATCAATCTTTGAGTAGCTTTCTCAAGCCCATGAGCTTCCTGTTTTGATCTTTGGTTTGCCTCCTCTCTCTCCCTATCAGGCTCACACTGAGTCCTTTGCAGGGTTTCAGTCTTTTCATTCACCATGTTTACCAGTAGTGTTTGTAGAAGTTTTTGGGAACTCTCCTCTGGATTATTCATTATCTGTTCTGTCACCTGATTATCTTGAGTGGGAATTGAGATACCCGGACTTGCCATTTTTCTTGTGTTTTTCTTGCTTGTTCTGCCCATTTGGGATGAAAGTAATGCCAGTTTTGTGCTAGAACACCATTTTAATGCAAGCATCCACCAAAGCCCTGCAATTGCATAGTCAAATGTCTGCAGATACAATCTAGTTCAACAGTTACAGTCTATTCAACATTAAACAACTATGTATTAATGGGCTAAGAATAGCAAAGAAGAATTTGACAAACCAGAAATTATTAAGTTTAGGGAGAAAAGTGGGGAAAATAGGGTTAGAGGGATGTGGAATGGTAAAAGGAGAGTGAAATTAACGAATTCCTAATCTCGCAGAGATAAATGGATTGGAAAGAATGATAGGAGAGAGAGAAGAAAAAAATTGAAAAAAGAGACAAGAAAAAAATGGAAAGAGAAATATTTAAATTTAAAAAGTGAAACTCTTAAAAGTAATGAAAATTTAAAGAAGTAATATTGAGAGAAAATGGAAAAACAAAAATTTATATTAAAAAGTGAAACACTTATGAATTATGTAAATTTATAGATGATATTGAGAGAAGAAAATGATAAGATGAGAGGAAGGGAGGGATAAAAAAGAGACCTGAAAAACTAAAAAATAAAAATTCTTCAAATATTTTATAGGTATAAATAGATAATACTGGTATTAAGGAATTTAATCCTAAGAAGTTTGAATTGAGTAATACATTTTTGGATTAAGTATATGCACAAAGGGGGATAAGGTGTTATAATCAATGACAGATATATATGAGGATGAACAGAACAACAAATTATTCATGCAAAAAGAACAAAAGATGAAAAAGTAAAACTAATGAGAAAGAAAGAACATAAAAGACAAACAGGTCAGTAGAGATTTTTTTTTTATAAGCACACACACACACACACACAAACACACACACACATAGACCTAAAATAAAAGTTATAAGAGGAAGAAAAAATGATTAATAAAAACAATTCTTATAATTGAAAAGTAAAAATTTTAAAAAGATACAAAAAAGACTTCTTTGATTTTGTTTTTGGGGGGTTGATGGGAAGATCCTGTATCTCCCTTGTGACAGTAATCAGTCTCTTGGTGGAGTCTCTGGTTTGCTTGTGGTGTTTGGTTTTCTGTGGCTTGATTAGTTTCTTAAGTCAGTTTGTTTGGGCAGTCAGAAAAAATTCCCTTGGTTTACCCAGAATTTTGTGATCCTCCTCCCAGGCTAGTTCAGTGGGAGGGAGATCTGCTTTGAGTATCACAAAACAGGGAGATGGCTGTTTCCTCTAGTTTGGAGTTGCTGTGATAAGGCTGGGTTCTGCATAAAGTTGAGGCCTTTCAGCAAACAGTAGCTTTTCCCTGAGGGGCTAGCTTCTGAGACATTCACAGAGCCCAGCCTGGACCCATTCTCAGGGTTTATGTTTACTGAGTTTCAATTAATTATCACGGCTGCTGTAGGGATGGCAACCTCTGGCTCTGTTTACCCAGTGAAGAAAGCCATTCCTTCATGGGTGTAGCTTTCTCTGCCTAGTTGTGGTGACTTTCCCATGGGTGGAGTTGAGAATGGCAGGTCAGGGTAGGTACTTGTGACTTGCAAAATAACTCTTTTGTTTTCATCAAAGGACTGAGTTGGAGCTAGCTGCTTAGCCAGGCCTTTGTCTACATCAAAGATGGATATCTCCAATGTTGGGGGGAGGGGTGGCCTTCCCTCCTCTGCTCCCTTTGAGAAGGAGTGAGGATGTCAGTTTTGTACTCATGCTGGAGTGTTGGTTCCAGGGTAGCCTCTGGTCTGCTATCTGCAGGATGAAGATATCTGCTATTTGTCAGTTCTTGCTGGTGTTGAGTAAAATCTGCTCGCCTGCTACATCTGGCACATTTGTCCCAGACTCTCTGGGATGTAAGTATGGCGGCTATGGATGCCACCACAGCCGCCACAGCCACCTCAGCCATGGCTGCTGGAAAATGCTCAGATCTGTCTCCTTACCTGGATTTTCCCTCTCTGGCCAAACTCTCTGTACTGTGATGGCACACATGGTGTGACTAGGACTGTTCACTGGAACACTAGAACTGCTTTCCATGCGAAAACTTGTTTAGCCACCAGATTCTCCTCCGCCATCTTCTCGAAATTCCTGAATTTGTTTAAATATTACTGGAATTGTTTTGGAATAAATGATGCTCACCTTGACTATCTTGAGAAAGACTAATTGGTTTCTCAGCGCTATAGGTAAGAACTTGAGTGAAAGAAACAAAAGGAAAAATGAGGAACAACTCAACACATACATTCAAAAGAAAGAAAATAACCCAAGAAAACACAAATTAACTCAGTACTCAAGAACCTGCAGGAAATGCAAATATTTTTTTAAAAAATAGCTATGATAAGCTTATGAAAATTCTGACTACATGGGAGTCTACTGTTGTGAGGATAGTGGCTAAAGCTCAGACTGGACAGAAAGATCTGTACACAATGCCAGGCACTTGTTATTCTAAATTCCAGGAAGAATAACATGAAGTAGACTAAGCCCACGATCATACACAAGTAGGAAGCAAGATTCTATCTGAAAGTTAATCAGGATAATTTAGGGCTGGGGACATGCCAAAGTGGTAAGAACATCCATTTAGGAGACACAAGACACTCAATTCAAATTCTAATATTATGGGTATTAAAGAAAAAAAAGCTATGACTTTAAATAATGGGAATAATTGCAAGATTTGAATATTTGAGTGGAGAAAAATCCATGAGAGAGATAGAGTTTACACATGTTGCAATGCTTTCTACTTAAGTGATAATACTATGTTGTACTCCAGACATAACAGAGTTACCTTGCAAATGAGCATTGATGTGCATTTGGGTGAAGGAAATAGTCTAATTACACAGGTGTAAATTAAATACTTTTTGGGGGTAGATTTTAGTTCTTGTACTAAGAGCCTGGGTGATATCTCTGAGTCTTTTCTCTCAAGGCTATCACTCTACTACTTTGAGCCACAGTTCCAATTCTGATTTTCTGTTGGTTGTTTGGAGATAAGAGGCTCATGGACTTTCCTGCCCATGATGGCTTTAAACCATGATCGTCAGATCTCAACCTCCTGAGTAACCAGGATTCCAGGCCTGAATCGTCCATGTTTTTAATAATTTAGTAAATTGTACAGTTACAGAAGTTATAATTTATCATTATAACCTTTATAATAATGTGTGTATATTTATATCAATGAATGCATATAGAAATATTTTAACATATTTTTGTGTCTATAGTAGATTTATGAAATCATCCTTCATTATAAAATAACATGGAAACAAGTTTAATGAGGAGCAAAGCAAAGGGAATTGTCACGTTTCTTGTTTTTGAATGAAATATGAATTGTGAGAATCAGTTTGAGAAAACCATTTAACAAAATGGATAACAGCTATTTATTCCAATCCCTTTATTTGCCCATATTGTGCATCCTCACACATGAGTGTCAAAGTCAAACTACACTTTTTTGCCTTTGTATTTAAATCACATATTATAATTTAGGGGATAGGTGAAGTAATCAAATAAAGATTAAAATAATAGTAAGTGAAGCTATGAGTTAGAGCTGAAAATTATTTTAAATATGATAATAGCTAATTTAATTCCATATCTCTTACTTTTACTCTATTGTCATATACTTCATTCCCACATTAGGAAAGTACATAGAAGGTTCTCACTAAATTATGTGTAAAATTATGAAAAAATGTATTAAAAGAATATGGGCACATTGGGGCTGGGAAAGTGGCTCAGTGGTAGAGCTTTTGCCTTGCATGAATTAGGCCGTGGGTTTGATTCCTCAGCACCACATAAGCAAAAAGAAGAAAGCCAGAAGTGGCGCTCTGGTAGATTGCTAGGCTTGAGCAGAAAAGCTGAGGGACAGCGCCAGAGGGGCCCAGAGTTCAGGCCCCTCGACCGGACAGAAAAAACAACAACAACAACAACAACAAAGAATATGGGCACAGTGTGGTTTTAGCTGATTGAGACCTGTAGGGGGTAGTGTGTTTTTGAGGACTTGAAAAACATTGTGATGGAGATGAAGGAAGTGATTATTCTGGAAAATTTTCTAGAGGATTGCTCCCAGAAAAATAGTGATGAATTCTTCCAAAAGGTTAGAGTAAAATCATTCTCACAATCATGTTCACTACTGCACTATTCACTGTAGAGAATTTATGGAAACAGCCCAGATGCACTTTAGCAGAGGGATGGTTGGAGAAAGTGTTGCACATATACACAATTGGATTGCACCCATCCATTATAAAGACTGTTACAACATTTGCAAAGAAATGGTTAGATCTAAAATTATGTTAAGTAAACGAAATCACAGCCAGACACAAAAAGGATGCATATTTAGAAGCCAGAATTTTATGCAAGTTAAACAACAGTATTAATGGAAGCATGCTATTTGCAGAGGAGTATTTAACAGGTGTAATTTCTTATAAAATTCAACTTTTAATCCAACAAAATGAATACCAGGAGACTATGACTTGTAAAATGTGAGGGGAAGTCAAAGGGAAGAAATAAAGAGACTTATGGAAGTAGAGAGTGAAGCCATAATATTTAATGCAGATAGTATGAAACTAGAAAAATTGAAAGTGGGTTGAGGTTTGGAAGGATGTGAGAAAGTTATGTAAAGATCCACTGTACTTATAAACTGATTCGTTGAATGGAAAACCATCCGTACAACTATTTAATAAAAATATGATTAAAAACAATGGAGACATCTGATCTTAAACCATGAGTCAATATGATAATTCCTTCTCAGAAATTTTCTTTTCAGGTATTTTCCTCATAATGACAGAAAAGTGAACAACGCAATGAATATCAATACATCACTCTTTATACCCTAAATAGACACAATATAAAAATCACAGTAAAAATATTAGAATATACACATGATAAAATAACAGGTAGAAAGTATCAAACTCTGATTGTTTTCCAAGTACGTTACCTTTGGTATCTAATTTCATCCTCACAATAATTCCATAAAGTGGAATTACTTCTATTTTTAATTCTAAGGTGATGATATTTAAGTCTTCAGAGTTGGAATTACTAGTACAACATTGCACACACGGTAAGTGTTAGCCTGCTTTCCATTCCTACCATATGAAATAACCTCATTCTATTTTATAACTACCAGCACTCAGTCTACTAATTCTAGGAAAATTCCCCAAAATTATTGTGCACACTCTAATAATATTTCACTTAATAGGTAACTAAGCCGAACACCGGTGGCTCACACTTATAACGCTAGCTACTCAGGAGGTTGAGATCTGAGGATTGTGTTTCAAAGCCAGCTCGGGCAGGACAGACTGTGAGATTCTTATCTCTAATAAACCACTAGTAAACTGGAAGTGGCACTGTGGTCCAAGTGGTAGAGCACTCGGCTTGAGTGGTAGAGCGCTCGCCTTGAGTGGAAGAGTGCAGGGACAGCACCCAAGCCCAGAGTTCAAGCCCCATGACCAACAACAACAAAAAAGAAAATAAGTAACTGTAATATGAAAACTCCAAGTTCATAATCAATTTATACCTCCCTGGTGAAAGGAACTGCTAAACTATAACATTCTTGATTTCTAGCTCAAAATAGTAGAAATCATATTTTATCCCTTCACTTAACACTGCACTGCCTGGGGACCCCATCTCTGGTTAACACAGTCTTACTGAAAGAATGACCTGCCCAATTCCTGATGGAAACAGACTGCAGGTCTTTAGAGCAATCGTTTCCACATTGTAGCTCACCTCAATTGTTTACCATTAGAAGTATTTTGATTCCTTTTATACACAACATTTTGAGAGAAAAAATCACTTTTGACCCCAGCTAAATATTGAACTTTCATATACCCAAAAATGCAGTCTTACCTATTATTAATATTAGGAACGAGAGGTTGAAAATCATAGACACCAAGACCTAAGTATGAATTAAAGACTCTCCAACTTGTGAAAACAATTGGTTTAAAAAGACATGAATACTACTGCATTTTTAATTCCCTATGATAATGATAATGATTCCCTATGATAATGATAATGATAAACTATTAACACTTAAAAATAACTCATTTTTTTGGGATTAGGACACAAAACACAAGGTTAGTCCTAATCATTTTAAAAATCCATTATTTATGCTAAAAGTTCACTCATAACTATAAAGATTCTAAAACTAACTGAAGTACAGAAGAAATAATTTAACTGCATCATCTACATTCAATGGACTGTTAATAGAAAACAAAGTTATACTAATAATTAGCTTACCCAACTCACTTACATTCTTTTATTCTATTCCATTTACTTTCATAAAAACTGGGTTTTCATAAAATAAAGCATAAAAAAGCGTATATACCCACTTACATTTTCAGATCTTAACAATATTTATTTCAGAAATTTTGGCTCTACAGTCAATGAACTGAAATAATACTAAAATATTCAAAGGATTTTCAGAAATTGCAAGACTTGCTCTGGGATGTTATGTATATTGGAAAAGATATTCAAAAAGCCTTATTTGTTAAAGTAGCCATAGTTACACACAAAAGAGCCATTAGTAAAGATCCCTGTGCATGTACAAAACACCTTCAAATGCATCCACAATCTGGACATGACACATGCTTTTTGTTTGTTCGTTTTTGAAAGGAATATCTAACAAGCATATCCACAATACTTATTTTCAATAAATAAGACGGGATATTCAAACGTAATATGGGTTCTTTTAATGAGAACAGATATAATATTGCAAAGAAAGTGATTTTCAACAGAAATCCGGAAAGAGTTTATCCAACTTGTGTTTCACAGGAATAACCAGAGAGTAATAACTGTTTTGTCAAGTCGGCCAAATCACTCCATGAGTGTATCTTAAAAGTATAACCAATTTAAGAGGTCAAATACGTATTTTGTACTGACAATCATCTTACAGCAATAACTTACTAACTAATTATGTCTGTATCTTCTTACCTAACATACAATAAGAGCTGAAAGCGGTCTCTTTTTCTAAATTAATATTGTAAATGCTTTGATTATGATGACATTATTATTAAACAAATAATATTTACAGAAGTGTGGCTCCACTGAAATGACATGACAGAACACTAATAAATAAAAACATTGCAACACAGTTAGCTTTTTTCAGCCTCACCCTGTCCACATTGGCAAGCAACATTGCAACAGCACACGCACACATATACACATACATACATGTTCGCACATGTACACACACATATACATGTTAAATTCAGGGTTTATTGTACAAAAAATCCAAATAAAATATTAGTGATTAGGACAAATGATAATATGCCTTATTAAAAAATAATACATAAACCATTACCACGCATGTTGCATTTTACCTGCCTCTCCACATGTGACCACTTAATTTATTTTTAATTAATTAATTACCCTATTAATTAATTCATTTGTTTGGTGCTAATCCTAGGTCTTGAACTCAGGGCCTGGCTTTGTCCCAGAATTTAGTTTTTGTTTCAGTTTTCTCAAGGCTAGCATTTTACTGCTTGTACCACAGCTCCATTTCTAGCTTTTGCTGGTTACTTTCAAATCAGAATCTAATGGACTTTTTTTTCTTGGTCTGCTTTCAAACCACAATCCTCAGATTTCATCTTTCTGATTAACTACTATTAAAGACATAAGCCATCAGTGTAGCTTCTACTTTTTCCTCTATAGTTATCTAATGCCCATACTTAGATAGTAATTTTAAAATGAGAGTATAGAAGCAAGATGTACAGTGATGATACTGTCCTGTCAGAAAGTTAGTAATGTAAATTTATTCTTAAAATCATACACAAAAATACCATGACATAGTGTAAGAGAACTCACTATTGAACATATGAGCTTTAAGTGCATTCTAATAGATCCATTATTTATTGGTACCCAACATTAGTAAAATGTATGAGGCATTGGTAAAATAGAAGTCCTTTGCATAACTACATACATTCCTTGTTTTTTCAAAGACACTTGTTTTCATCTAAAAAGTAGGCCTGTCTATTGTCTTCATGTGATTTTGATGATTGAAAGTGCTTAGTGAGAAGGCCAAAATGTATTAGTAGTCCTTAACTATCAATTCTCATTTTTTTTCTTGGAGAATATAATGATCAAATCAATAGTTCAGAATCAGCAAGTAATACTTCAGAATCATGCTTCAAGTGCAAATGCATCACCAGTAAGAAATCCTCAATACCAATTTCCAAAAAGTTTTGTCAAGACAAAATCTCCCTGCCTTCTCTAGCTGCTTTACTACCTTCTTATTCCTTCATTGTACAGGAAAAGTATGATTCAACTGATTTCAGTCAAATCTGTTACTAGAATTATCAAGGATTTAGTTTATTGTCTGTAATTTGGTCAAAGTTATATCTCTTTACGTAGGCTACTAAAATGTATTTACTAATTTCAAATAAATACATAAATTCTATTTCCATCTCTTTTAAAAATAAATTTTTCTTTGCTCTATAAATTGATCAGAGGCATGGATTTTGTGGCTAGCTAGGTCATTACACATGTGTCTCTCTCTTTCTTTCTCCCTTTCTTGGTTCTCATAGACAATATGATTGCTCCATAATTATCCTAATTTATTTTGCTTTTATATTTTTGGTTGCATCATTTCACTTTTTGCTCTGCCATTTCCCAAATCATTTATATAAAAGGCATTATTTCCTCTTTTCTCATTCCTAGAATAAGCTACACATGTAGACATAACTGGTCCTCATTTTCAGTGTGTACATTTGAATATGGAGGAACATCTTTCTGCTGCTCTCCATCAACTCCCTACTCTCCAGTTAGAATAATTTCGAATAGTAAAATTGGAAAAATAGAAAATAAATCGTGATGAATAAACAGATGCAGAAAATTCACTGGGTATTTCTGACTAGTTCAACCAATGGGAACTATTAGGGAAATACATGGACACCTCATTCCCACTGGCACTCAAAGTCTCTGGTTAGGCAATTCTTAGGAATATGGGGAACAAGATGAAAAAGTAAGGAATGGTATCAATTGCAAGAAAAAAAATTGGAGAAGGATCCAAGCAAATCTCTTCATTGGGCTGCCAAAAATATTCAGCTTACTGCAGTGCGGAGACTTCTTTCCCAAAAGGCCACTCATGTTAATAGTAGGGATGATGATGAGTATAACCCTCTTTGAGAAGCCTACAGTGGACACTTGGACATTGTCAGTGAGTTGGTGTCTCAATCGGCACATGCAATACCTGTAGATGACTGGACACCGCTGCACAGTGCATATACGTGGAATAATACCAGAGTGGCTTCTTTCTTACTTCATCATGATACAGATACCAATGCCCAAACTAAAGGACTCTTTTTTTAAAATTTTTTTTGGTCTGGTCGTGGGGCCTGAACTCTGGGCCTGGACGCTGTCCCTCAGCTCTTCAGCTCAAGGCTAGTGCTCTACCACTTGAGCCACAGCACCATTTCTGGCTTTTTTTTCTGCTTATGTGGTGCTGAGGAATAAAACCTAGGGCCTCATGCATGCAAGGGAAGTGCTCTACCACTGAGCCACCTTCCCAGCCCAAATATTTTTGTTTGTTTGTTTTTTGTTGGTGTTGTGGGTTTTTTTTTTGTCGGTTGTGGGGCTTGAGCTCTGGGCTTGGGTGCTGTCCCTGTGCTCTTCAGCTCAAGGCGAGTACTCTACTGGTTGAGCCACAGCGCCACTTCCCCAAACTAAAGAACTCGTGACACCCTTACATCTTGCTGCTGAGAATTGAGATAGCAAAGGTACACTGGATCACCTTCTGTTGAACCATTATATAAAACCAGGCCTGAAGAACAACATAGAAGAAACCGTATTTGATATTGCCAAAAGGATAAGTATGTATCACTACTTCTATGAAGTTGTGGAAGGCTGTACAAATTGTTCAATGAAGTCCTAATGGTCGGGTTAAGTTTCTTAAATTTCAAAAATGCAAGTCCATCTTTTGTGTCCCTACAAAATATTTTCACAATGAAATAAGAGCAATATATTTTTTTGGTCGGTCATGGAGCTTGAACTCAGGGCCTGGGAGCTATCCCAGATATCCCTTGTGCTCTTCAGCTCAAGGTTAGCGCTCTACCACTTGAGACACAGCTCCACTTCCAGTTTTCTACTGGTTTATTTGAGATAAGAGTACCACAGACTTTCCTTCCCAGGCTGGCTTTTAACCATGATCCTCAGATCTCAGCCTCCTGTGTAGCTAGGATTATAGGCATGAGCCACCAGTGCCCGGCAGCACTAATATTTTCCTATAAAAATTCATGGATTCTGCGGAATTCTTCCAAGTGAATTGCCTGCCTTGGATGTCAAAATGTATTCAATAGTTTTTGTATACATGTATAATATTTTCTTCAGAGTTTGTGATTTTTTAATCAGAAATAATTTTAATTTACCTGTTGAAATGAGTAGTACAGAAACTAAAATATTTCTGGTGCTTGTCTGAAAAAGTATATTTTAAAATATACTATATTCTATGTTTGCAAAATGTTCATAATTTATTTTATTTTCTCCTAGATATTCTTTGAATTCTACATTATTTTATAACATATAGGTTCACTAATGTGTCTTTTCCAATTGCATTCCATATAGAAACAGTTTGCTTCCTTTTTTTTCTAGGACTTAATATTATTTTTCTTTGTGATAAAATGACAATGTTGTCTAATTTGAAAAGATTTGTAAAGTTTATGCTATGTAAACGCCTTTGTGAGGTGAAGATTTAATACACTGATGTCAAACTAAATTTAATTCTATGAATTACGTGTATTGTTACACTTGTAATTTTGTAATCAACTTTTTAATAACTGTTTTTCATTTCTTGCATCTGAAGGATGAATAATATGGAATACTTCTCACATTTTCATATTATCCTTGTGCAAGTGCCATGTTAATCTCTGTATTGTAATTTGAGTATACATGCTGCTGAAGCATGTAGTATCCTCTAAATTTAAGTAGTTAATGATGCAATCATTATACAGGCTTATATCTATGGGTGCCTACTTGTAACAAGGAAACCTTATTGTTTCTAACAATGCTATCGATCTTATTTCCCTAAAATTCTGTGAATAGTGGAAAAATTATATTGATCAGTCGATTGCTCACATTTGCAAATTTTTTTGTCAATGCCTATCTTAATTCTTTTTATTTGGAATTAGATCATACTCTCAATTATTTATAGATAGGTCCAAAGGTGATGGCGTTTTCAAGTACTTATTTATCCAACTGAATTAGCTTTGTGGACCTAATGGATTCAAAGTAAGCGTTCCTTAAGAGCTACTTCTAAACTTCTTCAGCTGACATTTTCCCAAATGAGGTGTTACTGGAACAAATGTCTACCTGAGCCTTTACCCTTCTTCCATGTGGGAACAGACCAACCAGAATATCTTACCCTGAAAGCATAGATTGTCTTACTAGAACAAAGGTAATCTTGGTTACAAGGGATCATAGAGAGATGAACAGTTCCAATAGAACTGTTCAGACTAGAAGGTATTTTATCAAAATATAATACCTTTATTATACCTCCATTTCAAAAGTAGCTAAAGCCAAGAAGGTGAAAAAATTGTTCGTATGCATGATAACTTAATGTCCTGGCCTGTCTACCATCCAACCAGGCAGGAACTTACACTACTGCCTTTTTATCACCAAATATTTTCATAGTTGCAGGAGAAGTGCATATGTTTCTCCTCGTTATTAGACATTGAATTGATAATGTTTTAATCACAGTGTTTCCTCTTGCCTCCATGCTGTAAATCTACAAATGGTAAAGCTTTAGGTCTAACTCTATCAAACACTGAGGTAGAGATAATGGAATAATACTTTAAAACAGAGTTGCCTTTAATACAGGAACTACAACAGAACAATGCAAAACGTGTGCCTTTTAATTATATTATATATAGTTATATATTTTATATTTATATGTACTGATTTTATATTTCACACAATGAAACTTACTAGAATTAGTTGACAATTTGACAAATAAATTGATATTTATTTATTCCAATGAATAGAATTTGAATATAAATAATTAGGTTTAATATATATATTAGACTATAAAAAGTATCAGTGCAATGTTTTTAGTATAAACTTGTGATACATTCTAACTGTTCTTGGTCTTCTGAATCCACATGGTAAAAAACAATTTTTTCCTCTAATCTATAATGGATTTTACTCTGCTGCTCTGTTTATTGTTTAACTCGCTTGTCCCAAACTGGTTTTCTCCATATTTGTGAAGCATTCCTACCTGCATCATCAGATAACAGGGGCAAGACTTCTCACCATGGCCCAAGCAACATATCAACACAAAGTAATTGAAGACCCATCTCAATTTCGCTTTTCCTATATTTCAGGGCCCTAATTCCTTGAGATGCAGGAATTAGCAGAAAGTAATTGTGAAATGCAAGGCTACTTAAAATGAATGATGAGATCGCAAAATTTGAGAGAAAGTACTGTAATTTAAACATTCAACTTACAGATGACCATCCCATATGAGTGAACAAGTTCACAAAGTGTCATAAGATTATTTTTAATACCCCTCACCTATGATTAACGAAAGATTTTATTCCAACATAAGTGGGCCAAAAAATAGTTCCTGGAAGGATAGATCCATAATTGGTCTACCAAAGCCCCGAAATCTGGACCTATAGCTCAAATGTAATTCAGAAAAACATTTGAAGCACTAAGGAGTGCTTCAAACACTGGGACTTCAGTACAACATGGTTTTGTGGTATAAAAATGTCACTCTCAAACCAATGATAACCTAAATTTAATCTCCTGAAAGTGTATTCCTTTTCAAATAAACTTTTTGAAATCGTATTCGCCAAAATAACATTTGAGAAATTGATGATACTTAGTGACATTACAAGTTTTTCAAGTATAGGGAGCAAGTTACAATAGAGTTGAATTATTTACACAGCACTAATGCCAAACATGTTCAACCATTCATTAAAGTGTAGAAATAGTACCACCCACAATTTGTGTTTTTCCGTAAGGGCCTTCCAGAAGTGTGTTAAATAGATCAGCCTCCTAAATTTCAACCCAAACGTTACCTAATAAATTTCATCATTTAATAACGTACATTTTAAAAAATCACAAATATTTGCCTTATCATATGTTATTTTATGTTTTCCCTCTGTCTAACATAGTAAGAAATATTACTTTAAGTCTTGAATATGGGTACTCATCAGATATATGACACACATAATATCTGTCTTCAATTTCTATCATATTCCTCTCTAGGAATAAATCTTAATTTTTTTCTTTTTCCAAAACTTATAGGTAGTAGAAAATATTATTCCATGTAAAACAAAAGAATCACACCATTGTACAAAGCCATTTATAAAAATTCATAGTTAGGAATACATTCTAATCCATTTTTAACTTTCTTTTTGATTAAAGATTAGTCTTCCAAATGGGTGAGAATAAATCATGTTTAGGTGCTTCACGTCTCCAGTCTTGCAAACTGTTGTTGCAGATGAATGAATTATGGAAATATAAGCTGACATCAGTTCAAGAATATGCAGGATTGAAACTCCATGGAATGTATATAAACCTTTCAAAGTATTAATAGATAGCTTAACAGAATGACTATCAGGAAGTTGAAACCAGAGAGGAATTATAGTAAAGACATAGAATGAATGAAAAATGAACAAGGGGCAAGTACAGCTAGAATACTCAATGTACACATATGATAAAGGAAATGGTAAATTGAAAATAAATCTTGGAGAAAGGGTTGGTTGAGAATGATGGAAGGAGTGACTCCGATCTAGGAGCATTGGACAATTAGATAGATATATTTAATTGTGAAACAATTGCACAATCTTTTAAAATTCAGTTAAAAAACACAACAAGAAACAAAAAACACTCAAAAATCACAACCATCAGCAAGCTCCAGAGAGTATGAATATGACCTCTCAAAATTTTAATCAATTAATGAAGGGCAGTTTTTGGAAAAGCAAACAAAGCTGTTCAAAGAGGGAAATTTGGGATAGAGGATAATTTTGAACAGAATTAAATAGATTGTCTAAGGTTATATATCACCTACATCTGCTGCAAATAGTATCTTTCTTCTACGAATTTTCTGTCTGAACTGAATAATCCAGTCCTGAGACACACTTGGTAGCTTGTGAGGTAGAATGGAAGAAACAAGATCAAGAACCCATTACTCCACTGGAGAGAAAACAATCCTCTATATTTTCTCTAATCTCTCTTCACTACTCTTTCTTCATAGTTTTAAGTCAATTGATTTTGAATTATATTTTTCCTTTTTCTTCTGGCAAAGTAATTTGTCAAAATGATTTCATTAAATATTATTTGTCATTTTCTTCTCTCATGCTGTTTAATTGGCCAAGTGAGTCCATTAAACTTCCCTCTTGCATTTGTTGCCATGAAACAATATCTATGTTAATGAGGAGAAATCTAATGTCAAACTTTGACTCCAGCAAACAGTCCAAGACGCTGTGATCACAAATATTTGCTGTATTTTTTTTCTTTTACCTTGAAAGACTTCTTGTGTCTAAAGTGCCCACAATAAAAGTACTACATCACTTGTTGGTTCAATCAGAGTTGTCTAACCTCAAAGATATATTTTGCTAACAAGATGCTTAGAGGAAACCAAAAAATACTGCACTTTTATCTTCTCTCTTAAGATTCTCCTTAGATACCATATCAGGAACAGTGAAGTTATTCTATGCAAAATTATTTCAATAGATTATTTTTCTCTTGGTCTTGCATTTGTTCACCAAGATGTATGGAGGAGAATAGAGTTAAATCATCCATACTTGGGAGAAACTGTCTGTTACAAAAGGACAATGCTTCTATGTCCTACTTCTATGTCCTTCTCTTAGCTCTTGCCGGAGTTCCAATTAATCACAGCTTCTTGGCTTCAAGTCTAGTGAAGCTGAAGAACCTTACAGGCTCCACCACTGCTACATCTTCATTATTTCTCTTTTAAAACTTTTAAGTTGCCTCATTTGGATGTGGAATTTATTTTCATGCCTTCATTCAATCAGTTCTGCATTGTAGTGAGACAAATGGGCTCTGTAAAATCACTTTAGGGAGTAAAAATTCTAACACAATTTATATCAAAAAGTTTTGGCCTCCCTTCACTGCTGAAGACAATACACTTAGCTAAGGCTTCTAAGAAAACTTTTTAAATTAACTTTTCCATTTGCTCAATTCTTTTCTGAACTTTTTGGCATATGTAATAAAGGAAGTCTTCACTATCTCATATTATTAACAGTATTATTTTTGTGAGCCACATAGAAATGTGAAATCATTATTTTGAAGTATCCAATCAGATTTTTTTTTTATGTTTCACTGCTTCATGTCCAAAGACATTGTGGAAAGTGTTGCAAACAGAAAGGTGTAACCCCAACACCTTCTTTCATTTTCGAGGTCACTTTCTCCCTAAATATTTTCACTCAAATTATCTTTTTCAGAGAATTAATGTTTGATAATTAAAGGTAAATTCACAAATTTTGATGCTTTATTTTTTTAAGAACTTTTAATTTAAATTCCAATACAACCTTGTTTCAAACAGTGAGAATATAGTTCCTGAGTAAGGACAACTTTCAAGGGAACTTACAGGATTTACAGCAAGGTTTCTGAGGTCTGTGTGTTTAGTGTGAAAAAGAGCCATCTTCATCCACATTGCTCCTTCTCTACTAAGTCTCCTTGGATTTCTTTGCATGGAAGCCTATTCTTCCAGGAAATTTATAATTTTCTTAATAGACTAAGTTGTTAAAAATTTTGAACAATTAAATTTTAACTGTCATAACTTTAAAACTCTTGAAAATCCTTTATCAGAACCACAAATTCACCAATCCTAATTCCACCTTCACCATCAAAAATTTAACATGCTGTTTTCATGATATAGTATCCATGCAGCTATTATTTTCCAGTGGCTTTGTTATGCGTATATATAAGCATATTAGCTGATGCTAAGCAAAATGAATTCCAAGATATGGAACCAGATTTTTTTTTTCATTTGTGGTTGTTGTTTTGGATGAACTATGTGATTTCTGTTTTCTTTGGGATTTTCCCCTATGGTTTATCCCTGCTGTATGTCATTTTGTATTGTGTATACATTTACCTTAATTAGCGAAGGGAAAAGGAAAAGCATAATGGTGAGACAAAGGACCAAAGGCAAACCAATGCAATAGCAATACTCACAAGACAATATGTTGGAAATGTACATTACAACTTGTGAGGAGTGAAGGGGTGAAGGAAAACTGTGAGAAAATTGAGGATGGGTTACCAAGTTTGAAAAGTTATGATTTAATACTTTACAATTACTGTAACCCCACTGTACATCATTTTGATAATAAAATTGAAAAAATAAGCTACATAAAATATAATTTCACTGTATTGGCACAGTAAATAATATTCTTTATGTAGTAACATTTTAAAAATCAATACTATGTGGCATCTCATTTGAATTAATTACCCCTTCTTTATCAGAGGGTCATCAACTTGAATGTTATCCAACTATACAATATTTTCACAATATACTTGCCAAATTTTTCAAAAAAGAATAAATTTAGTACTTTCTCATTTTAAAAGAGAAAACAGTTTAATGCTATTGAAACCCATAACTTTTAAAAGTAAGTAAGTTGTTAAGAGGACAGAATTCAAAATTCCTATGACTAACAACTACTCATTTTTAAATTCTCAACATTCCTAAGAGATTCAAAACAGTACCTGTTTGCATGTTATGTAATTCTGCAATAGATGCATTTTCCAATGTGGTGTTACAGATTGAGAAGTAAACAGAAAAATAGCCACATTCTGGTAGAGGATAAAACTATGAAGCATGTGTAATAATTAATTCTTCAAGAGTAAGCAATTTTTTATAAGAGTAAGCTATTATTTCTATGACCATCAATCCCAAGATTTATGCCATAAAGTCATCCTAGCCCAACAGTTTCCAACTTGTAAGGGACACCTTAAAATTCCTTAATTCACATCATGTATACCTTATCTCTATTTTGAAAAAATACTACACGTCTGCTAATGTGACACTCTCCTTGTTCTGAAAAGAACACAATAAACTGAGCTGCATCATTTTTCCTCCACTGGTATTCTTGAGATCAGAACACTTGCAAATATTATTTATATTTATACTTTTTAATTATCATAGATATTCATTATGCTAAGATAGGAAAATTATGATCCAAAGCCCACCCAGGAAAGAAGGTTTCTTAGAATCTTATCTCCAAAAAACTTCTCCACAAAAACCAGATTCAAGTGGCACTGAGGTTGAAATGGTAGGGCTTGAGCCTTGAGCATAAACAGGCTCAGAGACACTGTCCAGGCCAAGAGTTCAAGCTCTAGGATGAACCAATAAAACAAAAACAAAATTGAAAATAAACCCCAAACCCAGCATTTTTCTCCATGTATACAGAGGCATGTAAATAAGGAAATGGCGTCCTGTGTTATATATAGGTAGAAGAAAGAAGATGTCACACAATTACTCTCTTCATACCATATTAAACCAAACTCTTAAAAAACTGGTTTTTCTAAATGTATAAATTAATGTCATCCATTTCTTGGCAACTCTGTCTAGATTATTCACATTAATATGGTATACATGAACTGTGCGAATTATCTATTAATTATGTTCTAATTATAAGTCTCTTGAAAGAATATCTAGGCAAATAATATGCCTGAATCATTTGTGAAATTTTCAATTAATCCCTCTACTTAAAAAGAATTTTGTAGTATCCTACAGAATATGAAATTACAAACAAAACCAAAAAATATATTTTAAATCTAAATTCTAATTTAACAAGGCTAAACCTCCAACTGTGTATTCCTTTCTTGTTGTTTGGTTTGTTTTACTGAGACAAAATTATTCTACCTGGTCCAGGGAAGGTATCTTTATGTAATTCCACTCTCTAATCTCCTGTCTGAGTGCTAGAATTCCAGGCTTGTATCACATTGTCCTGCCATAGTTTCTTTATATAATCTAGAAACAGACTAGCAATTCTGAACTTCTCCTATGATCTTATCCACTAGACTGACTGCTCAGACTGTTTATGTACTATTTTCAAAGATGTTTTAACATTTGACACAGGATAGGAACATTTTCAGATGCGCCTGCAGGGTTCCCAGATTCATTCCTCCATGGATCCTATCCCATTAATAATTATTGCTTGACTCTCTTACTATCTCTGGTCCCTACCTATGTAATATTCTCAAATTCTGGGGGAAAGTTCACTTGAGGGCTTTCTAATACTAAAAATTATCACTTGATTCAGTCTTACTCAGGATCTATTTTCTACTCTTTTCTAACTTTTCTACATATGCTGAGAGTTATTTCATTTGTGTATTTTTGTGTGCACCTATAAGTGCCTCTGTGTGTATGTGTATGTTTGTATGTATTTATGCAAAAACCTAAAGCTGTTATTCAGCAATCTTGCTCGTGACTGGTATTCCAACTTTTGGCTGGTTAATTATAGGTAGTGTCTCAAAGCCTATACTGTCCAAGCCGGATGCAAATTGAACTTCCCAGACTCCTTTACAATCTTAGGTTTTATTTTTCCAGGAGTATTAACTTTTAAACTTCAAACACTTTTGTGAGTGGAAATTTTAACCTGTAGCCCATATTTTTAACTCAAGAGTTCATATAAAGATAGATGGACATTTACCTTACATATCCTGAATGTATACTGTTAGAAATGTGGTCATAAACCAAGTTGTTGTGAGATCTGAGGATTGGGGTTTAAAGCCAGCACGGGTAGGAAAGTCCTGGAGACTATTTGCTCCAATAATTACCAGAAAACTGCAAGTGGCACTTTGGCTCAAGTGTAAGAGCACTAGCCTTGAGCTGCATTTCAGAGGAACAGCGCCCTGTCCCATATTTCAATTTCCACGAACAACAACAACAAAACAAAGAATATAAGAAAAGGAAAGAAAAAGAAATGTGATCTGAGCCACCAGGTTCATTGCTAGTATAATTCCTGTTCTCTCAAGATAGACTCTTTTTTTTCCAGTTATGTCTATTCTTCTATATCTGACTTACATTGGAAACAGAATCATTCTTCCATTCTCCTTTTTGCACATTTACGTGATTAGCAAGCGTGATTTAGAAAGGGAGTGGCCTCATGCTTCGTGTTCCACTTAGGAGTAATGCTTTCTCCATATCACTCCCATAAATCTACATACTGGACTTGGCATTACTGTTTCAATGTTTTCTTATTTGTAGAGTCTTCTATATTCTATTGAACACTTATACATAAACACAGAACTTCTTTTTCTCCTATAATTGCTATTGTTTCTCTTACTGTTAGCTCATGTACACTTGGGAAATTAATGCATAGCAGATAGACTCACAAAAAATGATCTGAGAACCTTCTTCCCATTTAAAATTCACATTAATTTACAGAGCACATAAGAAGTTTGAACAAAATGTTCTCATGGATAATGTATTTATAAGCAATTTAAATTGAATTTCTCTTTACTAAGTTGTCTCTGAAACACGTGTTACATCATGTCCAAAGTGTCCTTGTGCTATTTCAATGAAGCCAGAAAACAGTCATTTTTTTCTGTAGCAGCACCATAGATTGTTACTGGAAATAAGTGGAAGTAACTGTTACTGGATGTGGAAACTGATCCCAGGAGAGGAATTGAACATAGAAAAATGATAAAGTTCAAGTTAACTCTTGCTTTCCTTTTTACTGTACAAGAAAAGAATCCAAGGCTGGAAGGAAACTCTGTCCCTGACTTGTCTGTAAACTTCTGGTTGAGAGTGTTACAAAAGGAAACAATTTGCCATTTGAAGGCCAGCATAGAACAAAAGGAAGTAACTTTGTTTTAAAAGTTTTCTACTGCAAAAAAGCAAAGATAAGGACGTTTTAAAGTGTCTTATGGATGGATGTTTCACTCCTGAGATGATTCTCTTGTTGCAGGAATCAGTTATCAATTCCTTTAGTCTGGTCCTGAGTTTTCCATAGCAATAAGGATTCCAAAAAAGCAGGATCCAGTGGGTATGATCAGCAAAAGCAGCCTCTTCTCGGACCACCACTATTTTAAGGAGAATCCCAAAGAAATGCCCAGGGTGTGTTTTGTTTGCTTGTTTGTTTACTTTGTGCTGTTCTGGGGCTTGAACTTAGAGACTGGCGCCTGTCCCTTAACAGTTGTCTTTCTTTCCCACCAGGCTCAAAGCTAGTACTCCACTGCTTGAGCCAAAACTCCACTTCTGTCTTTTTTGGTGTTTAATTACAGATAAGAGTTTGACAGACCCTCTTTCCTGGGTTGGCTTTAAACTAAGACAGTAAGAAAGCTAAGTGACATCAATTGTATAGACTTCTCTTTTGAACCAAGAAATATTAGATGAAGTTTATTATAAAGCTAATACTTGACAATTTTTAAAGAAGAGAATAGGTTTAGCAAAGAAGCCATAAAAATAACTCAGCAAAAGCAGGTGCACTAATAAATCATTTGGGAAGATTACTATTGACTTCATCATTCCTTTGGGGGAAATTTAAAGCCATATTTGCACTTTTTGTTGGTTGTGGGGATTGAACATTAATCCTGGGCACTGTCTCTCAGCTCTTCAGCACAACTTGAGCACTCTACCACTTTAGCTTCAGCACCACTTCTGGGTTTCTGGGGTTAATTGAAGATAAGTGTTTCATGGACCAGTGTTTCCTGACCAGGCTGGCTTTGAACCACAATCCTCTGGTCTCAACCTCCTGAGTAGCTAGGATTACAGGCATGAGCCACCAGCACCCGGCTAATATTTGCATTTATGTGCACTTAATGTCACTATGTAGACAAAGAATGGAAATCTGAACCAAATGATGTGACATTGCAGCTTTTCAGAAAAATTGAAGTAGCAATAAATATGTCCTCCTTTTCCATTTTGTTACATTAATGACTCATGAGTTATGGGACTCTTACATTAGCATCCTCTTTCATCTTTGGAGGTGTATTTAATATCAGGAAATGTTCATAGAGAAATATAGAAAGACAGATTTTTAGAAAGCAAAGGAGATCAGGTATGAAAGAACAGCATAGAAGAAGATACATTTATCACACTGAGATTAAGGACTAGCCTAGGAGATTTTGAATGCTAAAGGCAATGAGGAATAAGCCTAGTTGATAACTAGTTCTTCAATAACCAAACATGGTTCCCTGGAACGGTTTCTCCTATACATTAGTTACTATCATTTTTCTTTCCATCTGGAGTTATTCCTTCTCTTCTGTCACAACTGTTAATTAGCTTTTGCCTTTTTGGTGCGATGACTGACCAAAATAATTTCCAAATCTCACTTAGACAATCCTTCTCATTGTGATTAGCAGTGACCCCACTCAAAAGCCTGGAATCTTTGAATTTTCCAGTATTAATCTTCACCTGACATCTAAGCACATTCCCAGCATTAATTGCCGTGACCTAATGAACAAAACTTTCTTTCAACACAGTATCCTAACATAGGTAAAGTACATGAATTAGGGACTATTTTCAGGTATTAGCATGGAAGACGCAATTATATATTCCAAATATGGGTTCTTTATTTTGCATTTACTAACTAAATTGTTGTTGTTGCTGTTGTTGTTTTGGCAGTCCTGGGACTGAACTCAGCGCTTGGGAATTATTCCTCAGCTTTTTTTTTTCCTCAAGGCTAAACCTCCACCACTTGAGGCACAGGACCACTTCCAGTGTTTCCTTTTCAATTTATGTGGTACTGAGGAATTGAACCCAAGGTTTCATGCATGCTAGGCAATCACCATACCATGAAACCACATTCCCAGAACCCTAAATGGCTTTCTTAAGATGGCATTACATTTTCATTCTGTAACTATGTATCATAATTTTAGCCAGTAATTTTTGCTAGAAAAGAGCATTGAACACAGTACTGATTCCAGTAAGTCTAAATGGACAATAGATAACTGTCACAGTGTACCCAGGGCACAGAGGGACTTACCTCATGGAGCTGGTGCAACAGACTGAGCGAGACAGCTCCTGACCCACAGCCTACAGCCAGAATGAGAGGGACACCTTGGTACCAACCACATGGGGATGCTGTGTCACCTCCTCCAGCACCCATTGAATCAGTTCCTGAGAGAGAAAGAGAAAGAAAGAAGGTCAGAATTACACTTAAGCCAGGTGCCAGTGGCTCAGGCCTATAATCCTAAGTACAATGGAGGCTGAGATATGAAGATCATGGTTTATTGTCATCCCGGGCAGGAACACCTCTGAGACTCTTATCTCCAAAGAACCACCAGAAAACTGGAAGTGGTGCTGTGACTCAATTGGTAGAGTACTAGCTTTGAGCTGAGGACCTCGGGGAGCTTCCCCAGGCCCAAAGTTCAAGCCCCATGACTGAAAAGAAGTGGACTTCCCACCACAAATAGTGGACTGAATAGCACCCATTGTCCTAGGGAGCATGGCAGAGAAGTCAGGCCGAGCTTCCTGTCAGCTGGGAGTCATTAGTAGGTCACCCTGCTTATCTGTGCCTCAGTTTCCCCAGCTTCAAAACTGAACAAAGTGAAGGATCCCGTTCCTCATGGGGATAGGGTAATAAAGAAAGAGAGCCATGTTTTGTTTCATAATCCCATTCCTGTTGCACCATTAATAACACACACCATCTGAGATCTTTCCAGGTAACTTCCGATCATATCCTCTCAGAATTGCCAAGAACAGTATCAGATGGCCCCTTCCTCTGTGCCTGTCCCTGCTCCAGAGATCTTTCTGTATTAATCCTTTGTATCCTCACAACTGTCCCATGAGGAGACTGAAGTCCAATGGTTGAGGCCCAACCCAGAGCTTCACCTCTGGTCAAGAATCTGCTGCCATGGACTGAGTTTGGGCCAATCCGACTAAACCAATGATTGAGCGTGGCGCTACATGTCTACCATTCCAACTACAGAAGAATGGGCCTGGTGGCTCATGCCTGTCACAGATAGGAGGACCATGATCCAGCCCAGCCTGAGCATATATTAAATCTCCATCTCAGAAATGCCCAAGACAGAAAAGCTTGACTAGAATGGTAGAAGACCAGACTGACAAGCCTAAGGCCTTGAGGTCAAATCCTAATATACAAAAAACAACCAGACTCCCAGTGCCAGAGGCTCATGCCTATAATCCTAGGTACTCAGGAGGCTGAGATCTGAAAATCACAGCTCAAGATTTAAAATAGGGTTGGGCTCACCCATCAGATATCATGAAGAGAAGACCCAGAGTCTGACCTATGCTGTTGTGCTCCATACTAGCAGAACTCATGTCCTTACTAATTGTTGGCCATGCTCTCTGTCCCCCTGGGAAGCCATCCCCTGCAGGCCACACTCCCAGATCCTCCGAAGCTCCCCCCAACCAGGCCCAAAATAGTACACAGCTCCATTGCACACAGATCACTTGTTCTTGTAATTTAACAGTGCTGTGCCCCCTTCAAGCCTCTCACCCTTCCAGGCCTCCGACCTCTTCTGTGAAGCCCATACATGCCCCAAAGATAGCAGGTAGAATTTACCAAAGCATTCGGCCTCCTTGTTTCAACCCACTTCTACACACACACACACACATACACACACACACACACACACACACACACACACACACACACACACACACACACACATCCAGACCGATGACAGAAGATTCATCCATGCAGCACCTGCAATTTTCCAACTGATCACTCACTGAGCACAGTCAGGCTGTACAAGGAAAAAGATGATCTCTCTCTTTCTCTCTCTCTCTATGTCTCTGTCTCTCTGTTTCCAGGTGAAAGTTTGACCAAGCACAGAAGACAAGGGCTCACACAGCAAGGTGTCTATCTTCTGCATCCAACACCTCCCATACCCAGAAAAAAAAGTAAAGACCAGATTAGGGCCTCAAGCTGGCTCGTGGCACATCATTGCACCATTGCCTGAGGAAACCATGGGTCTGAGCCCGCAGCACCAGATTTGAAATGCTGCTCCATGGAGAAGTGGGGAGGGGGCTGGGACTCAGGCAGGCACATAGTGGGCCTGAGGAAGGCCTCTCCTTGTAGGCCTCAGGTCTCTTGCTCACCACTCAGCCACCTCTACCTTCCTTAACTGCTGGTAGTGGTGTCAACAAACAGAGGGAATCATGGTACTACTGGGCAGCATGGAATGTGGGCAAGGCCACCATTTTTGTATCCCATTGGTCAGAAAGAACCATGAAACAATGGGGGTGTGGCTGGAATCCTGTGATGCAGGCAGAATGAGCGGAATCAAAATGATGGCAGCCCCTTTCCAAGGGAACTCTTTCCAATCCAGTTAGGGACAAGAGTGTGACCTGCTTTAGCCGGATGGCTGCACAGATTGTTGTGTATGTCTGTTTGTTCCCAAACCTTGAACCCACGATCTGGGCACAATCTGTGAGTTGCTTTTGATCAAGGCTAGCTCTCTACCACTGGAGCCACATGGCTTTACTTCTGGCTTTGTTGGCACAAGTTGGACAGGAGTTTCAAGGTCTTTTCTGCCTAGGGTGACTTTGACCACGATCCTCCTTTCACAGCCTTGTAAGTTTTAAGGAGGACTGATGAAAGCCACTGATGCCTGGCTAATCATTGGTTTTGCTGATGTTCTTTGACAGGACTGTGAGTTCCCTATCCTCAGGTTTAAGTGGTAGGAGCTGGAGCCCACAGTTTGAATCCTGGTCCTGCCACCAACAAATGGCAGGAGATCCTATGAAACTCATTCCTATTCATATGATTGCCAAAGGAATGAGATGTATGTCATGATTAAATGGGCAGTAATTGAGTGATTCGAGGATAAAAGTATACATAATTACATTATAGGACACTGGTCGATATTAATTAATACTTTATAAAACATTTAAACAATCACCTTCATTAAATAGAAGCTAAATGAAATACCTACGAATTGGGCATTACATACCATGGAGATGCCTTTTTTTTCCTGCCAGGACTGGGATTTGAACTCATGGTCTAGGTAACCCTGCCATTGCACTGTGTGGGAAGGGGAAGCTTGCCTCCTTGAATTCAAGAAATTCAAGTCTGTTCCTTAGGCCTGAAATCAATGCCCACCACTAGAAAACATCCTGTTTGTGTACATTTTAAATATATGATTTATATTTATATACGTATGTTGATTCCATATTGCATTCAGTGTAGTTACTTATTTTATTTTTTGTTTTATTCATGCATTGACTACTCATTTTATTGACTATTATGAAACATAGAACAGTGATTCCATTGATTACATAGGATATAGGTTTGCATATGTATTGCACATCCTTCCTGACACCCAGAACTTTCACAGGAAAGGAAAACATATGTCATCATCAGCTTCTTACTACACGATTCATTTTCTGGGAGTGTTGGCATCTGAACTCACAGCCTACAAGGCCCAATTCATGATTGTGTGTGTGTCAGCCTGCCATCCTGTGGCAAATTGAGCTGACAGGCAGTTCCGATTACTTGAGATCGAGCCCCAGCGCTTGACAAAATAAGAACAGATTGACGTGCAGATGGTAGTACACTAATAAATATGTATCTTTATTGTGTGCCAGAGATGTCTATACATTATTCAGTTATATAGACTACATTCCAACAATTCTTAGGTATTTATAATGCCTCTGTGTAATTAATGTTATTGCTTTCATGCTTAACAAACTATTAAGTAAATCAATCAATATCCTGAAAATATTGTATTCTGTATGTAATAGTATTCTTTTACTGCTTCATAAATATTAAATAAAATCAGTCCCCTGAAATGATGCTGTCTAATTTTATAGGAGCGTCATTCACCATCAACTCATTGATAATATTACCTTGTTATTCCCATGTATGGGAACGAGTCTCTTAATATCTCCTGCCATTGATTGGTGTCAGGACTAGAATTCGAAATCAAGGCCTACATTACCATGTGGACCTATGACTTCCTCAATAGTCTGACAACCTTCCGCAATCCAATGTGAAGTACCCTTTTCAACAGTGTCATTCAGACCTAGGAGACTCACCGTGCAAGGGAAGAAAACATAAAAAGGCCATCTTGCTGCATTTTTTCTGTACATTTTTGCCGCACAAGGCTTGGGGCTCTAGGATCCAAGTGGCTGCACCCCAGCATAGGGTGATCGAAGCTGAGGCAGAGTTACCACAACCTGAGTTCAAGCCCCCTGCTGAGCAAAAAATAATTAAAAGAGATTAGCTCCTTGGCTTGCAATTCACCCCGTTTATTCTGCCAGGGTTTGGATTTGAACTCAGAGTCTGGGTAAATCTGCAGCACTGTGGAAAAAGGGGAAGCTCACCGTACTAGAAAATAAGAAAGTCAGCCTCGACTCTAAGCCAAAATTCAAGCCCCAGCCTCGGAAAACATACTATTTATATACATTGTAAATACAGGATTTGTACTTACCTATGGATGTTCAGTCCATACACGTTAGGTGTGGTTGTTCCTTGTACTTTTTGTTTTATTCATTTATTTACCGTTGATTTTACTATGATGAAACCCATTCCCTTTATTACACTGATGACATCCTATCACATGGAATCTAAATTTGTATACATGTTCTCCATCATGCCTGACACCCAGGACTCTCAGAGAAAAGGAAAAAAATTTTCACACTTGGCTTCTTACTGCATGATCCAATTGTTGGTAGTGCTGGGATCTGAACTCAGGGCCTAGCAGGACCAATTGGTGAATAGTTCAAGGTGACCACACCAGCCTGTGAGCAACAAAGGAGTTAGGCCATTCCAGGAACTGACATTGATCCCCAGGGTGGGCCACGATAGTCATAAATTAATCATTTAAACATAGGATCTATATTTACATATATGTGTGGATAGCATCTTACGTTTGGAGTACTTTTTCTCCTTATTTTCTGTCTTACGTAAGTATTGTGTATTTTACTGGGTAAGGTAAAAGATATAACAGTGCTTACATGGAAGACAACCTCATACCTTGGCTTAGGGTTTCCTAAGCATTCTCCCTCCAAGCTGAGACCCAGGAATTTCACAGGACAGGAAAACAGGTGAATCGATGGGCTTCTCACATCAGGATTCATCTTTTGGCAGTGTTGGGATTTGAACTCAGAGTCTATCAGGCCCAATTGGGGAAAGGGTCAAGGTGAGGACACCAGTCTGTGAGCAACGAAGGAGATAGGCCATTCCCAGGAACTGACATCGAGTCCCAGGGAGGTCCAGATAGTCATAAATTCATAATTTAAATATAGGATCTGTATTTACATACATGTGTAGACAGTATCTTGCATTCGGTGCACTTCTCCTTAATTTGTGTCTAATTCATGGAGTTATTGTGTATTTTACTGAGTATGGTGACAGGTATAACTGTGCTGACATGGATGACAACCTGTTCCCATAGTTATAGGGTTGCCTATGCATTCTTCATCCTAGTGAAAGCCCCGGACTTTCACAGGAGAGGAAAGCATGTTCAACGACTGGTTTCTGACAAGAGAATGAATCTTTTGTCAGTGCTGGGATTTGAACTGAGGTCTGAGTAGCTCTGTTGCACTTTGGGGGAAGGGAAATCTCACCATCCTTGAAGACTAGAATGTCAGGCCTGGTCCAGGGCCTGATTTGAAGTCCCAGCACTGGACAAAATAACAAGCCAGCCTTTTTTAAACATAGGAACTCTCTTTATCTACAAGTGTGGTATGCATCTTGCATTCAGTGTAGTTATTCTTTTTATTTTGTGTCTTATTCATGGATGTATTGTGTATTTTATTGAGTATGGTGATAGATATAATTATGCTGACATGGATAACAACCTATTTAAATGGCTATAGAGTTGTCTATATAGAATTCTCAATGCTCACTGAGACCCAGGACTTTCACAGGACAGGAAAACAGGTGGATCAACTAGCTTCTCAAATCTATGGTGAATCTTTTGGCAGTGCTGGGATTTGAACTCAAGCCCTAGCAGGTCAAATTGGTGAATGGGTCATGGTGAACACACCAGCTTATGAGGCACTAAGGAGGTAGGCCATTCCCAGGACCTGAGATGAAGCCCTGGTGGGGGCCAATATAGTCATAAATTCATCATTTAAACACAGGATCTATATTTCAATACATGGATGGGCAGCATCTTGCATTTGGTGTAGTCATTTTCTTTATTTTGTGTCTTCTTCATTGATGTATTTTTTATTTTCTTTATTGTAGGATGACATATATAATTGTGGTGACCTGCATGACAACCTATTCCCATGAGTATAGAGTTGCCTATGCATTCTCCATCCTAGCTGAGACCCAGGACTTGCATAGCACAGGAAAACTGCTGCAATGACTGGCTTCTCACATCAGGGTGAATTTTGGCAGCGCTGGTATTTGAATTTGGGCCTAGGAGGCCCAACTGCCCAATGGGTCCACGTGATCAAACCAGACTGTGAGCCAATAAGGAGCTGGTCGGTTCCCAGGAACAAAGATCGAGCACCAGGGAGGCTGCAATTGTCCTGAATGAATCATTTAAACATGGGATATATATTCAAATCCGTGTGTGGACTGCATTGTGCATTTAGTGTAGTTATTTTATTTTGTATGCTATTCATGGATGTATTGTGTATTTTCTTCAGTATATGATGACAGGTATAACTGGGCTCACATGATAACAACCGATTCCCATGGCCACAGGGTGGCCCATGCATTCTTCATCCTAGTTGAGACCCAGGACTTGCACAGGAAAGGAACACAGGTGCAACAATTGGCTTCTGAATTCAAGATCAATCTTTTGGCACTGCTGGGATCTGAACTTGGGGACCAGCAGACCCAATTGACGAATGGGTCCATGTGAGCACACCAGCCTCTGAGCCACTAAGGAGTAAGGCCGTTCCCAGGACCTGAGATGGACCCCCAGGTGGGTTGGGGGGGGCACACAGCAGTCATCCATTCATAAGTTGAAGGTAGTATGCAAATAAGTACACATTTGTATAGAGTAGGAGAGATGATAACCTGTGATGGAATCCAATCTACCATGTGTCTACTGATTCTTGGATCTTTCCAGATTCCTTCATTTCATGACTGTGATGATTATTGTCACGCTTAATCAACACTGCTTTACAAATAAGCGAAACCCCATGAGTTTTGCCTATCACTTCCTTGTCACATCATGCATGAACTACACATTCGATGAGATCGATCACATTCCATGACTTTTCCTGGTCCAGAAACCAGTATCTCAGTATTTCCCGCCATTGTTTTCTCATTGGGGTGGGCTGAATTCAAGCCTCAGGCATGGAAAACATACTGCTTGTATACATTTTAAAGACAGGATTTATACTTCCATACAGATGTTCAGTAGATACCTTGTTTGGTGTGGTAGGATTTATACTTCCATACAGATGTTCAGTCCATATCACGTTCAGTGTGGTTATTAATTTTATTTCTTTTTTTATTCATTTATTTACGATTTTTTATTGATTTTTATGACACCTATACCATTTATTACATTGTTTACATCCTATTCACATACCATTTAGATTTGTAGATGTGTTCTCTATCATGCCTTCCACCCTGGACTCTCCCAGAAAAGGAAAACATGTGTCATACTCGGATTCTTACTCAAAAATTAAATTTTTGGCAGTGCTGGTATCTGAACTCAGGGCCTAGCAGGCCCAATTCATGATTGGGTGAGTGTGAGTACAGAAGCCTCTAGCCAATTAAGCTGTCATGTGGTTCCCAGGCACTGAAATCAAGCCCCAAGTTTGGCGAAAACAGCAATACATGGATAGGCAGAGGGTGGTATACAAAAAAATATATATTGTTAAAGAGTTCCAGAGCTGTATATCTATGACTGAATGACATCTACTACGTTCCTACCAACTCTTAGGTATTAATTATATCTCCATTGAAATAATATTATTCTTTTCATGCTTAATAAACTATTAATTAAGATCAATCAACATCCTAGGATTATTGCATACAATTTTAGACTAGACAAATGCATGAACTACTGTTTCAATCTTTATTATTATGCATAGGAACGAGTCTCTTGTGATCTCCTGCCATTGGTAAGTGTAAGGATTAGGATCTGAACCCAGGGCCTATGCTGACATGTTGGCTTATGGCTTCCCTGATAGCCAGCCAGCCATCATCAATGGCAGGCCAGGTCCACTTTGAAACCATGTCATTCAGACCCAGGATGGTCACCGTGCAAAGACAAAATTGGAAAACCATGAGCCTTCTACAGCTCCCCACTTTTTGTGCTGTTCTGCTTTTTTTTCTTCCTGCAAGCCCTCTGGACCTAGAGTCTCAGGATCAGCTTTGGGACCCGAGGGTGCACCCCAGACTAGGGAGAGTGAGGATGAGTCAGAGTTGCCATGACCTGAGTACAAGACCTGTGGTTGACAAAATTAATGAACTAATTAATTCATTAATTAACTAACTAACTAAATTGAAATAATAAAGCTCCTTGGTTTGGATTTTTTGCCAGTTTTCTTTCCTAGCCTGGGACTTGAACTCAGAGTCTTGATGAATCTGTAGCAATGTGACAGAAGGCACAGAGTTGCCATTACTTGAGTTCAAAGCCCATGCCAAGCCAAAAATAAATAAAGTCACAGACCTCAGCAGGAAAGTTAGTTGTGAAGATGGTAGGGAAGGGATGGTAGGGGAAAAACAAACAAGGAGGCAACAATGCTCAATAGGAAATGTACTCATTACTTTGCTCATGTAACTGTGACCCCTCTGTACAACATTTTTAAAATTAAAAACATACAAAAAATTATGTAGTGCTCAAGAAGCATTTTGGGGGTAAGGGATGGATGTCTGCATAGCTGTACAAAATTCTACACTGATTTTTTTCAGTGTTCAGTATGGAACTGAATAAACATAACTGTTTCTGTTACAAATATTAAGTCACTGTCTTGGAACTGGGGCCAGTATTTCTGCCATTGCTGGGATTTGAGCTCACTGTCCAAGTAACTCTTTTGCACCTTGGGTGAAGGCTTAGCTCCCTGTCCTTGAGGAAAAGATTTTCAAGCTAGAGTTCCCAGGGCCTGAATTAAGGCCCTGCAATAGAAAAAATATTTGTATACATGTGTAATAGAAGATATATAGGTACATATGCATGCTTTTTTCATATTATGATTATTATTATTGATTTTGTATTTAATTTTTATTTTATACATTTTATTGTTTATTGTATTTAGTATTGTTATACACATAATATTTATTATGTTGTGTACATATATTATAAAATTATACACAATAATTCAGTACATTGACTCATTTTCATTAATACTTAAGTGTTGAAACATGATACATAATTAAATGGAGGCATTTGTCAAGTAATTACATGGTTAGCGTCTGTCCCCAGTATGAGCGTTGTCTTATTTATCTTTGGACAACTTCCTATAGGGATTTGTTTTGATGATTTATACTCAGAAGCCTTTTCTTGTGGATAGGCAAGGTGAGGGATAAAATCATAAGGTTGGGGCTGGAAATGTGGCTTAGTGGTAGAGAGCTTGCTCAGCATGCATGAATGCCAGGTTTTGAATCCTCAGTGCAAAATAATCAGAAAAAGCCAGCAGCTGTGGTGTGGCTCAAGTGGTAGAGTGCTAGCCTTGAGAAAAAGAAGCTCAAAGACAGTACCCAGGCCCTAAGTTCAAGCCCCAGGTCTGGCAAAACAATATGCCAGATTCCAGTGGCTCTGGAAACCTACTTTGTCAGGAGTCTGCGATCTTAAGATAGCAGTTTGAAGACAGCCTAGGGAAGGAAAGCCTGTTAGACTCTTACCTCCAATGAACCATCAAAAAACCCTATGTGGGTCAAGAGGTAGAGTGTTTACCTTGAGCTGAAGGGCTCAGGGACAGCGCCCAGGCTTCAGTTTGAAACACACAACTGGAAAAAGAGTGAGGGTTAATCAAAGTAATTTTCCTATTTGCTATTTATGAGAATATTTTTTGGAACATGAATGCTGATGTACACCGGAATTGGAGTCAGACCTCAAGGTTCAAGTGTAGCACATCCATAAGCCCAGCCTCTCAGATTCTAGCATTATAAACGTGGGTCCTACAGGGTTCTGAAAGGCACATTGTTGAAAGGCTTAATATGCTCCCCAAGCCCTTTGTGATAAGCAATGTCAATGTCATTACAGTTCTGACCCTAGCAGAGATCCAATAGCTCACGCCCATCACCCTAGCTCAGGAGTCTGAGGTCTCTATCACAGGGTGAAACCCGCCAAGGCAGGGAAGTCTAGGACATTCTGACTTCCTGTTTTGAAAGGTCAGATGCCTAAGAAATTCCTGTGTTTCCCTTGGTGATGAGAAGTTACTTGCACTCTAAATGTTCTTGGAGTTCTTGATCTACAGAAGAAGGAAAGAAATATTATTGACCCAATCGGGGTTCAAATGAAGTTCGCAGGATCCAAGCCCAGCTCTGTTAGCAGGAAGAACTCCAGTGTAACACTATATTTGAAGGACAGTAAACTGTTTCAAAAGCCAGGCTAGGTACAGAGAACTAGGCCTGCAGAATTAGGAGGCAGAATGTACACACTCAACAGGGAAGTGAGCTGCAAAACCACTTCATTCATTCCAGGCACAGCCAGCAATGGGGGAAACCTGAAACATTTGTTAGAGTTACACCAGGGTCAGGCTTTTCTCAGCTTCTTCAAACAATGACTAACCTTCCTCCCTCAGGTGAAGGGAGACTCGGGCTATCTTTAAGTTACCAGCAGAGAGCCGGTTTAGTGGGGGGAGGGGAGGAACAGAGTAGAAAAACCCTGTTCTCTGGACTTAGGGAGAGTTTTTGACTCTCCATTTGTCAGGTTTGAAAGCCCTTCTATCTCTGCCAGTACATTCTCCTTACTTCATTCTCCACATCATTAATGCAAATCCCCAGTCCAAGGAGGGGCAAGGCCATTTCTCTTCTGTCTCCAAGCACCTGAGTTAGAACCTGGCTCTGCCCTCTTGACTCTGGGGCTCTTGGCTGCCTGAAAAGTGGGACAGAGACAGTCATCCTGCTCTGCATTTGTGTGGAGGCGATGCTAGTGTCCTGGCACCCTGCAGAAAGATTCATGACTGGCAATGTTCCCTTCTTTCCTTCTGATATCAAAAACAGATTCATCTATCAACTTTCTTTCTTTCTTTTTTTCTTTCTTTCTTTCTTTTCCTTCCTTCCTTTCCTTCCTTCCTTCCTTTCTTTCTTCCTTTCTTTCTTTCTTTCTTTCTCTTTCTTTCTTTCTTTCTTTCTTTCTTTCTTTCTTTCTTTCTTTCTTTCTTCCTTTCTTTCTTTCTTTCTTTCTTTCTTTCTTTCTTTCTTTCTTTCTTTCTTTCTTTCTTCTTTCTTTCTTTCCTTCCTTCCTTCTTTTCTTTCTTTCTTTCTTTCTTTCTTTCTTTCTTTCTTTCTTTCTTTCTTTCTTTCTTTCTTTCTTTCTTTCTTTCTTTCTTTCTTTCTTTCTTCTTTCTTTCTTTCCTTCCTTCCTTCCTTCCTTCCTTCCTTCCTTCCTTCCTTCCTTCCTTCCTTCCTTCCTTCCTTCCTTCCTTCCTTCCTTTCTTTCTTTCTTTCTTTCTCTCTCTCTCTCTCTCTCTCTCTCTTTCTTTCTTTCTCTCTCTTACTCTCTCTCTCTCTATCTGTATCTGTATCTGTATTTCTATTTCTTTCTTTCGATCTATCTACCAACCTTCCTACCTAGGTAGCTATCTCTTTGCCAGTTGTTGGATTGAACTCAAGGCCTGTGCACTGTCTCCAGCACTCTGCTACTTGAGCCACAGCACATATTCTGGCTTTGTCTGTGTACGGGTGCCTGAGGAATTGAACCCAGGGCTTCTTGCATGCTAGGCAAGCACTCCCTCATTAATCCATATTCCCAGCCCCTTCATTTTTTTAATGGTAGTTTTTACATAAGTATGCTACCATTTTATGTTCTCAAGTTTAATTTTCTGAATACTGGTTTCTTCTAAGAAACCTGATCTTCTCTTCCTCTGTCTGATTTGTGATTGTTCTGCATTGCCCTCATAATAAAATGTACATAAAGGCTGCTGAAAGCTTCAGTGTGCATCATATAAAGGCACAGGCCTAGAACCCTGGAAGAGAAAAGCAATGGGCCTGAAATGAAGAGAATGATGCAGTATTCACAACTAGCATATCTGAAAAATAAACCAGTAAGTAAAAGCAGAGTTGCACTATGGGAGGTAATATACATACACACATGAGTAGGTAGAGCACTGATACATTTTGTGGCCATCCCAGGGCTTAAACTCAGGGCCTGATGTGTCCCTGAGCTGCTTTTGCTCAAGGCTGAGGCTCTACCACCACCACAGCTCCACTTCCCACCTGCTGGTAGTTAATTGGACATAAGCAATTCCCGGGCTTTCCTGCCTGGTCTGGATTGTATCTCCTGCTCAGTTTTCGCTCTCAAAGCTGGAGTTCTACCCTCTGGGCCACTGCTCCACTTCTGGTTCTCTGGTTGTTTATTGGAGAAGATAGTCTCAGAGACTCTTCTGCTCTGCTGGCTTGAATGACGTTCTCCTGAGGAGGCTTCAAGTGGTTTCCTCAGGGATTTACCGAGGAGCCGCTCCACACAAACCCTTAGTCTAAACCTCTAGGAGTACTAGAGAAAAATGGAAACATTGATATACCCCAGTCGCAGGACCCCCACCAAAAAGACCACCGAGAGTCAGACTTTACAGATGTTTTAAGGTTTTATTTAAATGGGCTGCAGCTCGGGCCTTGTTATACACTCCGACACACCATCACCTAGGAGAAGAGCCCCAAGGTAAAGATTTGCAGGGTTTATAAAGGCACACATCCAACCAGGTGTTTGGATTTCCACCATGTGTTGCTCTGCTAGAAACAAGCAACAAGTGGTAACTGCCTCAAAACTTTAACCCTTCATTCTCCCCCCTTGACTTATGGTCCTGAGACAAATCTTGTGGCTCCAGCCTCAAACTAAACTTCAACAGCTCTTGATCTTGAAAGGGTATGGTTCCTAACTGACCTTAGCCATACTATTAAACAACAATACCAATAAAAATCAGTTCATTTTTCTTTTCTTGAGATTAACGCAGAGTGGTTGGGTAGGATGCTTGGAGACTTCCCATGTTCCCCATGGCTGTCCTGGGCAAAGGGGGTCAGCCAGTCTGGCGTGGGAGCAGTGGATCCAAGCAGCATTTCCATCCACCTAAAGGGAAGTAGGTGTAGCCAGTAGCACCATGTGAAGTCCCTTCCACCGTTGTTACAGAGATCTCAGGTTGTGCCTTTGAACAAACACCCAGTCACCTGGTTTAAACAAATGGGGGGTAGGAATAGAAGCAGAATCATATAATGCTCTAAGCTGGGGCCATATCCTCTTATGCACCAGCTGTAAATAGTCAAGCTTACACAGAAATTCAATATCATCCAAATCAGCAAGCAATTCAGTCTGAAGGCTAGGGATAATGGGTAGAGGGTGTCCATACATTATTTTAAAAGGAGTAAAGCCAAGCTGATTGGGTGAATTTCTTACTCTAAACAGGGCAAAAAGAAGCAGCGATACCCATTCTGCACCAGTCTCCAAGGCCAATTTAGTTAAGGTCTCTTTTACAGTCTGATTCATGCTTTCTACCTGCCCTGATCTCTGGGGTCGATAAGCACAGTGCAATTTCCAATCCGTCCCCAGTGCCGCGGCTATTCCCTGACTTACTTTTGAGTTGAAGGCCGGTCCATTGTCCTACCTCATGGTGGATGGGAAGCCATACCTGGATAGGATTTCTTCCAGGATCTTCTTCCATATGACATTCGCAGTCTCATGCTTTGTTGGGTAGGCTTTAACCTATCCTGAAAAGGTGTCTACAAAAACTAGCAAATATTTATATCCAAATTTTCCAGTTTTAATTTCTGTGAAGTCAACTTCCCAATACCTGGCCTACCTCCATGGAGTCGAGCTCCTTTTGTAACCAGTTGAATAGGGGCACTGGTGAGCTGACAGGCTTTAAAATTTTTAACAATGTCCTCAATGAGTTGATTTCCTTGTCTGATTTTTATTTCTGAGTCCTTCATTCATCGGGTTCCCATGTGAGAGACCCGATGGATTCTCATAAGAATCCTC
This sequence comes from Dipodomys spectabilis, assembly GCF_019054845.1. Classification (NCBI taxonomy): domain Eukaryota; kingdom Metazoa; phylum Chordata; class Mammalia; order Rodentia; family Heteromyidae; genus Dipodomys; species Dipodomys spectabilis. Next base: position 2,428,816 of record NW_024870951.1, read on the forward strand.
TTGCCCAATCTTTGTGGCAAGATAATTTTCCCCTCACCAGTTTTCCACCAGTCTTTATTTCTTTCTCTGTTTGGGGGTTTATAGGCCATGGACATTTTCTATATCCACTCCAAGTCTTCTGGGGAGTACTGAGCCTCAGGAGGCAAAGCTTGTGGCCCTGGGTCTACTTCTGCCCTGGGCTGGAGGTTCACCTCCTTAGCTGCTGATTGGCCAGGTTATTTCCTTTGGTTATTGAATCATTTACCTTTGATGGCCAGGACAGTGCATAATGGCAATATTTGCTAGTTCCCATAAGGCCCGGATGAGGCTTAAAATTTCTTGTTCGTTTATAATAGCCTTTCTCTCAGCTGTCAACAGCCCCTCTCTTGGTAAATGCCTCCATGGACATGCACAGTGGCAAAAACATACCGACTGTCCATGTAAATGTTTAGTCTCTTCCCTTTTCCCATCTGTAGGGCTTTTGTTAGTGCCTCTAGTTCTTCTCTTTGTGCAGATGTTCCCTGAGGAAGTGCTTCTGCCCACAGTATCTCAGTGTCCGTGGTGATTGCTGCACCGGCGTACCACTCAAATGAAACTGCTGCCATCTGTGAACCAGGTATGCTTGGCATGCGATAGTGGCAAGTCCAACCAGTCTGGCCTCTTTTTTTTAGCCTGGTCACTCTTTTCACACTCAATTTCACGTTCTCTGTACTTCCTTTCCTGTCTTTGCTGCTGTCTCTCTCTTATTGTAAACTTTTTCTGCTGCAGCTACTAGATCCCAAATAGACTTTTCACCAAGTCTGTCGAGAGCCTGCAACTTTCACTTTATCTCTGGTGCAGCTTGATTTATATAGGCAAACATAATCATCTGAGCTGACTCTTGGGTTTCAAGATCATACAGATATATTGACTTAAAGGTTTTATGAGCCGCTCAAGATATGCTGCCGGAATTTCACTTCCTCCCTGTCTATCATCATAAACTTTGGCCATATTAGTAGCTTGGCAAGCCACTGCCTTGAGACCTGCCAAAAGAGCCTGGCGATAGATGAGGAATCGCTCCCTACTTTCAACTGTATTGTTGTCCCATGTTGGTCGGATCTCAGGAAAATAGGCAGTGATCAGGTCAGGATCCATGATTGGTGCTCCGGTGGGGCCAGGTATATGTTTCCGGGCTGCCTCTTGCATAGTGTCTCTCTTCAGTGGTAAAAAAGACATGTAAAAGCTGACTAAAATCATCCCAAGTGGGCTGATGAGTAAAGAGAATAATTTCAAGCAAACAAATTAAATCCTGGTCTTTCTCAGAAAAAGGGGCATTTTGGGTGTGCCAATTGTATAGATTACTGGTAGAAAATGGCCAATATTGGAGTTGCTGTTGACCATCTGCATCCACAGGACCTATGGCGTGTATGGGAAAAACAGCTGCATTAGAAGGGGGGTTGATCCCATGGCATCGTCGAGTGACTGGCCCCTCAGAAACTATAAGGTCAGGTGCTAAGTGTTTTATAGCTCCCTCTTCCTCTTGATCATTCTCAGGTTCTGAAAAAGGAACCTGGAAAGGAGAGTATGGGGGAGAAAACATTTCTTCTTCCAAGTTATCTCCCTGAAAAACTGGGGGGTACCTTTTCTTTTCCTTTGTCTCAGTTTCTTTTTGTAAGTCTAGGGGGCTAGATGGAATGGTGCCTATGGTTTCCAGTCCTGTAAGACATACAGTCCAAAAAACAATAAACAGTACAAACAAAACACACCCAGGCCTGACAGTTACAAAAAAATCTTACAAAGTGGAGATCTCCCAAATTGGTCCACTGACTACAGTCACGGTGGGGTTCCACACCCAGGCCACACAGCAGAAAGAGCAGAGCCACAGTGGGCGAGTTGGGCCTCTGTTAGGAGGCCCTCTTGGTCAGTTCCGGCCCAACACTGAACCGACCCCCACCCGCCAATTCACATGGCGGGGTTCCAAGGATCCCCGTCCCACAAGAGGATCTTGGACGTCTCCCCATTCCTCCAGGGTTGTGGTGCAAGCGTGTTTGCTTCAACAACCCTTTATGAGTCTGAGTGTCCATCCTCATAAAGGAAAATGAAAGTAAAACAGACAAATAACAGTAACAGGACAAGACAAATTAACAATGAAAGCTCTGTTTTACCTTTGGAGTCTGAGATCTCAGGGTTTTTTGGGGGGATCCCGGACGAGCCCCCACTAATATGTTATACCCAGGTCGCAGGATACCCACCAAGAAGACCATCGAGAGTCAGACTTTACAGCTGTTTTAAGGTTTTATTTAAACGGGTTGCAGCTCGGGTCTCATTCTACACCCCAACACAGCGGAGCCAAGGAGGAGAACCCGGAACTAAAGTTTTCAGGCTTTATAAAGGCACACAACCAACCTGGTGTTTGGGTTACCACCACGTGTAGCTCTGCTAGAAACAAGCAACAAGCAGTCACTGCCCCAAAACTTTAACCCTTCATATGAAGATGCTACTAGTGTGTTCTAGACACTTAACGTTGGACACACAAAACACTCATAATTATTACATCATTTCATAGCAAAAGGAGCAATGCAGACTGTATGAAGATCACTCCAGCTTTAGGCCCTCATATCCTGAGACAGTAAATTCACAGAAGCTCAATGGTAAGTGACAGAACTGGCATGTACTGTGGATATTTGCTCCCAAATCCTGTGACACTCATTTCTCACTTTTGGCCTAAACCTGTGACCAGAGGGGAAGATGAGGAGAGAAAATCATTCTCAAGGAAAGCAGCTATAAACAACATTGGGTAGTTTACTTATAAATTAAAACCTTGGGAATGACCCTGTTAAGAAGTCAGATTGTCCAGATTAAAAAATGAAGAAGAGAAGAAATAAGGTGCCCGTGGCTGCTGTCTGTAATCCCAGGTCCTCAGGAGGCTGAGATGTAGAGAAAATTAGTTTGAATACAGCCATTGTAGGAAAGTCCATGACACAGTTATTTCTAAGAGATCACAGAAATACCCAGAAGTGGGGCTGTGACTCAAGCTTAATGCAGTACCTTTGAGCAAAAGGAGCTCAGGGACCATGCATAGGCTCATATTTCCACCCCAGCACCTGCACCATCAAAAAGAGTCTGTACTTCCATGTCTTTGTCTATGTATTGTATTCTTATAGGTGAAATTCCCGAGTAGCTATGATGAATGGCACCAACCTAGGAAATTTGTATTCAGTACAATGAGTTCATAACAGAGAGACTTCTTTCAAGATAGTGCATGTTCCGGGACTCCCCTCACTGTTCACAGTGTAACCTGAGGGTTTCTCTGCATCACAGGCCTGCTGGAGGACGTCTCTCTCATTGTCTGGACAGGCACACAAAAGCCCTCACTCCTGTACAGCTGGGTAACAAACAACTCCATCTGGGCCAGTTAGTGAGGATGAGTGTGGGTGGGCTCTGAAGGTCAGGAGAAAAAGGCCTCTTTGTACCATTAGCTATCTCTCTACCAGTGCTCTGTTTTAACAAGAGAACTTCATTTGTGCCACCTCCCATGGCAGGCCAAGTTCTGTGCACTTATCCTGCCTTTGTGAGACTATATTCTGTTGTTCAGTTACAGAGCTCAATATAATTCAGGAGTCCTTCAGGCAGACAACTAGGGCCCTGAACATAATGAAATGATTCATTGCAGGCAATGTTGGGCCGATGGTGCCTCCCCTATGTTACCAGAAGCTTGGGAAATCCAAGCACATATTGGATATCACAAAGCTTCCTGTCATCTAGGACTGGTGAAGCTCATCAGTTTTTGAAACCTTAGACTTCTCCTAGTTGGGCCCTTGGTGGCTAGGTTTTGGGGTTGAACAGAGGGCCTGGGTGCTGACCATGAGCTCAGTGCAGAAGCCCAGTGTTTTACCATTTTGTGTAACAACATCACTTCTGCTTTGTGAGTATGTGTGTGTGTGTGTGTGTGTGTGTGTGTGTGTGTGTGTGTGTGCACACCACGGTGTTTGTATGCGCGGGTGTGTGTGTGTGTGCACACATATACATGAGTCCTGAAGCTCGACCTCAGGATCTGAGCACTGTACCTACTTTCTCTTATAGAATGATATCCCTCTCCCACTTGAGCCACAGAACCACTTCAGGCTTTGTCCTAGTGATGTGGTCCTGAGAAATCAAGCCCACGATTTCATATATGCAAAGCATTCTACCACTAAGGCACATTCAAAGCCCTCTGCTTCAGCTTTGTTAGTTTATTTATGTCTTTTTTTACTGTTGTTGTTGTCAGTTGTAGGAGTTGACGTCTTGGCATGGGTGCTGTCCCTGACCTCTTCAGCTCAAGTCTTGTGCTCTACCACTTGAGCCACAGAGCTACTTCCAATTTTCTGGTGGTTCATTGGAGCTAAGTTTCTCAAGGACTTGCCTGCCCAGGCTAGCTTTGACCCATGATCCTCAGATCTCATTCTGCTGAGTAGGTAGGATAACCGAAATAAGCTCAAGCACATAGCTTCACCTTCAGGTTCTTAGCAGTGAATTGGAGATAATAGTCTCATGGTACCTTTTGTGTCTGAGATAGTTTGGAGCCCAGATTTTTAGAACTTAGCTTCCCGAGAAGGTAGGATGGCAGACTTCAGCTATTGACCCATTGGCCATGGCCTCTGTTGCAAGGGGGTCCATGGCTCCACGTGGTGGAGTGCTAGCCATGAGCCCAAGAGGTAAGGGTCAGTGCCTCAGCCCCGAGTTCAAGGTTCATGACCAAGAGAAAACCAAACCAAACCATTGTCTGCTGTAGACAACTCAGGAGTCTTCAGTAATACATAATTTTGTCCCTGACATGGGGACCTATCTGAGCCTCAATATTCTGGTTTGTATAATCATCTAAGTTGTGGAGCTCTTACATAGACAAGATGTAAGAATGTACCCAGTTAAGGACATAGCACATGGCACTCTTTGCACCACTAAGCACACAACATCCTATGAAAGATTCAGCACTCAGCGCCCAATGCAGGACTCAGAACACTGCATCCTGTGAAAGACTCAGCACATAGCACTCTGTGCAGGACTCAGAACTGAGCACCCTAAGGAGGACTTAACACATAGCTCCATTCCACAAGCTGTCATTTGAATTAGGGTGCTTTCTTCAGTATCACCATTCTTTGAGGAAAATTTACAAACCATACAAGTTCATATATAATGGTTTAGTGGGGTGTTTTTCTGGGGAAAGTGTGTTAGCCATGGGTCTTGAACTCAAAGCTCTACCACTTGGAGCCACATTTTAAGGTGTCTTTCAGACTTCCTGCCAGGACTGGGCTTTAAAGCCCCTGAGCAGCTAGGATGACGGACATAAGCCAGCATGACATGGGTAACACGTGGAGCTGGGTTGCAGCGGTTTACATGTGTCTAAGTCAGGTTAGGTGGCAGCTGTCAGCATCAGACTCCTAGCTTGCTCTGTAATGAGGTATTTGAAGTTCTGTCCTTCTATAATTGCAGTTAGAATGTCCTACCTTTTTTTGGCATCAGACCTAGGGCTTGAGTAAGAGCTTAGACACTGTCCCTAAACGTTTGTGCTCAAGGCTAGCACTCAGTTGATTGAAAGACAGCAGAACTTCTGAATTTACTGTTTTGTGGCACTGAGGAATCGAACCCAGGGCTTCGTGCTTACTATGAGAGCACTCAACCACCGAGCCTCAGGAGTGAATGAGGTATAAATAGATAGAGATTGCTGTATATAAATATTATATACACAAAAAGATATTTCTGCATATTATTAAATTATACATAATATTGCTACCAATTCTTAGTTATTAAATTATGTCTCCATTTAATGATGTGTCCCAGTTAACAATTAATAAAGCATTAATTAATATTTACTCACTATCCCATAATTGTTTATCATATATGTACATATAGCCGTACATATAATTAGATATTTCATAGAATGAGACCACTGTCTATATATTATTAAATTATGCATCATGTGTTACTCCCCATTAATAGTTATTTAATTATGTCTCCATGTAATTTTTATTCTGTTAATGCTTAATAAAATATTAATTAAACTTAGTGCACATCCTACACATATTCCATCTAATTTTATCCTAGAATGATTCATTACTAATTCAATCTGTTTATCATTTACTGTAGTGGCAATTCTTCTACCTATGATGGTTTTTACCTTTATTACATCCTATTATGTAGCATATAGATTTGCATCCAAATTATACATCCTACCTGACACCGAGCATTTTCACAGAAAAGGAAAACATGTGTCGTGATCGGTTTCTCACTCCAAGATTACATTTTTGGGACTGCTGCGATCCAAACTCAGGGCAAAGAAGGCTCAGTTCATGAATGGGTGACTGCCAGCACAGCAGCCACTAGCCAATTCAGTTGCCAGGCAGTGCCCAGGCCCTGAGATTGAGCCCCGTATATTGACTCCAAATTGTGCTTAGTGTAGTTATTCATTTTAATTTTTTATCCATTTAGCATTTATTTTATTGACTGCTATAACACATGGAATATTTACTACATTTCTTACATAGGATATAGAGTTGCCTATGTATGAAACTTCACACCTGACACCCAGGACTTTCACAGAAAAAGAAAGCATGTGTCACCCTGTGTCTTACTGCATGATTCAATTTTTGTTAGTGCTGGCATCTGAACTCACAGCCTACAAGGCCCAATTCATGAATGAGTGAGTGTCAGCACGCCAGCCTGTGGTATATGGAGCCGACAAGCAGTTCCCAGCACCTGATATTTAGCCCCAGGGGTTGACAAACCAAGAACAGATGGACATGCAGATGGTAGTACACAAATAAATATAGATCTTTATAGAGTGCCAGAGATGTCTATACATTGTTTAGTTATATAGGCTACATTCCTACCAATTCTTGGGTATTTATTATGCCTCCATGTAATTAATATTACTGTTTTCATCCTTAATGTATTATTCATTATATCGACCACTGTCCTGAAACTATTTTCTCCATGTAATTAATAGTATTCTTTTAATGTGTCAAAAATATTCATTAAAATCCATCGGCCTCCTAAAATCACTCTCTAATTTTATGCTAGTATCATTCAGGAACAAGTAATTCAACCTGGACATTCATAACTTTCCATCGGTATTCCTATGAATAGGAACAAGACAATTAGGATCTCCCTCCATTGGTAGGGGTCAAGACCTGGCTCGAACACAGGGCCTATGTTGTCATGTTGGCCCATGGCTTCTCTGGAAGAACGACAGCCTTCAGGAATGCCAGGTTACCAACACTTTTCAGCCCTGTCATTTAGACCCAAGATGGTTACCTTGAAAAGAAAACAAATGTAAAACTGGCAGCCATCTGCAAGTTACTGGGTTTTTTTTCTCCTGTGTCGTTTTATTTATTTATTTTTCCTTTCAGCCTTTGAGGCCCAGGAACCTAGGTTCGGCTGTGGGTCCAGTGGCTGCAACCCAGCCTAGAGTGATGAAAGCTGAGGCAGAGTTGTCATGCCCTGAGTTCAAGCCCTGTGCTTGACAAAATAAAAATATATAATAGATACATGCATACGTACATATACATTAAAATATTTAAACAATTATTAGGCTACTTGGCATTGTATTCATGCCATTTTTTTCTGCCAGGCCTAGGATTTGAACTCAGGGTCTGGGTAAATCTGCATTACTGTGGGGGAAGGGAAAGCTCACAGTGCTGGAAGACAAAAAGACAGGCCTGTTCCTAGCACTCGTAAAAATAATATTTGTATACATTTTAAATACATGATTTATATTTAAGTACACATGTTTACTGCATAATGCAGTTAGTGCAGTTATTCATTTTATTTTGTTTTTTATTTATTCATTATATATTTTAGAGAGTATGATTACATGTATGATATTTTTACATCCTATTACACAGAACATAGATTTGCCTATGTATTATACATCATTTCTGAGACCAGGACATTCACTGATAAGGAAAACTAGTGGGACAATTGTCTTCTTCCACCAGGATTAAGTTTTTGGCAGTTCTGTGATTTGAACTCTGGGCCTAGAAGGCCCACTTCATGAATGGGTCAATGTTAGCACACCAGTCTGACGCAAGTGAAGTTGTCGGGAAAATTTGAGGACCTGAGATGAAGCCGTAGGAGTGGCCAATATATAAACAGATAGATGTGTAGATTGCATCATGTGTGTATATTTACATATGTATATGAATCTATAAATAAAGTTATATAGAGAGACAGACAGACACTTTTGTATATTCTAGTGTATAACTCTATATAAAGAATGATGACCTATATCTTATTTTTATATATTCTATTACTATGAATTATTTGGCCTAAAATTATGCCTCCATTAATTAATCACGGTGGGAGACTTAATAAAGTATTAATTAAATTAGTCAATGACCTATATTTATTGCATACAATCTTATACTACAATGACTAGCTAATTAGTAGTTCAATTGGTACATTACAAAGATTCTATTATTGTTCCTATAAATAGGAACGAGTAGGTGAAAGTTCTAGGATCAAACTCAGGGCCTAGGTGTCTTGGTTGTGCTCAGGCTTCACTGACAGCCCACCAGCCTTCGGCCATACAAGGACATGTACAATTTTCAAGCTGAGTCATTGAGAGTCAGGATGGTCACAGTGCAAAGGAAACAAAGTTAAAACTGTTGTCTAAAACTTCCTGGTTTTTCCTCCTCCATCTTGGTTGGTTTAATTTTTTTGCCAGAGCTGGGAGTTGAACTCGGGTCGTAGGATCCCTGGATCATTTGTGGGTTTAAAAGCAGCATCCCAGCCTAGGGTAATCAAGGCTGAGGCAGAGTTGTGGCGACCTGAGTTCAAGTCCCGTGCCTGTCCTCCCAAAAAAGTTAAGGTCCTGGCTAGGAGTATGGGCCATTTTATCTGCCATACCTGGAATTTGAACTCAGGGACTGGGTGACACTATTGTGCTCTGGGTGAAGTGAAAGCTAATCTCCTAGAGGAAAAAAAAATCTGGAGCATTTCCCCGTGTGTGAATTCCAGCCCTAGAAATGGCAAAAAAATAATATCTATATACATGTATAATATATATCATATACATGTATTTGCATAGATATTACATATTGTATCTAGGGCACAATATTACCACAGAAAGGAAATCAGGTCAACATTGGCTTCTTACTCCCCTATTGACCTCGGCACTCCTGGGATTTGAACTCAGGGCCTGGAATGTCTAATTCATCAAGAGGTCAGTTTATGCACAGCAGCCTCAAAAAAATTCAATGCCAGGCAGTTCCCAGGACCTGAGTTCTAGCCCCAGGAGTGGCCAATATATAAGTAGATAGATGTGCAAATTGCTGCAAATACATGTATATAAATATATATAGTGAGAGAAAGAGAGAGAGGTGTATGTATATTCCAGTGTACATTTAAATATAAATATATTTATAGAATGTGAGATGTCTATATATTATTAAATTACATGTAATATATTACTAATAATTATTAGGTATTAAATTATGCCTCCATTTAATGAAGTATCATGGATTAAGGCACAATAAAGTGCTTCCTTGGGTAAATGGAGCTCAGAGACAATTTCTAGGCTCATAGTTTAAGCCTCAGGATTTGCACTAAATATGAAGGGGCCAGTACCTGCATGTGTCTGTGTATATATTCATGTATTTCTATCAGTGAATATCATAGTCGTTATGAAGAATAGCACCCAGCTAACCAAATTGCTTTGAATTGAATGGTCATAGCACAGAGAGTGCTTTCAAGACAGTGCATGTTCCTGGTAAAAAAAAATTAACACCGTGGCTTGGAATTTGCACCATTTTTCTGACAGGCCTGGGATTTCAACTCAGGGTCTGATTAACTCTCTGGCACTGTGGGGTAGGGGAAAACCACCATCATTGAAGACAAGAATTTCAGACCAGTTTCCAGGGCCTGAATTCAAGCCCCAGCACTGGAAAAAATAATATTCATACATGAGATCTATTGACATACATGTGTTTACTCCATATGACATTTATTACCCATATTTATTTTTTATTTTATTTAGTATTGTTAAATATATAACATTTATTTCATTTATTACATCTTATGAAATGGATCTATTTCCATATAGATTATACATCACACAGAGACCCAGGACTTTCACAGAGAAGGAAAAAAACTGAGTCAAAATTGGCTTCTGACTCCACATATAAACTTTGGCCATGCTGGGATTTGAACTCACAGCCCACAATGCACAAATCATGAATGGGTCAGTTATAAAACAAAAGCCTTTGCCAAACTGAACTGCCTGCCATTTCTGAGGACCTGTGATCAAGCAATAGTAGTGGCGGTTAGATAGATAGATAGATTGATAGACAGACAGACAGACAGACAGACAGACAGACAGACAGACAGACAGACAGACAGACAGACAGACAGACAGACAGATAGATAGATAGATAGATAGATAGATAGATAGATAGATAGATAGATAGATAGATAGATAGATAGATGTGTAGTTTGCTATGTATATGAGAGAGAATGTAGGATATTCAATTATATATAATGAATTATTAGTTATTAAATTATGCCTCCTTTTAATGAAATGATGTATCATGGTTGAATACTTACTAAAATTAATGTAAAAGTAGTCAATATTCCTTAATTGGGAGAATCATACCATGGTGCTAGAATGGAAGACATTATCCAATACTTTTTGTGTGGCATTCTATAAGAGAATCATAACTAACTGCAAATTTAATTGTTACTTTTATAACATTCCGTTAGGCATTCCCATGGATAGGAATGATTTTCTCAAGATCTCCCTCCATTGTAGGTGGCAGTCCAGGCACTTCAACTCCAGGCCTGGGTATTTTACTTCAAAATGCAAACCATTGGAATGACACTGTGAAGATTTCAGATTGTCAGCATGAAAGAAAAGAATGAGAAGAAAAGAAAGCCAAGTGTCAGTGGATCCTACCTGTAATCCTAGCTCTTCAGGAGGCTGAGAGGTAGAGAATGACAGTTTGAATTCAGCCAGGACAGGAAATTCCACCACACTCTTATTTCTGAGGGATTACAGGAATAAAATTTCCCATGAACGGAGCTTTGACTCACTACCCTTGAGCAAAAGTAGCTCAGGAACATTGCCTAGGCTCATAGTAAAACCCCCATACCAGCCAATAAAAAAAGCCAGTAACAACATGTCTCCCAATGTATGTATGCATGTATTTCTACTGATGAAGATCTAGAGTTCCTATGATGAAAGGTATCCAGCTAGGAAATTTGCTGTGAATAGAATGATTTCATAGAACCGAGAGAGTTTTCAAGACAGTGCATCTTCCGGGGCTCCTCTCACTGTTCCCATTGTAGCCTGAGGTTTTCTCCACATCCGGGACTGCTGGAAGAAGTCTTCCTCATGGTTGGAACAGGCCTTACTCCTGTACAGCTGAGTGATAAAAAAAAAAAAAACTCCTTGTAGGCCAATTAGTGACGAGTTTGGGTAGGCCCTGAAGGCCAGGAGAAAAAGGCCTCTATGTATCTCAAGCTATCTTTCTGCCGAGAGCTCTGTTGTGACAGGAAGACTTCATTTTTGCACCTCCCGTGGCCATGTTCCCTGCACTTTTCCTGTCTTTGTTAGACTATGTTCCAGTGTTGAAATAACCTGCTACAATTAATTCAAGGGTCGTTCTGACAGACAACTAGGGAGCTGAACCTAATGAAATGATTCAATATTGGCAATGATGCCTCCCTGGGTTTCCAAAATCTTGCTAAATCAAAGCACATGTGTAATATCACTATGCTTCCTGTCACCTAGGGCTGGTGAAACTCATCAGATTTTGAAATTTTGACCTCTCCTAGTTGGGCCCTGGGTAGCTGTGTTTCAGGGTTGAACACAGGACCTGGATACTGACCATGAGCTCAGAGCAGAAGTTCAGTTCTTTATCACTTGGTGTCACAGCTTCACTTCTGGTATCTGTGTGTGTATGTGTTTGTGCATGTATGTGTGTTCATATACTTGTCCTGGAGCTTCAAAACAGGACCTGAATACTGTACCTGAGTTTCTCCTGTACAAGTATAGCACTCTACCACTTGAGGGACACAGCCATTCCAGGCTTTTTTCTAGTGATGCAGTACTAATGAAATCAAACCCAGGGATTCATACATGCAAAACGCTGTTCTCCTAAGACACATTCCCAGCACTCTACTTCAGGTTTCTTTCTTTCTTTTGTTGGAAGTTGGAGGAATTTAAGTCTAGGCCTGGGTGCTGTCCTTGAGCTCTTTAGCTAAAGCCAATCACTCTACCACTTGAGCAACAGCACCCCTTGAGGTTCTTGGTGGGTCAGTGGAGAGAAGCATCTCAAGCAATTTCCTGCCCAGGCTGGCTTTGAACCATGATCCTCAGCTCTCAGTGTCCTGAGTACCTAGGATGACAGGCACGAGTCAGCAGTGACTAGCTTCCACTTCAAGTTTCTAAGTGGTGAATAGGAGATCATAGTCTCATGGGACCTTTTGTGTCTGGGATAGTTTTGAACCCAGATCATCAGATATCAACTTCCTGAGTAGGCAGAATGACAAACCTCAGCTACTACACGCCTAGACTGTAACACTCTGTTGCAAGCGGGTACTTGGCTCCATGTGGTAGAGCGCTACCCATGATCCCCACTGGTAACTGTCAGTGGCTAGGCCCTGAGTTCAAGGTTCATGATCAAGAAACACAAACTAAAACAATTGTCTGCAGGAGACAACTCACTAGAGTTAGGTACATACATAATTTTGGCCCTAACATGAGGACATAGCTGAGCCACAATTTTCTCATCTGCACAATCATCTTACTTGTGGACCTCTTACAAGAACTAGATGAAAAAATGAAAAAATTCACCCCATGAAGGACTCAGCACACAACAACTCATGAAAGACTCATCACATTGCTGTAACCCACATAATGTCATTAGAATTAGGATGCTTTAATCAGTATCACCATTCTTTCAGAAACACGCCACATACAATCCAAATGTAGATTTTAGAGTGGTTAATTTTTTTCGGAGGAGGGAGTCAGCCACGGGGATTGCACTGAAATGTTGGAGGTACTGTACTAAGGTCTTTTGATCAGACTAGAACTCTACCACTTTAAGCCACAGCTCAAAGTTTCACACACTTCCTGCTAGGGCTGGGTTTTAAACCCACCAGTGTCAGATCTCAGCTCCCGAGTATCTTGGATGACAGCGTGAGCAATCCAACAGCATCTAGTCCGTGGAACTGAGTTCCAGGAGTTTACCTCTGGCTAATACAGGTTAGATGGCAAATGTCAGCACTAGACTACCAGCTTGCTCTGTGATGAGGTATTTGCAGCCCTATCCTTATAGAGTTGCAGTCAGATCATTCTATCTTTTCCTTTTGTTTGTATTGGTGCCAGTCCTGGGTCTTCAGTAAGGATCTAGACACAGTCCCTAAGCCTTTATGCTCAAAGCTAGTGCTCGAATGTTTGAGCTACAACACAACTTGTGGATTTTCTATGCACATGGTAGTGAGGAATCGAACTAAGGGCTTCGTACTTACTGGGCGAGCACTCTACCACTGAGCCTCAGTAGTGAAAGGGTATAAACAGATAAATGTATAGATTGGTAGATAGACAGACAGACAGACAGATAGATATATGTAGATATATTTAACGAGAGATGTCTGTAAATTGTAAAATTGCATATATGATATTTCTACCAAATATTGACAATTTAATTATTCCTTCCTTTTTTAAGTATCATGATTGAATACATAATAATGTATTAATTGAAAATTAGTCAATGTAGTGTAATTGTTGTGTATAATATAATCGTACACTAACTAATAATGTAATTGTTACTTTTACAACATTCTATTTGTAAAGATGTCTATTGGAAAGCGTTTCTTTTTTTATTTTATTTTTTTTTTAATTTTTGGCGGGGTCCGGTCATGGCGCCTGAATTCTGGGTCTCGTTGCTGTCTCTCAGCTATTCAACTCAAGGCTAGCGCTCTACCACTTGAGCCACAGCGCCACTTGCAGCTTTTTTCTTTTTTCTTATGTTGTGCTGAGGAATCGAACCCAGGGCCTCTAACATTCAAGGCAAGTGCTCTACCACTGAGCCACCTTCCCTGCCTTGGAAAGTATTTCTTAGAATCTCCTGCCAGACATTCATTAGTGGGAGTCCCCGGATTCAACCTTCAGGCCTAAGTTGCTGATTTCGGCTTGGCTTCCCTAATAGCCCGCCAAACATCAGCAATGTAATGTCCTGTATATTGTCTATGCATTGTTATTTAGACCCAGGATGGTACTATACAAAGGGAAAAAAAAGTAAAACCACCTGATTGAACTTCTCAGTTTTATCCTTTTCCTTTTTATTTTTTTTGCCAGCCCTGAGATTTGAACTCAGGACCGAGGATCCCAGGATCGACTTTGGAAGAAATGCCAACATTTGAGTTCAAGCCTGGTGTTTGGCCTAAAAACAAATAATAATTATAATGATAACAATAACAATAATAATGATGATGATGATAAGGCCCTGGCTTGGAATTTGCACCATTTTACTGGCAGGCCTGGCATTTAAAATCAGGGTCTGGGTAACTCTGTGGCACTGTGGGTGAAGGGGAAGATCACCGTCTTTGAAGACAAGAACTTCAGAAAAGTTCCAAGGGCCTGAATTGAAGTCCCAGTACTGGAAAAAATAATACTCATATATGAGATCTATTTACATACATGGGTTTATTCCATATGACATTTATTACCCTTATTTATTTATCATAATTACACATAAAACATTTATTTTATTACATCATATCACATATACTGAGACCCAGGACTTTCACAGAGAAGGAAAAAAATGTGTCAAAATTGGCTTCTTAGTACATGAATACATTATTGGCCATGCTGGGATTTAAACTCCCGGCCTACAATGCCCAATCCACAAATGGGGTCACAGACTTAGCCAGGAAGTTCTGAGCACTTGTGAACAAGCCACAGTAGTGCCATATATATTGAAAGATTAAAAATTGACCATTACCATTACTAACTTGCTAACTGCTGATTCTGCTTCTGTAAACTTGCTTACGCTAGCATTGACCCTTCCCTTCCCAGAAATGAGTTAAGAAGTTTCAGGGAACAGATGCCGGCCCCAGGACAAGGTCAGTGGTCGTAGATAAAAAACAGACAGTACATGTTCCTCAGTTCCCATTTAGAAATTCCCCAGACAGGACCTTGAGATAACGACCACCTGGCAAGACCACAAGCTAAGCCAAATGTCAACCAATCATAGGCCTGTAACCATGTAACCGCCCCCCCCCCTTAAACCAACCATGGGCCAGTCATTTTACAAAGAGTGTTACAAAATTTCCCGCGTGGCAAAGTGATTGTTGGTGTATATGGTGACCTTTAAATGGACCAATCATGGGATGTTTGTGTTATGCGTTAATCTTGTGGTTTTTGCCTTTAAATTAGCCTGTAATCTCTGCTCAGGGCTCCCTGTCTGCTCGGTCAGAGCCAGGAGGTCATGGGGAGATAGTTTGTAAGCATGCGTAATGTTCATGACTACCTTGTAAGGGACAGGAACTTGCCAGTCCTCTGTGATAGTAAAAAGCTAATGTTATAAAATGTGGGGGATAGTTTAAATCTCAACCCCTTTATGTGCCAAAAGCTTTAATTGGCAGTAACTATTGAGCTGACATCAGCTACATGAAGTTCATCTGCTCAGGAAAAACTTTGTAAACCTGAGAGTGTGTTTCTATTGATATCTGTCTAAAGGTCTGCAAAGGTAATTTAGGCATTGTTAGGGTCACTAGAGATCATATTCCTAAGCCATCTAGGAAGATGCTTTTGCAAACCAGAGTGCTAAACAAGCTACACTGCTGTAGCCGAAAAAAAGGTCTGTGCAGTTGTCAAAAGTTAAAATATTGTTCTTAATGACATCTAACCCTGATAGCCTCTTTGTAAAATAGGCTAAGGTTATAGGTTCCTGGCTAGGTAAGATCAACGCCCCTAAAGTCAGCTTAAAGAAGCTATAGAAGATGGACCTTCGCCCTTCTACCCCCATTTTAAGATCAAGGGTCCAGAGTCAGTTTTGGAAAAATGAGGCAAAATAAATTAAAAAAAAAAGACATAAAAATCGTGTTAACAGTTGTAAGTGTGCAAGTATGGAGACTGCATCTGTCAGAGATGATTACAAGACTAAGCCTTCTGTGTCTATTTACAAAAATATCTGGTTAGTAAAAAAGTTGTGATTTTGGTAAATTATTCTGGACTATTGTTTGAAGATCTTAAAAACCAGCAGTATCAAAGCCTGCCAAACCTATGCAATGTATCCTTAACCAGTCTGTGTAGGATTTTACAGCCCAGCATGAGGTGTGACAGTCCCATGGAGCCACTGAGAGACCCTGTTGTTGCTGCTCCTGCTGCTGCTGCATACCCTAATGGGTAAAGTTCAACGACGGCCTGACAGCCACCTGGAGGAACTCCTGCCTGATTCCATCACCTGAGTCTGCTTCCTGGTTGACTGCCGCTAAATCTAAGATCTTGTGGGACATTCTTTTGGGTGATATCCAGAAACCCTCTCTTCCACAGTGGATATTGGGGACAAGGATATCACTGGCTTGCTTGCCTTAGGTACTTCAGTGCATAGTGACTGGAAATCCACTCTATGGTCACAGCCTAGTTTGGCTCTGGTATGGTAATAACCTGAGTGTGTTATCAATGGAGGTAATACTCTTAGCCTTAAAATCTAGCAAGCTTCTGCATCACAGTGGTGCCTTAAAGCTGTTCTAAGATAAAGGTTCTGCAAGCCAAAGAAAAATCGGGCAGTTTTAAACTACAGCCACAAAGATGCTCAAGGGATTGTAAAAAAAGAGGATGGTAAAAAAAGCCTTGGAAAAGGAATTGGGAAAAAAGGTCCCCTTTGGATAAAAAGGATACGAAAAGTAAGGATTGTCTTTAATTGTTTAAAAGAAAAAAAGACAAACCTCAGAAAGTTTAAGTATGTAGCAAATGGTATGAGTATGTCACAAATGGTATGAGTATGTCTTAAAATTGGAGCTTACAAGTACAGCTGGTATAAAATTAAGTTAACTGTGATACACAGAGTCAGAACTGGTAAAAAAAAAAATGTAAGGGCCTTTGGTACTGTTAATTTTGTTACTATTGGACCTTGTATACTCAACAGACTGGTGTCTTTTGTAAAAAAAAAAAATCAGAGCAGTCCATCTATTAGTTCTGAGATCTCAATACCAAGCACTGAGAACAACTGACACCCCACAAAATAATATAGAGACACCCTAAATTTTAAGATTAAAATTAGTCCAGAGAAGAAGTGGGGAAAATGAAAGATTAAAAATTGACCATTACCATTACTAACTTGCTAACTGCTGATTCTGCTTCTGTAAACTTGCTTATGCTAGCATTGACCCTTCCCTTCCCAGAAATGAGTTAAGAAGTTTCAGGGAACAGATGCCGGCCCCAGGACAAGGTCAGTGGTCGTAGATAAAAAACAGACAGTACGTGTTCCTCAGTTCCCATTTAGAAATTCCCCAGACAGGACCTTGAGATAATG
Organism: Dipodomys spectabilis; assembly: GCF_019054845.1. Taxonomy (NCBI): domain Eukaryota; kingdom Metazoa; phylum Chordata; class Mammalia; order Rodentia; family Heteromyidae; genus Dipodomys; species Dipodomys spectabilis. The sequence continues at coordinate 2,446,290 of NW_024870951.1, forward strand.
ACCACCTGGCAAGACCACAAGCTAAGCCAAATGTCAACCAATCATAGGCCTGTAACCATGTAACTCCCCCCCTCGCTTAAACCAACCATGGGCCAGTCATTTTACAAAGAGTGTTACAAAATTTCCCGCTTGGCAAAGTGATTGTTGGTGTATATGGTGACCTTTAAATGGACCAATCATGGGATGCTTTGTGTTATGCGTTAATCTTGTGGTTTTTGCCTTTAAATTAGCCTGTAATCTCTGCTCGGGGCTCCCTGTCTGCTCGGGACAGAGAGTCCGTTTGCACAAACGTCAAATAAACTCCTCTTGCTTATTGCATCTCCCGGCCTGGAGTCTGAGTTTTCTGGGGCGCCCTCCCGTTGACAAAAGTATCCTAGGGGACTAGGGTCTTTCAACATATATATATATATATATATATATATATATATATATATATATACATAAACATATATGTATATATATTGTATACTGACAGAGGGAATATGAGGATATTATTAAATTATATATTTTTACAAATTATGAGTTATTAAATTATGCTTCCATTTACTGAAGTATCATCATTTAATACTTATTAATATTAATTTAAAAATCAGTCAATATCCTTAATCATACTATGGTGCTAGAATGGAAGATATAAATTCAATAATTTTGTGTGGCATTCAAAAATAGAGTCATGAATTAACAGCAAATTTAATTATTACTTTTATAACATTCCATTAGCATTCACATGAATAGGAATGAGTTAGTCAGGATCTCCCTTTATTTGTGGGTGGCCATCCTAGCATTTGAATTCCAGGCCTGGGACGTTTACTTCGAATGCAAACCATTGGAATGATACCGTGGAGAATTCAGATTGTCACGAAAAAAAAGAACAACAAGAAGAAAAGGAAGCCAGGTGTCAGTGGCTCTTGCCTGTAATCCTAGCCCCTCAAGGGGCTGAGATGCCAATTTGAATTCAGCCTGGGTAGGAAAGACTGAGATATTCATATTTCTTAAGAGATCACAGGAAATCAAAACAAAATAACAACAAAAAAAATCCCTGAGTGGGCCTGTGGCTCAAGATGCAGAGCACTACCCTTGAGAAAAGGGCTCAGGGACATGGCGTGGATGATGGGCATTCAGCAGGTTGCCCATGCCCAGTCCCCCAACCTGGGCAAGCAGGAACAAGCCCTCAGAGAGTACTAAGTTTGAGCAGGAACGTTGAAAAAACATCCTTCACTGCAGTTTAAGGACTGAAGCCAGGAAGCATTTGCCTGGGCTGGTGTGTGCAACTGGTGTGTACAACAGGTGAATTATGTCCTGGCACTTATCAAGGGAAACCACAATTCTTAGGCTGTAGGAATTGTCGAAGGTTGTGGCTCCATATCCTCTATCCCTCTGTAGGATGTGATCTTAGGCCTCTGTGGCCTGGTGGCCATCATTCATTCATCATTCCTCATTGCTGAGTCTCAGGCTGGTCCCAAATCCTGGGAAAGTTAGAAAATAAGCAGCAATTTCGGTGCCAAAAGGGGTAATCCAATAAATCCCACCGTCATAACTACTGTTAGAAGTATGCCTTGGGCTTCAAATCTGGTTTACTGGAAGAGTACTTACTTAGCACACATGAAGCCCTGAGTTCGATTCCTCCCTAACAAGGAAATAGAAAACGCCAAAAGTGACACTGTGGCTTAAGCAATAAAAGTGCTAACCTTGAGCAAAAGAAGCTAAGGAACATGCCCAGACCCTGAGTTCAAGCCCCAAGAGTGGATAAAAAAAAAAGTGAGCAGGGTGAAACATTTTCTACTGGGACTTAGAAGAGAGCCGAGGTTATGGGTAACAGGTAGAGGGCGGGTGCTGTTGCCTCACCCCATTAACCTTAGGTACTCAGGAGGCTGAGATCTGAGGATCCCAAATGCAATCTGGAAAGTCTATATGAGACTCTTTTCTCCAATTAAACTCCCAAAAATCCAGAAGTCCAGCTGTGGCTAAAGTAGTAGAGTGCTAGTCGTGAGCACAAAAGAACAGGGATAGCGTCCAAGCCCTGAATTCAAACCCCAGGACTGGCACACGTACACACGCACACGCACACACACACACACACACACACACACACACACACACACAACACATACACACCAAGATAGAGAATTTGACAGTCAGCCTGCACAAATTCCACTTTAGAAACTCAATATTTAAAAAAAAAAAAAAAAAGAGGGAAGGGAAGGAAAGTCTTGCCCCAGGAGGTGATATAATTGGTGCCAAAATTCCACAGGAATTCTAAGATGTGGAACAGGACACAGAGCCTCAGGCACAAGGTACAGCATGGGCACAGGTATTGATTTGTGGGGTAGAGCAGGTGGTGTCGATGAAATGAAGGTTCTGTGGCTTCATACAAGTCTGGCCGAACACTGAAAGTTGGGTCAAGTTTTGTACTTGAGTCAAAGGTAGGGCAGAGGGTGGGGTCCCAGATTAAGGCACAGAGAAAGATTAACTTGACTCTTCACCAAAGACCCCAGAGAATTTCTGTGGCTGTAAGCCTATTTTTCACAGCTCCTGACCCTCAGGTAGTCTTTGCATGGAGGAATCAGGGCAAATGCAGGGAAGAACTTTTGCTTAAGAAAAGCTTCTAGCTCAATCGCACCAGTGGCTCACCCCCTGTAAATCTTAGCTAATCAGGAGACTGAGATCAGAGATCTTGGGTCAAAGCTATCTCAGAGGAAGAAAGTTAGTGAGACTTTCTTGCCCATGAACTAACAAAAGCCAGAAATGGAGCTGTGGCTCAAGTGGTAGAATGACCACATTGAGAGAAAACGTTAAGAGAATACAGGTCAGAACCTGAGTTCAGGCCCCAGAATTGGCACCTAAAAAATAAAGAAAAGCTTTCAGGAGCTCCTAGTCCACTGTGGTGAAAGGCCAGATCAGCCAGGCAAGGGTGGCTTATGCTGGTCCTCCTAGCTCCTCAGGAGGCTGAGATGTGAGGATTGCCATGCAAATCCAGCCTGGGCAGGAATGTCCGGGAGACTCTGATCTCCAATGATCCACCAGAAAACCAGAAGCGATGATGTGGCTGAAGTGCTAAGCTGAAGAACTGAAAGACGGTGCCCAGGCTCAGACTTAGAGCCCCGTGACCAATACCTGGCCTAATTTGACCTCATGCTGTGGCTCTAGGCAGAGTACTTTCCAGTGGGTTCCTGATGGTCTTCCAATGTCTATGTGTCCTACAAGTCTTGAGAGCAGCCTCCTTGAAGGCCTTTGCCTACAGAGCGGGACAGTACAAGATAAGGATCAAGTCTTGTGGCATGCAGGTCATCGGCCGGGTCATCAGAAGGGCATCTGTCATGAGTGCAGTGTGGATCTGAGCACCAAATCGATGTCTCAGACCACGGTTCTGCGTCAGAAGGGGTAGACCAGTTAACACCGGCTCACAAGGGAATCACAAGAATGTGAATTTTTCAGGCACACCTTGGGCAGGTTTTGAGTTGGGTTCATGAGAGACTTGTAGGCTGAGGAATCCAAAGCAGACTGGCTGCTGCTTGTAGTAGTCACTATATCCCAAGAGTCCCAGGGCTCAGAGCCCTGCTTAACTCAACATTGCTCATTGGCAGATGAAGGTCTGCTATCATGGGATAACTACAAAGGAGCATCCATAGTGTCCTTCCCTTTGTTCTATGGCCCCGTGCTGGGATGGAGGGGCAGGTTCCATGGAACTTACTGCCATATGCCAGACTCCTCAGCCCAAGAAGAACTTATGGGGAAACAATTGATGTAGCTTGAGAGTTTACTATGATTATGCCTCAGGACTGCCCCCAGTTCTAGCTTAGCTTATCATTACTACCTTCCTCAGTGTGTGTGTGTGTGTGTGTGTGTGTGTGTGTGTGTGTGTGTGTGTGTGTGTGTGTGTGTGTGTGTTCGCGCGCGCGCGCGTGTGTGCATGTGGACCCATGCGCATGCGCACATGTGCATTAGTGCATCTTAGTAGTAGGGCTTGAATTCGGGGCCCGTGCTCTGTCCCTCAGTTTTTTCATTCAAGGATAGCACTCTACCACTTGAGCCACAGCTTTTCTTCCAGTTTGCAGGTGGTTCTTGGGAGAGGAGAGTCTCACAGACATTTCTTGTTGGGTTTCATCTGAATGTTAGTCCTCCAATCTCAGCCTGCTGAGGGAGCTAGGAATATGACAGCATGAGCCATTAGCATCTGGCCTCGCTTTCCTTCTTGGATAAAACAGAATAACTATTTCCTAGTCAAACACCCATCTACAGCTATCCCTCCTTTCCTTTCCCCTAACCCTCCGGGATTCAGAGGAAACATATTCTCCCCTGAGGACAAAGAAATAGGATGCCCTGACAGGTTTGAGATTTATGTTCTCCACAGAGTCAGGGGCTGCTGGGAGCTGATGTAGAGGTCAGAGATGTAGGCCAGGGCAAGTAGACAGCTGTTAGAACAGAAAGTATGAAAAGACATCCGTGCAGCGGCATGGCAGTGGATCATGCTTATAATCCTAGCTACTCAAGGCTGACACTGGAGGATCAATCAAGATTCAAAGCTAGCCTGGACATACTCTTATCTCCAAAGAATCACCAAAAAGCTGGGGAGAAGAAATACTATAATTCAAATGTTAGAGCACCAAACTTGTGAAAACAAGGTAGGCTTTTCAAGCCTTGGTAAACACACACACACACAAACGCACACACACACACACACACACACACACACACACACACACACACAAGCCATATGCATGCAAAATCAGAGATTTCTACACTGTAACCTTTGGGTATTCTCTACTTTTTTCCCCACTCAATCTGGTGGTTGTTGGCCTAGGAGTTCGATGCATCCAACACCACCTGACATCTATAATTTTGGGGAACACACTGGCTATAATGTCAGCCTTCCCCAATCCTATCCCTTGATTGGGTCATGGTCTATCCAGACCCTTTGGGGTTCCTTTTACAGACTCGCCAAGATCTTTAAAGAGGCATCACATGCTGGTCACTGGTGGCTCACGCCTGTCATCCTAGCTACTCAGGAAGATGAGATCTGGCTTCCAAGCTAGCTCGGGTAGGAAAGTGTGTGAGACTCTTATCCTCGAAGAACCATCAGAAAACAAGAAGTGCCCCTGTGGCTCAAGTGGTAGAGTGCAAGCCTGGAGAAAAAGAGCTCAGGAACAACGCTCATGGACAACAACTACAAGGAGAGGCATTGCATGTTAGCTTTGGGATTGGCATGGGCCAAATACTGTAAATTTCAAGTGCACCAAGATAAAGCATTACCTCCTTTAGGCCCATGCTCCTCTATCTTGTCCAACCCATGGCCTTGGCCGAGCTTTGGGTCAAGAGGGCTCTGGCTTGATGGGAAGGTCCCATGGAGGAAGATCTCAGACCAACTGCACTGGCTCCTTCCTCCCTGCTCACACTGCTGCTTCTGCTCTTTGCCATAGACCTTTTTCCTGAAGTCCATCCATGAGATGATTGACACCAACACAATGGTGATTGGTCGATCCAGCCTAACTCGGGGAAGTCAGAAGCGGAAGTCAGTTTGGTTCTAGGAACTTCTATCCTGGGTGTGGGCTGAGGCCACTGCTGACATTTATTTTATTCTGAGCCTTGGAGGGATAGGGGAAAGTGTAGACAAAACATTGAGTCAGGTAAGACGGGAATCTCTAGGACCACTTGAGTCGGGGAGACTGTGGGACTCTGGGGGCCACTGTTCTTGGTACTCTTCTCTCAGACGTCCCTCTCCCTCTCTCATCCCTCAATACTAAAAGAGAAACTTTAAGTAAGGGTGTTGAAGAGGGGGCAGGGAAGTATTTTCGTGTGAGCCAGACTTGTGCTTCATATTCATCCTAACCCGTAATTCCTATTTATCTGAGGATTGGCCATATGTGTTTAGGGGTGGGGGATCATCCTAGATGAGAATGTGGCTCAGTGATAGAGTGGTCACCTAGCAAGCCTGAAGCCCTGGGTTTGATTCCACAAAGAAAACCTGGAAAGGCAGGTGGGGCTCAACTTGTAGACCACCAGTCTTGAACAAATAGAGCTCAAGGACAGTGGCCAGGCCCTGAGTTCAAGCCCTATAACTAGAAGAACAAATCTTTGTTGAGGCTTTATTTTCCCTTTGGAAATAAGTTATGCTTTGTGATAAACATAGCATGGGCCTCTTCCCTGGCCACCAATGGGCCATTAGATGTCCCTGGAATTTGTGCCTCTTCACAGCAGCCTCTGCTCTACTCGGCCCACAGTTTACCCTTCCTAGTTCTGGTGGCTGCTGAGGATTTGGGGACTCAGCATGTCACATAGGGAGTCATCATCCCCATCAGTCTACAGAAAAAAGGGATGGAGCGCTGCAAGCCTGAGTGCACCAGCTGTGGTAGTTCTGGATGTCGGGATCTGCAGCAGGACATGCTCTGTGGGGGAGTCCTGTACAGGGCATGGAACCCTGACCTCTCCTCTTGCAGTTTCCACACTATCCTGAAGTTGCAATTCTTCAAAGTCTTTCTGCGCCTCCCTCATTTTGATCACCCAGGAGACAGGCCTCTGAAGCAGCTGCACTGGTGGGGAGCTCAGACTGTGTCAGCATCTGGAGCCCCGTGTGGGAGTGACAGCAGCTCTTGCAGCTATCTACTCTTCATCTTCTCCTGGGACAGCTGGCACATGCACTCGGCTTTCTCCTGACACAGCTGATCCAGAATGAACATCTGTCCTTTACATGCCAGGAGGGATTCCAGGGCAGTGCGGATATGTGCCGACAGCTGGGTGCATCGATGGTGGAGCTCATCTGCAGGACTCTGGAAGTCCACCTCATCAGGCAGGTTGTGGATGAAGCAGATATTCTTCTCAGATACCCACATGTCCCACTTCCCATTCTCTCACATGTTGTGGTGGCACCTCATGTGGTGGGGGACCTGTGGCTCTGGCTCTATCTGGCACTGAGTTGTCTGGGGAAGGGGGAAGGGGGAGTGCCTGCAGCAGTCAGGCAGGAGTTTCCCCCTGTGGATCTCAGCCTCTGAGAGTGCTAACAGAGCCACATCCCTCTCAGTTTGGGGGACATCTCCATCCTCTGCCATGGGCCCATTGAGGAGAGTCGCTTCCTCAGATTTTGTTTCTCCAGGGTTCACAGATTCCCTTTCCCCAGGGAAAGCCAGGAACCTCAGCTGGGCCTGCAGGTGCTTCCTCTGTGGACTGGTCACTTCCAGGCACTTGAAACTGTCCTGCCATTTGGGGGCACTACCTAGTCCCCCCAGTTGGTCGGACCCTGCACTTGTTTCAGCTGCTCCAACAGCTGAGTCTGCTTCTGCAGGTGCTACTGCAGTACCTACTACTTGGAGCACAGCTGTTCATTTGAAGTGATGTGATGCTCACAGGTGGCTTTGAGCTCCTGCAGCTAGGCCAGAGACTGCTCCTGCTGGTCCTGCAGCTCCCGAATCACTTGGCTCTCTCTCTCTCTCAGCCACCTCTTTCCATTTCTCTATCTTCTCTTCTGAGCAGTCCAGCTGTTCCCGCAGATGTTTCTTCACCTGCTACTCTGAGTCCACGATGCTGGAGAAATCCTCCTTCTCACTGCTCACCCTGTGGAGAGTGTCCTGTAGCAAGGCCAGCTGTTCCTCCAGCTGTGGGTTGCACACACATGCACATTGTGGGGTCTCGGGGATCTCCTGCCGACCCTTGGTTTTCTTCTCTAGTCTTCCCCCTTGCTCCTGCTGCTCCACAATCTGGAGATGGAGTCTCTGGATTTCCTGGACCTAGATATGAAGTTGTTCCTCCAGGTATTTCAACGCCATCTGCATGAGGTAGGCATGGGCCTGCAGTTGCTGCTCCTCCTGAGATGGACACTTGGGGGGCCATGGCTCTGTCTGCTTCCTTCTCAGTCCCCCCAGCTATTCTCTAGGTGCAGCACCTACCTCGATCCTCACTCCTTCTCCTCTGTCAGTTGGTTTACCTGCTCCGCCAACCACCAGGCCTCCTCCTTCTGCACGGACCTCTCAATGCTCAGGTTCTGCGAGAAGCTGTCTCTCTCCAGATTCACGGTCACCATTCAGCTCAGGTTGTCCTGAAGTCTCTTTAGTACCTCAAACACCTCCAGCACTTGTTGGAACTTGCAGATTCTGTTCTTCCTGTTGCTCCTCTATGTCCAGAGTGCTTCCAGCTTCTCCTAAAACTCTGTGTTCACTTGCTCCAGGTCATAGAAGCTACTGGGCTTTTCCTTGAGCTGAAGTGTTACATCATTCAGCTGTTCAAACAACATTTCAGTCTCCTTCTGTAAGTAGTAACCACAGAAGCCACCATCTCCAGCTCCCACATGCAGTGCTCTGCGGCCTGTAGGCAGCTGGTGAGAGCTTCATGCTCCATTTCTCTGTCATCGGCCATGAGCTGCATGTGGGCTGGTGCCAATTATAAATCACTTTCTGCTGAAACCAACCTCTGTATGGGTAGCTTGTGGATGTCTAGCTCTGTTTTTGGTGCTTTGTGCACTTGGGCTACCTTCTCCTTCTCTTTCTCTTGTCAATCCTGCAGGTCTGTCTTTTCCTGCTTCAGTGGTTGGATCTTGGCACAGAGCACCTGGTTTCTTCTTTTGCTGCAGTCCAGGGAAGGCACCACATTTTGGTAGCACCTCTGCAGATTCTTGGTGGTATCGGGACCCTTGACACTCTGGACCCTTATGGCTGTGACTGTGACCAAAGGGAGGGGAGGCCTGTCGTAGGCATCACCTTTGACCAGATCCTCCATTGAATCACCCTCCCCAGTGGTGTTTGTCTTTGGGATTCTTCCCTTTTTTGTATTCTTTGTTTTCTTGAATGTTGAAGGTCTGACAGGAGGATTCTTCTGCTGGTGTTCTGGCAGTAGTTTGTTGCCTGCAGCTCTGTCTCAGAGTCTTGTTGTTTCAGACATCTGAGTGCTGGGATGTTAAAGATGGGCTGGCCACATTCCCAGGCTCTGGGAAATCCTCTATTCTCCCACTCATTGACTAGGTCATCAATTTCCTATTGAACTCCAAATTTGACTTGAGACTCTTGCTTACCACTCAGTTACCTCTACTTTCCTCAACTGCTGGTAGTGGTGTCAACCAACAGACAGCCAGATGGCTGCACAGATTGTTGTGTATGTCTGTTTGTTGCCAGTCTTGGACATTGAACTCAGGATCTAGGCAGAGTCCATGAGCTGCTTTTGCTCAAAGCTACCCCTCTACCACTGGAGCCACATGGCTCTACTTCTGGCTTTGTTTACACTGAATTTGGACAGGGGTCTCAAGTACTTTCCAGCCTAGGGTGACTTTGACCGTGAATCTCCTTTCACAGCTTTGTAAGTATCATGGAGTACTGCTGAGAGCCACTGGTGCCTGCTTAATCATTGGTCTTGCTGATGTTCTTGGACAGACCGGAGAGTTCCCTATCTTTGGGTTCAAGTGGTGGATGCTGGAGCCCACAATTTGAATCTTGGTCCCGCCACCTCCAAATGGCAGGAGATCCTAAGAAACTCATTTTTATCCATATGAATACCAATGGTATGTGATGTATGTCAGGACTGAATGGGCAGTTCTTGAATGATTCAAGGATAAAATTATATACAATTATATTCTAGGCTACTGATGGATTTTAATCAATACTTTATGAAGCGTTTAAAAAATTACATTCATGAAAAGGAGACATAATGATATACCTAAGAATTTGTTGTCATATAGCATAGAGATGCCATTTTTTTTCTGCCAGGACTGGGATTGCAACTCATGGTCTGGGTAACTCTGTTGCACTGTGTAGGAATGGGAAGCTTGCTTTCTTGAAGTCAAGAAGTTCAAGTCTGTTCCTTAGGCCTGAAATCGATCCCAACACTAGAAAACATCCAATTTGTGTACATTTTAAGTATATGATTTATAGTTACATACATATATTGACTCCATATTGCATTCAGTGTAGTTATTCATTTTACCTTTTGTTTTGGATTTGAACTCAGCATCTGGGTATCTCTGTGGCACTCTGGGTGAAGGGGAAGCTCACTGTCCTTAAAGACAATAAATTCAGACTAGTTCCCAGGGCCTGAAGTGAAGCCCCAGCATGGAAAAAATACACCCATGAGTTTAGTGAGTATGACATTTATTACCCTTATTCATTTAGTGTTATTAGACATATAACATTTCATTTATTACATCCTATCATACAGGATATATTTTCATATGAATTATACATCATATTGAGACCCAGGACTTTTTTTCAGGAAAAAAAAATGTGTGAAAAGTGGCTTCTTACTACATGAATAAATTTTTGGCAATGCTGGGGTTTCAATTCACGGCATAAAATGTCCAATCCATAAATGGGGTCAAAGTCTTAGCACACCAACCTCTGGCACACTGAGCTGCCAGGAAGTTCTAACGACCTGTTACTTGTTATCAAGCCACAGTAGTGCCCTATATGTGTGTGTGTGTGTGTGTGTGTGTGTGTGTGTGTGTGTGTAGATTGCTGTATATATATGTATATGTAGAGAGAGAGAATGTGAGGATAGTATTAAATTTTATATATATAGTTACCAATAATTAGTTATTAAGTTATGTCTCCATTTAATGAAGTATCATGGTTAAATACTTATAAAAGCATTAATTAAAAATTAATCAACATCCTTCCATTAGGGGAATCATAACATGGTGCTAGAAGGGAAGATATAAATCCAATGATATTTGTGTGGCTTTCTAAAAAAGAATCATGAATTAACTGCAAATTTAATTACTTCTACAACATTCCATTAGCATTCATGTAAATAGGAATGAGTTTGTCACTATCTCCCTCCATTTGTGTGTGGCAGTCCTGGGATTCGAACTCCAGGCCTCAGAAGTTTACTTCGAATGCAAGCCATTGGAATGACACTGAAGATTTCAGATGGTCACAATTAAAAAACGAACAACAAGAAGAAAAGAAAGCCAGGTGTCAGTGGCTCCTGTATGTAATACTAGTTCCTCAGGAGGCTGAGATGGAGAGAATGCCAATTTGAATTCAGACAGGGCAGGAAAGTCTGCAACACTCTTATTTCTAGGAGATCACAGGAAAATATCCCCATCTATTAGGGCTGTGGCTCAAGGGCAGAGCACTACTCTTGAGAAAGAAAGAGGAGAACAGGGATAGAGTCTAGTCTCATATTTCAACCTGAGACCTGCCAAAGAAAATAAGAAGGCAGTAACTCCATGTCTCTGTGTATGTATGGCTGATGTATGGATGGTATGCATTCAACAGGTTGCCTATGACCAGACCCCCAAACTGGGAAAGCTGGGACAAGCCCTCAGAGAGTACTAAGTCTGAGCCAGTAGCTTGAACAAAGCATCCTTCTCTGCCATTTAATAACTGAAAACCAGAAGGCTTGCCTTGGCTGGTGTATGTAACAGGTTCATTATGTTCTGGCTGAGGTGTCCAATTGGGACATCTTCCTAGGCTGTAAGAGTTGTGGAAGGTTCTGGCTCCATTTTCCATATCCCTCTGTAGGACTTGAGCCTAGATCTCTGGGGCCTGGTGGCAATCACTCATTCATCATTCCTCCTTGCTGAGTCTCACTCTGGTCCCAAATCCTGTCAAAGATATGAAATGGCCAGCGATTTCTGTGCTGAAAAGAGTATGCCAATAAATCCCACCCTCATAGTTCCTGTTAGAAGTAAGCCTTGGGCTGTGAATGTGGCTAAGTGGTAAAGTGCTTACCAAGCAAGCATGAAGCCCTGGGTTGGATTCCTCACTACCACATAAACAGAAAAAGCCAAAAGTGTCACTGTGGCTTAAGTGATAGAATGTAGCCTCGAGAAAAAGCAGCTCAGGAACATGCCTAGACCCTGAGTTCAAGCCACAACACTGGCAAAAAAATTGTGAGCTTGGTGAGACATTCTCTTCTGGGACTCAGAGGAGGGCCGAGATTATATGTAAGAGGTAGAGGGCAGGTGCTGATGGCTCACCCCTGTAATAATAGCACTCAGGAAGTTGAGATCTGAAGATAATAACTGCAAGCCTGTGCAGGCAGGAAAGTCTATATGAGACTCTTTTCTCCAATTAAACACCAAAAAAACCAGAGCTGTGGTATAAGTAGTAGAATGCTAGCCTTGAGCATAAAAACTCAGGGATAACATCCAGAACATGAATTCAAATCCCAAGACTGGCACACACACACACACACACACACACACACACACACACACACCAAGATAGAGCTTTTGACAGTCAGCCGGCACAAGTTCAATTTCTAACAACTCAGTATTAAAAAAAGTGATAGAAGGGAAGGAAAGACTTGCTCCAGGAGGTGATATGACCAGTGCCAATATTCCACAGGAGTTCTAAGATGTGGAACAGAGTGCCTCGGGCAGAAGGTACAGAGCATGCACAAAGGTCCTGAGGGGTGGTGTTGAGCAGGTGTGTGGGTGGAATGAAGATTCTGTGACCTCAGACAAGTCTGGCAGAACACTGAAGGCTGGGTCAAGGTTTGTACTTGAGTCACAGGTAGGGTAGAGTGTGGGGTCCCAGAATGGGGCTCAGGGGAAGATTAGCTTGACTTTTTACCAAAGACCCCAGCCAGTTTTGTGGCTGGAAGCCTATTTTTCACAGCTCCTGACCCTCAGGCCCCTTACCATGGAGGAGTCAGGACAAATGCAGGGAAGAACTTTTGCTTCAGAAAAGCTTCTACCCAATGCCTCCAGTGGCTCAACCCCTGTAAATCCTAGCTATTCAGAAGCCTGAGATCAATGATCGTTGGTCAAAGCCAGCTCAGCGGAGGAAAGTTAGTGACACTCTTCTGTCCAAAAAACTACCAAAATCCAGAAATGGAGCTGTGGCTCAAGTGGTAGAGTACCAGCCTTGAGGGAAAATTTAAGAGACCAGAGCTCAGACCCTGAGATCAAGCCCCAGTACTGGCACAGAAAAAATAAAGTTTTCAGGAAATCCCAGTCCACTGTGGAGAAAGGCCATTATCAACTGGGTGCCAGTGGCTAATGCCTGTCATCCTATCTACTCAAGCCTGAGACCTGAGGATCAATCAAAATTAAAAGCTAGCCCGGTCAGACTCTTATGTCCAATGAATCACCAAAAAGCTGGGAAGCTGAGCTAGTGTAGTTCAAGTGCTACAGCACCAACCTTGTGAAAACATGCTAAAGGAGAGCACCTAGGCTCTGAATTCATGTCTCGGTAAACACACACACAAACACACACACACACACACACACACACACACACACACACACACACACACACTAACATCCTTAACAGGTGCCAGTGGCTTATACCAGCAATCCTAGCTACTCAAGGGGCTGAGATCTTAGGATGGCAGCTTGAAGCCAGAACAGGCAGGAAAGCCCATGAGACTCTTATCTCCACTAAAGTACTAAAAAATGTTGAAAGGTGAGCTCTGGTTCAAGTGGTAGAATGTTAGCTTTGAGCAAAGGAAGTTCAGGGACATTCCATAGGCCCTGAGTTCCAGCTCTGAGCTTTTTTTTAAAAGACATCCTTTGCCACCCACAAAGGCCATAAATCCTGATTTTGCTCATCCTAGACCTCACTTCCACTCCTGCCACTTCCACAGTACTACCACAAGTGGCCGGTGTGTGGCCAACACTGGGTTAAGAAGTGAAAGTACACAAGTGGGTGCATAGCCAGGTCAACACTAATACCACGAAACAATGAGGTATTGGCCATACCAGTCTCTCATCCCCCAATTCCCTGGCCCTGGATTCTAAAGTCTGAGCCGCTGTATTCTGAGCATCTGGAATAGTCTAGAAGGACCTGAGAGGCCGAGCTGGGGCGGGAAGATAGGCTGTCCTGTGATAAAGTACATTTACATTTCCTAGACACTGATCTATACTTCCAAGCCACCTTGGCCTCACCTCCCATGTAGCCCTAGATCCTCCTTGCTTGGGCAGCCTTCAGTGAGCTGTCAAGCTCGAGGTGGCCAGAGCCACCAGGAATCCCCCATTCCCCACTCCACTGCCAGCCTGCTGAGAGGGATGTGCAGTCAGAGGCTCAGTTGAGGAAAAGGATAGGACATCGCATGACTGAGGCCCTCCCTCTCAGGCAGAGGAGACCCTATGCCAGCTGGCATCGCTGACCCAGAATCCCCTGAAGGCGGCCAAATATTGGGACAGCCAGACTTGTGCCCCAGAAAGAAGTTGGAAAACAGGCCTGTGGCAATTTAGGACTCATTGTAGACCCTGATTGGGGGCTAAAGGCAAGGTCGGTGTGAAGGAGGGGCACCATCTGAGGTCAGAAATAGGCAGACCAGCAACCAGGAAGGGGACAGAAAAAGACAAGGGAAAATTACACACACACACACACACACACACACACACACACACACGGATATTCCAAGCCCTTAGCAGTTCCTGAAAACAAAACCCTGAACTCCGTCTATTAGGATCACATCAAACCGGTGAGAAGATGGGACTATCATACTCAGACTAACTGTAGACACAGCAATGAGCCTCTCATATCTGGAATGTCTCATAACCCAGCATTGAATTTCCTACCGTACACATTGCAATGTGGAAAACTCAGCCAACCTCTTTGTTTATTGTTGGTCATGGGGTTTGAACTCTGGGTCAGGGCGCTGTCCTTCAGCTCTTCAGCTGAAGATGAGCTCTACAATTTGAGCCACAGTTCTGTTTCCTGTTTTCTGGTGGTTCGTTGGATATCAAGACCCACAGACTTTCCTGCCCAAGCTGGCTTTGAACAGTGGTCTTTACATCTCAGCTTTATGAGTAGCTGTGATGACAGTTGTGAGCCACCGGAGGTGCCTGACTTCATCCATCTTCATATACCCAGAGGAAACCAAATTCATCAGGCCACAAACTTCTTGTAACCCTTTACCTCAGACTTTGACACCAAGCATCCAAATCTATCCTTCATTAGGGAGAACACAGACACAACAATCCCACCCCTGCACCCATTTGCCTATTCCCTGCCTGCCATATGCCTTGACCACTTGAGTTTTTGGTAAGGCACCATCCATTCTAATGTGGTTTCAAACTGGTGCAAACTTGGGGAGTTCTTCGAAATGTCTGTAAAGTGAGGCCAGCACCTGGTCTCTCAATCACAGCACCCTCCCACACACAACTCCATATCTTTGCAGGGAAGATGTTTTACTTTCTTTTTTTCGATTGTGGGCTTGAATGCTGGGCCTGGGTGCTGTCCCTGAGCTCTTCAGCTCTACTACTTAAGCCACAGCACCACTTCCAGTTTTCTGGTGGTTTGTTGCAGATAAGAGTCTCAGGGTCTTTCCTGCCTAGTCTGGCTTTGAACCGTGATCGTCAGATCTCACCTCCTGTGTATCTAGGATGACAGCCATGAGCTACTGGCACCCAGCAAAGCATACTTTTCAATGCCTGTCATTTTATCCTCTCAGGAGACTGAGATCTGAGGACTGCAGTTGGATGCCACCCTTGGCAGCAAAGTGCATGAGAACCGTTTATCTCCAATTAAACAGCCCAAAACCTGGAAGTGAAGCTGTGGCTCAAGCAGTAAAGGGCTCGCCTTGAGCTGAAGAGCTGAGGGATAGCGCCCAAGCCCAGAGTTCAAGCCCCATGCCTGACCAAAAAAAATTTCAGTTTTCAGTAACTACTAGGAGTAAATATGTGAGATTGAATAGTAACTAGAGCATTATCATTATATTTATTTCTCAGTGATCATTCTTGTAATGATTAATGAGAGTTTTCCAGCCAGGTTTATCTTGAGAGTTAGTGTTAAGTAATGGATTAGATGGTAAGTAAATCTGAAATTGTTTTAGGGTACAGGGGTTCAGGAAAAGGTAGGATCATTGGAAACTACAGTATTTTTCCTGATAACAGAATTTGAGGACAAATAATATAATACTTCATGTAAGGGAACAAGATAACTTCAGAGGTAGAGTCAGAAAATTTGTGGGAATTAGGGCAAATTGAAACACATTTATAGAGTGCAAACTGGAGTATCCATTAGAATGATTAAAAATTAGAGTCTTTTTCTTAAACATGAGAATTGGACTATCATTAGAGTGAAAGTTAGGTTTCAGTTCCAGCTGGAGTTAGAGTTAGAGTTAGCCTTAGGGAAATGGAAAGTTTAGGGTCAAACTGAAAGTAAATCTTCGAATAACAAGTCTACTTAGAATTAGGATGAATATGAAATAGGGTTCTGTCCAAGATTAGAATTAGAATTAGGGAAATGGAAGATTGAGAAATTGAGTGACTTACTTTCTTTGTGTATGTATATGCACTATTCTAAGGTTTGAACTCAAGGCTTGGGTTCTGCCCCTGAGCTTTTAGCTGTAGGCTAGCATTCTACCACTGGAGCCATGAGTCCACATCCAGCTTTCTTTGACAGTGATTTGGAGATGAGAGTCTCACAGACGTTCCTATCTAAGCTGACATTGAACTGAAATCCCCAGATCTCTGCCTTCTGATTTAAGGTAGGATTAATGCATGAGGTACTAGTGCCCAGGAAAGTGCGTGAATTATACTGATTGTTTTTACTTTTGTTCGAGATTGAGACTTGAATTCATTATCTGAAAGCTTTGTTCACTAAGTACCACTCTGCCACTTGAGATATATCTTCAAATATGATTATTTTAAATGGTTGGAAATCATCAAATTTTCTTCAGATGATATGTATCATTAGTATTGTTCTAAAACTTATCCTAACCCAAAAAGATTTATTGACTATTGACCCTAGATATTATCTGAGCAGATTCTCATGCTTTGTTTCTAATTTCATAACATTTTAGGAACATGATTTTTTAATTATTTTTTTAAGTAGCAAGCGGTTATCATTAAACACAGCAGTTTATGCGTACAATATACCTTGATCAATGACAAGCCTTTCAAAATTCTCATCCATTCCTCCCCTATACACTCTACTCCTGGGCATTTACCCGATAGATCACAAGCCAGGATATAGTAACAGTTTCAGCACAACCATGCTTACTGATTCAGCCCTGATACTCCTCAAGAGAGAAATGAATCAAGTAACTGCAATACACACACACACACACACACACACACACACACACACACACACACAGGAAATTCTACTTACCCATCAGAAAGAATATTGTACCATTTGTATCCCTCATTTCTCATTTCATCTGCCTGGTATCTCATTGCCATCGTATTGTCCCTGTACTGCAGTTACTGATACATGCAAACTGATATAAAAGATTTTCAGGGTTATGGGCTAACCATAGATTCCTGAGTATGAGTTCTCTGCTCATTCTCTTTGTCTATTCATGTCTTTGAGTAGTGATTGTACAGATTTCTTTGTACCATTTGCTACACAGAAAAGATGAACTATACACATATATGTATGTACATACATACACACATTTATACATACATGGATATATGCACACATGTGCATATATATTAAATACTTGAGTACATTTTATGTTTTCAAGAATTATGGAGCTAACAAAAATCACATGCATTTTCCTACCTTTTCAATTTTTTCAAAACCTGAAGACTTCATCACTTTTGAATACCTAATTTGTAAGATAATATCACCATCTCTGATCTGTCAGTGGCCTTGAAATTAGATGTTCAAATAGGACAAAGTTATTTAGTTTTTTTGGTGGAAGAAATTAATATTACTAATGTTCTGTTCAGGGGTTCTCTGCTTGCTAGACAGGACATTGTCTGTATAGCACCAAGCATCTCAACTACCTTTGCGATACTTCTAGTCCATTTTATTTACTTGAGGTCTTGAACTTTTGCCCTGGTCACATCTGAGATTGACTGAGACTTTGCTACCTATGCCTCAAAACATAATTAGCTAGGATTACAGATGTGAAACACTATGGGCAGCTCATTTGTTGAGATGGCTGTCTTGGCAGTTATTTCTTTGGCCTGGCCTCAGACCAAGATCCTTGTCATTTCTGCTTCCCAATCAGCTGGGATTACAGATGTGGGCTACTATAATTGGTGTACATGACACCTTCTGTTTTTGTTTTTTTTTTGTTGGTCGTGGGGCTTGGGCTTGGGCGTGCTCCCTGCACTCTTCAGCTCAAGGGGAGTGCTCTACTGCTTGAGCCACAGAACCAGTATCGGTTTTCTAGTGGTTTTATTGGAGATAAGAGTCTCACAGACTTTCTTTCTTGGGCTGTCTTTGAACCGTGATCCTCAGATCTCAGCATCCTGAGTAGCTAAGATTATAGGAGTGAGCCATCAGTGCACGGCACATCTTCTGTTTTTTAAAAGAGGTTTTCATTGCAAAAATGCTGTGTAGAGGGGTTATAGTTACATGAGCAAGTTAATGAGTACATTTTCTATCAAATATCGTTACCTCCTCCTTTGTTTTTCCCCTACCATCCTCTCCCACCTCCAAAACTACACTCCCCTCTAATCCCTTCCCCTATTCCCTGCCTATATTGCAAATATCCTTTTTCAACATAGTGTCTTGTGCATCTCATTGGTACAGTGGGTCAGCCTGTATCACTATTTATCTATTTTGTTTTTTTTTTCCTTTCCCTCCCCAAGCTAGAGAAGGGTGTACACAAGATGCAGGGCACCGACCCTAAATACAGTGAAAACAAGGGTTAAGCAATGGTGGAGAAACATAATAAGAAAAAAAAACACATTATAATTATATACCCTATCTTCGGGTTCATTTCGCTTACCAGCATCTTATCTTGTCGTATGTACATAGCTTTTGAATTTTTATGCTTGTCCCAGACATATAATAGTTATTGCAAATAAGGGAAACCATAAGACCAATGTTTCTTTGGTTTTGGCTTACTTCATTTGATATAATGTTTTCTAAGACCTCACTTAGAGCTCCCCTATGATCCAGGAGTCTCCAATTTTTGGTATTTACCCTAATGATCACACACAAGACCATACTAAGTTACCGGTACAACTATGTTTATTGCAGCATTAATAGCTAAGATATGGAACCAACCCAGATACCCCTCAGTAGATGAATGGATCAAGAAAATGTGACACACACACACACACACACACACACACACACACACACACACACAATGGAATTCTATTCCTCGATCAGAAAGAATGACATTGCCCTAGCATGCTAGGAAATGGAAAGACGCAGAAATGTACTCATTATCTTGCCCAGGTAATTTTAAACCCTCTGTAACATTTTTTCACAATAAAAAATAATAAATTTAAAAATAGAAAAAAAGAAGAAAAAAAAACATGAAAATGACATCATCTAATATTTAATGGACCGCATGGACTAAACTCCCAAGTTATGTGAGCTGATCAGAAATTTTGGCCAACTAGAAGAATATAATTTTGTCTCAATAAAAACAAACAAGAAAGGAATAAAAAATAAACAAGAAAGGAATACACAGTTGGAAATGTGGGCTAATTTTGTCATTATGCTTTGAGAAGTCAAGTATCCTATTGAAATGCAACTCATATATAATCCTCAGTTGTGTTTTAAATGTTGTATTAATTACAGAACATTTCTACATGCAAAAGAGCTCATGATTCCCAACCAACAATTTGAAAAAGGAGGTATCATTCTGTTAGAGTCCAAAGAAATGAGGAAGGTTTTCAAAAGTTTAAACCTGATGAAATAGGAAAGTTCATTTAATGTAGGACTTTGTACACCTGGCTAAATTAGAATTTAGATTTAAAATAGATATTTTTGTTTGTAATTTAATATTCTATAGGATACTACAAAATTCTTTTCAAGCAAAAGATTTAATTTACAAATTCTAATTTACAAATTAGAATCTGGCATTCTAATTGACTAGAATATTCTTTCAAGTGAGGTATAATAAGAACTTAGTTAATAGATAATTCCACCAGTTCATGTGTAAGATGATAATGTGAATAATCTAGGCAAATTGCCAACAAATTGATGATATTAATCTATGAATATAGAATAGAAGCCATCTTTTGAGACTTTGGTGTAATGTGGTATGAAGAGAGTAATTGTGTGACATCTTTTATTCTACCTATACATAACACAGGAAGAAATTTCCTTAATTATGTCCCTCTGTATACAATGAGAAAAATGCTAGGTTTGAGGTTTGTTTTTATTTTGTTTTTGTTGTTTCGTTTGTCCTAGGGCTTAACCTCTGGGTTTGGGCACTGTACCTGATCCTGTTTTTGCACAAGGCTACTGCTCTACCACTTGAACCTCAGTGCCACTTGGGTCTGGCTTTTCCTTATGAGTTTATTGGAGATAAGAATCTAAGGAATTTTCCTGACTGGGTGGGCTTTCAACCATAATATTCAAATCTTAATATTAAGATATACAGATCCTGAATATCTATGATAGATACTATATAATAAAATAAATATAAAATAAAAATAAAAAATAAATAATATTTGCAAGTGTTCTGATCTCAAGAATACCATTGCGGGGAAAATGATATAGCAAAGTTTAGTGTAGTATTCTTTCCACAATAGGAAGGGCATCACATTAGCAGAAGTGTACTATATTTGACAATAGTGATAAAGTAGTCATGATGTGAATTTAGGGAATTTTAAGGTGCACCTTACAAGTTGGAAATTGTTGGGCTAAGATGACTTTATGGCATAAAAACTTGGGATTGATTGTCATAGAAATAATAGCTTACTCTGATGAACAAAAGTTTACTCTTAAGAATTAATTATTATGGATACTTCATAGTTTTAACATCTACCAGAACGTGTCTATTTTTTCTGTTGACTTTTAAATATGTAATGCCTCATTGGAAACTGCACCTATTGCTGAATTAATTAAAATGCAAACAGGTACTTTTTGAATGTCTCTGGCATGGCATGTTCAGAATTTGAAAATGAGTAGTTAGTAGTCATAGAATGTTGAGGACCAGATATATTCTGTCCTCTTAACAATTAGTCAGTTTTCAACGTTTCCATAGTATTGAACTGTTTTCTGTTTTAGTATGAGACAGTTCTAAAATAATGATTTTTTTTCAAAATAATGGCAATTATATTCTGAAAATATTTTATATTTGATAACATTCACGTTGATGTCCCTCCGATAAAGAAAGAGGTAATTCAAAATAGCAGGCAAAATGTTCCTTTTTAAAAAGGTAATACACATAGAATAATATTTACTATACCAATACAGTGAAATTATATTTTATGCAGCTCATATTTAACTTAATTTTATTGTCAAGGTGATATATAGAAGGGGTTGCAGGAATTGTAAGGTATTGGATACATAACATGTCAAAATTTTTACCCCCTCCCTCATTTTTCTCATACTTTTCCTTCACGCCAATACTCCTCACAAGTTGTAATGTAAATTTCTAACATGTTGTCTTGTGAGTATTGCTATTGTATTGCTTTGCCTTTTGTCTTTTGTCTCCCCATTTTATTGTTCTGTTTCCCTTGCCAAATGAAGATAAATGTATATAAAATACACAGGATACTGAAATCAAATACAACAATGGACAAACCATAGAGGAAAACACAAAAGAAAAAAGAAATCACATAGTATATTAAAGACAACAACCACAAAGAAAAACCTCTCTTTCCATATCTAGGGTTTATTTTGCTCAGCATCATTTTATGTAGTCATTTATACATAGCTATTGAGCCATTCTCCTCAACTGCTAGGAATATCCTAGATATTTCTTAGTTATTACAAATGAGGGAAACCATGGAATCTGTTTCTTTGTGTCTTGCTTATTTTTCTTAGTAGGATTTTTCCAAGTCTTTCCATTTCCTTATGAATTGGAGCCATAGAATTCCTCTGTACATATATACACCACATTTTGTCAATTCGTTCATCTACTGATTAGTATATTAGTTTAAATCATGATAGCATGTAAGTATCACTTAAGGCCATTCAAAAATGACAGATGCCAACTCCCCAGATATACTAATATCATGATTTCCAAGTAAGATAGTATTTTATGGTGGTACAAGTGTTGAGATGTCTGGATGAATCTAATGTATATCTTGCACTGAATTAGGCAAGAACATATTCAATATCATATAGGATTAAAATGGTAGTGACAAAATATTTCCTTTAAGAAAGATATAGGAGGCTGCCTGAAGTATGAAGTAGTTCAGATAATTTTGAAGAATTTAGAAATGCAAGCTCAATTATGTCTCTTTAAATAATAATTATGTAAGTAGAAAGGCAAAAGAAAGGTTAGAGAAGAAAATAACTGACAGTAGATAATTGTCCCAAGTCAGAGTATAAAAAGACATAATCTATAACTTCCAACTTAAAGAGAGACCAATATAATACGTCCCAATTAATTAAGGTACATGCAAAATATTTACTTAGCTTATTCCTACTTAAATGTTCCAAAATAAACAAAAACTTACAAGAAAATTTATGTGATTGCCATTGCTTCATCTTGAACACTAACTGTGATCAGCCCTCTTTTTCTCAATTTGCACTTGGAAAATAGTCCCTAAGTTGATGATGCTGTGGCTGAATAGATTCAGAGTTAGGGGCATCTACTTGTACAATTATCCAAGAATAGTTTAAAGCAGTTTTCCCCAAGATATCAAACAACATTTTCTGAAACTGTACTATGAACACACCCTCACACATGAGCACATTATTTGAAATTATACTTCAGCTTTTCTTGGCACATTCTATTTTGTGCCTTTGTCTTCTTTGCACATTCCTTTTGAGTTCATAGTTGCTCTCTTTCCATTTCATCTGTACAATCTGCTAAGAACATTGTTCAACTACCACTTCTTGTTTGCACACACCCAGTCTATGTATGAAAGTACTTTGTCCATGTTAAGCAATAGAGTAATACTCACTCTCTGAGGAGAAAAGTTCCACAATATATCCCTAAGCCCACATTAGAGGATGAAGAATTTAAAGCATTTTGAGAGAACAGTGATATTAGAATTGAAAGGCTCCTTAGGGAAATTTTCTTGGAGCTCATTAGTTTACGCAGGAGAAATATAAATATCCACAAAATTTGGAGCTAATTAGTAATTATGCAAATTAGCAATAGATCCTACATGTTGTGTTAATACAAGTCACAATTGTATTATTGTTACATCTGAAACGTTCACAACTTGACAGTGTGTATGAGAAAATGAAAGAAAGGCATTTAAGCAAAATGTCTTATCTTTTTAGGCATTTAATCCTAGTGGTAAGGGTAATGTCTGAACTCTTCCATTCAATAAAAGCTTGAAGTTTATAAGAATACATTCCTACATATGAGCATTTGTGTCAGGTTGATTGACAGGGTTATTTCAGCATGGAGTTATAACTAAGAAGAATTAGATTTCAATAGAGTATTTGGCAGTTATGATTTGTTAATGTCTATTGAGGCATTTTCTATTCTAAAAAAGAATCAATTCCAGGAGTCTTCAGTCACATCAGTAAATCTGTATGTTTAATCTAATACTTGGTGTTACTTGTCCTACATTTATAATGAGTAGGCTGATAAGATATCCAAACACATTTCAATATATTTCAATAAAATCCCAAACTGACATGGATAGATGGGTCACTAATTGGAACTGTAGGACAAATTAGGCTTCTCTGTGCTTTAGTTCAATCTATAATCTCCTGGCTAAATAAAGTTTTAAAAAATGTTCACAGAATACCTCTAAGAAAAGTTCATGACAGTTATATCTGTATATTATTTCTAAGGTCAGGATTAAAGCATTTGTTCCCAACATTTAGAATCAACAGGACCTTTTGAGTTTATGGATCTAGAATTTTATGTCTTCACATTCATATCTCAACATTTTATCAATATGACATTCACCAAAACACTGTTCTTATTGATCTTGTCTATGTCCTTTTACTTTTCAAATCCAAATAGTAGATTTCCTTCAATATCTCCCTGAAAATTCTTTCCTTCCTTTTCTTCTGTAAATCTGTGTTTTTTACTTTTTTGTTTCCTTATTTTTCTCTTTCCTCTTATCCACACTGGTACTCACATTTTTCAAACTTTCATCAGAACTTTCCTTTTCCTCTTCCCTTTATTAATGTCCCTGTTTTTATTATTATTTTTCATATTCGTGTTCATGGATATTTTGATGATGTTAAAACAAAACTATCTTTGCATCTGTTTAACATAAACCTTAGAACTATCAGAGAGTTTTTTTTCGTCTAAATCCATCTGCTCCACCTGTAGTCCTTATCACCAAGAATGTAATTAACACAGTTAGGAGACAGAGATGTGGAAACACTTTAGATTTCATCTTACTCTACCTCCATCCATTAGATAAGATGAATGATCAAGATTTTCTCAGTTTCTGTCACTAATGTAATTTGTAGGTACTCCTTTTTATTCTCCTTACACCAGCCTATTGCAAATAATCATCACCAGTCATTCCGTCCTAAAACAACTGTTTACAAAGTATGCATTTTTTCCCCAGGGTCTTTTCATACTGGTCCTCTCCCTCATCAAATGACTCTCCTTGTGAGCACACAGGGTGAAGAACTCATACAAAAATTCTAGTACCATTATTTACTCACAACATTGACTTTTTGTCTTACATTTCTCATCTGTAAATGGATGTAATCTACCAGAAATATTGAAGAATATATTTGTTGATTTCTAGAGCAAGGAAGAAGAAAGTAAACAGTCCTTACATTTTCTACCTTAGCTTACAAATAAGGAAAGAGTCAAATTCAGTTTGTTGGTATAAAGTCAGAAATAGTTTCATGCAGAAATAAAAATAAATTTTAACTCCTGGCTCTGCAGCTTGTGTCCTTTTATGGTAACTGCATATATGTAAGAGGTATTATGTAAATTGTGTCATGTATTTACAGCTGTAATGAAGAACATACTCTTAATACATCATTGGAAAACATTGGTTATTGAATAGTATCTATATGAGAATGTTATTTGAACTAATCACACTAAGTTGAAACCTACATCTTAGTCCATCAAAATATGGAAATAAACGATTTTATTGATAAGAAAATAATACCACCAATTACAGTGAGTATACATTAGAAAGACTACCTGTTTATGTGATTGTATGTCTTGATATTGAAACTCTCCTCTTTTTATTCTAGTTTTTTTTTTTTTTTGGTTCATCATAGGGCCTGGACTCTTGGCCTGGCACTGTCCCTCAACTCTTCAGCTCAATGCACTCTACCACTTGAGCCACAGTGCCACTTCCTGCTTTTTCTGCTTATGTGGTGCTGAGGAATCAAACCCAGAGCCTCATGTAGGCAAGGGCAGCACTCTGCCACTGAGCCAACTTCCCAGCCTTCCTCTTGTTATTGTTTTTTTTTTGGGGGGGGGTCTGGTCATGGGCTTGAACTCTGGGCCCAGGTGCTGTCCCTGAGCTCTTCAACTCAAGGCTAGTCCTCTACCACTTGTGCCACAACTGGCTTTTTTTTCTGCTTATGTGGTGCTGAGGAATTGAACACAGGGCCTCATGCATGCAAGGCAAGCACTCTACCACTGAGCCACCTTTCCAGACCTTGTTATTTTTATTGTATGTAATCCAACGCTGTTTATAACTATGCATTCAATGTGGGAAATTTTGCTTCAAAGATATCTAAAGTTTTTTTTTTTCCTTTTCAATCACAGCATCATCATTATCAGGCTACACTGTGGTCATCATCCTCTCCATCCAAATTATTATTAGCATCATAAGTGCTAATTATTGAACGTGGGATATGTGTTTATGATTTTACTATTATTTGTCTTTTGATTAATAATTTTAATGTTACCATACCAGGTAGCTTGACTATGTGCTTGTAATAAATTATGGAATAGATATTTTAAAGAATTGCAAATTCCTAATCAGTATGAATTAACTTCCTCTCTCCCCCTAACTTTAATCAAATATTTAAGAGTTTGGGCAGAACCTTTTCAAGTAATATGCTGTAAATGTTAGTACAATATCATGTGTATATCTAAAATTCCCTGAAAGTAATAAACTCTACTTTCTATTTAAATATTAGTTATTTTATTCTAGGAAACTTTTAGAAAAATAGTCTGTATATCTTTGAAATGAAAAAGGTAAAAAATAGTAACATAAAAGTTTTAGAGGGAGTCTGTCACATATATATGTAAATGTTAGTGTAGAATTGTACATTTTTAGAGATTATTGGTCATCAGAAATATATACATATAGCTAAATTTATTTGCAGAATGATATATATCATAGTGAAACAAACATCTTAAAACATAATTAAAATTAAAAAAAAAAAACTTCATGAAATCAAGTGCCGGTAACTCATACTTATAATACAAGATATTCTGGGTGCTGAGATCTTAGAATTGTTTTCAAAACTAGCCCAGACAGAAATTACTTGTTAGATTCTTATCTCCAGTTAACCACTAAAAACAGGAATTACCTCTTTTCCTCAAGTTGTAGAGTGCTGTCTTTCAGCATAAAACGCCTTAGGGACAATGCTCAGGCCTTGCAAAAAACACCCACAACAACAACTGCTGTGAACATTTCTTAGAAACATGAATACATACCCCTGGAAAATGTTAAATAAAAAAGTATAGAACATTTACGTCTATGTGAAAGACATGACTATTTAGATTGTTTAAGATATTTAGGTAATGATTAGAAGTTAAGAATAATGATAGGTAGGTCATATATTGGGACTGGTTTTTTTTATTCTATTTTACAATAGAAATAAAATGATACTTTAATGATTCTATAAAATTACTCTTGGTTGGTATTTGAATTATCATAAGTGATAAATATTTTTAAATGATTTCCAAAGCAAAGGAGTATCAATTCTTTTGTAATTTCAAAACAATTAAGAAAATGATTTCAAGGCTGGTTCAATCTAAGTCTAGATTTGTTTTCTTGTTCCAGTTTTCATACGTTAGTAGAAATTAAAATTCCAAAAATTTAATGGATATTGGCATTCAGGAACATCTTCACATTCACTAATATTGGAGTCCCTTAAGTGGAATTGTTTTATTTCATTTGTTACTTTCACAAATAAATCAAGATGATTGTGTATTTTGTTCTTTTCACTGCTTTTGGCTCTTATCTTGAGAATGCGATTTTGCTAGCAAAGTAGAGATAAGCAATTGGATTGAGCAAGTAACCTATGACTTTCATAAAATGCAGATGCATAGATTTGTGTCTTCTGTCATTTGCTAAAAGTTTCTTCCAGAAAAATTTCTCAATTACTTAGAAGTTTTTCCCCTTCCCCTCCACAAATTATACCTACATCAAATACAGTGAAAGCAGGGGTTATACTGTGGGGAACAGACATACAAAGCAACAAAGATATAATCTTATAAATGTGTTAGAAACAATCGCATGGAAGAAAAAAAAAAACACTTGAATACATAACTTAGTGTTCATTTCCCTAACATCACCTTATCTGACCTTTTCTGCTTGACTCAGACATAATCTAGATATTGCAAATAAGGGAAACGATCGGAAAATATAGGGATACAAGTAGACCCATTGCAACAATAAGATGTACAAGTCGTTATGTCGAAAAATGAACTTTAGATACTTTCCCCAAGAGGTCCGGGAAGATGGCGGAGGAGAAGCTGGAATCTGAACAAGCTCTTGCATAGAAAACAGTTTCAGAGTTCCAGTGAACAGTCCCAAGCCAGAGAATCACACCAAGTGTGCCATCACAGGACAGAGTCAAGAGAGGGGAAGCCAAGCAGACACATCTGAGCAGCCTCCGCTGCGGCGGCAGGGTCGCGGTGGCGACCACCGCCGCGGTGGCATACCTGAGACACAGTCCGGGACGAAGGAGCCAGACACAGCGGACGAGCGGATTCTACTCAACACCAGCAAGAACCGACAAGGAGCGGACAACTTCATCCTGCACTTTGCAGACCAGAGACGACCCGGGATCCAAGACGGCGTGAGTAGAAGCCCGACTTCCTCACTCCTTCTCAGGGAGCGGAGGAGGGAAGGCCACCCCTCCCCCCCCAGCACCGGTGATCTCCATCTTGGATACCGACAAAGCTCGGAGGAGCGGCTAGCTCCAGCTCAGGCCTTGGAATAAAATGAGTCATTTAGCAGGTCACAAGAACTTAACGGCGAAGTGACCTCACAGACTCAGTTCCATCCAGGGAAAAGTCACCCAGCTCAGGCGCCAGCCATTGGAGTGGCTCTCCTCACAGGGTAACCAG
Source organism: Dipodomys spectabilis (assembly GCF_019054845.1). Classification (NCBI taxonomy): domain Eukaryota; kingdom Metazoa; phylum Chordata; class Mammalia; order Rodentia; family Heteromyidae; genus Dipodomys; species Dipodomys spectabilis. The sequence continues at coordinate 2,474,238 of NW_024870951.1, forward strand.
AGCCAGAGGCTGCCCCTCCCTCTAGCAGCCACCACAATCAATTGAAAAACAGAAACCCTGAGAATGGCTCCAGGCTGGGTGCTGTGAGTTTTTTCACAAAATAGCCCCAGGGAAAAGCTACTGTTTGTTGAATGGCCTCAACTCTACCCAGAACCTAGCCTCATCATTGCATCCCCCTCTTTTGTGATTCTCAAAGCAGATCACCCTCCCAGTAAACTAACCTGGGAGGGGGATCTCAAAATCTTGGGTAAAGCAGAGCATTTTTCTGCCTGTTCCAACAAACTGACTTAAGAAACCAATCAAGCCACAGGACCTCAAGCTGACCAGAGACTCCAACCAGACTCTGGTTACAGACAAAAGGGAGATACAGGACTCTTCCCACCCCTCCCCCCCCCCAAAAAAAATCAAAGAACTTTTTTTTTTTTCTTCTTCTTCTTTTCTATTTTTCTTTTTTTGTTTTGTTTTTTTTTTCATTTTTTGTTACCTTATATATATAAAAAAAATTTTTTGCTTTTCTAAAACTTTTATTAATCTTTAATTTTTGCCTCTTCTGAAAAAATAATTGTTTTCCATTAACTTTTTTTTTTCTTTTCTCCTCTTATAATTTTTATTTTAGGAATACGTGAATGTGTGTTTTCCTTTCTTTTCTTGTCTTCTTTCTCTTTTTCTTTCATTCTTCTCACTTTCCTATCCTTTCCATCTTTTCCTCTTTGTTCTTCTTTATGTGACTTAACTCTTGTCCTGCACATCCTCAGATAAACCCGTAGTTAACCAGTAGACCCTATCCCCCATTGTGTACACACTTAATCCACAAACTTATTACTCAATTCAAAACCTCTGAGACTTAAATTCATTAATAGCAGTACTACCTCTTTATACCTATATAATATTTTAAGCATTTTTTTAAAGTTTTTCACATCTCCTCTATGTCCCTCCCTTTCTCTCAACATATTCATATTCCTCTATAAATAGATGGTCTTTTAATCTCTAAAATAACATTAATTTTTATGTTTCTATTTTTTTTTTTTGGTCTCTTTTCATTCCCATTTCCCTTTCTTCTTTTTCTCTCTCTCTCTAATTGCATCCTACCCAACCTATTTCCTGCATTGTGATTAGGACATAGTTAACTCTCCCTGTGCCTCCCCACACCAATCTATTCCTATTTTTTACGCACATCTCTCCCTAACCCTAATAATTTCTGGTTTTCCAAATTCTTCTCTGCGGTTCGAAGGGCTTTAACATATAGTTGTTTGATGTCGAATAGATGTATCTGTTGAACTAGATTGTATCTGTAGACTATTGACTGTACAAATGCAAACTTTGGTTGATGGTTGCCTTAAGATAGTGTTCTAGCACAAAACTGGTGCTATCTTCATCTCAAATGGGCAGAGTAAGCCGGAAAAACACAAGAAAAATGGCAAATTCGGGTATCTCAATTCCCAATCTTGATAATCAGGGGTTAGAACAGATAATGAATAATCCAGAGGAGAGTTCCCAAACAGCTCTACAAACACTGCTGGCAAATATGATAAATGAAAAGTTTGACAATGTACAAAGGACTCTGTATGAGGGTGACAGGGAGAGACAGGAGGCATCCCAGAAGTTTATACAGGAATATCATAAGCGTGAGGAAGCTACTCAAAAACTGATACAGGATTTGCGTGAACAACTTGAGAATACTCAAAGAGAAAGGGAGGACTGGCGTGAGCAGGCTGAGAACACTCAAAGAGATCTGCAGGAATCCCACGAACGGGAGGAAGCTAATCAAAGAGTAATACAGGAATTGAGAGACCAGGTAGAGAACACACAAAGATCACTAAAGGCATTCATGGAATCCATTAACAAAGAGCTGAAGGAAGTCAGGGAGAACACAAAGGGAATGCTGAATGGAACCCAACAGAAGGAATGGGAGCCCAAAGAAACCATAACCAATCAACTAAGTGATTTGAGGACAAACACTGAACACCAAATTAAGGAAGTAAAGAAATTCATACAAGACCTAAAACAGAGCTTCAACAAAGAACTTGAAGCCATCAAAGCTGACCAACTAGAAGGAAAAGTGATAAAAAACAAAGTAGAGAGTCTTGACAGCAGGTTAGACCATGCAGAAGATCGAATCTCAGGGATTGAAGACAGCCTAGATATTATAGAGAAAGGACATACAACCATCCAAGACAAGTCCAAGAAATATGATAGATCTATCCAACACCTGGAAGACACCATCAGAAGGCCTAATCTAAGGATAATGGGTGTAGAGGAGCACCTAGAAACAGAAGTTAATGGTCTAGGAAATTTGTTTAACAGGATCCCAGCAGAGAACTTCCCAAACATGCAAAAAGATAGGCCTGTCCAGATACAAGAAGCCTTTAGAACCCCAAATAGACCAGACCAGAATAGGACATCCCACCGCCACATTATGATCCACACAGGATCAACTCAGAACAAGGAAAAGATCCTTAAAGCTGTCAGAGAGAAAAGGGTAATCACTTATAAAGGGAAACCAATTAGAATCACCTCAGATTTCTCAGCAGAGACAATCAAAGCAAGAAGAGCCTGGAATGATGTATGCCATGCCCTAAAAACAAACAACTATCAACCAAGAATACTGTACCCAGCTAAACTCTCCTTCATAACTGAAGGCCAAATAAAAACCTTCCATAGCAAAGAAAAATTGAAACAATACATCTCCACCAAACCAGTCCTACAAAGGATTCTTAAAGATGTCCTACACATAGAAAACCAACAAGACCGCAATAAAGGCCAAGAAACTGCACCCAAACTGAGAATCCAAGAACCATAGGAAGAACCCAGTTTTCGCAGCCCCCAATTAGGTGGATAACATGGCAGGAACTCCTCTCAGTCCTATCTCTTAATGTTAACGGACTGAACTCTCCAATTAAGCCACATAGACTGTCTAGTTGGATTAAAAAACAAGACCCTTCTATCTGCTGCCTGCAGGAGTCACATCTTGCCCGTAAAAACAAACACATTTTCAATGTTAAAGGCTGGAACAAAATCTACCAAGCAAACGGACCGCATAAACAGGCGGGAGTTGCAATCCTAATATCAGATAAAATAGACTTCAAATTAAAATTCGTGAAAAGAGATAAAGAAGGTCGCTACATACTAATTAAAGGATCTCTCGTTCAGGAGGATATTACAATTCTAAATATCTATTCACCAAACAATGGAGCACCCAAATTTATCAAAGAAACACTACTTTCCCTCAAATCCCATATAGATCCAAAGACATTAATTGTTGGGGATTTTAACACACCACTCTCCCCACTAGATAGATCAACTCGGCAAAAACTCAACAGAGAAACCGCAGATCTAAACAGCTGCATAGATCAACTAGACTTAACAGACATTTACCGAACATTTCACCCAGCAGCATCAGAATACACCTTTTTGCTCAGCAGCACATATAACGTTTTCCAAAATAGACCACATTTCAGGCCACAAAGCAAACTTGTCTAAATTCAGAAACATTGAAGTTATACCTTGCATTCTCTCTGACCACAAGGGAATAAAATTAGAACTCAACACCAAAAGCCACCAAAGAAAGTCCGGTAACACATGGAGGCTGAACAACACACTGCTGAATCATGAGTGGGTCATGGAAGAGATTAGAAAGGAAATTCAAATGTTCATGCTATTCAACAAAAATGAACACACAAAATACCAGCTCCTCTGGGACACAGCAAAGGCAGTACTCAGAGGCAAGTTTATAGCTCTGAGCTCCTACATCAACAAATTGGAGAGATCTGAAACTAGCAATTTAATGACACATCTAAACCTCCTTGAAAAAGAGCAGCAAGATAAACCCCAATCCAGTAGACCGAAAGAAATAATCAAAATTAAATCAGAATTAAATGAATTAGAATCCAAAAAAACTATATAAAGAATCAACAAAACAAAGAGTTGGTTCTTCGAAAAACTTAACAAAATTGACAGACCCTTAGCAAATCTTATCAGAAAAAGAAGAGAACACACCCAAATTAATAAACTCAGAGATGAGAATGGAAACATCACCACGGAAACAAGCAAGATTCAGAACATTATAAGGGAATACTTCTCAAAACTTTATGCTAATAAGTTTGAGAACTTGAAAGAAATGGACCTCTTCCTAGCAAATATTGACATGCCAAAACTAAACCAAGATGAGTTAAACTATCTTAACAGGCCCATATCAAGCATTGAAATAGAAACAGCAATAAGAGACCTCCCAGCTAAGAAAAGTCCAGGACCAGATGGTTTTACAGCGGAATTTTACAAGGCCTTCAAAGCAGAGCTCACACCAATTCTCCTCCAACTCTTCAATGAAATTGAAAGAGAAAGCTCACTACCGAACACATTCTATGAAGCCATCATAACCCTCATCCCAAATCCAGGCAGGGACTCATCAAAGAAAGAGAACTATAGACCCATTTCTTTGATGAACATTGATGCAAAATTTCTCAACAAAATTTTGGCCAAAAGACTTCAACAATTCATCCAAAAAATCCTACACCACGATCAAACAGGATTCATTTCAGGGATGCAAAGCTGGTTCAATATACGCAAATCAATTAATATTATTCATCACATCAACAGGAGCAAGAATAAGAACCACATGGTTATCTCAATAGACGCAGAAAAAGCATTCCACAAGATCCAACACCACTTCATGATGAAGGTTTTGGAAAAATTAGGAATCCATGGAACATTCCTCAATACAATAAAGGCTGTATATGACAAACCTACAGCCAGCATTATACTCAATGGTGAAAAACTAAAGCCATTTCCTCTTAACTCAGGAACAAGACAAGGATGCCCACTCTCTCCACTTCTCTTCAATCTAGTATTAGAATGCCTAGCTACAGCAATAAGACAAGATGCAGACATAAAGGGGATCCAAACAAGGAAAGAAGAAATAAAACTCTCCCTCTTTGCAGATGACATGATCTTGTATTTAAAGAATCCCATAGACTCCACTCCCAAATTACTCAAGCTGATTCAAAACTTTGGCAAAGTAGCAGGTTATAAAATTAACCCCCAAAAATCAATGGCTTTTCTGTATGCCAACAATGAGAAAAGTGTGGCTGAAATTAGGAAAGCAACTCGATTTGTAATAGCCCCACAAAAAATAAAATACCTAGGAATTAACTTAACTAAAGAAGTGAAGGACCTCTATGATGAAAACTTTAAAATCTTGAAAAAGGAAATCAAAACAGAACTTAAAAAATGGCAAAACCTCCCATGCTCATGGATTGGAAAGATTAACATCGTGCAAATGGCAATACTTCCCAAGGCTATCTACAAATTCAACGCAATACCTATCAAAATTCCACCCTCATTCTTCAAGGAAATAGAAGAGGCAATCCAAAAATTCATATGGAACAATAAAAGACCCCGAATAGCAAAAACGCTCCTCAACGGAAACAGCACTGCTGGAGGAATATCAATACCAAATTTCAAACTCTACTATAAAGCCATAGTAATCAAAACAGCTTGGTATTGGCCTAAGAACAGACCTCAGGACCAATGGAATAGAATTGAAAACCCAGAAATGAACCTACAGACCTATAGCCATCTAATCTTCGATAAGGGAGCTAAAACAATAGAATGGAAGACAGACAGCCTCTTCAGTTAATGGTGCTGGCAAAACTGGTTAACTACATGTAGAAAACTAAAGCTAGATCCTTATATATCACCCTGCACCAGAATCAACTCCAAATGGATCAAAGACCTTGAACTCAAAGCAGACACTCTGAAAACATTACAGGATGGAATAGGAGAAAACCTGGGTCTCCTCGGCTCAGGCCAAAATTTTCTGAATAGAGACCCGGAAACACAACAAATCAAAGAAAGGTTGGACAAATGGGATTGTATAAGGTTTCAGAGCTTCTGCAGGGCAAATGACATAGCTAGCAAGATCAATAGAAAGCCCATGGTTTGGGAGAAGATCTTTACTAGCCATACAACGGACAAGGGTCTCATATCTAAAATATACTTGGAACTCAAAAAATTAAACCACCCAACAACAAATCCTCAAAGAAACAACTGCCCAATAAGTAAGTGGGCGAAAGACTTAAAGAGAAGCTTCTCTGAAGAAGAGAGAAGGATGGCCAATAGACACATGAAGAAATGTTCAACATCCCTAGCCATAAAAGAAATGCAAATCAAAACAACATTGAGATATCACCTCACTCCAGTTAGAACAGCAAAAATCAAGAACTCTAACAACAACAGATGCTGGAGGGGATGTGGACAGAAAGGAACCTTACTTCATTGCTGGTGGGAATGTAAACTTGTTCAACCACTTTGGAAAGCAGTATGGAGGTTCCTCAAAAGACTCCACATAGAGCTCCCCAATGACCCAGCAATCCCACTTTTGGGCATTTACCCAAATGATCACAAACAGGACCACACTAAAGCTACCAGCACAACTATGTTTATTGCAGCATTATTTACCATAGCTAAGATATGGAACCAACCCAGATGCCCCTCAGTAGATGAGTGGATCAAGAAGATGTGGTATATATACACAATGGAATTCTATGCCTCCATCAGAAAGAATGACATTGCCACATTTGTTAGGAAATGGAAAGGCTTGGAAAAAATTATATTAAGTGAAGTAAGCCAGGCCCAAAGAAACATAGGTCCCATGGTTTCCCTTATTTGCAATATCTAGTATAGGTATGAGTCAAGCGGAAAAGGTCAGATAATGTGATGTCAGGAAAACGAGCCCTCAAATATGTATTTTAATGTTTTTGTTTCTTTCATGCATGTGTTTCTAACGCATTTATAAGATTATTTCTTTGTTGCTTTGTATGTCCCTCCCCCACAGTGTAACCCCCGCTTTCACTATATTTGATGTCAGTATAACATGTGGAGGAGCCGGGGACAAACAAGTCGTTTACGGATTCAGGTGGACCTGTTGCAACAATGAGAAGTACAAAATGTCATGTCAAAACCAGCTTTACAATGTCTGTGGGGGGGGGGGTATGATTGGGTGGGGAGGAGTGGGGAGGCTGGGAAGGGAGGTGAAGGGTAAACAAAGGAGGAGGCTGCAATGCTTGGTAAGAAATGTATGCATTTTCCTGCCCATGTAATTGTAACCCCTCTGTACAGTATGTTCTCAAATAAAATAACATAAAATTAAAAAAAAAAAAAAGAAAAAAAGAAAAATGAACTTTACAAGTTTGGTGGGGGGGGTGTAGCGGTGAGGATTTTGTTGGGCGGCGGCGGAGGATGGGAAGGGATGGGAAGGGGAAACAAAGGAGGAGGCTACAATGCTTGATAAGAAATGTACTCATTATCTTGCCATGTAATAGTAACCCCTCTGTACAGTATTTTCACAATAAAAAAATAAAAATTATAAAAAAATTACTTAGAAGTTATGCATAATTCCTAGGTATTCCAGTTATCCCATATACTTTTGGATTGAGTTATCTCTGTATAAACTCAAACGGACAAAATGCCCTCAAAATAAACAGAAATCACATCTTTGTTTTAAATGCAGTAGTTTACAGTTTTTAGCCAACAGCCAAAACATCTTTTTAGCTGTTCTGCATTTTGTGTGAAGAAGTTTTAACTGTAGTTTTTTTTTTTTAATTTCCTGACATGCAATTCACTTACAATATATTATCTCCTTTTATTGTATACATTTTTGTGCTTTGGAAGTGAATTGTACCTTCATAGGTTTTCAAAGCCAAATTTTCACAAACTTGCATTCTTTCAAATAGAAATGCTGTAAATTTTAGAACACATTAAAATAGATATAAAATTCAGTTACAGGAATTTGCCCAGCATACATCCTCTATAGTGTGTCTTTTCAAATTTTGGTTTTGGGAATCATTTTCAGGGTCTCACACATACTATTCAAGTTCACTACATTCTCTGTCCAAAAAAGTTTTTTACTTCTGTTTAATACATTCATAGATGTGTAATGCCTGGATCCTATACAATTCTGTTTCACCTTTTGAAGACTTGAAAAGTTTTTTGCTAAAATGATTGCAGCATTATACAAATCGAACACTATGAGATGTATATCAATTTCTCCACAAATGCATTACTATATTTTGTGTCCTCTTTTTATATTATGGTCATACTAGTGAGTTTTCTTTTCATTATATCTTAGACACTACAGAGGAGCTTATTTCACATGCTCCTCCCATTGACTATTAATTTACATGTTATTTAAAGAAATATCCTATTCAGGATATAGAATTAGAAGATATAAAAATATGTGCCCTCTGTTGGATATGTTTTTATTTCTGTTATAGTGTCCCCTGAATTATGAAAGGTTATGAGTTGATATAATCCAGTTCTTGCATTTCTTTAGCCACTAATGTTTACCATGTCAAATTTTAGAAACCTTTACTGATCAATGTCATGAATTTTTACATTTATGTTTTATAGGTTTTTACATCTTACATGTAGCTTGATAATCATTCTTTATAAGGTTTGAGGTAGGCCAGGTGCCGGTGGCTCATGCCTGTAATCCTAGCTACTCAGGAGCCTGAGATCTGAGGATCGTTGTTTAAAGCCAGCCCGGGCAGGAAAGTCCATGAGACTCTTATCTCCAATAAACCACTAGAAAAGTGGAAGTTTTGCTGTTGCTCAAGTGGTAGAGTGCTCACCTTGAGCTGAAGAGCACATGGACAGCGCCCAAGCCCAGAGTTCAAACCCCATGATCTACATACAAACAAACAAACAAAGGATTGAGGTAGTAGTCTAAGATCATTCTTTAAATCTAGAGAGGCAATTGTGCCAATACAACCATTTAAGATTCTGTTTTTATTTCATAAAGTCATAGCATCCTTTTCAAAACCTGTGGATCATAAAACTAAGAATTTATTTTTGACAAATCTGTTACCTTCTTCTGTGTATCTGTTCTTATAGTAGAACTATGTTGTCTTCACTACTAAACATGGTAATACTATTCAAAGCTAGTATGAAGGCTCAAGCTACACCATTTTACAAGATTGCTCTGACTGACCTGTATTCCTTGAATTTACATACGAGATTATAGAGCAGGTGGACCAATATTCTACAGAGATATCTAAATATTTGATAGTCACTCATATTTCGCAACTTGTTAAAATAAAAACCCCTGATATTATATAGAGAAGATGTCTTTAGAGACTGCTCAATGCAACTAAAATTAACTTAGGAATAAGCTAAGATTTAGATAACAGTACAGCATAATAAAGCTGAATGATAACGACTTGAGTTGTACTGCAGAAGAGAGTGAGGGGGCAAGGAATGGTGGACCACATTAGAGCTGTATGTCATTGGAATTGTTTCACAAAACAGAAAGACTTCAGAGAAGAGAAGGAGAAAAATAAAATGTCCTGAATCTAGTTTCTTTTTAATCGACCTGATAGTTTGGACTGAAAGTCAGATAACATGGGAAAAATAAAATAGAAAATAAAAAGCATTGTATAGAGCTGTTACAATGTAAAGAAGTTGTAATAGGAATATAGTTAATTTCCAAAGAAATAAGAGAAAGAATAACAATAACAATTGCTAACGTAGATAGAAGATGGATCAAATTTTATCATATATAATTTTGAAAAAACATACTAGGAATGAAAATTTAAAAGTTGTAATTTAAAATACAATTTGTATTATAACTAGATAGTATAGCTCAGTTGTAAAACATTGGCCTAACATATGTGAAGCAATTGTGTGATCACCCAAGTATTACAAAGTACACACAAAGCACACACACACAAAACCCACATAAACACACACAAACACACACACACAACATACACACATTTGTTATTATCATATTAAACAGAGGAAATTATCACAAATAGTCAAAGTATTTTAATATATGAAACCATAATATTGCTCATTCTATTTAAAAGTATAGTAGAAATAAAATAGTCACAACATACTTGGATTCTTATAGATTAAGTAAATTGAAAATTAAGAAATAAAAGACATGAGAAATTTGCAAACAAGTTTTAAATAATGAACATTTTGAAGGATGGCCAATAGACACATGAAGAAATGTTCAACATCCCTAGCCATAAAAGAAATGCAAATCAAAACAACATTGAGATATCACCTCACTCCAGTTAGAACGGCAAAAATCAAGAACTCTAACAACAACAGATGCTGGAGGGGATGTGGACAGAAAGGAACCTTACTTCATTGTTGGTGGGAATGTAAACTTGTTCAACCACTTTGGAAAGCAGTATGGAGGTTCCTCAAAAGACTTCACATAGAGCTCCCCTATGACCCAGCAATCCCACTTTTGGGCATTTACCCTAATGTTTACAAACAAGACCACACTAAAGCTACCAGTACAACTATGTTTATTGCAGCATTATTTACCATAGCTAAGATATGGAACCAACCCAGATGCCCCTCAGTAGATGAATGGATCAAGAAAATGTGGTATATATTCACAATGGAATTCTATGCCTCCATCAGAAAGAATGACATTGCCCCATTTGTTAGGAAATGGAAAAACTTGGAAAAAATTATATTAAGTGAAGTAAGCCAGGCCCAAAGAAACGTAGGTCCCATGGTTTCCCTTATTTGTAATATCTAGTATATGTATGAGTCAAGCGGAAAAGGTCAGATAATGTGATGTCAGGAAAATGAACCCTTAGATGTGTATTTTAATGTTTTTTTCTTTCATGCATGTGTTTCTAACACATTTATAAGATTATCTCTTTGTTGCTTTGTATGTCCCTCCCCCACAGTATAACCCCTGCTTTCACTATATTTGCTGTCAGTATAACTTGTGGAGGAGATGGGGAAAAACCAGTTGTTTAAGGATACAGGTGGACCTGTTGCAACAATGAGAAGTACAAGTTGTCATGTCCAAAACGAGCTTTACAACGTTGGTACGGGGGGGGGGAAGGGGGGAGGGAAGGAGAAGCATTGGGATTGGGGGCGAGGGGGGAGGCTGGGAAGGGATGTGAAGGATAAACAAAGGAGGAGGCTGCAATGCTTGGTAAGAAATGTACGCATTATCCTGCCCATGTAACTGTAACTCCTCTGTACAGTATGTTCACAAATAAAATTAAATTAAATTAAAAAAAAAGAATGATTAAAAACTAGAGTCTTTTTCTTAAACATTAGAATTGGACTATCATTAGAGTGAAAGTTAGGTTTCAGTTCCAGCTGGAGTTAGAGTTAGCCTTAGGGAAATGGAAAGTTTAGGGTCAAACTGAAAGTAAATATTCGAATAACAAGTCTAGTTAGAATTAGGATGAATGTGAAATGTGAAACTGCTAATAATATTAAGATTAGGGTATGATCAGTGTGAGGGTTAGCCTGAATATTCCAGTTAGGGTTCTGGTTACAAAAATGGCAAGATACTGTGTAAAACTACAAACTATTTTTAGAAAGATTAGTTGAATCAAAGTTAGGATGAATAAAAACTAATGTATTTGTATGGCTTTTAGAATCCAAAGGCTATTAGTTCTAGGGTTAGGGTTACTCTTCTAGTTCAGGTTAGACTTAGGCTTAGGGAAGGGTAAGCTTTACGGTAAGATTGAGTTTTCTGCTAACATTTTCAAATAAAGTAAGTTTGAAATTTAACAAAGACTACAGCGTTTTCCTAAGTTTCCTGTTCAAGGTTGAATAGGGTTAAATTTAGAGTTAGGTTTCTAGTAAGGTTTATATATAGTTAGGGTTAGGTACTAAAGTAGATTTTAAATAAACCTGCAACTTCTTTTAGGAGATATAGGAGTTCAATAAACGTTAAGATCAATGGAAACTGTGATAGTTTTCATGATATGAAGATTTGAGGTTAATGATTCATAATAGGGAACGATTTCAGAGTCCAAGTCAGGGATTCTGTAGGATTTGGAGCAAACTGCAAATTATTTCATAGACAATGAGTATCTGTTATAATGTGTGTAAACTCGAGTATTTTCCACTAATTTTAGGATTGGGTTACTATTATCATCAAGATTACTCTTAGGGTTCTGTCCAAGATTAGAATTAGAATTAGGGAAATGGAAGATTGAGAAATTGAGTGACTTACTTTCTTTGTGTATATATATGCACTATTCTAAGGTTTGAACTCAAGGCTTGGGTTCTGCCCCTGAGCTTTTAGCTGTAGGCTAGCATTCTACCACTGGAGCCATGAGTCCACTTCCAGCTTTCTTTGACAGTGATTTGGAGATGAGAGTCTCACAGACGTTCCTATCTAAGCTGACATTGAACTGAAATCCCCAGATCTCTGCCTTCTGATTTAAGGTAGGATTAATGCATGAGGTACTAGTGCCCAGGAAAGTGCCTGAGTTACACTGATTGTTTTTACTTTTGTTCGAGATTGAGACTTGAATTCATTATCTGACAGCTTTGCTCACTAAGTGGCACTCTGCCACTTGAGCCATATCTTCAAAAATTATTATTTTAAAGAGCTGGAAATCATTAAATTTTCTTCAGATGATATGTATCATTAGTGTTGTTCTAAAACTTAGCCTAACCAAAAAAGATTTACTGACCCTAGAGATTATCTGAGCAGATTCTCATGCTTTGCTTCTAATTGCATAACATTTTAGGGACATGATTTTTTAATTATTATTTTAAGTAGCAAGCAGTTATCATTAAACAAAGCAGTTTATGTGTACAATATACCTTGATCAATGCCAACCCTTTCAAAATTCTCATCCATCCCTCCCCTATACACCTCTTCCTTCACTCTTCTTAATTTTGTAGGATATTTACTGGATTCCTCTCTGCATTGTCCCCCTTTTCTTCTATTCAATCTTCTACCTTTTCCCACTTCACTCCTCTTTTGACTACCCACTTCCAGCAACTCTACTCCTGGACATTTACCCAAAAGATTATAAACCAGGATATATTAACGGTATTAGCACAACCATGCTTACTGATTCAACCCGGATACTCCACAAGAGAGAAATGAATCAAGTAAATGTAATACACACACACACACACACACACACACACACACACTGGAAATTCTACTTACCCATCAGAAAGAATATTGTACCATTTGTATTTCTCAATTTTCATTTCATTGCCTGGTATCCCATTGCCATTGTATTGTCCCTGTACTGCAGTAACTGATACATGCAAACTGATGTAAAAGTTTTTCAAGGTTATGGGCTAACCATAGATTCCTTGGTATGAGTTCTCTGCTCATTCTCTTTGTCTATTCATGCCCTTGAGTAGTGATTGTACAGATTTCTTTGTACCATTTGCTACACAGAAAAGAGATGAACCATACATATATATGTATCTATCTATATATATATGATTATATACATACACACATATATATATACATACATGGATATATGCACACATATGGATATATTAAACACATGAGTACATTTTATGTTTTCAAGAATTATGGAGCTAACAAAAATCACATGCATTTTCCTACCTTTTCAATTTTTTCAAAACCTGAAGACTTCATCACTTTTGAATACCTAATTTGTAAGATAATATCACCATCTCTGATATGTCAGTGGCCTTGAAATTAGATGGTCAAATACGACAAAGTTATTTAGTCTTTTTGGTGGAAGAAAGGAATATTACTAGGGTTCTATTCAGGGGTTCTCTGCTTGCTAGACAGGACTTTGTCTGTATAGCACCAAGCATATCAACTATTTTGCCATACTTCTAGTCCATTTTATTTACTTGAGGTCTTGAACTTTTGCCTTGGTCAGATCTTAGATTGACTGAGACTTTGCTACCTATGCCTCAAAACATAATTAGCTAGGATTACAGATGTGAAACACTATGGGCAACTCATTTGTTGAGATGGCTGCCTTGGCAATTATTTCTTTGGCCTGGATCCTTGTCATTTCTGCATTCCAATCAGCTGGGATTACAGATGGGACTACTATACTTGGTGTACATGACACCTTCTGTTTTTTTTTGTGGGTCATGGGGCTTGAACTCTGGGCTTGGGCCCTGTCCCTGCACTCTTCAGCTCAAGGGGAGTGCTCTATCGCTTGAGTGACAGCACCAGTATCGGTTTTCTAGTGGTTTTATTGGAGATAAGAATCTCACGGATTTTCTTTCTCGGGCTGTCTTTGAACCGTGATCCTCAGATTTCAGCATCCTGAGTAACTAGGATTACAGGCCTGAGCCACCGGTGCCCGGCACACCTTCTGATTTTTAAAAGAGATTTTCATTGTAAAAATGCTGTGTAGAGGGGTTATCATTACATGAGCAAGTTATTGAGTACATTTTCTATCAAACATCGTTACCTCCTCCTCTGTTTTTCCCCTCCCCTCCCCTCCAAACACCACAACTTCATTCCCCTCTATTCCTTTCCCCTCTGCCCCGCCTATATTGCAAATATCCTTTTTTAACATAGTGTCTTGTGCATCTCATTGGTACAATGGGTCAGCCTATATCACTATTTATCTCTTTTGTTTTTTCCCTTCCCCTCCCCAAGCTAGAGAAAGGTGTATACAAGATGCAGGGCACCGACCCTAAGTACAGTGAAAACAAGGGTTAAACAATTGGGGAGGAACATAAAAAGAAAAAAAAAAAACACATGGTAGATTATAAACCCTATCTTGGCGTTCATTTCGCTTAACAGCATCTTATCTTGTCGTATGTACATAGCTTTTGAACTTTTATCCTTGTTCCAGACATATAACAGTTACTGTAAATAAGGGAAACCATAGGACCAATGTTTCTTTGCTTTTGGCTTACTTCACTGGATATAATGTTTTCTAAGACCTCACTTAGAGCTTCCTTATGATCCAGCAGTCCCCATTTTTGGGTATTTACCCTAATGATCACACACAAGACCATACTAAGCTACCGGTACTATTATGTTTATTGCAGCATTATTTACCATAGCTAAGATATAGAACCAACCCAGATGCCCCTCAGTAGATGAATGGATAAGAAAATGTGGTACACACACACACACACACACACACACACACACACACACACACACACACAAAATGGAATCACAGTGGAATTCTATGCCTCCATCAGAGAGAATGACATCGCCCCATTTGCTAGGAAATGGAAAGACGCAGAATCAATTGTATTAAGTGAAATAAGCCAGGCTCATATAACCATACGTCCCATGGTTAATCTTAACTTGAAGTAACTAGTACATGGTACCATATAACCATATAAGAGGATGTTATGTGAAATGAACCCCAAGATAGGGCACAAATGATTTTTATTCCAAGAGATTCTTATCTCTATATAATCCCCTAAATAAAGTTGGAAGGGGAGCTGTCATTCAAATACACAGCATCACCTTTGAGGGAAAAAGCCTTAGTGATAAGGTAAGATCCTAAGTTTAAACCATAATATCAGCACTCAAAAAAGTTGATTTCTTTACCTTGAGGTTTTTATTAAATTGCTGGGGAAAATAATCGACGTTGTATTTATGTTTAGCATTACTATTAAAATCATGCTATATTTATTTATGTTATTCTTTATTTTTTAAATTTTACTTACACATTAATATCCAGTAATGATAAGAGATGATTTCTGTTTCACAAGTTTTTATGTCAGTTGAATATATGGATGAGAGGTGCATACAAGGAGTTTGGACTGAAAATAGATATTTGCAAGGTCTTCACATAAGAATTGATAGTTGAAGGAGCTGTGGGAATGTATGAAATAAACTAAAGAAAACAGCAAGGAAAGATAAGGTATGATTCTGGAATGCAAACAATTTTGGGAAAAAAAAAAAAAGGAAAATATGTAGCTTTTGGTAAGAACATGGTAACCCACCTACACATTTAATTCCTTGTTTATAGTGGAAGGCATTTCAGTTAACCTTATTTTACAAAGTTAAACATGATTGACATTTAATACTAACTGGTTAGTATGTCTGTCTCAGGTAAGCAATTATTCTATCCAGGTGCAAAGGGCTCATGCATATAATCCTAGTAACTCAGAGAGCTGAAGCCTCTAGATCTTAGTTCAAAGCCATTCTGGAGAGGAAAATTGGTGAGCCTTTTCTGGGGCACTGTCGCTCAAAGTGGCAGCACTAGTCTTGAGTAATAAATCTCAGAGACAGAACCCAGGCACTGAGTTCAAGCTCTCTGAAATTATACATAAAATACTTGATCTCAGTATTTCTTTAACTTTTCTAGAAGAATGTTCTAAACTCAGGGATTTTTTATTTCATGTTGTCAGAATTGATTTTTAAGATGTTCAAAGAAAAATTATTTATAGTAAGAACTGGTTTGTATTGCTTTGTATTACGTTTTGCTTCTACACCTATAGATCAGCTGGAAAGTAGATGGCCAAACTTTTCCTCCTCCCACCAAACTTGTAAAGTTCATTTTTTGACATAATTACTTGTATATCTCACGGTTGCAATGTGTCCACCAGTTTATCCCTAGTTAAACAATTTGTTTTTGCCCTTCTCCTCCACAAATTGTACCAACTTCAAATACAGTGAAAGCAGGGGGAGGGACATACAAAGCAATATAGAAATCATCTTATAAATATGTTAGAAACATCTGCATGAAAGAAAAAAGTATTGAATACTTATCTTGGGGTTCATTTATCTGACCTTTTATGCTTGACTCAGACATATACTAGTTATTGCAAATAAGGGAAACCATGGGAACTATGTTTCTTTGGGTCTGGCTTACTTCACTTATTATAATTTTTTCCAAGTCTTTCCATTTCCTAACAAATGGGGCAATGCCATTTTTTCTGATGGAGGCATAGAATTCCATTCTGTATATATACCACATTTTCTTGATCCATTCATCTACTGAAGGGCATCTGGGTTGGTTCCATATCATAGCTACGGTAAATAATTCTGCAATAAACATAGTTGTGGCTTTAGTATGGTCTTGTTTGTGATCATATGGGTAAATGCCCAAAAGTGGGATTGCTGGGTCATAGGGGAGCTCTATGTGGAGTCTTTTGAGGAACCTCCATGCTGCTTTCCACAGTGGTTGAACAAGGTTATACCCCCACCAACAATGTAGTAAGGTTGCCTTCTGTCCACATCGCCTCCAGCATCTGTTATTAGAGTTATTGATTATAGCCATTATAACTGGTGTGAGGTGGTCACTCAATGTTGTTTTTATTTGCAATTCTTTTATGGCTAGATAGGTTGACCATTTCTTCATGTGTTTATTGGCCATCCTTCTTTCCTCTTCAGAGAAGTTTCTCTTTAAGTCTTTAGCCCCAGTTGTACCTTTGAAGATTTGTTTTTGAGGGATTTCATTTTTTGAGTTCCAGGTACATTTTAGATATGAGACCCTTGTCCATTGTATTGGTAGTGCAGATCTTCTTCCAAACGATGGGCTTTCTACTGATCTTGCTAGCTATGTCCTTTGTCATGCAGAAGCTCTGCAATTTTATGCAATCCCATTTGTCCTATTTGTCTTTGTTTTTTTTTTTTTTTGTATTTCTGGGTCTCTATTAAGAAAATTTCGGCCTGTGCCACGGAGACCTATGGATTCTCCTATTCCATCCTGTAATGTTTTCAGAGTAAGACTTCAAACTTTTAAAGTTTCAAATATTACAGGAAGATCTTTGATTCATGGTGAATGGATGTGAGTAGATTGAGCTGTTGCATACATTCGTGTGTGTGTATGTGTGTGTTTGTGTGTGTGAGTTTTTGTGTGTGTGTGTGTGTGTGTGTGTGTGTGTGTGTGTGTGTGTGTAAGGGGGTTATGTGTATCATTGAAATCAAGGATAAGGAACTTGGTTCATTTTTCTGAGATATACGTTATGGTGTTTCTTTGTTGGTGGTAGGCTCTCATTGCTTGCCTTTGCTGATGTGCACATTCCAGCTCAATTTTTCAATTAAAATTTCTTAATCATTATTGAACATATAATGCTCTGATATTGCTTTGTCTTTAGTCTGCCATCTAGGATCTTCTTTTCCTCTTAAATATTAACATTCAATATGAATTTTAGCTCCTAATTTTCCCCTTTAATTTGCATTTTGAAATATGAATTATAATACCTTTGATCTCTGTATTCCTGAAGAAAAACCATTTTGAATTTTCTGTGTAATGTAATAACACCTGGACAGACTTGTTAGCACCAAGACCTTAAATTTTCTTTTGTAGTTTTAGTTTAAAATAACCCTCCTTAATGATTTTTAAAATGGGTTGACAAAGAATTGCCACAATGCCTCACAACGTTTATCTTTCACTTTGTCTATGCTTCCTTGTCACTGCTAAATTGTTCTGGATGCCTGTATTAACTACCCCAACCCCTGCAACGCTGTTGCTGCTACCCAATTTCCTGCCACTGCAACTCAGCAATTACAGTCACAATTACCCTTTCCCTGGTACTCCTTTTCTCTGCTATACATTTTGCTACCCATAACACCATGGTTCCAGCCACCTGATCCCTGACACCCCTGTCTCTGCTACCACATTCCCAAACAAAGCAAGGCAATAGTAGGCACAGACAGTCTACTTGGGTACCCCTCTTGCAGGCTAAATGGGACATTATTACTCAGGTATTTATCATGAGGGACTAACTAGTGGTGGAAAGAAAAGACGTTACTCAGAGGGTACTAAAATCTAAGGATATCAACTTATAACTTGTTACTAGGAAAATCAGGCCCTAAGGTGAAAGTTAATGAGAAAAGAAAATTAGACAAAAATATTGGGGATGATATAAATAAAAGTTTTAGCTTAATCTCTTCTACCAGTGATCTAAATGATTTTATGACATAGATATATAACTACTTTACATTTTAAAAAGTATATGAAGATGCACATTTATGTGGTACTTATATTAATTTATAGAATTGTTGCATATGCTCAAGTTAATGATACTCAATAGTTTATGGGTTATGATATGCTCATGTGTCTGCCTTTGGCAATATGAACTGAGCTCTCTAACAATAAATGGAATTTCATTGTGAAATACTACAAGGATATTACTGAGGCTAATACCAAAATGAAAGCTGGAACAAGAAAAATGAACAAAGCTACAAGTTTGAAGGGAAGGGGTCAGTGGTAAGGGCTATGATAAAAGAGAAATTCTTCACCATGGAATCTTGGAAGAATACAATGTGTCTTGTTGACTTACTAGCTTTTCAAACATTGTTAGAAAGCAGAACATGATTTTTTATTCTTGTTTTTGGGACCTCTTTAATGAGTGGTGACACAAAAAATTATTGAAATGACTGAAAATCCACTGACATGAATTATTAGATTAACATTATACTCAAAGTTGCCTTGAGATGCAGGCAGGCTGAATTCCTTTCCAATTAAATTAATGGAATAAGCTTCCTTTTGAATGGTTGGACAGTCCAAGACACTCGTTCCAAACAAGAGAAGATACTGGAGAGGAAAAAAAGATGAAGGAGAGTCAAGGCTGCTGAAATTAGCATATTTCCCATTTGGATTTTAATGGGTTGTTTCTACAAAGAATTAGAATTTTATTTTAAGATAATAATTTCAAAATGGATGTGCTAAAGGATAGCTTCGAAATGTAATATATAATGCTGTTGGATTACTTGAAGACAAAGTTTACAGAAAACTTTAAATTCTAGAAAAACTGTAATGTACCAATAAATACCTAGAAGAAATATAATTTAAAAATTCACCTGTTCAAAGCAAATCCTGGAATGAAAGTCTGTGAATCACTTATCTCAAAACAGGAAGTGCGACTGTGGCTCAATTGGGAAAGGGCTCCCCTTGAGCGAAGAACTCTGGGATATGTTAATTCTGAAGCCCTGAATTCAAAGACCTTGATTGATAAAAAGAAATTTTAAAGAATTAAATCATTAGGGCTGGAAGAAGATGCATGAGGTCCTGGGTTCAATTCTTCAGCACCACATAAGCAGAAAAAACTAGAACAATAAAATTTTGTCTCAATAAAACCAAACAAGAAAGGAATAAAAAGTAAACCAGAAAGGAATACACAGTTGGAAATTTGGCTAATTTTGTCATTATGCTTTGAGAAGTCAAGTTTCCTAGTGAAATGCTACTCATATATAATCCTCAGTTGTGTTTTAAATGTTGTCTTCATTTCAGAACATTTCTAGATGCAAAAGAGCTCATGATTCCCAACCAGAAATTTGAAAAATTAAGTATCATTCTGTTAGAGTCCCAAGAAATGATGAACGATTACAAAAGTTTAAACCTGATGAAATAGGAACGTTCATTTAATGTAGGACTTTCTAGACCTGTCTAAATTAGAATTTAGATTTAAAATAGATATTTTTTGTGTATAATTTAATATTCTATAGGATACCACAAAATTCTTTTCAAGTAAAAGATTTAATTTACAAATTCCCTAATGAATCTGGTATTCTAATTATCTAGAATATTCTTTCAAGTGAGGTATAATAAGAACTTAGTTAATAGATAATTCCACCAGTTCATGTGTAAAATGATAATGTAAATAATCTAGACAAATTGTCAACAAATTGATCATATTAATTTATAAATATAGAAAAGGAGCCATCTTTTGAGACATAGGTGTAACGTGGTATGAAGAGAGTAATTGTGTGACATCTTTTTTTTTCTACCTATACATAACACAGGAAGAAATTTCCTTAATTATGTACCTCTGTATACAATGAGAAAAATGGTACAGTTGAGGTTTGTTTTTATTTTGTTTTTGTTGTTTGGTTTGTCCTAGGGCTTAACCTCTGGGCTTGGGCACTGTCCCTGAGCCTGTTTTTGCTCAAGGCTACTGCTCTACCACTTGAACCTCAGTGCCACTTGGGTCTGGCTTTTCATTATGAGTTTATTGGAGATAAGAATATAAGGAACCTTCTTGTCTAGATGGGCTTTCAAACATAATCTTCAAATCTTAATATTTAGATATACAGATCTCCTATATATCTATGATAGATAAAATATATAATAAAAATATATATGATAAAAATAAAAATACATAATATTTGCAAGTGTTCTGATCTCAAGAACACCACTGCGGGGAAAATGACGTAGCAAAGTTTAGTGTAGCATTCTTGACACAATAGGAAGGGCATCACATTAGCAGAAGTGCAATATTTTTTGACAATGGTAATAAAGTTGTCATGATTTGAATTTAAGGAATTTTTACGTGCACCTTACAAGTTGGAAATTGTTGAGCTAGGATGACTTTACGGCATAAAATGTTGGGATTGATTGCCATAGAAATAATAGCTTACTCTGATGAACTTATGTTTACTCTTAAGGAAATAATTATTATAGACTTCATAGTTTTAACCTCTACCAGAACGTGTCTTTATTTCTGTTGACTTTTAAATATGTAACGCCTCATTGGAAACTGCATCTATTGCTGAATTAATTAAAATGCAAACAGGTACTGTTTTGAATGTCTCTGGTATGGCATGTTCAGAATTTGAAAATGAGTAGTTAGTAGTCATAGAATGTTGAGGAACAGATATATTCTGTCCTCTTAACAATTAGTCAGCTTTCAAAGTTAGGAGTTTCCATAGAATTGAACTGATTTTTGTTTTAGTATGAGACAATACTAAAATGATGTTTTTTTCAAAATAATGGCAATTACATTCTGAAAATATTGTATAATTTCATAACATTCCAGTTGATGTCCCTCTGATAAAGAAAGAGGTCATTCAAATTAGCAGGCAAAATGTTCATTTTTTTAAAAGGTAATACACATAGAATAATATTTACTGTACCAATACAGTGAAATTATATTTTATGTAGCTCATTTTTAACTTAATTTTTTAGTCAAGCTGATATATAGAAGGGGTTGCAGTAATTGTTAGGTAGTGGATACATAACATGTTAAAAATTTTACCCCCTCCTTCATTTTTCTCACACTTTTCCTTCACCTCAATACTCCTGACAAGTTGTAATGTAAATTTCTAACATGTTGTTTGTGAGTATTGCTATTGCATTGGTTTGCCTTTTGTCCTTTGTCTTGCCATTTTATTGTTCTGCTTCCCTTGCCAAATGAAGATAAATGTATATACAATACACAGGATACTGAAATCGAATACAACAGTGCACAAACCATAGGGGAAAACACAAAAGAAAAAAGAAATCACATAGTACATTAAAAACAACAACCACAAAGAAAAACATCTGTTTTCATATCCAGGAGTTTAGTTTGCTCAACATCATTTTATGCGGTCATTTATAGATAGCTATTGAGCCATTTTTCTCATCTGCTAGGACTATCCTAGATATTTCCTAGTTATTACAAATGGGGGAAACCATGGAATCTGTTTCTTTGTGTCTTGCTTATTTTTCTTAGTAGGATTTTTCCAAGTCTTTCCATTTCCTTATGAATTGGAAGTATAGAATTCCTCTGTACATATATAAACCACATTTTGTCAATTCGTTTATCTACTGAGTGGTATTTTTTTTTAATTTAATTTAATTTTATTTGTGAACATACTGTACAGAGGAGTTACAGTTACATGGGCAGGATAATGCGTACATTTCTTACCAAGCATTGCAGCCTCCTCCTTTGTTTACCCTTCACATCCCTTCCCAGCCTCCACCCTCCCCCCCCAATCCCAATCCTTCTCCTTCCCCCCCTTCCCCCCCTTCCCCCCCCCCCATACCAACGTTGTAAAGCTCGTTTTGGACATGACAACTTGTACTTCTTATTGTTGCAACAGGTCCACCTGTATCCTTAAACAACTGGTTTTTCCCCATCTCCTCCACAAGTTATACTGACATCAAATATAGTGAAAGCAGGGGTTATACTGTGGGGGAGGGACATACAAAGCAACAAAGAGATAATCTTATAAATGTGTTAGAAACACATGCATGAAAGAAAAAAAAACATTAAAATACACATCTAAGGGTTCATTTTCCTGACATCACATTATCTGACCTTTTCCACTTGACTCATACAAAACTGAGTGGTATTTTGGTTTAAAATATGATTGCATGTAAGTATCACTTAAGGACATTCAAAAATGAGAGATGCCAACTCACCAGATATACTAATATCATGATTTCCAAGAAAGATAGTATTTTATGGTGGTACAAGTGTTGAAATATCTGGATGAGTCTAATATATATCTTGCACTGAATTAGACAGGAAGTTATCCAATATCATATAGGATTAAAATGGTAGTGACAAAATATTTCCCTTGAGAAAGATATAGGAGGCTGCCAAACGTAAGAAGTAGTTCAGATAATTTTGAATAATTTAGAAATGCAAGCTCAATTATATCTCTTTAAATAATAATTATGTAAGTGGAAGAGCAAAAAAAAAGGTAAGAGAAAAAATAACTGACAGGAGATCATTGTCCCAAGTTAGAGTATAAAAAGACATAATCTATAATTTCCAAGTTAAAGAGAGACCAATATAATATGTCCCACTTAATTTAGGTACATGCAAAATATTTACTTGGCTTTTCCCTACTTAAATGCTCCAAAATAAATGAAAACTTACAAGAAAATTTATGTGATTGCCATTGCTTCAACTTGAACACTAACTTGAACACTAACAGCCCTCTTTTTCTCACTTTGCACTTGGAAAATAGTCCCAAAGTTGATGATGTTGTGGCTGATTAGAGTCAGATTTAGGGGCTTCTACTTGTACAATTATCCCAGAATGGTTTAAAACAGTTTTCTCCCAAGATATCCAACCACATTTTCTGAAACTGTACTTTGAACACACCCTCACACCTGAGCACATCATTTGAAATTATACTTCAGCTTTTCTTGGCACATTCTACTTTGTGTCTTTGTCTTCTTTGCACATTCCTTTTGAGTTCATATTTGCTCTATTTCCGTTTCATCTGTACAAACTGCTAAGAACATTGTTCAACTACCACTTCTTGTTTGCACACACCCAGTCTATGTATGAAAGTACTTTGTCCATGTTAAGCAATAGAGTAATACTCACTCTCTGAGGAGAAAAGTTCCACAATATAACCCTATGCTCACATTAGAGCATGTAGAATTTAAAGCATTTTGAGAGAACAGTGATATTAGAATTGAAAGGCTCCTTAGGGAAATTTTCTTTGAGCTCATTAGTTTACGCAGGAGAAATATAAATATCCACAAAATCCGGAGCTAATTAGTAAGTATCCAAATTAACATTAGATTCTAGATGTTGTGTTAATACAAGTCACGATTGTATTATTGTTACATCTGAAACCTTCACAACCTGACAATGCGTATGAGAAAATGAAAGAAAGGCATTAAAGCAAAATGTCTTATCTTTTTAAGCATTTAATCCTAGTGGTGAGAGTAATGTCTGAATTTTTCCATTCAATAAAAGCTTGAAGTTTATAAGAACATTTTTCTACTTATAAGAATTTGTGTCGGTTGATTGACAGGATTATTTCAGCATGGAGATATACCTAAGAAGAATTAGATTTCAATAGAGTATTTGGCAGTTATGATTTGTTAATGTCTATTGAGGCATTTTCTGTTCTAAAGAAGAATCAGTTCAAAGAGTCTTCAGTCACTTCAGTAAAACTGTATGTTTAATCTAATACTTGGTGTTACTTGTCCTACATTTATAATGAGTAGGCTGATAAGATATCCAAACATATCTAAATATATTTCAATAAAATCTCAAACTGATATGGATAGATAGGTCACTAATTGGAACTGTAGGACAAATTAGGCTTTTCTGTGCTGTAGTTCAATCTATAATCTCCTGGCTAAATAAAGTTTCCAAAAATATTCACAGAATACCACTAAGAAAAGTTCATGACAGTTATATCTGTATAATATTTCTAAGGTCAGGATTAAAGCATTTGTTCCTAACATTTAGAATCAACAGGATCTGTTGAATTAATGGATCCAGAATTTTATGTCTTCACATTCATATCTCAACATTTTATCAATATGACTCTAACCAAAACACTGTTCTTATTGAACTTGTCTATGTCCTTTTACTTTTCAAATCCAAATAATAGATTTCCTTCAATATCTTCCTGAAAATTCTTTCCTTCCTTTTCTTCTGAAAATCTGTGTTTATTACATTTTTGTTTCCTTATTTATCTCTTTCCTCCAATCTTGTCCACACTGGTACTCACATTGTTCACACTTTTGTCAGAACTTTCCTTTTCCTCATCCCTTTAATAATGTCCCTGAATTTATTATTATTTTTCATATTCATGGTCGTGAATATTTTGATGATGTCCAAATAGACCTATCTTTAAATCTGTTTAGCATAAACCTTAGAACTATCAGAGAGTTTTTTCCTCTAAATCCATCTTTTCCACCTGTAGTCCTTATCACCAAGAATGTAACTAACACAGTTAGGAGACAGAGATTTGGAAACACTTTAGATTTCCTCTTACCCTACCTCCATCCATTAGATAAGATGAATGATCAAGATTTTCTCAGTTTCTGTCATAATGTAATTTCTATGCACTCCTTTTCATGTCCCTGACTCAAGCTTATTGCAAATACTCATTACCAGCCACTTGGTCCTAAAACAACTGTTTACAAAGTATGCATTTCTCCCCATAGTCTTTTCATATTGTTCCTCTCTATCACCCAATGACTCTCCTTGTAAGCACACAGAGTGAACAACTCAGACAAAAATTCTACTATCATTATTTACTCACAACAATGACTGGTGGTCTTACATTTCTCATCTGTAAATGGATGTAATTTACCAGAAATATTGAAGAATATATTTGTTGAATTCTAAAACAAGGAAAAAGAAAAATGAAGAGTCCTTACATTTTCTAACTTAGATTTCAAATAAGGAAATAGTCAAATTCAGTTTGTTGGTATAAAGTCAGAAATAGTTTCATCCTGAAATAAAAATAAATTTTAACTCCTGGCTCTACAGCCTGTGTCCTTATAGTGAAACTGAAGATGTGTAAATAGTATTATATAAATTGAGTCATGTATTTACAGCTGTACTGAAGAACATACATTTAATATATCATTGGAAAACATTGGTTATTGAATGGTATCTATATGAGAATGTTATTTGAACTAATCACACAAAGTTGGAACCTACATCTTAGTCCATCAAAATGTGGAAATAAAGGATTTTATTTATAAGAAAATAATACTACCAAGAAAGGTGAATATACATTAGAAAGACTGCTGGAATAACATTAGGGATTTTACTGTCTCTACCTGTTTATGTGATTGTATTTCTTCATATTCAAACTCTCCTCTTGTTATTCTGTTTTTTGTTTTGTTTTGTTTTTGGTTCGTCATGGGGCCTGGACTCTGGACCTGGCACTTTCCCTCAACTCTTCAGCTCAATGCACTCTACCACTTGAGCCACAGTGCCACTTCCTCCTTTTTCTGCTTATGTGGTGCTGAGGAATCAAACCCGGAGCCTCATGTAGGCAAGCCAAGCAATCTGCCACTGAGAGGCCTTCTTAGCCCTCCTCCTATTATTTATATTTTTTGGGGGGGTACAGTCGTAGGCCTGAACTCTGGGCCTAGGTTCTGTCCCTCAGCTCTTCAGCTCGAGGCTAACTCTCTACCACTTGAGCCACAGCGCCACTGCCAGCTTTTTTTTTTTTTTTTGCTTATGTAGTGCTGAGGAATAGAACCCAGGGCTTCATGCATGCAAGGCAAGAACTCTACCACTGAGCCACCTTCTCAGCCCCTCCTGTTATTCTTATTGTATGTAATCCAAAACTGGTTATAACTATGCATTCAATGTGGGAAATCCAGCTTCAAAGATATCTAAGTTTTTTTTTTCCTTTTCAATCACAATATCGTCATTATCAGGCTACACTGTAGTCATCATCCTCTCCATCAAAATTATTATTAGCATTGTAAGTGCTAATTATTGAACGTTGGATATGTGACTATTATTTTATTTCCATTTGTCTTTTGATTAATAATTTTAATGTTACCACTGTGCATGCATCCATATTGAGATTTTGAACAAATAAACAAAAAAACTAAACCATATCAGGTAGCTTGACTATGTGCTTATAACAAATTATGGAATAGATTTTTTGAAGCATTGCAAATTCCTAATCAGTATGAATTAACTTACTCTCTCCCCCTAACTTTAATCAAATATTTAAGAGTTTGGGCAGAACCTTTTCAAGTAATATGCTGTAAATGTTAGTACAATATCATGTGTATATCTAAAATTCCCTGAAAGTAATAAACTCTACTTTCTATTTAAATATTAGTTATTTTATTCTAGGAAACTTTTAGAAAAATAGTCTGTATATCTTTGAAATGAAAAAGGTCAAAAATAGTAGCATAAATGTTTTAAAGGGAGTCTGTCTTTCTTTCTCTCTCTCTCTCTCTCTCACTAAATATATATATATATATATATATGTATATATATATATATATATATATCTGTCCTCTGTCTATATATATAAATGTTATGTGTAGAATAGTACATTTTTAGAGATTATTTGTTTTCAGAAATATATACATATATCTAAATTTATGTGTAGAATGATATACATTATACTGAAACAAGCTTCTTAAAACATAATTTTAAAAAACTCATGAAACCAAGAGCCAGTAACTCACCCTTATAATAAGAGCTATTCTGGGTGCTGAGATCTAAGAATTGTTTTCGAAACTAGCACAGACAGAAAAGTACTTCTAAGATTCTTATCTCCAATTAACCACTAAAAAAAACACCCACAACAACCAAATGTATCACATTAATTTCACAAAAGCTTCTTTTAACTGCTGTGAACATTTCTTAGAAACATGACTACATGCCCCTGGAAAATGTTAAGTGAAAGTATAGAATATTTACATCTATGTTAAAGACGTGACTATTTAGATTGCTTAAGATATTTATGTAATGGTTAGAAGTTAAGAATAATGGTAGGTAGCTAATATATTTGGGCTGTTTTTTTTATTCTATTTTACAATAGTAATAAATGATATTTATAATGATTATATAAAATTACTCTTGCTTGGTATTTGAATTATCATAAGTGATAAATATTTTTAAAAGATTTCCAAAGCAAAGGAGTATCAATTCTTTTGTAATTTCAAAATAATTAAGAAAATGATTTCATGGCTTTTTCACTCTAAGTCTATATTTGTTTTCTTGTCCTAGTTTTCATATGTTAGAAGAAATTAAAATTCCAAAAATTTCATGGATATTGGCATTCAGGAACATCTTCACATACACTAATATTGGAGTCCCGTAAGTGGAATTGTTTTATTTCATTTGTTACTCACAAATAAATCAAGATGATTGTGTATTTTGTTCTTTTCACTGCTTTTGGCTCTTATCTTGAGAATACATTTTTCCTAGCAAAGTAGAGATAAGCAATTGGATTGAGTAAGTAACATATGACTTTCATAAAATGCAGATGCATAGATTTGTGTCTTCTGTCATTTGCTAAAAAGTTTCTTCCAGAAAAGTTTCTCAATTACTTAGAAGTTTTTCCCTTTACCCTCCACAAATTATACTGACATCAAATACAGTGAAAGCAGGAGTTATACTGTGGGGGAGGGACATACAAAGCAACAAAGACATAATCTTATAAATGTGTAAGAAACAATCGCATGAAAGAAAAAAAAAAAAATTTGAATACATATCTTAGGTTTCATTTCCCTAACATCATCTTATCTGACCTTTTCTGCTTGACTCAGACATATAATAGATATTGCAAATAAGGGAAAGCATGGGGGAAAAATAGGGATACAGGTGGACACATTGCAGCAATGAGATGTACAAGTCGTTATGTCAAAAAAGGAACTTTACAACTTTGGTGGGGGGGGTGGGTAGCGGGGAGGATTGGGTGGGGACCCGGGGGAGGTTGGGAAGGGTTGGGAAGGGGAAACAAAGGAGGAGGCTACAATGTTTGATAAGAAATGTACTCATTATCTTGCCCATGTTATTGTAACCCCTCTGTACATTATTTTCACAATAAAAAAATAAAAATAATAAAAAATACTTAGAAGTGATGCATAATTCCTAGGTATTCCAGTTATCACATATACTTTTGGATTGAGTTATCTCTGTATAAACTCAAACGGACAAAATACCCTCAAAATAAACAGAAATCACATCTTTGTTTTAAATGCAGTAGTTTACAAAGAGTTTTTAGCCAACACCAAAATCATTTTTTTAGCTATTCTACATTTTGTGTGAAGAAGTTTTAACAATAGTTTATTTTTCTTGACATGCAATTCACTGGCAATATATTATCTCCTTTTATTGTATACATTTTAGTACTTTGGAAGTGAATTGTACCTTCATAGGTTTTCAAAGCCTAATTTTCACAAACTTGCATTTCTTCAAAGAGAAATGCTGTAAATTTTAGAACAGACATTAAAATAGGTATAAAATTCAGTAACAGGAATTTGTCCAGCATACGTCCTCTATAGTGTGTCTTTTCAAAATTTGTTTTTGGGGATCATTTCCAGGGTCTCACACATACTATTCAAGTTCACTGTCAATTAACTGCGTTCTCTGTCCAAAAAAGTTTTTTATTTCTGTTGAATACATTCATAGAAGTGTAATGCCTGGATCCTGTACAAATCTCTTTCACCTTTTGAAGACTTGAAAACTTGTTTGCTAAAATGATTGCAGTATTATACAAATCAATTACTATGAGAAGTATATCAATTTCTTCACAAATGTATTACTATATTTTGCGTCCTCTTTTTATATTATGGTCATACTAGTGTATTTTCTTTTTATTATTTCTTAGACAATAAAGAGGAGCTTATTTCATATGCTCCTCCTATTGACTATTAATTTACATATGTTATTTAAAGAAATATCCTATTCAGGAAAAAAATTTATATAGAATTAGAAGATATAAAATACTTAAGTTTCAGAATCATTGTAGCATTAACATTGTAGCATTAAAAAATATGTGCCCTCTATCTGTTGGATATGGTTTCATTTCTGTTATACTGGCCTTTGAATTATGAAAGGTTATCACTTGATATAATCCAGTTCTTGATTTTCTTTAGCCACTAATGTTTTCCATGTCAAATTTTTAGAAACCTTTACTGATCCAATGTCATGAATTTTTACATTTATGTTTTATAGGTTTCTACATCTCACATTTATTTTGATAATCATTCTTTATAAGGTTTGAGGTAGGCAAGGTGCCTGTGGCTTATGCCTGTAATCCTAGCTACTCAGGAGGCTGAAATTTGAGGATCATGGTTTAAAGCCAGCCTGGGCAGGAATGTCCATGAGACTCTTATCTCCAATAAACCACTATAAAACCGGAAGTTTTGCTGTTGCTCAAGCAGTAGAGTGCTCACCTTGAGCTGAAGAGCACATAGACAGCGCCCATGCCCAGAACCCACGACCAACATACAAACAAACAAACAAAAGATTGAGGTAGTAGTCTAAGATCATCCTTTAAATCTAGAGAGGCAATTGTGCCAATACAACCATTTAAGATTCTGTTTTTATTTCATAAAGTCATAGCATCCTTTTCAAAACCTGTGGACCATAAGACTAAGAATTTATTTTTGAAAAATCTGTTACCTTCTTCTATGTGTCTGTTCTTAAAGTAGAACTATGTTATCTTCACTAAACATGGTAATAGGATTCAAAGCTAGTATGAAGGTTCAAGCTACACCATTTTACAAGATTGTTCTGATGACCTGTATTCCTTGATTTTACATACGAGATTATTGAGCAGGTGGACCAATACTCTCCAGAGATATCTAGATGTTTGATAGTCACTCATATTTCGCACATTGTGAAAACACAAACCCCTGATATTATATATAGAGAAATGTCTTTAGAGATTGCTCAAAGCAAACTAAAATTAATTTAGGAATGAGGTAAGATTTAGATAACATTATAGCATAATAAAGTTGAATGATAACGACTTCAGCTGTACTACAGAAAAGAGAGAGAAGGGAAGAATGGTGGGCCACATAGGAGCTGTATGTCATTGGTATTGTTTCAAAAAACAGAAAGACTTCAGAGAAGAGAAGGAGAAAAATAAAGTGTCCTGAATCTAGTTTCTTTTTAATCCACCTGATAGTTTGGACTGAAAGTCAGATAACATGGAAAAAATAAAATAGAAAATAAAGCATTGTATAGAGCTTTTACAATGTAAAAAAGTTGTAATAGGAATATAATTAATTTCATAAGAAATAAGAGAAAGAATAACAATAACAATTGCTAACGTGGATAGAAGATGGATCACATTTTATCATATATAATTTTGAAAAAGCATACTAGGAATGACAATTTAAAAGTCATAACTTAAAACACAATTTGTATTATAACTAGACAGTACAGTTCAGTGGTAAAACATTGGCCTCACATATGTGAAGCAATTGTTTGATCTCCCAAGCATTTCAAAGTACACACACAAATAACCCAAATAAACACACACACACACACCACATACACACATTTGGAATATTGTTATTAACATATTAAACAGAAGAAATAATCACAAACAATAAAAGTATTTTAATATATGAAATCATAATATTGCTCATACTATTTAAAAGTTTATTAGAAATAAAATAGTCACAAGATACTGCGATTCTTATACATTAAGTAAATTGATTATTAAATAATAAAAGACGTGAAATTTTTCAAAAAAGTTTTAAATAATAAACATTTTGAAACATGTATCCTTTTATTTTGACAAAAGATTGATGTTATTGGTGTTTTAACTCAAGATTTAGAATATGGTAACCTGGTCCTCTATATCTTGCTAAGGATGGCTATATCTCTAATCATTTCACTCTGGAAATTTTATGATAAGGTCTAATAGTTTCCCGGTCTCTCCCGAATTACAAACCCTATTTACATTTCCCACCATAGTTAAAAAATGGAAACTACAAATCATTATGCCCAGCTCAAACAGTTTTTTTTAAATTCAAGTACAAATATTTCCAAAAAGTGACCATGTAATGAAGCCTTTTTTAATAATGTATGTGATTCTTGAAAATACAGTATTTGTTACCTGCACAAATATGTTTAGAACTATAAGAAAATAAATTTATTTAAATTCACCAACCGTATAAAATTTAAGAAAATAATTTTAAATATTCACATGTTAACTATTTTGAAAGCAAAATATATGTCTGAATGATTTACATGTGTTAAAATTATGCAAAACTAAATTAACTAATCCTACATCTCTGAAAAAAGTATTACTATAAGGAAACAAAACGAAATAAGTTCAAAATTTGAAATTTAGAAAATAAAATGAAGTGTACTCTTTAGTTGACCTAAGTAACTGTAAGCCCTCTGTATATCAATTTTATAATAAAAAATGCATGAACAAAGAAAGAAAAGTACCCATTGGACAATAGCGACAGGAAAAGCATCAGTAGTTTTTTTTTTGAGTGTGCAAAAATATCAATGGAAGAGATAACAATGCTCCTTCCATAATAAATGTACTCATTACCTTATTTATATAAACAGAAAAAAAAAAGCTGGAAGTGGCACTGTGGCTCAAGTGGTCGAGTGCTAGTTTTGAACTAGCCTTGAGGAACAGCGCCCAGGCCCAGAGTTCAGGTCCCACGACCAGAACCCCACCAAAACAAAAAAAAAAAAAACAAAAAAAAACCAGAATTACTAGAAACCATTAGTGAAAAACTTTTTAAAAAACTGCCCTAAGTACCCAAGGAATGTAATTTGATGATACTATTTAAATACTTCAACTTCAACAGAGAAACCAAAAGTTTAAAAACTGTTACAAAGTAAAGTAATAATCAGAATATATTACTACTAATAATAATCATAAGATAAATTTATAGTGGTAATCAAATATGTAAAAAATGAGGCAATTTGCCATTCATTGGCACTTAATAAGTGAGAAAGAATTTTCTAGGTCTTTTTAAATATATAATAAGTTTAATGAAGAAACTATTCTGTCACATCACATGATAATTAGATGAACCTGATATTAGAACAAAGAGCAGATTGTACTAAGTTTTTGTATGTTAAAGTATATACTTATTTTGGTTGTGGGAAAGTGTTTTCAACTTGTGGTATTGTTTTTGTTAGACTGGTGTCATATCAGTGGTTAATTTTAGGATAA
Organism: Dipodomys spectabilis; assembly: GCF_019054845.1. Taxonomy (NCBI): domain Eukaryota; kingdom Metazoa; phylum Chordata; class Mammalia; order Rodentia; family Heteromyidae; genus Dipodomys; species Dipodomys spectabilis. Next base: position 2,507,062 of record NW_024870951.1, read on the forward strand.
GGGTTCCCTTTCCACAAGAACATGCACCTGATCTTTCTTTTTAGCCTTACCATTATCAATGGCATAAGAGTTGCACACCAACTTGTCTAGCTTCCTACCTTGGCTGGCCTGGATTCTGCAGTCCATCCAATCTTAACCTGTAGATAGTGCAGGATGGTGGAAATGATCCGATGTACCCAGCTATAGATTGAGAAGAAAGTCCACTAAACTTTTGGCCTTGATTCTGTTGTCAAGCTTCCTCAGTAGTTAAGAGTTTAGATGGGAGCTTCTGATGACAAGCAGTAAGAGTATTTCTTAAAGCAACTAGACATATATATGACTTAGGAATGTGAACACCTCAGGACAAGAATAAAAGAGCAGTGAAACGTAGAGGATAGGCCCAATTTTAACTAGCTACTTGGAGGATGAATAAGTTTAGCTAGCTGTTCTGGAGGATGAGATATGAAGACCAATATTCAAAGCGAGTCCAATCATGAATATACATGTGATTATCTCCAAAAAAACAGAAGTAGAACAATGACTCAAGTGGTAAACCACTATCTTGGTCACAGAAGCTTAAGGATGATGAAAGAATGAATGAGCACTAGCACATGTGCATGTGTGTATACGCATGCATGTGTACACACACACACACACACACACAAGTATTTAATATGAATTTCTTTTTTTACCTTGCTCTACTCTATTTCCCTGTATTAGTTTACAAATTAACAAAATCAACTAAGCAGCTCTTTACATACAACTCATCATGTTTAAAGTCAACTCTTCTTTTAGAAGCATGCTTTTATTTGACTCAAATGTAAGCTACTTAGGAGTTTGATTCTTCTCCCTCAATTCTGTAGAATTAGATGATTGTTTAGCTTCTTCCAAGCAATATAATTTTGTGGAATCCTGCATCAAGCAACGTATTTCTTTCACTAGAAGGGAAGCCTCTGTCAAACCATTAATAATAGGTTTTTCTTCTCTTTCCTTGCAGCAGTAGTTTTATTATCTTCATATATGTCATGATCTGTCTGTGTATGACAAAGACTACTGTGAAAATAAAAAGACCCTTCGCAGTACTTATCATTTATATACCATCAATAGATATGAAGGTGCTTAAATATTACTGAAATTGCTTTGGAACAAATCATGTTCACTTTGACTATCGTGAAAAAGAAGAATTGTTTTCTCAGCACTTTAGGTAAGAACTTGATTGAAAGAAACAAAAGTAAAAGTGAGGGACAACTCAACACATACATTCAAATGAAACAAAACAACCTAAGAAAACAAATTAATTCAGCACTCAAGAACCTGCAGGAAATGCAAAGACTTAAAAAAATATCAGCTATGACAAGCTTATGAAAATCCTGACTACATTGGAGTCTCCTGTTGTGAGGATAGAGGTTAAAGCCCAGACTGGACAGAAATATCTGTACACAATGCCATGCACCTATTATTCTAAATTCCAGGAAGAATAACATAACATGGACTGAGCCCAAGGTCATATACAAGTATCTGAAAAATAATCAGGATTATTTAGGGCTGGGACATGACAAAGTGGTAAAAACAACCATTTAGGGGGCACACGACACTCAATTCAAACTCTAATGTTTGGGTATTAAAGTAAAAAGCTATGAATTTAAACAATTGGAATAATTGTAAGATTTGAGTATTTTAGTGGAAAAATGCATGAGAGAGATAGAATGAACCCATGGTGCAATACTTTCAACTTAAGTGAAAATGTTTTATGGTACTTCAGACAAAACAGTTACCTTGCAAATGAGCATGGTTTTGCATTTTGGTGATGGAAATACTTTACTTACACAGATGTAAATTAAATAGATTTTATTTGGGTAGATTGTACTTCTTGAACTAAGAGCCTGGATGATGTCCCTGAGATTTTTCTCTCAAGGCTACTACTCTATCACTTTGAGCCACAGTTCCAATTCTGATTTTCTGTTGGCTGTTTGGTGATAAGAGGCTCCTGGACATTCTTGCCCAGGATGGCTTCAAACCATGATCGTCAGATCTCAGCCTCCCGACTAACCAGGATTCCAGGCAATAGCCACCGATAGTTTTAATAATTTAGTAAATTGTACAGTTACTGTAGTTATTCATTATCATTATAACCTGTGTAATATATGTGTGTATGTATATATCAATGCATACGGGTAGAAATATTTTAACATATTTTTGTATCTACAGTAGATTTATGAAGTCATCCATTATAAAATAAAATGGAAACAAAAGTTAATAAGGATCAAAACAAAGGAAATTATCACATATTTCTTGTTGTTGAATGGAATACGAATTGAGAGAATCCGTTTGGGAAAACCATCTCTACATTAACAAAATGGATAAAGCTATTGATTCCAATCCATCTATTTGCCCATGTTGTGCAACCTCACACATGAGTGTCAAAATCAAAAAACACTTTTTGCCTTTGCTTTCAACTCACCTGTTATAATTTACGGATTAGATGAAGTAATCAAATAAAGATTAAAATAATGTTATGTGAGGGTATGACTAAGACCTGAAAATGGTTTTAAATATGATAATAGCTAATTAAATTGCATATTTCTTACTTTTACTCTGTCATGTCCCTCATTCCCACATTAGGAAAGTATATAGAAGGTTTTCACTGAATTATATGTACAATTATGAAAAAAATGTATTGAAAAAATATAGGCACAGTGTGGTTTTAGCTTATTGAGACCTGTAGGTGGAATTGTGTTCTTGAGGACTTGCAATACATTGTGATGAAGATGAAGGGAGGGATGTGCTTATTCTGGAAAACTGGCTAGGGGATTCCTCCCATAAAGGTAGTGATGAATTCTTCCAAAAGGTTACAGTAAAATCACTTTCACAACCATGTTCACTGCTGCACTATTCACTGTAGCCAAGTTACGGAAACAGCCCAGATGACCTTTGGAGGAATGATGGTTGGAGAAAGTGTGGCACATATACACAATTGGATTGCATCCATCCATTTTGACGACTGTTACATTATTTGTAAAGAAATGAATAGATCTAAAAATATATTAAGTGAACAAAGTCAGAGCCAGACACACAAAGGACCCATGTTCTGTCTCATATTTGGAAGCTAGAAATTTATACAAGTTTACACAAAAATATTAACCAAAGCATGCTATTTGCAGAGGAGTATTTCAAAGGTGTAATTTCTTATAAAATTGAACTTTACTCAAACAAAATGAATACCAGGAAACTATCACTTGGAAGATGCGAGTGGAAGTCAAAAGGAAGAAATAAAGAGAGTTATGGAGGAAGAGAGTGAAGGTATAATATTCAATGCAGATGTATGAAACTAGAAAAAATTAAAGTGGGGTGAGGTTTGGAAGGGTGTGGAAAAGTTATATAAAGATCCATTATATTAAAAAAACTGATTTGTTGAATGGAAATACCCTTGTACAAGTATTTAAGATAATGAAAATATAATTAAAAAATGGTGACATCTGATCTTAAACTCTATTTCCATTTCTTTTAAAAATAAAATTATTTGCTCTATAATTTGATCAGAGGGATGGATTTTGTGGCTAGCTAAATCATTGCACATCTGTCTCTCTCCCTCTTATGGTTTTCATAGGTAATATGATTGCTCCATAATTATCCTAATTTATTTTGCTTTTATATTTTTTAGTTGCATCATTTCATTTTCTACTCTGTCATTTCCCAATTCATTTACATATAAGACATTATTTCCTATTTTCTCATTTCTAGAATAAGCTGCCCATGAAGACACCACTGGTCCTCATTTTCAGTCTGTCCCTTTGAATACGGAGGAAAACCTTTCCTCTGCTCTCTACCAAATCCCTACTCTCCAGTTAGAATAATTTAGAATAGTAAAAATGAAAAAAAGAGAAAATAAATAATAGTGAAAAAATGATGCAGAAAATTCACCGGATTTTTCTGACTAATTCATGCAATGTGAACTATTGGGGAAATACATGGACAGCTCATCCTCACTGGCACTCAAATTCTCTGGTTAGGCAATTCTGATGAAATTGAGGAACAAGAGGAAAAAGGGAGAAATGTTATCAATTGCAAGAAAAAAAATGGTGAAGATTCAAGCAAATTTCTTCTTTGCTGAAAATAATCGCCTTACTGCAGTGCAGAGACTACTTTCCAGAAAGGTCACTCATGTGAGTACCAGGGATAACGATGTGTATACCCCTCTTCATCGAGAAGCCTACAGTGGACACTTAGACATTGTCCATGAGTTGGTGGCTCAAAGCGGATATTCATGTAATAACTGTGAATGGCTGGACACCCTTGCACAGTACTTATACATGGAATATTACCAGAGTGGCTTCTTTATTTCATCATGATGCAGACACCAATGGCCAAACTAAAGGCCTCTTGACCCCCTTGTATCTTGCTGCTGGGAATAGATATAGCAAAGATACGCTGGATCTCCTTCTATTTAACCATTATAACAAACCAGATCTGAAGCACAACTTGGAAGAAACTGCATTTGATCTTGCCAAGAGGATAAGTATGTATCACTATCTTTTTGAAGTTGTGGAAGGCTGTACAAATTGTTCTCCTAAGTCCTAATGGCTTGGGTAAGTTTCTTAAATTTCAAAATTGCCAGTCCGTCCCATCTGTTCATACAAAATATTTTCACAATACAAAGCAACAGCAATATCTTACTTTAAAAATTCATGGATTCCATGGTATTCTTCCAAGTGAATTGCCTGACTTTGATGTCAAAATATATTCGAGTTGTTTGTATACATCAATAATGATTTCTATAGAGTTTGTGATTTTTTAAATCAGAAATAATTTTAACTTATCTGTTAAAATGAGTAGTAGAGAAACTAAAGATATTTCTGGTGCTTGTCTGAAAAAAGTATATTTTAAAATATTTAATATTCTGTTTGTATAATGTCCATAATCTATTTCTTTCTCTCCTAGATAAAATAGTTTGAATTCGACATTGTTTTATAATATATAAGTTCATTAATAAATGTGTCCTTTCAGATTGCTTTCCATATGGAAACAGTTTAAGATTCCTTTAATTCCTAGGTCCTTATAGAATTTTATTTCTTTGGGATAAAATGACAATGTTTTATAAAGTTTTATAAAGGTTATGTTATGTAAAGGCTTTTCTAAAAAGGTGAAGATTGAATATGCTGATGACAAAATAACTGTTATTTCTACTATTTACATGTATTATTACACTTGTGTATTTGTAATCAACTTTTTAATAACGGTTTTTCATTTCTTGCATCTGAAGAATGAAAAATATGTAATCCTTCACAAATTTTCATATCTTCCTTGTGCAAAAGCAATGTTAATCTCTGTATTGTAATTCAGGTAGACGAGCTGCTGAAGCATGTAGTATCCTGTAAATTTAAGTAGTTAATGATGCAATCTTAAGACAGGCATATATTCTAGATTACCTATTTGTAACAAGGAAACCTTATTGTTCCCATATTTGCTATTCATCTTATTTCTGTAAAATTCTGTGTATGGTGGAAAAAAATTATATTGTGTGTTCGATTGCTCACATTTGCAATTTTTGTCAATAACTATTTTAAGTCTTTTTCATTTGAAATTTGATCATACTTTGAAGCCTTTATAGCTACGTCCAAAGGTGATGGATTTTTAAGTACTTATTTATTAACTGATTTAGCTTTGTGGAGGTAATGGATTCAAAGTAAGCCATGCTTAAGAGCTATTTCTAAAATCCTGCAGCTTAAAATTTCCCAAATGAGGTCTTACTGGCACAAATGTCTGCCTGATCCATTACTCTTGCTCCATGTAGGAACAGACCAATCAGATCATCTTACCCTGACAGCATAAATTGTCTTATTGGAGCAAAACTAATCTTAGTTACAAATGATCATAGAGTGACGAACAGGTCAGACAAAGCTGGGCTCTGGTGGCTCATGCCTGTAATCCTAGCTACTCAGGAGGCTGAGATCTGAGAATCACAGTTCAAAGCCAGCCCAGGCAGGAAATACTGCGAAACTCTTATCTCCAATAAACCACCAGAAAACCAGAAGTGGCGCTGTAACTCAAGTGATAGAGCACTAGCCTTGAGCTGAAGAGCTAAGGGACAGTGCCCAGGCCCAGAGTTCAAGCCCCATGACTGACAAAAAAAAAAAAAAGAAGTGTTCAGACTAGAGGGTATTTTTTCAAAATATAATTGTTTATTACACCCTATCATTTCAAAAGTAGCTAAAGCCAAGAAGGTGAAAAAATTATTCATATGCATGATTACCTCATGTCCTGGCCTGTCTACCATCCAACCAGGCAGGAGCTTACACCACTGATTTTCTATCACAAAATATATTCTATAGCTCCAGGAGAAGTTCATATGTTTCTCCTTGTTATTAGGCCTTAAATTGGTAATGTTTTAATCACAGTGTTTCCTCTTGCCTCTAGGCTGTACATCTCTGAAGGGTAAAGCTTTAGTTCAAATTCTACCAAAAACTGATGTAGAGGTAATGGAATAATACTCTAAAACAGTTGTCTTTTATACCCTTACCACAACAGAACAATGCAAAACATTTTCTTATATTATATATAATTATATATTTTATATTCATATGTGCTGATTTTATATTTCACACAGTGAATCTTACTGGAATTAATTGATAATTTGACAGATTAATTGATATTTATTCCAATAAACATATTGGAATATAAATAATCAGGATTAGAATATATATTAGAATACAAAAAGTATCAATGCAATGTTTTCGGTATAAACTTGTGATACTTTCTGAGTGTTCTTGGTCTTCTGAATTCACATGGTAAAAAAAAAAAAACAATGTTGTTTTCCTCTGATCTATAAGGGATTTTACTCTGCTGCTCTGTTTATTGTTTTAACTCCCTAGTCCCAAACTGTTTTTCTCCATATTTCAGAAGCATTCCTACTGACTATACTCAAATTTTGTTGATATGATGTCTAAAAGGTATTATTCTTCTACAAGCTCCACGGGTCTTAGGATCCCAGGTCCCAGTTATCCACATCATCAGATAACTAGGGCAAGAGTTCTCACCTAGGCCCATGCAACATGCAAACAGAAAGTAATTGAAGACCCATCTCAATTTCTCATTTCCTACATTTCAGGGCCCCAATTCCTTGAAATGCAGGAATTAGCAGTAAGCAATTGGGAAATGCAAGGCAACTTAAAATGCAAGATGAGATCACAAAATGTGAAAGTACAGTAATTCAAACTTTCAATTTTCAGATGACCATCCCATATGAGTGAAAAATACCACAAATGTCACAAGATTATTTGTAATACCCCTCTCCTAATGATTAATGAATGATGTCAGTCCAGCATCAGCAGGCCAAAAAATAGTTGCTGGAATGATAGATGCATAATTAGTCTACCAATGCTAGGAATACTTGTCATAGAGTTCAAATATAATTCAGAAAAAACATTAATTGAGAAGTTCCTTAGTGCTTCAAACCACTGGTACTTCAGTAAAACTTGGTTCTGTAGTGTAAAAATGTTGTCATTCTCAAACAAATGATAACCTACATTTAATTTCCTGAAAGTATATTCCTTTTCAAATAAACTTTTTAAAATCACATTTGCCAAAATAACACTTTACAAGTAGATGGTATTTAGTGACGTTATTAGTTTTTCAAGTGCTCAATCACTTCTTGACAGCTCACCGTGTGAGGCTTGACACCTCCACCTTTGGCGGCATTCCCCACACTCTCCGTTGGGCCAAGCCAAGAATTTACAATGAATATCGGCCCCCACAGATAATTCTGGACCCACTGTTTATTATAGTATCCTCATAGGAATTAGAAGAAATTGAAGTTGTATATGTCATTGTTATATCACAAACTTGATGAGACATCATTAACTCTTTGTGACCTCATCACCTCAGAGACATCACAAACGGAGACATCACAAACCCATTTTGTTATCACATTGCCATTTTACCAACATGATCACATTGTGAAAACCCAAAACTGTTATGACCTCAGAAGCTTTGAAAGAAAGCATGGCCTTTCTGACATGACAGGCCTTTTGTGTACTCATATCCTCATGTTGAGCTAATGACAATTGAGATCAGGCATGCCATTTAACATCGCAAAACCTTTGTGACATCATCACCAGTGTAACATCACATTGTCATTATGATAACATCAGCCCATCATGACATCACAAAACAACAATGACATCAAATCACATGTAATTGTGATGTCACAGATACATTGGAATGCCTATTCTGTGATTTCATTCTATTTCAAATGTTGCATGTGGGTTGATATCAGAAATACATTGTGACCACAAAAGCATTAAAATATCACAACACCTTGACGACACCACATTGCCATTATGATGATATCACTAACCTACTGTGACATCACAAAACACTCATCCTCATAAATTTTTTGACATGCTGCCAGTGTGATCCCTTTGGCAACTCTGAGTTCATAAATTGTTTAACTCATAATACTTCAGGCATGACCTGTGATATCAAAACTCCACTGGGATATCATGACCACTGTCACATCACACTGCCAGATGTCATGACCACTGAGTCACATGAGGACATCACAAACATGTTTAGACTCATTACACTTGTTCCAACATATGCCTTTGGATACATCATTATCCATTGTGAACTTAAATAGTCATTGTCAATTAGAGATCTTGCATGAGATTGTGACATCAACATCCCATTGTGAAATCACATACTTATGTGACCTCATCACCTGTATGGCATCAACATTTGTGACTTCAAAACAATAATATCTCATATAATGTTAGCATCACATTGCCAATGGGATATCTCTGTCTCATTGCATTTTTACCAGCCTATTATGTCCTCATAATATTTTACAAAATTCATGGACTTTCTGACTTCTAGCTCCTTATGTGAACTTGTATCTTCATTGTGATCTAGTAGAATGAAATTGGACATTTAATGGTGATATTACACCTTCATTGTGACATCACTATCCAAGGGTGACCTTATCACTACTTGACATCACAAACCCATTGTAACAACATATTGCCACAGTGATATCATGATCGCTTGTGATATCCCACACCTATTGTGACCGCTTAGCACCTTGGAAAAGGCACGTGGTGTTTGTGGTATCATGGTCCCTTTGGGTAACCATACCATCATTGTGAACAAAGACAACTGACATCAGACATGCCAGTGTACCATTATAAACGCATTGTGACATCATCTCCAGAGTGAGCTCACATTGTTGTTATAATACCATCAGCCCATTGTTACATCCCCAAATGACAATTACATCATGGCATTATGACATCATATTTTCTTTTTTTTTCCTTTTTTTTTATTGTGAAAATACTGTACAGAGGGGTTACAATAACATAGGCAAGATAGTGAGTACATTTCTTAACAAGCACTGTAGCCTCCTCCTTTGTTTACCCTTCCCATCCCTTCCCATCCTCCCTCCTCCCCCTAAACCCCCCCCCAAGTTGCAAAGATCGTTTTTGACATGACAACTTGAGCTTCTCATTGTTGCAACAGGTCCACCTGTATCCTTATTTAAACGACTTGTTTTTCTCTTTCCCCTCCACAAATTACATCGACATCAAATACAGTGAAAGCAGGGGTTATACTGTGGGGGAGGGACATACAAAGCAACAAAGGAATAATCTTATAATTGTGTTAAAAACAAATGCATGAAAGAAAAAAACATTAAAAATACATATCTTAGGGTTCATTTTCCTAACATCTCCTTATCTGACTTTTCTGCTTGACTCATACATATACTAGATATTGCAAATAAGGGAAATCATGGGACTTATGTTTCCTTGGGCTTGGCTTACTTCACTTATTATAATTTTTTCCAAGTCTATCCATTCCCTAACAAATGGGGGCAATGTCATTCTTTCTGATGGAGGCATAGAATTCCATTGTGTATATATACCACATTTTCTTGATACATTCATCTACTGAGGGGCATCTGGGTTGGTTCCATATCTTAGCTATGGTAAATAATGCTGCAATAAACATAGTTGTGCTGGTAGCTTTAGTGTGGTCTTGTTTGTAAACATTTGGGTAAATGCCCAAAAGTGAGACTGCTGTGTCATAGGGGAGCTCTATGTGGAGTCTTTCGAGGAACCTCCATACTACTTTCCAAAGTGGTTGAACAAGTTCACACTCCCACCAACAATGAAGTAAGGTTCCCTTCTATGACATTACATTTTCATTGTGAGGTCCTAGAGACAATGCAATTGCCTATTCTGTGATTTCATTCTATCATAAATGTGACATGTAGGTTGATTTCAGAAACCCATTGTGACCACATCATCATTGTTACCTCACAATCCCTTTGTGACCTCATATTGACATTGTGATATCATTAATGCAATGTAACATCACAAACCTGTCTTGGCCTCATAAATTTTGTAACAAGTGACTACCTTGGCCTGGGCTGGATGCTGAGAGCTAAATTCACTCTCAACCATGGACCCTCAGACCTCCAAAGAGCAGTTAAGCCATTTGTTAACTGGTCTGCAAACAACCAACCCCCAAAATAATGATCTCCAAAGCTCCACACTTCAAAGGACAAGGCTTTTTCCTTTCTCTTCAATCTCCTTCTCTACAGATCTGTCCTACCTTTCAGGTCTTTCTTTTTTTCCTTCCACCATTCCATTTTTCTCTTCAGGCTGCTCTACTCTTGACAGGCCTGCCCTCCCTTGTCCAAGTGGCCAGTTGCCGTCCTTCATCTCCTGCTCTCTTTCAATTTCCTCTCCTCCCAGGTCTTTGCCCTCCAGCAGTCTCATCACTTCTTTCCAACCAGGCCTTTAACATTTTTCTCTCCTCTTCTCTTGCTCTGAAAATGCAGCTTATATATAGGCTGTACCCTTCCCCAACTGCAATGTTTCTTGCCTTCCAGTTTTCAATTATCACTTATCAAATGTCCATGACCAATCACTTCTTGGCAGCTCATCATGTGGGGCGTGACATCCTATCTCCTTCAGCAGCATGCCCTGCCCCCTCCAGTGTCATGTACCCCCCTTCTCCATTGGTCCAGACTAGGAGGCCATGATGACTATATCTTCAAATGGTTTATAGGGGCACTTCTGATTATTACAGTGCCCTGGTGAACTAGTAGCAATTGAAATTGGACAAATAATTTTGATATTACAAACGCGTGACATAACTAACCCATTGTGACCTCATCACCACTGTGACATCACAAACCCATTGTGACTTCACATTGTTGTTTTGATACCAGGATCACATTGTGACATTCCAAATCAATTATAACCTCTTATAACATTTGAAAAATACATAGCTTTGTGCTATCAGAGTCCCTTTGAGTACCCAAAGTCCCACTGTGAAATATTGACAATTGAGAATCAGACATGACATTTTGACATCCAGTTTGTGAGATCATCATAATTGTGACATCACAATATCATTTTTATACCATCTACTCCTTGTGAAATCACAAAACTAAAATGATATGATAGAATTATAACTTCACATTGTCATGGTGACATCATAGACATTATGAATGCCTTTTCTGTGATTTCATTCTATTTCAAATGTGGCATGTAGGTTGATATCATAAACAAATCAGGAACTCATAACCATTGTGACATCACAATCCCTTTGTATATCATGTTGCCATTGTGAAATTACTAACCCGCCGTAATATCACAAACCTATCCTCTCATCATAACTTGTTTTTTTGGGGGGGTCCAGTCGTGGGGCCTGAACTCTGGGACTGGGCGTTATCTCTCAGCTCTTCAGCTCAAGGCTAGTGCTCTACCACTTGAGCCACAGTGCTACTTCCGGCTTTTTTTTCTTTTTGCTTATGTGATGCTGGGGAATCGAACCCAGGGACTCAGGCATGCAAGTCAAGTGCTCTACCACTGAGCCACCACCCCAGCCCTTCATCATAACTTTTGTGACTTCCTTCAATTCTGATACCTTAGGCTTTTTTGTCCTCATAATCTGTTGCTGACCTCATTAGATTTCACATATGACATTTGATATCACAAATTCCCAGTGACATCATGACCATGGTGGCATCACATTGCCAGATGTCATATCCATTGTGTCAAATTCTGACATCACAAACCTTTTATGATTTCAATATATGTGTGACAACACATACTTTTGGAGAAACCACAGTCCCTTTGTGAATTCATATACTAATTTTAAGTTAAGACAATTGATAATCATCATGTCATTTTGACATGCCCAACACATCACCAATATTTTGTAACCTCACCACCAATATGGAATCATCAACTAATTGTGACAACAAAACCATATTTTGACATAATGTAATGAGTTGACATTGTCATGGTTATATCACTGTCTCATTGTATATTCACAAACCTAAAATGACCTCCTAACATTTTAAAAAATTCATGTCCATTGTGACTTCCAGCTCCTTCTGTGAACTTGTATGTACATTGTGAAATAGTAACAATTGAAAATGGACTTGTCTTTGAGATATTACAAAATCATTATGACATCAAAAGCCCACTGTGACCTCATCACAACTGTATATCATAAAGCTATCATGACCCCTAAGTACCTTTGAAAACACACATTGCATATGTGACATCATAGTCCCTTTGTGTACCCATATCCTTGTTGTGGATACGACAATTGAATTCATATATGTAACATCACAAACCCTTTGTGACCCCATCACCAGTGTGACAACACATATTCATTATTACAAAATTACCTCCTTGCAACATCAATTTATAATGTCCTCATAGCATTATGACATTATATTGTCATTGTGATGTCATAGACACATTGTAAATGCCTATTCTCTTATTTCATTCTATTTCAAATGCGGCATGTGGGTTGATGCCAGAAATACATTGTGATCTCATAAATATATGGCATCACAATCACTTTGTGACACCACAGTGCCATGGTGATATCACTAACACATTGTGACATCAAAAACTTGCCCTGTCCTCATAAGTCTTTTGATGTGCACCAATTGTGATGTCTTAGGCCCTTCATGAGCTTGTAATCTGTTTTCAAACATCATATTTCAGTTATGATATATGGTATCAGAAATCCACTGTAACGTCATGACCATTGTGACATCACACTGACAGACATCATATACATTGTGTCACACTATGACATCACAATCCTCCTAGGACTTCATAACATTTGCGAAAACACATGACTTTGGAGATACCACAATCTGTTGTGAACTCATACTCTCCGTGATTTCATGACAAATGAGATCCGTTATGCCATTTGGATATCACTAACCAATTGGGACATCATTGATTCCTTACCATATGGCATCACCAATAAACTGTGACATCAAAACCTTTTATGATGTCACAATGTGACACGATGATCATGACATCTGTCAGTGTGATGTCACAATGGTCATGATGTCACAGTTGATTTATGTTATCTCATGTCATACATGAGATATGAGTATGAAAACAAATTATGAGGGCAAAAAGGTCTAAGATACCATAATGTTAGCATATCACAAAAGTTATGAGGACAGGAGAGGTTTGTGATGTCACATTGTGTTAGTGATATCACAGTGGTACTGTGATGTCACAAAGTGATTATGAAGTCAAAATGGTTTGTAGGCACAAAAATGCATTTCTGATAACAACTCTCATGCCACATTTGAAATACAATGAAATCACAGAATAGGCATTCACAATGTGTCTATGACATCACAACGAGAATTGTTGTCATACTGAGATTCTGTCATTGAGTTTGGTGATGTCACAATGAGCTGATGCTCTCATAATGAAAATGTGATGTCACACTGTTGAGTATGTCACAAACACTTTTTGATGTTAAAATGGCATGTCTGATCTCAACTGTCAGTTCACAACAAGAATAGGGGTACACAAAGGGCCTGTGATGTTGAAAAGGGCATGCTATTTTTCAAAGGAGCTAAGAGGTCATAATAGATTTGAGATGTCACTACGGAATCATGGTGTCACAATGACAATGTTGTCACAAGGGTTTTGTTATGTCGTGGTAGTGATGATGTCAAAATGGGTTTGTGATGTCACAACAAGTATGTAATACCACAATCAAATTTCCAATTTCAATTGCTACTAGTTCACAAGGAGGATACTGTAATAATCAGCAGGGCCCGATAATTTATAGGGTCTGATAATCAGCATGGACCCATCTCCTGGCCAGCTGGAGAGGACAAAGAATGCCACCAAAGAAGGTGAGACATCCTGTGGGAGGGACTGGTGCATTAAACACCACGTGTTGAGCGGTTAAGAAGTGATTGGGCTGTGGGCAGTTTGGGATGTGATAGTTGAAAACAGGCAGTTGGAGAGAGAAGGGGTACAGACTTTATATAGGCTGCTTGTTCAGAGCAATAAAATGTAAGAGAAAAAGGAAAATGTCCTGGAAGGAAGTGGTGTGATAGCATAAGGGGAAAGACCTGGGTGGAGAGTAAGTTGAGGGAGCGCAGAAGGTGAAGGATGGCAACTTATGAGCCTTGCAATGCAGTTCAGGTCTGTGGAGAGTGGAGAGTCCTAAAGAGAAGAAGGAACTGGTAGAAGGGAAAAGGAAAAGACCTCGAAAGAAGTATAGGTATGTAGCGAAGGAGAGACAAAAAGAATGGGAAAAGAGACTTTCCCTTTGATATTTGCAGCTTTGGATATCATAATTTTGGGGGTTGGTGGTTTGGAGAAGATTTAATATATAAAACGCGTCTCGATGGATTTTCTTGAACTATAGAGGTCCTTATTTTTGAAGACTCCATCGAGATAATCCATTTGGATTGCATCAGGAATTGGCCCCAGGGAAAAATCCCTATAGGTGAGAGTGTCAGCCCTCAGGGTTGAGAGTCTACCTCTTGTGTTTGTCTCCGGAGGTCCAACATGGACAAAAGTCATTTATGTACCTTTAGAGGTGCATCTTGGCAAGCTTGCCAGCTTGTTTTGGACTCCTCTGGAAGCTATTTGTGGCTTCTTTGGGACACCATCTGGAACCTACTTGAGAGATAATGTAGGGCTTCCATGGGAAGCCATCTGGAACCTCATCAAGAGTACATCTGCGACTTCCTTGAGAAGCCATCTGAGACCAATGCTGGAGGTCATATTGGGCCTTCTCCAGGGGCCATCTTGGACTTTCTCCAGAGGTCAACTAGGGCTCCTTTGGGAGGCAACCTGAGACCTCTTCAAAATAGTCATGGTCATCAGGAGCTTCTTTGGGAGGACATCTCAGGCTACCATGATGAGAAATTTATGACCGTTTTTGGACATCATCTGGGACTTCCTTGAGAAGTTATATAGGACCTTTTCTGAAGGTCATCTGTCGTTTTCTCAAGAGGGTTATCTGGAACTTCCTCTGGAGTTCATAGGTGGCTTCCTTGATTGGCCATCTGGGGGCTACTTGAGAGGTAATCTCAGTCTCCTTGAAAAGACATCTGGAAACTACTTTGAAGGACATCTGACAATTCCTTGGGAATCCATTTGGAACTTCCATGAGAGGTCATCTAGGGCCTCCAAGGGAGGACATATGTTACATCCTCCAGAGGTCATCTGTGGCCTCCTCAAGAGGCAATCTGGGACATTCTCTCAGTCATCTGGGACCTCCTGTAGAGGTCAACATTGAGAAGTATAAGGCATGTGGGTTAAGTGTGTGTGGCTCTTGGTCTTTGTATGTATGTTGATAGTTCTATCTGTGTCTTGTATGCACCCGTTTACTCCTTTTCTCAGGATGGGAGAACAAGGCCTTAGGTTGTCATATCCAAAAACATTCTCCCCCAGGTTTACAGAATCCCTCAGAGGAAGATGCACTGATGTACTCTTTCTCCTATTCTTTGTCATCAGCAACTCTAATAAGTCCTCCCATAACAAAAGTGGTTACTTGTACCAGACTGAGGTGGTAAAACGTGTTATGTTACCCTTATTATCCTTGAGACAGGAACATGGAGGAGATGGTGGGCAGTACCCCTTTCTAATATATGTTCCCTTTACAAGTAGTGACCTGTATAACTGGAAACAGAAAAATCCATCCTTTCCAGAAAAAAACAACAACAGGGGCTCATTACCTCATTAGAGACAGTAATATTCACACACAGCACATCTGGGATGACTGTCAGCAAATTTTACAGGTGCTTCTCACCTGGTAGAAAAGGGAGTGAATATTGTTGGTGTCTTGACGGTGGTCCTTGGAACAGACAGTAGCCCCACTTTTGAACCAGACTATTTGGAGCAAGTCTTTCCTCAGACTTGCCCAAATGAGACTAACAGCAGTCGAGGTATGGAAATGCTGACCAATTATTTTCAGGCTAAGCTAGCAAGGATACCGCAGTGGCAAGAAAGCCAAGTCTTCAATCGAAGGTGAGTGAGATGGTACTATTCCCCAATGAGTACCCTAATGCTTTTTCTGGAACTTCTCCCAGAAGACTATAGGACCTATAGGCTATAGATCTTTAAGTCCTGGAGAATCAAGGAGCCCTAAATATGGCCTTTGTTACCCAGTCAACCACAGATATTAGAAGAAAGCTTGAAAAGATAGAAGGTTTTGAGGTAAAGTGGTTGCCCACTTGGTGTTTGATAACAGAGACACCCTGAAAAAAAAAACGAGTCTAAGAAGGGAGTTTGAGTTTTGGTAGGAGCACCAGAATAGGGATCGAGAAACCTTTGGCAAAGACAGTACAGATCATTTGCAAATGGCAGTATGGAACCTCTAGGACTAGATCAGTGAGCTAAATGCAAGCAAAATAGACATTAGGAAAAGGAATGTCCAAGGAGGAGAAAGATAGAAAATGACAGGTTAAGTAATCACATTAACCACATGGAAAATGTGTTCAGAGCTCTGGAGAAACATGCAAAGGCCCTCTGAATTCCATTAAGAAATTATGGCTATGAAAAAGGAGCTGGGGGGCTGGGAAGGTGGCTCAGTGGTAGAGTGATTTCCTTGCATGCATTAGGCCCTGGGTTTGATTCCTCAGCACCACATAAGAAAAAAGAAAAAAGCCAAAAGTGGCACTGTGGCTCAAGTGGTAGAGTGCTAGCCTTGAGCTGAAGAGCTGAGGGACAGTGTCCAGGCCAGTGTTCAGGCCCCATGACCGGACCCAAAATAAAAAGAAAAAAAAAAAGAAAAAGGAGCTGGACCTGATATAAGAATATAGTAAGATGGGCTGGGAAGGTGGCTCAGTGGTGGAGTGCTTGCCTTGCATGCATGAGGCCCTGGGTTCGATTCCTCAGCACGACATAAGCAAAAAGAAAAAAGCCAGAAGTGGCGCTGTGGCTCAAGTGGTAGAGCGCTAGCCTTGAGCTGAAGAGCTGAGGGACAGCACCCAGGCCCAGAGTTCAGGCCCCACCAATGGACCAAAAAAAAAAAATATATAGTAAGTTGAAGTACATGTCGATTATAAGCTTTCAAATGTGTCACCAGAAATTCAAAGCAACAGAGAAAGAAGGAAAATAGTTAGCAGAGAAGACGGGGAAGTGCTGTGTCATAGAAGATGAGGCCAAGAAAAGAGAACAGGAAAATATCAGGCTCAAGAAAGAGAATGTTTCTTTTCAGAAAGAGTTAAAGGACCACTTGTTTGATAGAGAATGCCATGGAAAGGGAAAGAACATGAAAAAGAAAAACAGAAGCCCTAAACAAACAGTTGAAAGATCTGTCACAAAAATACACTGAAGTGGAAAACTAGAAAGAGAAATTACTAGAGTAAAAGCCCCAAAAGACTGCTGAGATCTTCACCATAAATGTAATGCAGAAGCATCGTGTCCCAGTGGAACAGGTGGAGGTGGGAAAAAATACCTCTCAATAGCACTTTGTGAACTTTAGGGAGGAGCTGAAGAGCAAGAAAAGGTGTTGTGAGAAGGAGCAGCAGTTGGCCAGTCAAGGGAAATCTCCTCTGACCCTGCCAAAACACTTGCAGGTTAAGGAGCACATTGAGAAGGAGAATGAGATCATGAAAGCAAGTTTGAGAGAAAAGGAGGAGAATAAAATGGAAGAAGATTGTGGAGGAGATGGGGAAAAACAAGTCGTTTAAGGATACAGGTTGACCCGATGCAACTATGAGAAGTACAAGTTGTCATACCAAAAACGAACTTGACAACTTTGGTGCGGGGTGGGGGGGGGGGGAATTGGGTGGGGGGGTGGGGGAGGCTAGGAAGGGATGTGAAGGGTGAACAAAGTAGGAGGCTGCAATGCTTGATAAGAAATGTACTCATTATTTTGCCCATGTAATTGTAACCCCTCTGTACAGTATGGTCACAAAAAATTAAAATTAAAATAAAAAAAAATGGAAGACGTCTCCAAGGTTCAGAGTACTATACAGCAGTTAAAGAAACTAGAGACCCTAAGATACAGGGAAACATCTGAGCTGATCAGGTAGCTTGAGAGACCAGTCTAAACCCAGTTGGTTCTGTAGAGCTACTAGTCATCAATATTAAAGGAAGAAGCAAAAACAGTGGTAATAAGTGTGCAAATGTTGACACTGAACTTGTGAAAAATGCATACAGGCTCAAGCTTTCTGTCAGTTTACATGTAGATACTTGCA
This sequence comes from Dipodomys spectabilis, assembly GCF_019054845.1. Lineage (NCBI taxonomy): Eukaryota > Metazoa > Chordata > Mammalia > Rodentia > Heteromyidae > Dipodomys > Dipodomys spectabilis. Next base: position 2,525,540 of record NW_024870951.1, read on the forward strand.
ACCTGGTAAATTGCCTGAGAACACTGCCTAAAACTGTTCTGAAAACCGGTGGGGCCTCAGCCTGACAATACTTTGTAATGTGTGTAGGTAATTTCCAACAGGTAAATGCTGAAATGCTGGAACATATGGAAAGAATTCATATGTGAGGAACCTCAGATGGTGAATTTGGGAAAGTGGACTCCACAGAGGTAAAGCCTAGAAAGTATGTCTATTGGTATCTGTTAGTAATAATGGACATTTTTTCAGGCTGAGCTGAGGCATGTAATGATACCTGGATTTGGCTTACGCTTAGCTGTGGGGTCCAAAGATGGCCCTGTATTCCTGGCCCAAGTTCTCAATTATTAACTAATGCCCAAGGAATAAATTGGAAGTTACAATCCATTTAAAAGCCTCAGATTTCAAGCACTAAAAAGAATGAACATGACCTTAAAGGAAAGTTTAAATTAATTACAGAGACTAGCCATGGCTAGGTAAGCCTCCTCCACTTCACTATCCTTCGAGCAAGATGTAGCCCTTATGTTAAAGGATTCAATCCCTTTGCAATACTTTAGTGTAGAACACCCCCTTGGGTTCCTAAAATTAGGACGGCTATATGAACAGAATTGTCTAACTACAATCTGCAGGCTTTACAACATATTCTTTGATATACCTATCCTTTGTTAACCAAAGCCCACCGGCCGGATAAGAAAAACTCCACCTGAAGGGGAGGGAGCAAGAAGATGACGGAAGAGCTGGGAAAAATCACAGCTCTCTCCAATCAAATACAGAGTTTGGATTTCAATGCTCTGTTTCTCCAAGTGACTCACAAAGAAAAGGCAATTACTCAGAGAGATAAAGGAAGTGCAAAAAGAAAAGGAAAAAAACTACAGACAGTAAAGTGGAAAGATCTTTCCCCCATCCTTTGTTGGTGATGGGGCTCCATGTTGTGCAGCTTAAGTGACGGGGTTTTGTGCCACGCTGCTTAAGTGCCCCCGGTCTGGCCCCTCTGAGGACCACACACCCACAAGCATCCCAAGTCTCCCAGGAGACTCCTAAGAGCTTGGCCAACCCATAATATACAAACAGAAGTTTCAGAAGGCAGAGCTGGAACAAAGACTCCCCTCACCCTCCCTGGAACAGCGCCTCTGCCTGGCTCGTACAATTAGCCCAGCCCAGTCAGGAGCAGTAGCAGCTGTCAACAGTGGCAAACGACCCTAGACTCTCAGTGTGGCACCGCTGTCTTGCTGGTGTAAATAGCCTAGCCTAACCTGGAACATCAGCAGCAGCTGGCAGTGGTGGCAAACCACCCAGAATTGGGGCACAATGCCTCTTGGCACTTTCTCAGACCAGCCTGGGTCGGCAGCCTTAGCTGAGGTGGGGACAGGTGCAGTGAACAAGTCCAGACCGGTGGAGGTTTGTGCCTCTCCATACTGACCTGCATAAGTGGCCCAGTCTAACCTGAGACAGCAGCAGTGGTTAACACCTGACTTTTGGTGGGTTGCCTGGCTTGCATAAGTGGCCCAGCTGATCCTAGGGCAGTGGCAGCAGCTGGGGCAGTGGCAGCAGCTGTGGCAGCAGCAGTGGCATCAATAGTGGCAGCAAACAACTCTGGACCCGTAGTGGGGTGTGGCGCCTCTCCATACTGGCTTGTATAAGCAGCCCATGGTTGCAAAGGTGGTGAACAACCCCAGACTTGAGGCAGGGTGTGGTACTGAGCAACCCCAGAAAAGCCTCATGACCTTTCCTACCTGGGCTGGCCTTGAACCTGAATACACAGATCTGAGCCTCCTGAGTAGCTAGAATTACAGGTATTCACACCAGTAGGGTCTTCCTCTTCCAACCCTCCTAACTTTTTCTGAAATAGATCATTTCTTAGTTCATACATGGAATTTAAGCAAATACAAAAGGATCAACATAATAGCCTGTATTCTATCTGAGCATAGTTGAATCTAACTAGTTCTCAATAACAAGGCATAAAGTAGAAGAAAACACATGGAAATTAAACAACACTCTGTTGAACAATACATGGATCACAGAAGAAATTAAAGAAGAAATTAAAAAGTTCCTACAATTCAGTGAAAATGAAGATACATCACAAAGAAACCAATGGGACACAGCGAAAGCAGTCCTGAGGGGCAGATTTATTGCCCTCAGTGCACACAACAAGAAAACATAGAAGAAGTAAACGATCTTATGATGCAACTAAAACTGCTAGAGAAACAAGAAAAAATTGAACCTAAAGTTGCTAGACAGAAAGAGAACCGAAATAAGAGCTGAAATTAATGAGACAGAGACTATGAAAATTATAAATAAAATTAATTTTTAAAAGCTGTTTAAATAATAGACACTAAAACTGAGGGACCACTGGCAAGAGTAACTAACAAAATAAGGGAGGAGACCAAATCAATAATATCAGAGATACCACAGGAAAAATTACAACAAACATCCAAGAAATCAAAACAAATAATTCCAGACTCTACTCACAAAGGAATGAAAGCCTAGCAGAGATGGATGAATTTCTACAAAAATACAAATTTCTATCCCACCCTTTCCTTTTCAGCCATTCTTCTCTACCATGTATGGGGGGGGGGCAGCAGTTCGGTAAATAAACTTCTTTTCATGCCTGAATAGCGTCTGGTGTTCTCTTCATGGGCTACTTAATGAAACCTACCTATTTAATATACCTTACAAATGGTGCCATGACTGGGATGAGGTTTTTGAGTTGGAAATGCTAGAATTTCCTAACCACCCCTTTTCTGCAAACCAAACAGCCTTGAGACACCACGTGAGACTTTTCACCAATACCATTGCTGGCCTTCACATCCACGTCAACAGCACTTCTCTACTCTGGTGAATGAAATTACTCTCCACGGCTCTCTGTTGCTCCATCTCTGCTCAGATGTGGTGCCATTCCAGAGAGCTCCTATGGCCTTTAGCAGAAAAGACGGTCATCTCTGAAGCAGAGAATGCCTGGTTTGGGAGGCTTAGCCATTTCTCTCTATAGGGGTCTGGGGCAAGCCTGGACACCGCTTCTTCCTGGTCAGCTCTCTTTCACTCACCAAACTGACTAACACATTTAATGGGGTCCTGCGAATCATGCCTGAGCTGTGAAACCCCGCTGACATGCCTCCTGCACTCCCTGGATAGCCAGATGACCTAATTTTTTTTTTTTTTTTTTTTTTTTTTTTTTGCTGTTCTCAGATTTAGACAATTTATGCCTCTGCAATGGTACATGGTCAGAAGTCTCTTTACTTTTAGGCTCTCTTTGCTCTCTGGTATTCATGTCCAATTTTCTATATCTCTACAAATTTTTGGATTGTGCCCTAAAGAGTGGAAAATGGACTGGTACCCTGGGACCCCCTCTAGCTTCCCTCTCAAAGGCTAGCCAAACGAGGCCTGATTTTTTGTTAAGGTTTTCTTTGCATTTTTTTTTTCAGAAATTCGCCATCTTGAGTTCACTATCTCGGCCACATGGTAGGTTAAGGGTTTGGCCCCATCCAACCCTTACACCTCCACAAAGCTTGCTACTCCTCCAACCATCTATTCTAATATGCATTGCTAACAAGTTGCTCTTTTCACAGACCCTGGAAACTGAGGCCCAACCATCTGATGTGCTTTGTTAGCAAAGATTTCTAAACACTGTTGTCAAAAATATTAAGTTTTGAGTTTTGCCTTTTTTGTTTTGTGTTGTGTAGTCTAGTACTGACTATGTGATTCTAAGATATTGGGCATATCTGTGCTAAGATTCTCACATATAACAAGTTTTGTCATTGCAGAATATTTGATCAATTCTTGATAAGGACCAGGTAAGCTCTACTTATTATATTTGATCTCGTTGTTGTTTTAATTGGAAATAACAAAGAGCTTTTTTGGAAAAGATTGCAGTGCAAGCCAGGCTGGGCTGAAAAATCCCTCAAACTCCATTTCCCAACTAACCTGCAAAGAACCAGGCTGGAAGCATGGCTCGAGCCTCTTATCTCTAACCAGCAAACACAAGTCGTACCATCACTCAAAATCATAGAATGCTAGCCTTGAGCAGAAATGCTCAGCGACAGTGCTCAGGCCTTGCATTCAAGCCTCCTTGAATACCAACTGGGACTAACCATCCCAGCAACGAGCACCTAGACTCAGCCAGTCTGGGGAACAAAGGAACATGTAGAGGAGTAAGAGGAGATGATATCACATCAGCCACTTTGTGCCTGCCTTATCAAAATTAACCAGAGCCGGGAGGTCAATAGAAGTAAGAAGACTTCCCATCTAATGTCCATACCAGTCTACCTTTCAACTGGACAGGAATTTATATTCTTAACTTTGTTAATTGACTTCTTCTCTATCTAGTCGCCAGGTGTCAGAAGAAGGTAAGGCATTTCTAGCAACATTTTCAGCCCCAATTCCTTCCTCTTGCCATTTATTTGCTCTCTAGTGTTTTTTTAGTCCCTCAATGCATCATGAGACATCTCCAGACTTCGTCCAAGAGACTTGCCTCCTCCAGACTTTATCTAAGGACTCAATGCCCAAGTGACAACTGTTGCCTTCTGCCTTCTACCAGATGGGACCACATATCAGTCTTTTACCCTTACTGTCAATGCCGCTTGCAAACAGGAAGTAGCCAGAGAGAATCTTCACCCTTTATCATAATTATCAAATGACTGGAATGTAAGTTCTGAACAGGGACACCTCCCTCCCTCTTGGCTAAGTTTCCACCCAATATCTGTTACATAGGTAACTGGCAGAACTGGAAGCAATCACCTTCTCCTGTTAGGTCACATCCTAGGCCACCTCTGGTCACATGCCTCCCATCTGAACTTCAGAGGGTTCCAGACCCTGAGGTCACATCCGGATCCAGTTTGGCCACAATTTTCTAGCACCTGGCCACACCTCTTCCTGTCCTTGGACTAGATAACTTTTGGATCAGAGGTGAGTTGACTCCCTTCCTTTTCAGTCATGCTTCTCCACCATGCATGGTGGGGGCAGCCTTTTGGTAAATAATTTTTTTTCCTGCCTGAAAAGAAAAGAAATACAAATGGCCCAAACAGAACCAAGAAGAAATAAATCAATTACAAATGTCAATAACCTACAATGAGATAGAAGAAGTAATAAGAAACCTTTCAACAGGAAAAGCCCAGGACCTGATGGATTCACTACAGAATTCTATAAGACCTTTAAAGAGGAGCTAATATCCATACTCCTCAAGCTCTTCAGAGAAATTGAAACAGAGGAAGTAATCCCAAACTCATTCTATGAAGCCAATATCACATTCATCCCCAAGCCAGGCAAAGACCCAACAAAAAAAGAACTACACACTAATCTCTTTGATTAAGACAGATGCTAAGCTCCTCAATAAACTTGCAGCCAACAGAATCCAGAAACATATAAAAAAATCATACATTATGTCCAAATAGGCTTCATCCCAGAGATGCAGGGATGGTTTAACATATGTAAGTCAAAAAATGTAATCCATCATATCAACAGATCCAAGGTCAAGAACCACATGATTATCTCCATTGATTTGGAAAAGGATTTTGATAAAATTCAGCACTCATTCATGTTAAAAGCTCTGGAAAAAATATTAATAGAAGGAACATTTCCTAAGACAATAAAAGCCTTACATGTCAGATCAAAGCCAATATTGTGCTTAATAGGGAAAAACTACAACCAATTCCCCTAAAAACAGGAACAAGGCAAGGATGCCCAGTCTCTCCACTCCTCTTCAATATAGTTCTGGAATTTTTAGCCAGAGCAATAAGGCAAGAAAAATACATTGAAGGGATCCACATAGGAGAGGAAGAACATAAACTCTCTCTTTTTGCAGATGACATTATTTTATAAATTAATGATCCCTAAAGCTCCATCCACAAACACTTAGAGCTTATAAACCAAATTGGCAAAGAACCAGGATACAAAATTAACCCACAAAAATCAGTCGGCTTTCTGTAAACCAATTAAGTACAAACAGAAATGGACATCAAGGAAACAACTTCATTCACAGTAACCTCAAAAAAAAGTATTTAGGAAGTAACTTAACCAAAGATCTAAAGGTTCTATTTCATGAAAACTATAAAAGCCTAAAAAAAGGAATCTTAGAGGATACCAGGAAAATGGAAAGACTTCCCATGTTCCTGGATAGGCAGAATTAATATGGTGAAAATGGCCATACTGACAAAATTAATAAACACAGTCAATGCAATTCCCATTAAAATTCCAATGACTTACTTTACTGAAATAGAGAAAATAGTCCAAAAGTTCATATGGAACAACAAAAAACCTAGCATAGCCAAAACAATTTTAGGCAAAAGAAAGGATGCAGGAGTGATCATTGTACAGGATTTCAAGCTCTCCTATAGAGCCATAATAACAAAAATAGCTTGGTACTGGCAAAAAAAAGAGACCCAAAAATCAGTGAGACAGGTTAGAGGACCCAGAAATATAGCTGCATATGTACAGTCAGTTGATATTTGACAAAGGAGCCAAAGACATACGGTGGAAGAATCATAACCTCTTCAACTACTGGTGATGGGAAAACAGGCCACATGCAGAAAACGAAAAGTGGACCCTAGCCTATCACCATACACTAACATCAACTCAAAATGGATTAAAGACCTTAACATCAAGCCTGAAACTCTGAAACTATTGCAGGACCGAGTATGAGAGAGACTTGGACTTATAGGCAAGGGCAAGAACTTCCAGAACAGATTCCCAGGGTCACAACAAATTGGAGAATGACTCAATAAATGGGACTACCTTAAAATAAAGTTTCTGCACAGATAATAAAAATAGCAACCAAACTAGAAAGAAAGCCAAATAATTGGGAAAAAATATTTACTAGCAATATATCAGACAAGGGTCTAATATCCATTTTATATGGTAAACTCAAGAAACAAACCCTTTACAAACCTAGCAAACCAATTTTGAAATGGTCAAGGGAGCTAAAGAGCGACTTCTCAGAAGAAGAGGTAAAAACGGCAAAGAAACACATGGGGAAATGTTCATCATCCCTGGCTGTAAAGGAAATGCAAATGAAAACAACTCTGAGATAACACCTTACCCCAGTCAGACTGGCCCAAATCTTAAATTCAGCCAATGACAAATGTTGGAAGGGATGCAAGGAAAGAGAAGCATTACTTCATTGCTGGTGGGAATGTATACTAATGCAACCACTTGGAAAGAAGTCTGGAGGTACCTCAGAAAGCTAAATATCCACCTCTCCTATGAACTGGCCATACCACTCCGAGGCATCTACTCAGAACAACAGGCACCAGTATACAAAGACACACACACCTTTATGATTATTGCAGCACTGTTCACAATAGCCAAGATTTGGAAACAACCCAGATGAGCCACTACTGATAAGTGGATCAAAAAATTGTGGTACCTATATGCAATGGAATGCTATGCAGCCATTAGACAGGACAAAATAATGACATTTGTAGAGAAATGGATGGAACTAGACCAAATTATCTGAGTGAGGTAAGCCAAGAACAAAGACACAAATGGCACAGGGTCTACCTGATATGTGGATTCTAAAGCCAAACGCAAGAAGGTATCACAAAGTAAACAGGAATCGAGAAACAAAGGACAGCCACTCTTTTGGTTATATCACCATTAATGCCTCCATGTTCTTGACTATGTAGATGGTAGAAATATGCACTCAATGGAGGGAAGCCAGAAGGAGGAATAAAATAAGTGAGAAATGGAACAACATACAACAAAGGGGTCCATCAGCTGCACTGGACATAGAAGAAATATAACTAAGTATCCCAAACACAGTGATGGGAAGGTAGGAATGAGAGTGAAAGAGGGAAAGAGGGAATAGCTTACACTAAGCAAAAGGGAAAAAATGTAAACATCACCTGAGGTGGGAAAAATAATTTGGATTGTCAAAGCTCATAGAATTAACAACCTTTAGACCATGATAACGATAATTTGCCTTGTCAAGGTTAAAATGTGTTTTTGACTTTAACTATCACAATTCCACAATATTGTGAAATATGTGAAATATATGTAATCACCTATCTCAATTTTTACAAAAAAGTGTGAGAAGGGAAGGATTATGAGGGATGGGTGACAATGTTGTCAGACACCTTGTATTCATGTACTGTTTTGTAGAATGGGAACTTCTTTCTACAACTACTTAAAAATAATAACAATACAAAGTATTTAAAAAAATAAATAAACAGGATGGCAACAGGTAAGTTCAAATATAAAATAAGAAATTAAATCCAATTGGAAGGCAAATTTCTTTGGGGAGAGTAATGTAGTTTATTCTATAGCAAGTCTCCTTCAGCAATAAATTCAAAAGCTAGACCTCAAGTAAGTGAAATAAACTAAGAAATGGAGATAAAAAAAAAAAACTTCACACACTTTCTTGCCTGGACAGCTGGTGTGGGAAAAAATTCATCATGCTTCTGAATTAGAACCAAAGTGCCAAGACCATACTTGGTGGTGCTAGGACGAATATATAGAGAAGGCTCCAAGATGAACTGTTCAGAGACACTCAGATGATCACTTAAAGATAAGACTTACTAAGTGTTAATCTCTGCTAACTAGTGTGTTTCTATAATTTACTTGTTTTCTATTAAATTTACATTTGAAGCCTGTTCATTGGGTGGAGAGAAGGGAATTTTTAGGATTTGGTAAGAAGAAATCAAGGATTTGATTGGACATGAAAACCAGTGGAGGGTGTATAAAGCAGCGGGTCCCTAATAATCAGGAGGGCCCACTAATCAATGTGGCCCCATGTCCTGGCCCACTGGAGTGCATGGGACATACCACCAAAGGGCCAGAATATGTTGTTGGAAGGGGTAGGATGTCATCCTCACATGATTAGCTGTGAAGAAGTGATTGGGGAACGGGCAGTTTGTGAAGTGATGGTTGAAAACTGTTAGGAGACCCACCGGAGTGATGGAGGGGTTCAACCTGTGTATACGCTGCATGGTCAGAGAAATGAAATTGGAGAAAATCAAGGGAAGGAAGTAGTGAGACAGCAGGAGGGGAAAGACTTGGGAGAAGAGGAATTTGAGGGAGAGTAGGAGGGAAAGTATGCCAATTGGCCACCAGGTCAGAGGAGTGTAGGCCTGTGGAGAAAAAGGAAGTGATGGAAGGGACAAGGAAAATGAAGGAAAGTCTATAAAGAAGGAAGGAGTAAGGGAAATGGACAAAGCCTTACCTATTGAAGTTTGGAGCTTTGGAGATGATAATTTGGGGAGTTGGTGCTTTGCAGACCAATTAACTATGTATAGCTGCCCATTAGAGGTCTGAGATTTGGTGGTTGGGGCTGGCTTGTCACTGAGTGTACAGCCCAGGACAAGGTAAATGCAGGCCTATTCCAAGTGTAAATAAAGTTATTTTCAATGTGCCTCATTGGATTGTCTTGTGTTTTATGCATCATAAGTATACTAGTTCACGTTAGTAGTCTCAAAGGCCACGAAATTTGTAAAATGTTGTGAGGTCATAATCGGTTTGCACATCTGAATGGGACAGTGATGGCAATATGATGTCACAATATCAATTAATAATAATATTTTGATGTAATATTTAGTTGGTGATTCCATAATGGTGATGAGGTCACAATAGGTTTATGATGTCACAATTGGGTTAATGATGTCACAATGGCATGCTGGACTTCAATTTTCATTAACTCCCAATGAGAATATGATTTCAGATTGGGATTGTGAGATCTACAAAGTCATGCATTGGCCCAAATGTGATGAACTCCCAACAGGTATGTGATATCACAATGTAACACAATGCTCATGATATCTGACAGTGATGATACAATGTCCATGATAGGGTGCATTTCTAATATCACACATCATACCTGAAATATGAAGACAAAAACATTATGAGATCACAAAGGCCTATGTATCACAAGGACATCGTGTCAAAGTTATGAAGAAAGGACTGGTTAATGATGTCACACTGGTGATCCTGCCTCCAAGGGTTTGTAATATTACAATGGTATACTGATCTTAATTGTTAGAACACAATGATTATATGGATAAACAACTGAACTTTGATGTCACAAAGGCCATATGCTTTTTCAAAGGTGCTAAGAGGTCATAACCGATTGATATGTCACAATGTGATTGTGATGTCACAATGGCAATGTGATGCTGCAAAAGGTTTGTTATATCACGTTGGTAATGAGGTCACCCATGGAATAGTGATGTCACTACTAGTTTGTAATATTACAATCACATGTCTGATTTCAATTGCTACTAGTTTACAATGAGGACAAGAGTTCAAGGAAGGAGCTAGAAGTCCTAAAACCCATGACTTTTCTAACATGTGATGTCGTAATAGGTTTGTGAAAACAGAATGGCACAATGATATCACAATGTCATTGTGATGTCACAATATCTTGTCATAATAATGTGTTAAGGAAGTTCAGAAGAAGATAGCTGAGGAGTTTGGATTCGAAACTAGTGCTCGCATAGAAAGCAGTTTTAGTGTTCCTGTGAACAGTCCTAGGCTAGAGAATCACACCCAAGTGTGCCATCACAGTACAAAGAGTATGGCCAGAGAGGGAAAATCCAGGCAAGGAAAGAGATCTGAGCACTTGCCAGTAGCCGTGGCTGTAAGGGTTGTGGTGGCAGCGGCAGCGGCCATAGACACCATACCTACAACAGAGAGTCCAGGACAAAGGAGCCAGACACAGTAGACTGGCAGATTCTACTCAACACCAGCAAGAACTGAAAAGGAGCAGATATATTCGTCCTGCAGATTTCAGACCAGAGAGGGTCCAGGAACCAAGATTCTGGCATGAATAGAACCCTGACATCCTCACTCCTTCTCAGGGAGCAGAGGTGGGAAGGCCGCCCCTACCCTCACCACCACTGGAGGTCTCCATCTTTGATACTGACAAAGGCCCGGTTGAGCAGATAGTTCCAACTCAGGCCTGGAAAAAAAACAAAAGAGTCATTTTGCAGGTCACAGGAACTAGAAGTGACCTGCCAGGCTCAGTTCCACTCAGGGGAAAGTCACTTTGCCCAGGTAGAGTAAACTTTGCCCTTGGAGAAGAGACTTTCTTCACTGGGAAAACAGAGCCAGAGGCTGCCCCACCCTACAGAAGCCTAGACAACAATTGAAATTCAGTAAACATAAACCCTGAGAATGGCTCCAAGCTGGGCTCTGTGAGTGTCTCAGGAGCTAGCTCCTCATGGAAAAGCTACTGTTTGCTGAAAGGCTTCAACCCTACCCAGAACCTAGCCCCATCACAGTATCTCCAAACTAGAGGAAACAGCCATCTCCCTCTTTTGTGATACTCAAAGATCTCCCTCCCACTGAACTAGCCTGGGAGGAGGATCACAAAATCCTGCCTAAAACAGGGCATTTTCTGCCCTACCAAACTGAATTAAGAAACCATAGGAAAACCAAACACCACAAGCAGACCAGAGACTCCACCAAGACACTGGTAATAGACAAAGGGGAGATACAGGCTCTTCCCATTCCTCCTTCCAAAAAAAACCCCCAACAACAAAGAACTCTTTTTTGAACTTTTTTTTGAATTTCTATTTTTTTAAAGTGTTTTCTGTTGATCTTTATTTCCTCATAATTTTTATTTTTGGTGTATATGTATGTGTGTGTGTGTATGTGTGTGTGTGTGTGTGTGTGTGTGTGTGTGTGTGTGTGTGTGTGTGTGTGTTTAATCTCTTTGACCTTTTGGTCCTTTTTTATTGTTTTCATTTTTTCTCTATTTTTTGCATGACTTAATTGCTGTTCTGCTCAACTCCATATATATATACCTGTTGTCAATTTTTAGACCTTCTCCCCAATTATGTACATACTTGAGCCAGAAAGTTATTACTCAGTTCACACCCTCTTAGGCTTAACTTCAATAGTAGTATTATCTCTTTATACCTACATAATTTTCAAGTAACTAATTTAAAAATTTTTATTTTTTATTTTTCACGTTTCCTTTCTATCCCTCCCCTCCTCTCATCTTATCCTTTTCTTCTCTCAATATCATTTCTTTAAACTTACATAATTTTTAAGTGTTTCATTTCTTAAATTTAAATTTTTGTTTTCCATTTATTCTTTTTAAAAAGAAATTCTCTCCTGTGATTCTTTCCAATCCATTTCCCTCTCAGAAATTAGGAATTGTTTACATTTACTCTCATTTTACCTTTCCACATCCCTCTAGTCCTATTTTTCCCCACATTTCTCCCTGAAGCTAATAATTTCTGGTTTGCCAAATCCTTCTTCGTTGTTCTTAACCCATTAATCCATGGTTGTTTCATTTAGAATAGATTGTATCTGTTGAACTAGATTGTATCTGCAGCCATTTTGGTTGTGCAACTGAAGGACTCTGGTTGATGCTTACCTTAAAATAGTGTTCTAGCACAAAATTGCTGTTACTTTCAAACCAAATGGGCAGAACAAGCCAGAAAAACACAAGAAAAATGGCAAGTCCAGGTATCTGAACTCCCACTAATGATAATCAGGTGACAGAATAGTTAATGATAATAATAAGAAGAATAGTTAATGATAATAATAATAATTAATAGTTCCCCAAAAGCTCTACAAACACGACTGGTAAACATGGTGAATGAAATGATTGAAAATTTGCAAGGTCTTAGTGTGAGCATGATAGGGACCAAGAGGAGGCAATCCAAAGAGTAGTACAGGAATCTTGTGAGCATTAGGAAGCTACTTAAAGATTAATACAGGTATTATTACAGCAATTGCTTTAATGTGAGGAAACTAATCAAAGAGTAATTCAGGAATTGCGAGAGCGTGATCAGAATAGACAGAGATAAATAGAGACATTCAAAAAATCCATAAAGAGACAGCTGAGACAATTCAGGGAGACCACAAAGGGAATGCAGAATAGAATCCAAGGAAACCATAACCAATCAGCTAAGTGATCTGAGAATAAACACAACATCAAATTAAGGAAGTAAAGCTCATATAAGGTCTAAACCAAGGCTCCAACAAAGAATTTGAAGCCTTCAAAGCCGACCAACTAGAAGAAAAGAAATTAAAAACAAATAGAAAGTCTTGACAGTAGGTTAGACCAGGCAGAAGATCAAATCTTGGGGATTGAAGACAGCCTAGATATTATAGAGAAATAACATACATATATCCAAAATAAATCCAAGAAATATGATAGATCTATTCAATATTTGGAAGACACCATCAGAAGGTCTAATCTAAGTATAATGGGTATAGAGGAGCACCTAGAGACAGAAGTTAATGGTCTAGGAAATTTATTTAACAGAATCCTAGCAGAGAACTTCCCAAACATGCAGAAAGATAGGCCTATGTCCTATTTAGATACAAGAAGCTTTCAGAACACCAAATAGACCAGAACAGAACAGGACTTGTCACCATCACATTATAATCCGTACAGGATCAATTCAGACCAAGGAAAGGATCCTTAAAGATGTCAAGGAAAAATACCAATCACCTATACAGGGAAACCAATTAGAATAACCTCAGATTTCTCAGCAGAGATGATTAAAGCAAGAAGAGCCTGGAATGATGTATGCCATGCCCTAAAGACAAACCACAACAAAGAATAATGTACCCAGCTAAACTCTCCTTCATAACTGAAGGTCAAATAAAAGTTGTCCATAGCAAAGAAAAATTGAAACAATATATCTCCACAGAACCAGACCTACAAACGTACTTAAAGATATCCTACACATAGAAAACTAACAAGACAACTGCCATGAAACTGCATCTAAGGGAATAAAATTAGGACTCAACATGAAAAGCGCCCAAAGACAGTCCTGTAACACATGGAGGCTGAACAACACACTGTTGAATCACCAGTGGGTGAATCACCAGTGGGTCATGGAAGAGATTAGAAAGGAAATGCAAATGTTCATGATATTCAACAAAAATGAACACACAAATTACCAGCTCCTCTGGGGCACAACAAAAACAGTACTCCGAGGCAAGTTTATAGCTCTGAATTCCTACATCAACAAATTAGAGAGATCTGAAACCAACAATTTAATAAGACATCTGAACCTCCTTGAGAAAGAGCAGCAACATAAACCCCAATCCAGTAGACAGAAAGAAATAATTAAAGTTAAATTAGAATTAAATAAATTAGAATCCAAAAACACCATAAAAAAGAATCAACAAAACAAAACAAAATTGACAGAACCTTAGCAAATCGTATCAGAAAAAGAAGTGAACACATCCAAATAAACAAACTCAGAGACGAGAATGGGATCATCACCATCAGAACATTATAATGGAATACTTCTCAAAACTTTATGCTAATATGTTTGAGACCTGGCAGAAATGGACCTTTTCCTATCAAATACCGACATGCCGAAACTCAACCAAGATGAGTTAAATCAACTTAACATGCCCATATCAAGCATAGAAGTAGAAATAGCAATAAGAGTCCTCACATCTAAGAAAAGCCCAGGACCAGATGGATTTACAGCAGAATTCTACAAAGCTTTCAAAGCAGGGCTCACACCAATCCTCCTCCAACTATTCAATAAAATTGAAAGAGTAAGTTCACTACCGAATTCATTCTATGATGCCAACATAAACTTTATCCCAAACCAAGCAGGGACTCATCAAAGAAAGAGAACTATATACCCATTTCTATGATGAACATGGATGTTATAAACACCTCAAAATTTTGGCCAATCAACTTCAACAATGCATCCAAAAAATCATGCACACGACCAAATAGGATTTATTTCAGGGATGCAAAGCTGGTTCAATATATGCAAATCAGTCAATATAATCCATCACATCAACAAGAGCAATCATGAGAACCACATGGATATATCAATAGATGCAGGAAAAGCATTTCACAAGATACAACACCCCTTTATGATGAAGACTGGAAAAAACTATGAACCCGAAGAACATACCTCAATACAATAAAGGCTGTATATGACAAACCTACATCCAGCATTATAATTAATGGTGAAAAACGAAAGCCATTTCCTCTTAACTCAGGAATGAGACAAGGATATCCACTCTCCCCACTTCTCTTCAATTTAGTATTAGAATGCGTACCTATAGTAATAAGACAAGATGCAAACATAAAAGGGATCCAAATAGGGAAAGGTGATGTAAAACTCTCCCTCTTTGCAGATGACATGGTCTTGTATTTAAAGAATCCCAGAGACTCCACTCCCAAATGGCTGATTCAAAACTTTGGCAAAGAAGCATAGTATAAAATTAACTCTCAAAAATCAATGGCTTTTCTGAATGCCAACAATGAGAAGTGTGGCTGAAATCCGGAAAGCAACTCCCTTCATAATAGCCCCACAAAAAATAAAATACCTAGGAATTAATCAGAGAAGTGAAGGACCTTTATGATGAAAACTTTAAAAACCTGAAAAAGGAAGTCAAAACAGAACTTAGAAAGTGGAGAAACCTCCCATGCTGCTGGATTGGAAGGATCAACATCGTGAAAATTGCAATACTTCCCAAGGCTATCTACCAATTCAATTTGACACCTATCAATATTCCAAATTCATTCTTCAAGAAAACAGAAGAAGCAATCCAAAAATTCATATGGAAAAATAGAAGAACCTGAATAGCAAAAATGATCCTTAACAGAAAGAACAGTGCTGGAGGAATATCAATTCCAAATTCCAAACTCTACTACAAAGACATATTAATCAAAACAGCTTGGTATTGGCACAAGAACAGACCTCAGGACCAATGGAATAGAATTGAAAACCCAGAAACGAACCTACAGACCAATAGCCACCTAATCTTCGATAAGGGAGCTAAAAAAAATAGAATGGAAAAAAGACAGCCTGTTCAGTAAATGGTGCTGGCAAAATAGGTTAATCACTCATAGCAAACTAAAGCTAGATCCTTATATATCACCCTGCACCAGAATGGACTCCAAATGGATCAAAGACCTCGGAGTCAAAGCAGACACCCTGAAAACATTACAGGATGGAATAGGAGAAACGCTAGGTCTCCTTGGCACAGGCTGAAACTTTCTTAATAGAGACCCAGAAAAACGAAAAATCAAAGATAGGTTGGACAAATGGGATTTCATGAAATTGCAGAACTTCTGCCTGGCAAAGGACAAAGATAGCAAGGTCAATAGAAGGCCCACAGATTCGGAGAAGATCTTCACTAGGCATTCAACAGACAAGCGTCTCATATCTAAAATATACCTGTAACTCAAGAAATTATATCCCCAACAAGAAATCCTCAAAGAAAGAACTCCCCAATAAAAAAGTGGGCTGAAGACTTACTTATTTCCTCTGAAGAGGAAATAAGGACAGCGAATAGACACACAAAGAAATGCTCAAACTTCCTGGCCATAAAAGAAATGGAGATCAAAACAGCATTGAGATACCACCTCACCCTAGTTAGAATGGCTATAATCAAGAACTCTAATAACAACAGAAGCTGGTGGGGATATTGGTGGGACTGTATACTTGTTCAACCACTTTGGAAAGCAGTATAGAGCTTCCTCAAAAAACTACATAGAGCTCCCCAATGACCCAGCACTCCCACATTTGGGCATTTAGCCAAATGATTACAAACAATACCATACTAAAGCTACCAACACAACTATGATTATTGCAGCATTATTTACCATAGCTAAGATACGTTACCTACCCAGATGCCCCTCAATAGATGAATGGATCAAGAAAATGTGGTTTATATACACAATGGAATTCTATGCGTCCATCAGAAAGAATGACATTGCCCCATTTGTTAGGAAATGGAAATCCTTGGAAAAAATTATATTAAGTGAAGTAATCCAGGCCCAAAGAAACATAAGTGTCATGGTTTCCCTTATTTGCAATATCTAGTATATGTCTGAGACAAACAAAAACTGTCAGACAAGTGGTTGTTAGGAGAAATGAACCCTAAGATAAGGACTCAAATTGTTTTTCGTTACTGTTATTGTTTCTGCCATATTTAAGACATGATTTATTTGTTGCTTTTTATGTCCCTCCCCCACGTTATAACCCCTGTTTTCACTGTATTTGATGTTGGTATAATTTGTGGATGGAAAGGGAAAAACAAATTGTTATACACGTGGACTAATTCCCACAATGACATGTACAAGACATTATGTCGAAAAATGAACTTTACAACTTTGGTTCAGAGGGGGTGGTGGGGTGTTAGAAGGGGAGATATGAAGGGATGGGAAGGGGAAACAAAGGAGGAGGCAAATGCTTGATAAGAAATGTACTCATTATCTTGTTCATGTAATTGTAAAGCCTCTGTATTTTCACAATAAAAAATCATAAAATAATAAAGTAAAATTCATGTCAATTTTGTTTTGTCTGTCGTAGGGCTCTAATTCTGGGCCTGGGCACTGTCCTTCCTCTCTTCGGCTGAAGGATACCACTGTATCTCTTCAGCTACAGTGCCGTTTCTAGTTTTCAAGAGATATATTGGAGACAAGAGTCTCACAGACTTTTCTGCCCAGGCTGACTTTGAACCACTATCCTCAGATCTCAGAGTTTTGGGTAGCTAGGATTACAGGCATGAGCCAACAAAGCCCAGATCTAAGACAATTTTTAAAAAGTAAGCTTATTAAAACTTCTGGCTTTTTCCAATAAACAATCTTACTTTTTCAGCATTAGTTTATAACTATGATTTATTTTTAGATGTAACTGAATTTTTTAATTGAATCATATATAAGTTTTACTATTACTCAGTATCTCACAAAAATCCAGTTACTGACTTTCCCCAAAGTCAACTGTTACATACTATATTACTTACTATTATTATTACACTCTATATTACATATAATTGAAGTGAAAATAGTTTGGATCATTTCAGATAAATTAGTAGCTGCTATTTTAGCATTATAAATTCACATCTGTGATTTTAAACGAAGGAAAGACTTTCAAGTTAAAATGAAGTATGAATGTGTAGTAGTGTGTCCCAATTGAAACAAAAATTCTGAATTCATACAGACAAAATTATTTTCTTTCCACTTATGACTTTGCAGTAATACTATTGGAAATAGTGAGGCAAGAGGAGGAAGAATTCAATCTTTTTTTTTTATGTCAGTCATGAGGCTTGAATTCTGGGCTACAGCCCTGTTCCTGTGCTCTTCAGCTCAAGGTGAGTGCTCTACTGCTTGAGCCCCAGCTCCACTTCTGGTTTTCGAGTGGTTTATTGGAGATAAGAGTCTCACAGAGTTTCCTGCCCGGGCTGCCTTTGAACCATGATCCTCAGATCTCTGTGATCCTCCTGAGTAGCTAGGATTACAGGCGTGAGCCCCAGGTGCCTGGCAAGGAGGAAGAATTCAAATCATGTCAAACAATGTCTCTGTATGAAGACCTGCCTATTCCCAGTTGTCACAAAATTTCAAGTGTCTATCTTAGAATTCTATTTGGAAAAGTTCTAACTCATTGATTCTTTTTGTACTTTCTGTTAGGAAACAAAATATAGACACAAAACAATTGAAATAAAATGCACACATATGTTGAAGTCACAACTGGAAAAACAACCAACAAAGTAGAACTCCCGCAGGAACAAAAGCATGTTTTGCCCAGTTTTTTTAAGCACAAAACCCTCAAATGCATGTTAACGTAGCGTAGAGCCATAAAGATAACTGTGTCTCAGAAATACGGTTGTGTTAATTTATAATTAAATTCATCTAGATGAACCTAATATAGCAAATCCCTTGAATGGATCAAATGGTTTAAAACAAATGGGAATGTAGGTGGAGTGAGATCTGCACATATTTAAAAGAATAAGATAACAAAATCATGACATACTTAAAAAATTCAGAAATGTAATGAATAACTCCAATAGTATCCATATTGAGAACTAATTCCTACTGATTTAACAAGAAAAAATGTGCAAATAGTAGAATCTTAGCATTGTACATGAGTGTACATAATTTTAAACTACTCCAAATTACACTTTGTAGAAGACTGAATGTGGCTTATCTAAAGGAAAACATCAACACATGATATGAAGGAAATTAAAAATTTCATGAAAAGAGAGAAGTAGATTCTGGAAAATAATAGTTGAATAAATGGTGATCAAAATCTTTCTAGTACTGAAAAAATTGCATATCTATTTATATAGATCCAAAAAAGATCTAAGTTACTCATGTAGATTTGAAACTTTGGCAAAGTATCAGTATACATCTGGAAAATAATTATGGGTGTTGACTCTGGCAAGGAATTCATTTCCTCTTTGAGCTGACAAATGAATATATGAAAGAACTTCTCCAACTAAATATCAAGATCTAACTAAACATATAACTAGAAAAGTCATCATGTAAGCCGTATTGCAACTGAGGTAAAAGAAAAATCAGTCATACTGATTCTGTATTATTGTAAATGTTGATTTTTTTCATAAATTATTTGCTTTCGCTTGCATTTTTTTGGGGGGTCCGGTCGTGGGGCCTGAACTCTGGGCCTGAGCACTGTCCCTCAGCTCTTCTGCTCAAGGCTAGTGCTCTACCATTTGAGCCAGAGCGCCACTTCTGGCTTTTTTCTTTTTGCTTATGTGGTGTTGAGGAATCGAACCCAGGACCTCAGGCATGCAAGGCAAGTGCTCTACCACTGAGCCACCTTCCCAGCCCCCTTTAGCTTGCATTTTTAAATCATTGTGTTACATGATGTATATCTTAGTAACTAATTTTGAATGCCTCATTATATTTTGTTCTGAGTATAATGTCTCACTTCAGTTCCTAACCCATGAAATGATGTTGATTACAAAAAAAATTCTAATAACCACTGTCTATAATACACAAAATCTCATAAGCATGACACCAGTAAGCACTGGTTAACATTTTGATATCAGGGTCTCATGACTGTTGAGGCCTATCTGCATGAATATCATTGTACCTAGATTCCTCAGCCTCAATTTGGCTACTGTTAAAAAACATATCTTTATTTGTCACCGATTAGAGATTAAATTTGAGTATAAAGCCTAAGGAAAATAATAAAGTACGAATTTGGCTTTTCTGAATATAAAGTAAACAAAATTCAGCATAGAGTAACTCACGGTTTGAAGTCAATCAATTTCTCCAAAACATTCTAAGCATTTCCTTGCAATGTGTATTGTTTTCAAGAAAGGAATGGGTAATGTTAGAAGAGGACTAACCAAGCATTGTCTTCAAATATACATAATTTGGATTACCCTTTACATTTGAATATAAGCATTTCTGATAAAAACTGTTTGAATAATTGATTTTCAGGTCAGGTATAATATATCCTAGTTTCATATACCAAACTACATTCAGAAAATGGTATATACCAATTAACTAAAGAAAGTCCTGGCAGAAAAATGGCATCTCTATACTATTTGATGCCCAATTCTTAGGTATTTCATTATGCCTCCATTTAATGAATGTGATTGTTTAAATGAGTCATGAAGTATTAATTAAAGTTGATCAGTGTCTTATAATATAATTGTGTATCATTTTATCCTAGAATTATTCAAGAACAGCCCATTCAATCATGACATACATCACATTCCACTGGTATTCATATGGATAGGAATGAGTTTCTTAGGATCTTCTGCCATTTGTAGATGGCAGGACCAGGATTCGAACTATAGGCTCCATCTCCCACCACTTAAACCTGAGGATAGGAAACTCACCGGTCTGTCCAAGAACATCAGCAAGACCAGTGATTAGGCAGTCACCAGTGGCTCTCAGCAGTCCTCTTGATACTTACAAGGTTGTGATAGGAGGATCATAGTCAAAGTCACCCTAGGCAGGAACGTCCTTGAGACCCATGTCCACCTTCAGTGCCAAAAAAGCCAGAAATAGAGCCATATGTCTACAGTGGTAGAGGGCTAGCCAAAGCAAAAGCAGCTCATGGACTGTGCCCAGATCCTGAGTTCAAGGTTCGGGACTGGCAACAAACAGACATACACAACAATATGTGCAGCCATCCAGCTAAAGAAGGTCACCCTCTTATCCGCAACTGGATTGGACCGAGTTCCCTGGAAAGGGGCTGGGGGAGTTGCTGTCACCTTGACTCCACTCATGCTGCCTGCATCACAGGATTCCGGCCACACCCCCATTCTTTCATGTTTCTTTCTGACCAATGGGATACAAGAATGGTGGCCACACCCACATTCCATGATGCCCAGCACCAGGATTCCCTTTGGTGGTTGACACTACCACCAGCTATTGAGGAAGGTAGATGTGGCTGAGTGGTGAGCATGAGACATGAGGCGACTTTGGAGTAGAGTGGAAAATTGATGTCCTAGTCAGATAGTGAGAGAATAGAGGATTTCCCAGAGCCTGGGAACATGGCCAGCCCATCTTTCCCATCCCAGCGCTCAGATGTCTGATACAACAAGACTCCGTGGAAGAGCTACAGGCAAGAAACTACTTCCAGAACACCAGCAAAGGAATCCTCCCATCAGACCTGCAACATTCAAGAAAACAAAGAACACAAAAAAGGGTGGGATCCCCAAGACAAACACCACTGGGAAGCGTGATTCAACAGAGGGTCTGGCCAAAGGTGATGCAGACTGTGTGCCTTCCCTGCCTTTGGACACAGTCACAGTCACCAGGGGCCAGAGTGTCAAGGGTCCTGATACCATCAAGTATCTGCAGAGGTGCTAGTGACACGTGGTGCCCTCCCTGGACTGCAGCAAAAGAAGAAACCAGGCACTCAGTGCCAAGATTCTACCACTGAAGCAGGAAAAGACAGACCTGCAGGATCGACCAGAGAAAGAGAGGTAGAAGATAGCCCAGGTGCATGAAGCACCACAAACAGAGCTAGAGATCCACAAATCACCCATACAGAGGTTGATTTCAGCAGAAAGAGATTTACAATCTGCACCGGCCCAAGTGAAGCAGGTGGCCAATGACAGATAAATGGAGCACGAAGCTCTTATCAGCCACCTGCAGGCCACAGAGCATTGTGTGTCAGAGCTGGATATGGTGTCTTCTGTGGTCACTGCTGCACAGAAGGAGACCAAAATGTTCTTTGAATGGCTGAATGATGTGACCCTTCAGCTTGAGGAAAAGACCAGAAGCTTCGATGACCTGCAGCAAGTGAACACAGAGTTGCAGGAGAAGATGGAAGTTCTCTGGACACAGAACAGCACCAGAAGATCAAAATCTGCAAGTTCCAACTAGTGCTGGTGGGGCATGAGTTACTGAAGAGTCTACTGGACAACCTGAGCTAGATGGTGACCTCAGCAAGTCTGGTGAGAGACACATTCACAGAGGAACTGAGCATTGAGAGGTCCACATGGGAAGAGGAGACTCGGTGGCTGACCGTGCAGGTGAACCAGCTGACATAGGAGAAGGAGAGAAGGGGGAGACAGGTGCTGAAGAATGAGCTGGGGGAACTGAGAAAGAAGCTGACAGAGCCATGGCTCCCCGCAGGACCATCTCAGGTGGAGCTGCAGTTGCACGCCTATGCCTACTGCACACAGATGGAGTTGAAAAAACTGGAGTAACAAGTTCACATCCAGGTCCAGGAAAACCAGAAGCTCTGTCTTCAGAACACAGAGCAACAGGAGCAACTGCAGAGACTGGAGGATAAGGCCAAGGATCTGCAGGAGATACCCTAGACCCCACAAGGTGCATGTTTGTGTGTGTGATCTCTAGCCAAAGGAAGAGCTGACCCTGCTGTGGGAGACTCTCCACAGAGCGAGTGGTGAGAAGGAGGAGTTCACCAGCATCCTAGACTCAGAGCAACAGATGAAGAAATACCTGTGGGAACAACTAGACCATTCAGAGGAGAAGATAGAGGAATGGAAACAGGTGGAAGAGAGAGAGAGAGAGAGAGAGAGAGAGAGAGAGAGAGAGAGAGAGAGAGAGAGAGAGAGAGAGAGAGAGAGAGAGAGAGAGAGGGAGAGAGAGAGAGAGGGAGAGAGGGAGAGAGAGAGAGCCAAGTATCATGGGAGTTGCAGGAGCAGCAGGAGCAGTCCCGGGCCCACCTGCAGGTGCTCAGAGCCACCTGTGAGCAGCACATTGCATCCAATGAGCGGCTGAACTCTGAGAAGGAGGCCATGCAGCAGTACCTGCAGAGGCAGACCCAGCTGCTGGACCTGCTGAAAAAAGTGCAGGGCCCGAGCAACTGGGGGACCAGGTGGTGCCCCCAAAGTGGCAGGACACTCTCAAGTGCCTGGAAGTGACCAGACCATAGGAGGAGCGCCTGCAGGCCCAGCTGAGCTTCCTTGCTTTCCCTGGGGATGTGGAAAGTGTGAGCCCTAGGGATGAAAAGTAGAGGAGTTTACTCCCCCCGACGTGACCATCCCAGAGGATGGAAACAAGCCCCAGACCTAGAGGGATGTGGATCTGCGAGCCCTCTCAGAGGCTGAGATCCACAGGGGAAAACTCCTGCTGCAGGAGCAGCAGACCTGCTGCAGGTGTCCGGCCCACCTGCAGCTCAGAGCCAGACAGAGCTGGAGCCACAGGCCCCCTGGTCTGTGAGCTGCCACACAGCTGGCGTGGGGATGGCAAGTGGGACACGTGGGCATCCGAGAAGAAAATCTGCTTCATCCACGACCTGTCTGATGAAGTGGACTTCCAGAGTCCAGCGGATGAGCTTCACCATCAATGTAGCCAGCTGTTGGCACACATCCGCACCATCGAGGTGTCCCTCATTGTATGTAAAGAGCAGACGTTTGTCATGGATGAGCTGTGTCAGGAGAAAGCCGAGCACGTGTGCTGTTCTCTTCCAGGAGAAGATGGAGAAGTGAGAGCTGCAGGAGCTGCTGTGGGTCCTCACATGGGAAGGCGTGCACAGCGGGCTCCAGATGCCAGCACAGGCTGAGACACCACCACCACCATTTCTTCAGACTCCTCAGGCTCTTGGGTGGGTGAAATGAGGTAGGAGCAGAAAGGTTTTGAAGAATTGCAACTTCAAGACAGCTTGGAAACTGCTAGAGGAGAGGTCGGGGTTCCAACCCCGTAGATAACTCCCCCATGGAGCACATCCTGTGGCAGATGCCCCACATCCAGAGCTACCTACAGCTTGAGGGCTTAGGCAAGGAACACTCCCTCCCTTTCTTCTGTAGACTGATGTGGATGATAACTCTCTATGTGACATATTGACTCTCAAAAGCCTCGGCAGTCACCAGAAGTAGGTGTCAGGTGGCCTTCTCTCAGGCCTCCATCTCCCACAAGATGGGAGTAAACTATGGGTCAGGTAGGGTAGAGCCTGCCGGCAAGCAGCCCAAATTCAAGGGACATCTAATGGCCCATTGGTGGCCAGGGAAGAGACCCATGTTATGCTTATCACAAAGAATAAATTGTTTTCAAAAGGAAGAAAAGCCTCCAACAAAGATTTGTTTTTCCAGTCTTGGAGCTTGAGCTCAGGGCCTGGCCACTGTCCCTGAGATCTTTTTGAACAAGGCTGGTGCTCTACCAGTTGAGCCCCACCTCCCCTTCCAGCTTTTTCTGTGTGGAATCAAACCCAGGGCTTCAGGCATGCTAGGCAACCACTCTACAGCTAAGACACATTCTCAGCTAGGATGATTGCCCCCGTCCCAAAACCATATGGCCATTCCTCAGATAAATAGGAAGTAGAGGCTAGGATGAATATGAAGCACAAGTCTAGTTCACACAGAAATACTCCCCTAACCCGTCTTGTACCCAGTTTATTGAAGTTTCTCTTCTAACATTGAGGGATGAGAGAGGGAGGGGGGAGTCTCGAGAGAGGAGTACCAAGAACGGTGGCCCCCTGGCCCCACAGCCTACCTCACACAAGTGGTCTTCTAAATTCCAAGCTTAGCTGACTTAACGTGGATTCTACACTGTCTCCTCACCTCTTCAATGTTCAGGATGAAATAAATGTCGGCCCTGGCTTTTGCCCACACACAGGGTACAAGCTCCTAGTCCCAGACCGACTTCCATCTCTGACTGCCTGGAGTTAGGCCAGACACACCACTCACCACAATGTTGGTGGTAATGACCTCATATATGGATTCCAGGAAGATGGTCTGCAGCAAAGAGTAGAAGCAACAGAGAGAGCAGGGCAGAAGGATGTGATGGGGGTGATTGCTCTATCTTCCTCTTTGGAACCCTCCTGTCAAGCCAGAGCCATGCTAACCAAAGCATGGCCAAGGCCAGAGTGTGAGATGAGATGGAGGAACACAGGACTAAAGGAGGTATTCCTTTGTCTTGGAGCACTTGAAAATTCCAATTATATTTGACCCATACCAATACCAAAGCCAATGCAATGCCTCTCCTTGTTGTTGTTGTCTGTGAGCACTGTCCTTGAGCTCTTTTTCTCAAGGCTGACACTACCGCTTGAGCCACAGGGACACTTCTTGTTTTCTTATAATTCATCGAGGATAAGAGTCTCATACACTTTCCTGCCCAGGCTGGCTTGGCACCATAATCCTCCAGATCTCAGCTTCCTGAGTATCTAGGATGACAGGTATGAGCCACCAGTGCCCAGCATGTGATGCCTTTTGAAGGCATTTGGCGAGTCTGTATAAGGAGCCCCAATGGGCCTGGATAGACCAAAACCCAATCAAGGAGCTGGTATGGGGGAAGGCTGACCTTCTAGCCATTTTGTTCCCCCAAATTAAAGATGCCAGCTGGTTTTGTATGCATCAAACACCTAGGCTAACAGCCATGAGGCTTAGTGGGGAAAACGTGGAGAATACCTAAAGATTCCAGTGTAGAAATCTCTGATTTTGCATGCATGTGGTGTGTGTGTGTGTGTGTGTGTGTGTGTGTGTGTGTGTGTGTGTACTCAGGGCCTAGGCTCTATCCCTGAGTTTTCTTGCTCAAGCCTAGTTCTCTGCCACTTCAGCCACCGCCCCACTTGCTTTTTGATGGTTAATTTTATGTAAGAGTTTCAAGGACTTTCCTGTCCATGGTGGCTTCAAAGCATGATGGGGGCCCCAGGGCAGTAAGAGTAAACATAACTCACAGGTACAATCCCTGTGGTGGGTGACTCCTGCTTCCTCGTGGCCAGATGCGGGACATGCAGCCCCGTGTCATCATCCTCTAGAGTTCAATTGGGGGAAGTGACCAGGGCCAAGCTGACTTTTGCTCACCCTGAGTGCTGATGCCAGAGCAGGTCTGTTCCACCCTAGGCTAAGAGAGCTCCAGGAGGCCCGGCTCCCAGAGGCACAAGGAAGGGAGAGGTCAGCTCCAGGCTGAGCTAAGAGCCTTTGGCCATGGATACCCCAAGTTGGCCTTCCTAATCACCATAAGTCCTGTCAAAGAATAAACCAAAAAAAAAAAAATTGGAGCTGTGCCTCCAAGTGCTAGAGCTCTAGCATTGAACCAAAGAACTCAGGGACAGGGCCCCCAAGCTTTGAGTTCAAGACCCTCACCTGACCCTCCCCCAGTTTAGCTAATATGAACTAGTAGGATTTGTGAAGTGTTTCTGAAGAATGGTGATACTGAAGAAAGCATCCTAATTCTAATGAAAGCTGAACTTGTGGCATACAGCTATGTGCTGAGTCCTTCACAGGGTCCTGTTTGCTGGGTCCTTCCGACATGGGGGTTTTGTGCTGAGTCCTCAAAAAGTCCTGTTTGCTGAGTCATCCCAAAGGGTGCTATGTGCTGAATCCCTGAGAAGAGTGGGCCCTGATGTTTTTTTCCAAAGGTGCTGTGCACTATGTCCATTACACAGTTACTGTATGCTGAGTCCTTCTAAAGGTGCGGTGTGTTAATTCATCCCAAAGGATACTGCTATGTGCTCAGCCCTTGAGAAGTGATGGATAAGGTGAATTTTTCAAGTGCTATGTGCCCAGTCCTTTACACAGCGTGCTCTGTACTGTCCTTCAAATAGTGCTATGTGCTGAGTCCTTTTGACAATGTGGTATGTGCTGAGTCCTTCCACAGGGTAGTATGTGCTGAGTCCTTAAAAATTGTGCTATCTGCTGAGTTTTTAGAAGGGTGCTGTGCACTAGTTTACAGAGTGTGCTACGTACTCAGCTCTTCAAAGGGGGCTGTGTGTGGTCTTAACACAGGGTGCTATGTACTGAGTCCCTGGGAAAGAATGGTACACGTTAAGTTTTTCAAAGCATGCCATGCACTTAGTCCATTACCTTGTGGGCTATGGACTCCCTCCTTCTAAGTGTGCTGTGTGCTGACTACTCTACACAGGGTACTATATGCTGAGTCCTTCAAAGGGAGCTGTGTACTGAGTCCTTTACACAGGGTGCTTTGTGCTGTTTTTGAAGTGTGCTGTGTGCTGACTCATCTCAAAGAGTACTATGTTCTGAGTCCTTGAGAGGTAGTTATCCCCAACAATCACACACACACAAACACACACATACATACACACACAAACATACACACAAGGGTCACTGTGCACCTTTTTGGTGTGTGGGCATGGAGGAGAGTCTCCTCCAGCGGTGGGGCAGAGGGGAGATTTGATACCCAGGGCAGGTAGTGTGGTTGGGAGGGAGTGATGAGCTGAGGTGAGGCTACAATTTCCATGGCCTGGAAGCCTTTGGTCCCAGTCAGGGCTTGGCTTGCAGCCAGGGGTGTGGGCCAGGCCCGAGGGGAAGAGGGGGAGGGGGCCAAGAGGAGGATGAAGCAGGGCCCAAGGCACACTCTCATGGCAGCAGTGGCCAGGGGCAAGACTCAGGGGAGGGCGAGGGGGTGGGCATGCCCGGCGGGGACAACACAGCCCAGGAGAGGAGTGGGGGCAGAGAGAGAGCAGAGAGAAGAGTGAGTACACACAAGGTCAAGTGGCTTCATCAGCTGGCGGCCTCACTGATCATAGTGCAGGTTCTGGTAGGGAGCACAGAGCACATGGAGCTGGCACAGCAGGCACATCTCTACAGGCAGCCACGTGGAGGCATGGTGGCCATAGCAGCACTGAATCTGAGGTCCCGGCAAGGGGGTGCCACAGAGCTCCTGGCATGGAGCACTGGGAGACACACAGCCTCATATCTGCACCTTTCCTCTCTCTGGTGGAAACCTGGTGGCTTTAATCAGAGGTGGGGAGCAGCACCTCCACGCCTGACTTCTCGAGTCGTTTTCTTTTGGCTGGGGGTGGTGGGTGTTGGATGCAGAAGATAGGCCCTCCTTTCTGTGTGAGCCCTTGTCTTCTGTACTCGGTCACTCTTTCACCTGAGGAGGGTCCAAGAAGAGCCCACTAGGTATGTGAGGGCACTTGGAAGCAGACAGAAGGTGAATATCTGGGAGGAATATACCCATCAGACCCACATATACCCAGCCTGTCTGCCCTCCCCCCCATCCCAGCTGTCAACAATACTCACAGGGTGATCACATTTCCCAGCTCTCCCAGCATCTGCTGGTGCTCCCTGTCCATCTGGTCTCCTCGTCCTCCCCAAGAATCCACCAAGTCACCCAGAAGCATCTAGGCTGGAAGTAGGGAGTCCATTCATGTATGTAGCCTTTAAGACTCTATCCATTTCCCCAACACTGCCCCAAACCCAGGTCATACACCACTCTGGGGCACCATGACCCCCTGCTTGTTTTCAGCCCTGGCTCTGAGGAGCCATCTATCTCGGGACACCTTCACCAAGTGTCCTGGCCTAAGGTTTTGGTTAATGGGGAGCCAAGGCTGGTTGTTCCCAAGGGAAAGTGTCTGGCCCTGGAGAAAGGGACAGGCAGGGTTGTTCTGCGTTATTAGAGTGGTGCTCCCTTTGATTGGATCCCCTGTTCTGACCAGGCATCCCCCCGTGTTGCACCTTGTACCTTGTCCCAAAGGAAGAACCAACAAACTCAAGAGAGGCACTGCTCTGAGTCTGTGTGTGTGTGTGTGTGTGTGTGAGTGTGTGTGTGCATGAGAGAGAGAGAGAGGGAGCATGAGAGAGAAAGAGAGGGAGGGAAAGAAAGAGAGAAACAGAGACAGAGACAGTCAGACAGACAGACAGATTATCTTTCTCCTTAGACAGCCTGACTGTGTTCAAGTGAGTGATCCGTTGGTAAATTGCAGGTGCTGAATGTACTAATCTGTTACAGTTCTGGATTTGTGTGTGTGTGTGTGTGTGTGTGTGTGTGTGTGTGTGTGTGTGTGTGTGTGTGTGTGTGTTTGTGTGTGTGTGTTGGGAGAGCAGGCAGATGAGAACAATGAAAACATATTTAAGGCACCGTGTCTACAAAGAGCAAAAGCATTTTATTTGCGTGTATGTGTGTGTGTTGTTCTTTTTTCATCAATGCCAAATATGAGTCTAGCGATAATTTGTGTTTTCTCATTCAACTTTTCATGGTTCCTTTGGGGGAAGGTTTCAGCACACGTTCCTTTCCACCTCTCTCTTCTCCCTTTCCTGTAACCCACAGTAGCTGCTGGGCCTGCGTGTGTCTCCCCTAGGAGGCCTGTGTGAACCATTGACCAGAGTGGACACCTGTCCTTCTGACTTCAGCCAGAAGGCTCGTGAGGCAACTGTGACCACAGCCATACTCTTCCAGTCTGCTCTAGTTTGTATAGTTGGAGCTAATTCAAGGGTTGGGAATGTGTCTGCCAGACGTAATTAGGGAAAAAGATTGGGGGAGCAGTAGGGCAGGGGCTGTGAGGCTAGCAGAGTATGGGAAGTGGTGAACGTTGTGACATGGCAGATGGTTCACTAAGACCGAAAATGAGAGGGGAAACTTACCCAGGGTATTGACTGTGTCCATGGGCATCTGGGCAGGGGACTCCAGGCCCCCACTGGTGGCATGGATTCCCTCCAGGGGCAATGTACTGGTGGGCAGTCCTCCCTGGAGTCCTGCAGACTCCAGTCTGTGTCCGGCCTGAGCGGTTTCCAGCTGGGAAGCATTAAGCAAGTGCGTTCTCCCTGCTGGAGGCTGCTTGCTAACTGCCGTGGCAGTTAGCTAGGGCTCTCTGAATGCCACTTTCTGTATCCTGCTGTAGTCTTTCTGGAAGAAAAAGCAGACCACTGAATTTAGAACTCTTCAAGTTTGATTGGGACAACTGAAATGCAATGTTTTCCAGGTTTTTTTTTTCCTTGAATCTGGCAATTTCCACTAATGCCTGCAATGAGGGATCAAATCAGACAGATGATTTCAGCCTCCAAACAATTACGTTCAAAGCAGCACAGCAAGAGTTCCCAAGCCAGATGGTTTCCGGTAATGAACGTTATGCCTTGACTGACTTTCTTTGGCAACTGTTGGTTCTCCTCTGGCTCTCTCTAGGGTGACTACCACAGTCAAGGATGTCGTGGAGAGCAGAGCTTGTGACCTCACCATCCGTAGCCTGCCAGCTGTGAGCAGAGACGATTCCCAGCACCTGCACTGGACGCTGGGAGATTCAGAAACCAGGGATACCTCGAGGAAGCTTTCTCTTCAACATGAAACTTGGGGGCCCAATGTGGTAATACTGACTGGCCCCAGGGGGAGGAGAGGAGGCCCCTTGAGCCAGGCCTTCAGCTCACAGCAACCACATTCACACCTACGTGGGGAATTGAGTGCCACAGAGCTGGTCAGCTGCTGGACAGAGATCTTTGAGAAGATAAGCATTCCAGAGGCCCTGGAGTCCAGCGAGTACATAGTGGCTCACATCCTCAGAGCCAAAACAGTTAAGTATGGTGGCACCAGGAGGGGGTAATAGGGAGGAGGGAGAACTGAGGGAGAGCTACATCAGGATTCGTCCCTCCTCCCCCACAGAGGATTCTTACCTGAATCAGATGGGACTTTTCTGTAGTATTGTCATAGACAGATGCTCATTTATTTATCCAACAAACCATTACAGTGTGCACTAGGCTCTGGGGGATCATAGACCATGAAAAGTTCCAGTACTGGTTCCACAGCCCATGAAGAAACCTTGGCTTGATCTGGATGCCAGTGCTTCAAGCCTGTCATCCTAGCTATTTAGGAGGCTGAGATCAGAGGATTGAGGCTTTTGGCCCGGGCAGGGAAGCCTGTAAGACACTTGTCTTCAATTAACTACCAAAAAAAAAAAGAAAACCCGCCAGAAATGGATGTGTGGCTCAAGCCATAGACTGCTAGCCTTCAATAAAAAGGCTTAGGGACAGCACCTAGGCTCCAAGTACAAGGCTCAGGACTGGCACAAAGAAAGTAAAGACAGAGAGGAGGGAAGGACAGAAGGAGGAAAAGAGGAAAGGAAGGAAGGAGGGAGAACATGCAAGCCTTGGTTTGGAGTCCCTGCATCAGGGAAGCTAATTATTCACAATCTCTGTGGGGACAGTTTCAGAGCCTAAAGCCAGTATGTAGGACCAAGCCACTGACCCATCAGCAACTTCATGACAGCCAGGAGCTGTGTGGTCACCGACTGTAGAGGGAACCAGCCTCGGGTAGAACCTAGGACTCAGGGTGGGTCAGCAGGTTTCAATTATCCCCAGCCTCATCGAGTTTATTTTCTGGTCAGATAAGAAGAAAGTTTCCAAGGGCTATTGAGGTATTGGGGTGAGAGAGTTTCAATGGGAGGTCAAGGGATAAGCAGGAATTTGAACAGGGAGGATGGTCCCAGGTCAGGTGTGTCAGGAAATTAGAGACATGACCTCACCTGACAAAATAGGCTACCAGCCTTTGATTCAGCCACACTGCTATTAAAAGTCCTGGCACCTTGGGTTCATCATTGAAGACCTGGCGGCCGTTCACTGCAGGATGCCTGTGCAGTACATCCTTGGGTACTAGGACTTTCCAGGGCTCAATCTGATGATACCACCCCTGGTGTTGATTCCTTCACCAAAGACTGAGGTCAGCATGCCACTGCCACAGGACAGCCTGGGAATTAGGGCAGGAAATGGGTCTCTTGGCTGGCTCAGCTTTTTGTATAAATGGCAGATCTGGGATTCAGTGATGGCAATCTGGAGGTGGGGGAGAACTGGGTAGAGGTTGATGGGAAAACCAGAGGCACTGGGCTCAGAGCAGGGTGGTTTCTTTGATAATACTCACAACATAGGAACATTTCTGGGATAGAGCAGCCCTTTTCACTTCTCCAGGAAGGACCTAGTTCTCCCTAGTCTCCTTCCCTTGACCAGGAAACACTTTAGTTCTCATATCTTGTGGTTAGATAACTAGCCCTTACCTCATTGACCAGTGCTGAGGCAGGACAGTGAGAGATCCTGAGTCTTTGATATTTTCAGGGGATCTTCAGTATGAGATTATACTTGAATGTCCCAACTTGGTGCATGGTCAGTCCCATCTAAGACTGCCATGAAGTAGGACATAGAATGTAGAGAATCAGAGCTGGATGGGGTCTCTTCTGGGAGTCCTGAGTATTATGTGTTAACTTGGAGCTCCCTTATGTCCACCTGCTTCCCTTTCTTGGTTGGGCCTATGCTAGAAAAAGCTTGAAACTAGGGAATGGATCTTATCTTTAATGCTCCAAGATAGCACTATACCATTTGAATCACAGCTCCACTTCCAGCTTTGTTGGGTGTTTAATTGGAGATAAAGAGTTCTCGCAGGCTTTGCTGCTAAGTGGCATCCAACTGCAGTCCTCAGATTTCAGTCTACTGAGGGGAGAGGATGACAGGAATGGAAAAGTATGTTTGGCTGGCTGCCAGTAGCTCATGGCTTTTATCCTAGGTACTCAGGAGGTGAGATCTGAGGATCATGGGTCAAGCCAGCCTGGTCAGGAAAGACCCCCAGACTCTTATCTCCAAGGAATTGCCAGAAAACCAGAAGCAGTGCTGTGGCTAAAGCAATTGAGTGCTTGCCTTAAGCTGAAGAGCTCAGGGCAAGCACCAAAGCCCAGAGTTCAATCCCCTTAACCAACAACAACAAAAAAGAGGTGATTAAATTTTCCGCATAGCAGTGTGTATGGTAGGAAATGCCATGCTGGTCTATAAGACATTCCAGATATGTGAGAGGCTCGATGTTTTGTGTACAGTGGGTCTGATGTCAGTACTGCCAACTTCTCAGGGGTGGGATGTGATCCTAATTGAGGTAGTTCATGTTACTATTCTCAGGGACTGCTGAATCCTTGGGCTATACGTGTGTGTGTGTGTGTGTGTGTGTGTGTGTGTCTGTGTCTGTGTCTGCGTCTGTGTCTGTCTGCCTGTCTATCTGTCTGTCTGTCTGTGTCTGTGTCTGTGTGTGTTTGGAGGTAGAAGAACTGGGCCTTGAACTCAAGGCCTAAATGCTATCCCTGAGATTTCGTGCTCAAAGCTAGAGGTCTGACACTTGAGGCACAGCTCCACATTTAGCTCCTTGGTGGTTCAGTGTAGATAGGAGCTTCAGAAACTTTCCTGTGTGGATGGCTTTGAAAAGTGATCCTCAGACTTCAGCCTCCTGAGTAACTAGGATGACAGACAGGAGCGACCCGTGATGGCTTTGTGTATGTGTGTGTGTGTGTGTGTGTGTGTGTGTGTGTGTGTGTGTGTCTGTGTGTGTGTGTGTAGAAGTTGGTTGTAACAAGGAGTGCTGGACCCTTTGCTAACTTCTAAACGCTGTCTTTGGGGGCAGCATGGACTTTGAGGCTGAGGTCTGGGGGCCTGGAAGGGTAAGACGCTTGAAGGGGACTTAGCACCGTTAAATTATAAGATCAAGGGAACTTTGTGCCCTGGAACTGTCTACTCCCGTGGGCCTGGTTAGTGGAAGAAGGAGTGTGGGAGGATTTGGAGGTGGGGTCCACAAGGGATGGCTCCCCAGGGGGACAGATAATGTGGTCAGCATTTAGTAAGGCTTTGAGTCCTGTTAGTATAGAACAAATTGGCATGGGTCAGACTCTGGGTCTTCTCAGCATGACATCTGGTGGGCAAGGCCAACCCTACTTTAAATCTTGACCTGTATTCTTCAGATCTTAGCCTCCTGAGTAGGTAGGGTTATAGGCCTGAGCCTCTGGCACCGGGCCTCAGATTCTTTTTGGTATATTAGGGTTTGAACTCAAGAGCTTAGGCTTTCCAGTCAGGTCTTCTTCCATGGGAGCCAAGCCTTTCTCTCTTGGGCATTTCTGAAATATAGATTTCATATATGCTCAGGCTTGGCTGGATCATGGTCCTCCTGTGACAGGCATGCGTCACCATGCATGGTCCTCTGTAGTTGGGATGGTAGATATATAGCACCATGCTCAGTCATCGGTTTAGATGACTGTCCCAAACTCTTTGTCCACAGCAGCCGATTCTTGACCACAGTTGAAGCTCTGGGTTTGGCCTCGAACCATTGGTCCTCAGTCTCCTCACAGGACAGTTGTGAGGAAACGAGGGATCAATACAAGGGGAACTCTAGGGCAGGACCAGGCCTAAAGGGAACGGTCATCAGATAAGTTTCTTGGCAATTCTGTGAGCATATAAGAAGAAGATACCTGGAAAGCACTCAGAAGGGGCTTGTTATTTATCATGCTACAGGTATGGAATTATGAAACAAAACATGGATCTCTTTCATCCTTACCCTATCCCCATGAAGAAGGGGATCCTTCACTGTTCAGCTTTGCAGCTGGGGAAAATGAGGCACGGAAAAGCTTGGTGACCTACTCATGACCCCCAGATGACAGGAAGCTCGGCCTGACTTGTCTGCCATGCTCCCTAGGACAATGGGTGCTATTCAGTCCATTTCTTGTGGTGGGAAGTCCACTTATTGTCAGTCGTGAGGCTTGAACTCACAACTGTGAGTGCCTGCGCACTGTCCCCAAGCTGCTCAGATAAAGTTTAGGGCTCTACCACTTGAGCCACAAGACCACTTCTGGTTTTCTGGTGGTTCTTTGGAGATAAGTGTCTCACAGACATTCCTGCCTGGGCTGGCTATGAACCACGATCCTCATATCTCAGCCTCCTGTGTAGTTATCATTGTAGGCCTGTGCCACTGGCATCCAGCTTAAGTGTAATTCTCTCTCTCTCACTCTCTCTCTCTCTCTCTCTCTGTTTCTCTCTCTCTGTCTCTCTCTCAGTAACTTGTTGAAATGGTGCTGGAGGAGGTGCCTCAGCATCTCCATGTGGCTGGGACCCAAGGTGACCCTCTTATTCTGGAGTTAGGCTGTGGGTCAGGAGCTTTCTTACTTGGCCTGTTGAACTAGCTCCCTTACGGAAGCCCCTCTGTGCCCGGGGTAAACCAGTGATGGTTACTTGTTGTCAATCTGTGTGGTGAGTACTTCCTCACTACCCTTTGCTAAGACAGTTAAAGGAATGTGGACGAGGAGGCATCTCATTGTCCAACTGCACACTATCCTGAGCCTCTGATCATCACTGCCACCTATCTGGCCAGACCCTTATTATAAGAAACCGAATTCACTCTATGTCTACTTCACATTGCTGTAGGGTGTCGTTTCGGGGAGAGGGGACAGTGTGCAGAGGAAAGACCCCAGATCTGATACCTCCTGGGGGACATTTGTTCTGTGACAGCGTGAAGTCATTGCTTTGGATAAGGAGGAAGCCGGCATCAGACTGAGCCGGAACAATGCTCAAAGGTAGGTAGGCTAT
Organism: Dipodomys spectabilis; assembly: GCF_019054845.1. Classification (NCBI taxonomy): domain Eukaryota; kingdom Metazoa; phylum Chordata; class Mammalia; order Rodentia; family Heteromyidae; genus Dipodomys; species Dipodomys spectabilis. Next base: position 2,560,685 of record NW_024870951.1, read on the forward strand.
TGAAGCATCAAACCCACCCATGTCTGCTTCCCACTCACAACAAGGACGTTGCAATGCAGGTAGCCCAGCACTGGCCCTAGGGGACTATAAATGGATGGTGGCGGTCAGGTGCCAGTGGCTCTCGCCTGTCATCCTGGCTATTCGGGAGGCTGAGTTCTGATGGTTGTAACTCAGAGCCAGCCCAGGGGAGTCTCTGAGATTTTTTTTTGGTCTTGACATGGCTCCTGAACTCTGGGACTGGGCACTGTACCTCATCTCTGCAGCTCAAGGTTAGCGCTCTGCCACTTGAGCCACAGCATCACTTCTGGCTTTTTGTCTTTTTGCTTATGTGGTGCTGAGGAATCGAACCCAGGACCTAAGGCATGCAAGGCAAGTGTTCTACCACTGAGTCTCCTTCCCAGCCCCAAGTTTGTGAGATTCTTATCTCCCATAAACTACCTCCCTCCTCCTCCTGAAAAAAGCCAGGTTTGGTGCTGTGGCTCAAGTGATAGAGCCTTGGCCTTGAGTAAAAGAAGCTCAGGGATGACACCGAGTCCCTGAATCCAAGACCTGGGACTCTTAAAAAATAAAACAAATGAATAGTGGGCACTTGTTATCTTACAATCAAAATGGATGCATTCATTCTTCTCTCTGGTACTTGTAGCCAAAGGTAAGATGCTTCCCTTGATGTTCCTCTAAACCTCTCCTTCTCTCTATTATCACCCTGGCTTCAGTTGCAGGATAGAATTCAGATCATCCCACTTGATGTGACCTTAAGTACCCTCCCCTACCCATCTTTTGATGGTGGGGATCATGGATGTACTCAACACTGGGTGAAAGAAGCACCAGAGAGGTGGGGGTAGGTATCCCTGAAACTCATACTCACACACACACACACACACACACACACACACACACACACACACTCACCTAGGCCAACTCTGACTAGCCTTTTCCCAAGACACTTTATCTCCTTGGATTAACTGACCTAGGAGAGGAACTTGATCCCCTATAAATGACTATTTTAACTAGGGCTTGCTAGTTGACATGAGATAAACAGAAGCTCAAAGGAAAGGTTCTGGAGCCTGTCTGGCTCAAGCTCACACTTGACATCCTGGTTCCTTGGTAGGCAGAGATCTGAGGAACAAAGATGGAAACCAGCCATAAGCTGGAAAGCTGATAAGACTCTTCTATGCATGGAACCACCAAAAATCCAGACTTGGAGCTGTTGCTCAAGTGGTAGAGTAGCAGACTTGAGCATGAAAACTCAGAGAGACAGCTCCCAGATCCTCAGTTCAAACCCACACAAGAATTGGCCCCATTTGCTGCCCCAGACTGCCTGTGTCTCAAGTGCTCTCTCACAGAATGTGATACTGCACTGATCCCTGGGTAGTTTATCAGTGCCTTCAGAAATTGGGTGGTGAAAGCCAGGCCTTCACCTTTGTGCGTTCTCAACCACACCAGCTAGAGGCAGAGCATGACAAGGCCAGCAGCCTGCAGAACGGAGAAGATCCCCCTCTGCCAGGGTGATTGGAGCGGGCTTCTTAGAGGCAGCACTTGAAAGGGGGTCTTGCTTAACAAGAAGGATGTGATAGGAAGCACAGAGAGAAAAGATGCCATAGATAAAGGACAACATAGCGGAGCCTGTTCTTTTCCAGCCAGGGCTGCTGTTTAGAAATTCGGTAAAGATGGGCAAGGCTGTCTCAAGACAGGCCCAAGGAGTCACAGAAGAACAGCTATCCAATGTTGGGATTTTATCTTAGCAGTAGCAGGAAACTCTGTGTTCAATTACTAGGTCCCGCATACACAGAAAAAGCCAGAAGTGGTACCATGGCTAGGGTGGAAGAATGCTCACCTCAAGCAAAAGAAGCTCAGGGACAGTGCCTCAACCCCAAGTTCAAGCCCCAGCACTGTCAACGTAAAACTGCACTCCAAGGGACCTGGGTGACAGGTGGATAGCTGTGCCTGTAGCTCTTAGTAGATCCATCCATGCTTTGTGTCTCCTTCTATGACAGAGGGGATCTGGACACTCTTTCTGCCCTGGGCACCCCTGGACCCAGTTATCAGCAACCCTCCCAAAGTCTTCCACTGGGACATGGAGCAGCTGGCCCCAGAAATTCTCAGGTACCGATTGGGTGTGGCGGGAGGATACAGGGCAGGCCTCAGAAGTCCTAGTAGGTCTGATCTGCCCCAGACATCCAGGCCATTGAGAGGAAGCAGATGGGAGCTTAGAAAGCGATAGTGATGTGAAGGGGGCCCTTTAATGCCCATGGCCCTCCCCAGATTCTGAGCCTCCCTTTGCTGTCTCTGAGGGAGGTAGAGGATTTTCTAGGTGGTAGTGTCTAGAGGAGGACTAGTTGGAAATTTTAAATAATGAGACACCATAGGCCATGTGCTGATGGCTCATCCTGGCTACTCAGGAAGCTGAGATCCAGAGGGTCTTGTATCCCTGCACAGGGTGGAAAGTCCAATGAGAGTCTCATTTCTAGTCTCCAACTGGAAGTGGTACCATGGCTCAAGTGGAAGGGCACTGGCCTTGGGCAAAAATCACCATCATGGACATACACAAGCCCTGATTTCAAGACCTTCATCCAAAAAAAAAAAAGAAAAGAAGAGAAAGAAAGACACCCCTTGCTTGGCAGAGATGGTGAAGGAGTGGGGTTGCTGTGATCCCAACCACAGCAGGCTCTGGGACACCAGGCTCTGGCCTCAGTGTACAGCCATTACTAAGGACTCCCCAAGTTTGCCCGAGTGTGAATTTACAGCAGGGTGTGCATTGTCTTTCCAAGAACTGCAGAGGTTGTGGCCTGTCTCAGGCAGGGATTGGGCGAATGGAAGCAGGTATGGGAGAGTAATGTCAATTATATTCTCTCCAACATAGGAAGAATGTTTTTGGATGCTGGTGTCAAGGTCTGAAATTGTAGGGTTACATGTGCTTTATGGCCTGACAAGTTGTGTTTCCCTGGTTGTAAGAAGGAGGCTGAAACTGGGCACTGCCAGTGTCTCACAACTGTCATCCTAGCTACTCAGGAGGCTGAGATCTGAGGATCATGGTTCACAGCCAGCTTGGACAGGAAATTCTGTGAGATTTTAACTCAAGTGAACCACCAGAAAAATGGAAGTGGTGCTGTGGCTCCAGTGGTAGAGCACACACCTTCAGCTGAAGAGGTGAGGGATGACAAGCAGGCCCAAAGTTCAAACCCCATTACCGACGACCAAAAATAATATGGCTGAGTTTTCCTCATAGCGGTGTGTACAGTAGGAAATGCCATGCTGTTTTATGAGCCATTCCAGATGTGTGAGAGACTCTGAGTTTTGTCAACATTTGGTCTGATGAGGGTAGTGCCATCTTCTCGGAGGTTGGGATGTTCAGTTGCTCAGGGATTGCATGGTGCCCTTCCTCAGTAGCAACCTTGTCTTTAGCCCCCTATCATGGTCTACAATGAGTCCTAAATTGCCAGAGAACTGCATATTCCAGCTTTCCCTTGGAACCCATGTCAGGCTGTGCGTATCTATTTCCTCATACAGAGGATTCTGGGTCAGCAGTGCCGGCTGGCATATGTTCTCTCCTGCCTCTGGCGGGTCAGGGTCAGTCATGCTGTGTCCTGTCCTTTTCTAAGATGTGCCCCTTGCTGCATGTCCCACGCACAGCAGGCTGGCAGTGGAGTGGGGGAAGGGTGGTTGCCAGTGGCTCTGGCCAACTTGACCTTGATAGCTGACTGAAGGCTCCCAAATCAAGAATAATCTGGGGCTACATACGAGGTAAGGCCAAGGTGGCTTGGATGTATTGTTTGATGTCTAGGAAATGTCAACATACCTTATCATAGGCACATCTATCTTCTGGCCCCAGCTGGGCCTCTCAGGTCCTTCTAGACAATTCTGGATGCCCAGAATGGAGAGTAATATACTTTAGATTCCAGGGCCAGGGAACTGGGGGATGAGAGATTGGTGTGGCCAGTACCTCACTGTTTTGGGGCATTAGTTTTGACCTGGATGAGCTGAGCTAGAAATGGGGGCAGTCATGAGTCATAGTCACAGTAAACTCTCAAGCCAGATCAAGTGGTTTCTCCCTAAGTCCTTCTTGGGCTGAGGGGTTTGGGCCATGGCAGTAAGTTCCACGGAACCTGCCCCTCGATCTCAATACGGGGCCACAGGATCCAGGGAAGGACACTAGGAATGGTCCTTTGTAGTCGGCCCAAGATTGCAGACCTTCATCTGCCCCCCTTCCTCAAGCACTGTTGAGGAAAGCAGGGCACCGAGCCCTCAGACTCCTTGGATAGTGACTGCTACAAACAGCAGCCAGTTGGCTGTTGATTCCTGAGCCTACAAAACTTTCATGAGCTCAACTCAACACCTGCTCAAGGTCTGAATGACAAATTTGCACTCTCTTGTGATTCTCCTGTGACTGGGCATTATTTGCTGTGATATCTTGCAGCTCCTGCCCTCCTGGCCCAGATCCGTGGTCTGAGACTGATTTACTACTCGGGTCCACATTGCATCCACGACGGATGCCATTCTGATGATCTTCATTACCCAAGGCTCGATACTTCTCTGATACTGTTGCCTGCTCTGTAGGCAATGGCCTCCAAACAAGCTGCTACCAAGACTTGTAGGACACCTAGACATTAGGAAGCACTCAGGGGCCTACTGGAATATACTCTGTGTAGAGCTACAGAATAAGGTCCAAGCAGGCCAGGTGTTGGTCATGGGGCTTGAACTCTGGGCCTGGGTGCAGTCCCCCAGCTCTTCACCTTACCACGTGAGCCACAGAGCAAATTCAAGTTTTCTGTAGGTTCCTTGGAGATCAGAGTCTCCCAGACTTTTCTGCCTGGGCTGGCTTTGAAACGTGATCATCACATCTCAGCCTCCTGAGGATCTAGGAGGACAGGCATGAACCACGTGTGTCTGGATGATCTGGCCTTACACCACAGTGGACTAGTAGCTCCTGAAATCATTTCTTTAATTTTCCTGTGCTAGGATTGGGGCTTGAACTCAGGGTCTGGGCTCTGGTCTCTAAACTTTTTCCTTCAAGGTTACTACTTTACCACTTGAGCCACAGCTCCATTTCTGGATTTTGGTAGTTAATCGGCAAGAAGAGTCTCATTAACTTTCCTCTCCTGAGCTGGCTTGACCCTTGATCTCTATCTCAGTCTCCTGAGTAGCTTGGATTTACAGGGGTTGAGCACCTGGTGGCATTGGGCTATAAGCTTTTTTAAAGCAAGAGTTTTTCCCTGTATTTGCTCTGACTCCTCCATGCAAAGGAGGCCTGAGGGTCAGGAGCTGTGAAAACAGGTTTCTAGCCACAGGAAATGGCTTTGGATCCCTAGTGAAAAACCCAGCTAATCGTCCCCCTGGGCGCCATTCTGGGACCTCATCCTCTTCCCTGTGACTCAGGTCAATGTTGACCCAGCTTTGAATTTCCTGCCTGCTTTTTCTGAAGCCAAAGCACCTTCATATCACTCACACCACCTGCTCTACAGCACACCAGAGAACCTTTGCCCATGCTATACCTTCTTCCTGAGGCACTCTGGCTTGTACCCACATATTAGAACTACTATGGGATTTTGGCACTGGCTATAACACTTCCTGGAGCAAGTCTTTCCTTCCCTTCTCCATCTTTTTTTTTTTTTAATATTGAGTTGCTAGAGATGGAATTTGTGCAGGCTGACTGGCAAATGATCTATATTGGTGTGTTTGTGTGTGTGTGTGTGTGTGTGTGTGTGTGTGTGTGTGCCAATCCTGGGGTTTGAATTCAGGGCCTGGATGCTATCCTATCCCTGAGGTTTTGTGCTCCAGGCTAGCACTCTACTACTTGAACAACAGCTCTACTTCTGGCTTTTTGTGTGTTTAATTGGAGAAAAGTGTCTTAAATTGACTTTCCTACTTGCAATTGGGATCCTGAGATCTCTTCCTACTGAGTAGCTTACAGGGGTAAGCCACCAGCACCTGCCCCTTATCTATAACCTCTGCCTGCCTCTGAGTCCCAGAAGAATATGTCTCACCAGGCTCAATTTTTTTGCCATTCTTGGTGCTTGAACTCAAAGCTCATACTTGAGAGAAACTCTAAACCTGTGAAGACTGTGACAAGTGTTTCCATTTAATTATATATCATGTTTCAACACTTAATATAATGAAAAATGAGTCAATGTCCTAAATTATTAGGTATAATTTTATAATAGATGTGCAAAATATAATATTTTGTGTATAATATTACAATAATCAATAAATGAATCAAAAAATAACATACAAAATCAATAATAAAATCCATAATATGAAATTAACATACATATATGATATGTTATTTCTTTCTTCTCTTAAGAAGAAAGAAGGATGGCCAATAAACACATGAAGAAATGCTCAACCTCCCTAGGCATAAAAGAAATGCAAATCAAAACAACATTGAGATACCACCTCACCCCAGTTAGAATGGCAAAAATCAAGAACTCTAATAGCAACAGATGCTAGAGGGGATGTGGACAGAAGGAAACCTTACTTCATTGTTGGTGGGAGTGTAAACTTTTCCAACCACTCTGGAAGGTAGTATGGGGGTTCCTCAAAAGACTCCACATAGAGCTCCCCTATGACCCAGCAGTCCCACTTTTGGGCATTTACCCTAATGTTTACAAACAAGACCACACTAAAGCTACCAGCACAACTATGTTTATTGCAGCATTATTTACCATAGCTAAGATCTGGGACCAACCCAGATGCCCCTCAGTAGATGAATGGATGAAGAAAATGTGGTATATATACACAATGGAATTCTATGCCTCCATCAGAAAGAATGACATTGCTCCATTTGTTAGGAAATGGAAACACTTGGAAAAAATTATATTAAGTGAAGTAAGCCAAGCCCAAAGAAACATAGGTCCCATGATTTCCCTTATTTGCAATATCTAGTATATGTATGAGTCAAGCAGAAAAGGTCAGATGAGGTGATGTTAGGAAAATGAACCCTCAAATATGTATTTTAAATGTTTTTTTCTTTCATGCATTTGTTTCTAACACAATTATAAAATTATTTCTTTGTTGCTTTGTATGTCCCTCCCCCACAGTAAAATCCCTGCTTTCACTGTATTTGATGTTGGTATAATTTGTGGAGGGGAAGGGGAAAAACAAGTCGTTTAAATAAGGATACAGGTGGACCTGTTGAAACAATGAGAAATACAAGTTTTCATGTCAAAAACGAGCTTTACAACTTGGGGGGGGGAGCATTGGGGGGAGGGAAGCATGGGAAGGTATGGGAAGGGTAAACAAAAGGGGAGGCTACAATGCTTGATAAGAAATGCACTCACTATCTTGCCCATGTAATTATATCCCCTCTGTACAGTATTTTCACAATTAAATTAAATAAAAAAAGAATGATATTCCTTCAATGGCGGTATAATAAATACCTAAGAGTTGGTAGGAACATAGATGGCTATGGAACTCTTTACCAATATATATATTTATTTGTGTACCTCCGTCTGCCTATCCATGTATTGCTGTTTTGGCCAAACCTGGGGTCGATCTCAGAACCTGGGAACCACCTGACATCTTCATTGGCTAGAAGCTGCCATGCTCAAACACCCAATCACCCAACTTAGTGCTAGGCACTAAGTTCACATCCTGGCAACGCTAGGAATGATGGAGAACACATCTAACATCTAGATATTATGTGATAGGATGTAAACAATGTAATAAATGGTATAGGTGTCATCAGAGTCAATAAAATAAATTCTAAATAAATGAATGAGCCAAGAAATATAATAAATAACCACACCAAACACATTATGGACTGAAGATCAGTACAAAAGTATAAATCCTATCCTTAAATTATATATAAGGAGGGCTGGGAAGGTGGCTCAGTGGTAGAGCTCTTGCCTTTCATGCATGAGGCCCTGGGCTCGATTCCTCAGCACCACATAAGCAGAACAAAAAGCCAGCAGTGGAGCTGTGGCTCAAGAGGTAGAGCGCTAGCCTTATGGTGAAGAGCTGAGGGACTGCGCCAGGGCCCAGCGTTCAGGCCCACGAGTGGACCACAAAAAAAGTATGTAAGGAGTATCTTTCCAGCCCTGAGGCTTGAATTCAGCCCCCCTATGAAGAGGGAATGGCGGTAGATCCTGAGACACTCATTTCTGGACCTGGGAAGATTCATGGAATGTGATCGATCTCATCCTTGATGATGCATGATACAAGTAGGAAATGATAGGTAAGACTCCTGGGGTATCGATTATTTGTAAAGAAGTTGATGAAGCATGACAATAATCATCACGGTCATGAAATAGAGGCATCAGCAAAGATCCAAGAATCGTTAGTCACACCAATTGGATTCCACCACAGATTACCATCTCCCCTATCCTAATCAAATGTGTACTTATTTGCATACTGCCTTCAGCTTATGAATGGATGACTGTTGTGCTCCCCACTCTACCCTCGGGGGAGGGGGACTCAATGGCAGGTCCCAAAGTCTTGTGTGCTCATGTTGACCCAATCGCCATTTGGTCCTTCTAGGTCCCGAGTTCAGATTTCCTGCCCTGCCAAAATATTCATCTTGATGTCAGAAGTCAATCGTTGCACCCGTTTTCTTTCCTGTGCAAGTCCTGGATCTCAGCTAGAATGGAGAATGCATGGGCCACCTCGTAGCCATGGGAATAAGTTGCTATCCATGTCAGCCCGGTTATACCTGTCATCATATACTCCAGAAAATACACAATACACCCATGAATAGCATACAAAATAAAGAGAATAACTACACTCAATGCACGATGCAGTCCACACGCGGATGTAAATATATATCCCATGTTTCAATGATCATTGAGGACTATTTTGGCCTCCCTGGGGCTCGATCTCAGTTGCTGGGAACGGCCCAGCTCCTTAGTGGCTCACAGTCTGGTGTGATCACGTGGAGCCATTGGTCATTTGGACCTCCTTGGCCCAAAGTTGGAATCCCAGCACTGCCAAAAATTCACTGTGATGTGAGAAGCCAGTTGTTGCACCTGTTTTCCTGTACTGTGAAAGTTCTGGGTCACAGCTAGGAAAGAGAATGTATACGCAACTATATACTCATGGGAATAGGTTGTGATCCAGTTCACCACAGTTATATCTGTCATCCTATACTCAAGGAAATACACAATACATCAATGAATAAGACACAAAACAAATAGAATGACTACACCAAATGCAAGATACCTCCCACCCATATTTGGAAATATATATCCACTGTTTAATTATTAATTTGTGACTATATTGGCCCCCACCAGGGCTCCATCTCAGGTCCCAGGAATGGCCTAGTTCCTTAGTGGCTCATAGCCTGGTGTGCTCACCATGACCCATTCACCAATTGGGCCTGCTAGGCTTTAAGTTCAAATTCCTGCACTACCAAAAGATTCATTCTGATGTGATAAGCCTATCATGGCACATGTTTTCCTGTCCTGTGAATGCCCTGGGTCTCATTGAGGATGGAGAATGCTATATAGGCAACTCTTAGCCATGGGAATAGGTTGTCATCCATGTGACATATGCAATAAAATACACAATACATCCATGAATAAGACAAAATAGAATGAATAACTACACTGAATGCAAGATGCATACCACACCTGTAGGTAAAGAGAAATCCTATGTTTAAAAAGGTGGGCTTGCTATTTTGTCCAGTGCTGCTGCTTCAAATCAGGCCTGCACCAGGCCTGACATTCTAGTCTTCAAAGATGGTGAGATTTCCCTTCCCCCACAGTGCAACAGAGTTACCCAGACCCAAGCTCAAATCCCAGCACTGACAAAAGTTTCTTCCTGATGTCAGAAGCCAGTCGTTGTGCCTTTTATCCTCTCCTGTGAAAGTCCTGGGTCTCAAATATGATGGAGAATGCATAGACAACCCTGTAACCGTCGGAACAGGTTGTCATCCATGTCAGCACAGTTATACCTGTCACCATATTTATTAAAATACACAATACCTCCATGAATTAGAGACAAAATAAGGAGAATAATTGCACTGAACACAAGATGCTGTCCACACATGTATGTCAATATATATCCTATGTTTAAATTATGAATTTATTACTATAGTGGACCACCCTAGGGATCAATGTCAGATTATGGGAATGGCCATACTCCCTAGTTGCTCACAGATTCGTATGATCACCTTGACTGATTGGCCATTTGGTTTTGCTCTACCCTGAGTTCAGATCCCAGCACTACCAACAAGTGGATCGTGGAGTAAGAAGGAGAGTGTGAAATTTTTTTCCTTTTCTCTGAAAATCCTGGGGGTCAGGCATGATGGAGAACATGTCTACAAATCTAGATGTTCTGTGATATGTTGTCATCAATGTAATAAACAGAATGGGTTTCATCATTGTAAAATCAATGGTAAATAAATGAATAAAACAAAAGATACAAGTAACAATCACATCAAACGTGTATGGACTGAACATCTATAGGTAAATATAAATCCTATGTTTACAATATATATAAATAGAATGTTTTCCAGGGCTGGGTCTTGAATTCAGGAGTAGTGAACACTCCTGACTTTTTAATCTTCATGTAAGGTGATCTCCCCTTTTATCCATATTGTTGCAGATTTACCCAGATCCTGAGTTGAAATCCAAAGCCAGTAAGAATAAACTGTGTGAATTGCAACCAGGGAGCTAATTTTTTTCTCAGCACGGGGCTTGAACTCAGGTCTTGGCAAGTCCGCCCCAGCTTCGATCACCCTAGGATGGGGTGCAGCCACTGGACATGCAGTTGTTTCTGGGGTCCTTGACCCCCAGGTGTTGCAGGGAAAATAATGCACAGAAAAAATGTGGCCTTTTATGTTTTTTTTCCTTTGCACAGTGACCCTTCTGGGTCTGAATGACACTGTTGCAATGGTTACTTTACGTTGCATTGCTGAAGGCTGGCAGAATATCAGGAAACCCATAGGCCCACCTGGCAACAAAGGCCCTCATTTCAAATCCCCTTCCCGACACCAACCAATGGTAAGAGGTACTAAGAAACTGGTTCCCATCCAAAGGAATAACACTGAATTTTGTCAATGTCTCAGTTGAATGAGTTGATCGTGAATGATGATCCCATAAAATTAAACAGCATCATTTCAGAAGGCAGGTAGATTTTATTTAATATTTATGAAGCATTAAAAGAATATTATTACTTACAGGAACACAAGAATTTCAGGACACGAGTGCTTTCATTAATATTTCAAGGATGAAAACAGTAACATTAATTACATGGACGCATAATAAATACCCAGGAATTGGTAGGAATATAGTCTATATAAATGAATAATGTATAGACATCTCTGGCACTCTATAAAGATATATATTTATTAGCATACTGCAATCTGCATGTCAATCTGTTTTTATTTGGTTAACCCCTGGGGCCCTTTCTCAGGTCCTGGGAACAACCTGTCAGCTCAATTTGCCCCAGGATGGTGTGTTTACGCTCACCCATTCATGAATTTGGCCTTGTAGGCCATGAGTTCAGATGCCAGCGCTCCCAAAAATGAATCATGGATTAAGAAGCTGATGGTGACACATGTTTTCCTTTACTGTGAATCTTCTGGGTGTCAGATATGTCATGGAATACATATATAGACCTGTATCCTATGTAGTCAATGTTCTATGTGCTATAATAGTCAATAAAATAAATGGTCAATACATGAATAAAACAAAAAATAAAATAACTACACTGAACGCAATATGGAGTCAACATATGTATATAACTATAAAACATATATGTAAATTGTACATGAATAGGGTGTTTTCTAGTGCTGGGGATCGATTTCAGGCCTAAGGAACAGACTTGAATTTCTTGACTTCAAGAAGGCAAGTTTCCCCTTCCTACACAGTGCAACAGAGTTAGCCAGACTATGAGTTCCAATCCCAGTCCTGGTAGAAAAAATGTCACCTTTAGAGTATGTGAGGCCCATTTCTTAGGTATTTCATTATGCCTCCATTTAATGAATGTGATTTTTTAAATGCTTAATAAAATATTAACTAAAATCGATCAGTGTCGTGTAATATAATTGTGTATAATTTTATCCTAGAATCTTTCAAGAACTATTCATTCAATCATGACTTACATCACATTCCATTGGTAATCATATGGATAAGAACAAGTTTCTTAGGCTCTCCTACCATTTGAAGTTGGCAGGACCAGGATTCGAATTGTGGGCTCAAGCTCCCACCACTTCAATCTGAGGATAGGGAACTCACCAGTCTGTCCAAGAACATAAACAAGACCAGTGATTAGGCAGAGACCAGTGGCTCTCAGCAGTCGTCCTTGATACTTACAAGGCTGTGATAGGAGGATCATGGTCAAAGTCACCCTAAGTAGGAAAATCCTTCAGACCCCTGTCCAACTTCAGTGCCAACAAAGCCAGAAGCCTTGTGGCTCTCGTGTAGAGGACGAGCCTTGAGCAAAAGCAGCTCATGGACTGTGCTCAGACCCTGAGTTCAAGGTCTGGAACTGGTAGCAAACAGAAATACACAACAATCTCTGTAGCTATCCAGCTAAAGTAGGTCACCCTCTTGCCCTCAACTGAATTGGACAGAATTCCCTTGGAAAAGGGCTGGGAAAACCGCTGTGTTCTTGACTCCGCCCATGTTGCATGCTTCACAGGATTCTGGCCACATCCCCATTTTTCATTCTTATTTCTGACCAATGGGATACAAGAATGGTGGCCATGCCCACATTCCATGCTGCCAGATAGCACTGGGATTCCCTCTGTTAGTTTACACCATTACCAGCAGTTGAGGAAAGTTGCGGTGGCTGAGTGGTGAGGAAGAGACTCGAGGTGACTTTGGAGGATAATAGAAAATTGATGCTCCCACCCCCACCTGGCCCCTTCCCTCCCTTCACAAGGTTCCAGGTTTCAAACCTCAGGCAATGGCATGCTGCCAGCAGGCCTAAATCCCGGACTTGGTCCCTGCCCCTAGTCTTCTGCTCTGTGCCCATGTGTCCACGATGCTGCCTCCATCGCTGCTGCCCCAATTGGAGCAGCTGCCAACAGCTGCTTCAAGCAGCACAGGTGAATGGCCCCAACACCAACTTGCATTGGGACCAACACCCCTCTGGGGGCACCATGACCCCCCTGCTTTTTTCCTCTCCCCAGCTCTGATGAGCCACCTTTCTGTCTTGAGCATTTTTGAAATAGAATCTAAATATATGCTCAGGCTGGGCTAAATCGTGGTCCTCCTGTGAAAGATATGCTCCACCAGGTCTGGTCCTCTCTAGTTGGGATGATAGACATGTGGCACCATGCTTATTCGTTAGTGTAGATGGATTATCCCAAACTCAGTCCACAGCAGCGAATTCTTGACCACAAGTGAAGCTCTTGGTAGGGCCTCAACCATTGGACCTCATTCTCCTCACAGGACAGTTGTGAGGAAACAAGGGATTTATACAGAGAGATCTCTGGAGAATGTCTAGGCAGAGAGGGAGCGGCCTTCAGATAAGGTTTTGGCAATTCTGTGAGCATATGACAGGAAGATACCAGAAAGGGCTCAGGTGGGGCCTGTTATTAATTGTGCAACAGGTGTGGGATTATGAACTGAAACATGTCTCTCTTTCATTATTACCCTATCCCCATGAGGGAGGGTATCCTTCACTTTGTTCAGTTTTGCAGCTGGGGAAACTGAGGCACAGAGAAGCCAGGTGACTTACTTATGACCTCAAGTTCACAGGAAGCTCGGCCTGACTTCTCTACCATGTTCTCTAGGACAATGGGTGCTATTCAGTCCACTTCTTGTGGTGGGAAGTCCACTTCTTTTCAGTCTTGGGTCTTGAATTCTAGGATTGTGCACTGTTCCCGAGGTCCTCAGCTCAAAGATAGCCCTCTATCACTTGAGCGCACTGTGCCCCTTCCAGTTTTCTGGTGGTTCTTTGGAGATAAGACTCTCACAGACGTTCCTGCCTGGACTGTCTTTGAACCATGATCCTCATATCTCAGCCTCCTGTGTACTTAGGATTAGAGTTTTATGCCAATGGCACCTGACTTAAATCTAATTCTGATTCTCTCTCTCTCTCTCTCTTTCTGTTTCTCTCTCACTCTTGCTCTAAGGAACTGCTAGAATGGGTGCTGTAGCCGGTGGCCCAACAACCACAGGTGGCTGGAACCCAAGATGGCCCACTCATTCTGGAGGTGGGCTGTGGGTCAGGAGCTGTCTCATTCAGCGTATTGATACATCTCCATGAGATAAGCCCTCTGTATCCTTGAAAGAATGTGAGGGTTATTCTCTGTCCATTTAGCCTTACTGGATTTTATTGTATTCTTTTCTACATTATTTTCTAGCACCTGGCCAATATTATGGTACATAGTTACTGAATGAAAATGTAATGTCAACTTAAGAATGTCATTTAGGGATCTGGGAATGTGGCTTCATGATACGGTGATTGCCTAGCATGCATGAAACCCTCAGTTCAATTCCTCAGTACCACATAAACAGAAAAACACTGGAAGTGGTGCTGTGCCTCAAGTGGTAAAGTGATAGCCTTGAGCAAAAATGCAAAAAAAAAACCCAAACCAAAACAAAACCATAAAACATTTAGTTAGTAAATGCAAAATAAAGAGCCCGTACTTGGAATATATAATTGCTCCTGCCATACTGACACTTGACAATAGTCCCTAATTCATGTACTTTACTTATATTAGGATATTGTGTTGAAAAAAGTTTTGTTCATTAGGTCACAGCAATTAATGGCTTGAATGTGTTTAGATGTCAGGTGAAGTCTAATTCTGGAAATTCAAAGATTCCAGGTTTTTGAATGGTCTCTGCTAATCACAATGAGAAAGATAGTCTAAGTGAGATTTGGAAATCTTTGTGTTTATTCATGGAAACAAAACGGCAGAGGCAAATTAACAGTTGTGAAGGAAGAGAAGGAATAACTCCAGAGTTAAGTAATAAATGATAGTAACTATGTTATACCAGAAAATGTTTTAGAGAACCATTTTTGTTTATTGAACAAATAGTTATCAACTAGTCTTATTCCTCATTATCTTTAGCATTCTAAATCTCTTAGGCTACTTCTTAATCTCTGTGTAATAAATGTATCTCCTTCTGTGCTGTTTTATCTTACCTTATCTTCTTTGCTTTCTAAAAATCTCAGTCTTTCTATACTTCTCTATGAACATTTCCTGATACTAAGTACACCTACACAGATGGCAGAAAGTGCTAAATCAAAGGTCCCATAGCTCACGAGTAATTAATGAAACAACATGGAAAAGGAGGACATATTTATTGTTACCTCAAATTTTCTGAAAAGCTGCAATGCCCTCATTTGATTGAAATTTCCATTATTTGTCTACATAGTCATTCAGTGCACATAATCGCAAATATGAGCTGGGTGCTGATGGTTCATGCCTGTAATCCTAGTTATTCAGGAGAACAGAGGATTGTGGTTCAAACCAGCCTGGTCAGAAATGTCCATGAGACCCTTATCTTCAATTAACCATCATAAACCCGGAAGTGGTGCTGTAGCTTAAGTGCTAGAGTGCTCAACTTCAGCTGAAGAACAGAGGGAGTGCGCCCAGGATCAGAGTTCAAGCCCCACAGCCAACAAAAAGTGCAAATATTACCTTAAGTTTCCCCAAAAGAAAGGACAAGATCAATAATCTTCCCAAGCATAAAAAATAATTTCAAAATAATTCAGTGCACCTACTTTTGCTGAGTTATTTAAGTTATGGCTTCTTTGCTAGACATATCTCTTCCTTTAAAAATTGTCAAATATTAGCTTTACAATAAACTTCATCTAATATTTCTTGTTTCAAAAGAGAAGTGTGTACAGGTGATGCCACTTAGCTTTCTTACTATCTTAAGTCAAAGCCAAACCAGACAGGAGAGTCTGTCAAACTCTTATCACAAATTGAACACCAAAAAACCAGAAGTGGAGTTTTGGCTCAAGCAGTAGAGTATTGGCTTTGGGGGCCGGTGGGCAGGAAAGACAACCGTTCAGGGACAGGATCCAGCCTCTGGGTTCAAGCCCCAGAACCAGCACAAACTAAACAAACAAGCAAATAAAAATCTCATCAATTTCTTTGGGACCCTCCTTAAAGGAGTACTAGTCAGAGAAGAGGCTCCTTTTGCTGATCATACTCACTGGATCCTGCTTTTTTGGAATCCTTATTGCTCTGGAGAACTCAGGACCAGACCAAAGGAATTGATAACCGATGCCTGCATCAAGAGAATCATCTCAGGGTTGAAATATCCATCCATAAGACACTTTAAAACCTCCATGTCTTTGTTCCTTTGCAGGAGAACACATTTAAAACAGCGTTATTTCCTTTTGTTCTATGCTAACCTTCAAATGGTACATTATTTCTTTTTGAAACAATCTCAACAAGAAGTTTACAGAAAAATTTTATATGAGTAAAGAACACACTAGAAAAAGCCAGGGACAGAGTTTCCTTCAAGCCTTGGGATACTTTTCTTGTACAGTAAAAAGGAAAGCTCAAGGTAACTTGAACTTTGTTATTCCTCTATGTTCCATTCCTCTCCTGGGGTCAGTTTCCACATCCAGTAACAGTTACTTCCAATAACAATCGATGGTGCTGCTTGAGGTATAATGAATGTTTTCTGGCTTCACTGAAATAATACTAGGACACCTATGGACCTGAGGTAACACGTGTTTCAGAGACAACATAGTAAAGAGAAAATATGAAATTTATATTGCTTATAAATACATTATACATGAGTACATTGAGTTCAAACTTTGTAAATTCTCTGTAAATTAAGGCGAATTTTTTTTTTTGGTCGGTCGTGGGGTTTGAACTCTGGGCCTGGGCACTGTCCCTCAGCTCTTCAGCTCAAGGCGAGTGCTCTACCACTTGAGCTCAGTGCCCCTTCCGGTTTTCTGGTGGTTTATTGGAGATCGGAGTCTCACGGTCTCTCCTGCCTGGGCTGGCTTTGAACCGCGATCCTCAGATCTCAGCCTCCTGAGTTGCTAGGATTACAGGCGTGAGCCAACAGCGCCCGGCTAATTAAGGCGAATTTTAAATGGAAAGAGGATTTCAGAACATTCTTTTTGTGAGTGTACGTACTGTTCATTATTTCCCAAGTGTACATTAGCTAACAGTAAGGGAAACAATAGCAATAATAGGAGAAAGAGAAGTTCTGTGTTTAAGTATAAGGGTTCAGTACAATATAGAAGACTACAAAGAAGACAACATTGTAACAATAAAGCCAAGTCCAGTATGTAGATTTATGAGAGTGATATACAGAAAGCAAGACACCTACGTGGAACATGAAGTATGATGCCACTCCCATTCTAAATTATGCTTGCTAATCATGCAACTTTGTAGAAAGTAGAATGGAAGAATAATCCTGTTTCCAAAGCAAGTGAGATATAAGAGCATGGATTTAACTGAAAAGAAAACGTTCATCTTGTGAGAGCAGGGATTATGCTAGCAATGAACTGGGGGCTAAGATCACATTTCTTTTTTTTTCTTTACACACACACACACACACACACACACACACACACACACACACACATTTGTTGGCGGTAATCTTGGCACTTGAACTCTGGGCCTGCGAGCTGTCTCTCTGCTATTCAGCTCAAGGCTAATGCTCTACCATTTGTTCCACAGTGCCATTTCCAGTTTTTTTTTAGTTTATTGGAGAAAAGAGTCTCTGGGACTTTCCTACCTGGGCTGGTTTGAACCTCAATCCTCATATCTCACGATGACCCAACTTACGATCACATGCCTAACAGTGTACACTCAGGAAATGTAATGTGTGTGTTCATCTATCTTTATAAGAATTCTTGAGTTAGAGTTTGGGAAGGTGGCTCAGTGGTAGAGCTCTTGCCTCGCATGCATGAGGCCCTGGGTTTGATTCCTCAGCACGACTTAAGCAAAAAAGAAAAAAGCCGAAATTGGCGCTGTGACTCAAGTGGTAGAGTGCTAGCCTTGAGCTGAAGAGCTGAGGGGCAGAGCCCAGGTCCAGAGTTCAGGCCCCATGACCAGACTCCCCATCAAAACAAAAAAAAAAGAATTCTTGAGTTAAAAATCTGGGCTACAGCTTAGACATTACCCTCAAAAAATGTTTGTAGTTTAAAAGTTAATACTCCTGGAGAAATAAAACCTAAGGATGTAAAGGAGTCTGGGAAGTTAAATTTGCATCCAGCCTGGGCAGAACACTCTTTGCAACAGTATATAAAATTAAGCAGTCAAAAGCCAGATTGGAAGAATGGCTCAGGTGATGGAATACCAGTCATGAGCAAGATTGCTGAATAAGAGCTTGAGGATTTTGCATACATACATACAAACATACACATACACACAGAGGCACTTATATGTGCACACACAAATACACAAATGAAACAACTCTCAGAATGTGTAGAAAATTTAGAAAATAATAAATATATGTCCTGAATAAGACTAGAATCAAGTGATAATTTCTAATATTAGAAAGTCCTCAAATGAACTTCCTTCAAATAAGTTTGAGAATATTACATTTTTAGGGATCAGTGATAGAGAGTTAAAAATCATTATTAAAGTGATCGGATCCATGGAGGAATGAATCAGAGACCCCGCAGGTGCATCTGAAAAAATTGATATCCTGTGTCAAATGTTATAACATCCTTGAAAATAGTACATGAACAGTCTGAGCAGTCACTCTGGTGTATAATGTGTATAGTATCACTGGAGAAATTCAGAATTGGTAGTCTGTATCTAGATTAAATATACCAAGAAACTATGGTAGGCAATGTGATACAAGCCTAGAATTCTAGCACTAAGATTAAAACAGGAGATTAGAGAATGGAATTACATAGTGATACCTTCCCTGGCCCAGGTAATATAATTTTGTCTTAATAAAACAAAACAAACCAGAAAGGAATACATTGTTGGACGTTTGGGGTAATTTTGTCATTATGTTTTGAGAAGTCAAATTTCCTGTTGAAATGCAACTCATACTTAATCCTCACTTGTGTTTTAAATTCTCTCTTCATTACAGAACATTCCTAGATGCAAAACGACTCATGATTCCCATCCAAAATTTGAAAAACTAAGTAATCATCATTCTGTTGTATCCCAAAGAAATGATGAAGGAATAGAAAAGCTTAAGCCTGGAAAAATAGCAAAGTTCGTCTAATGTAGGATTTTGAAGATCTTGCTAAACTAGAATTTAGATTTAAAATAAATACTTTGGTTTTGTTTGTAATTTTATACTCTATAGGACTCTACAAAATCCTTTTTAAGTAGAGGGTTTAATTGACAAATTCACAAATGATTTTGCATTCTACTTGCCTAAAATGTTTTTCAAGTGAGTTATAATTAGAAATTAGTTAGTAGATAATTCCAAAAGTTCATGTATAAAATGATAATGTGAATGTTGGAGACAGAGTTGCCAAAAAATTGATGATATTAATTGATAAATTTAGAATAAGAGCAATTTTTTGAGGCTTTGGTATAACATGGTATGAAGAGAATTATCGTGTGACATCTTCTTTCTTCTACCTGTATGTAACACAGGAAGCAATTTCCTTAATTATTTGCTACTTTATACTTTGGGAAAAATGTTAGGTTTGGGGTTTTTTTTGTTTTAGTTTTGGTTTTATTGGTTTGTCCTATGGCTTGAACTCTGGGCCTGGACACTGTCTCTGAGTCTGTTTATGCTCAAGGCTCATGCCCTACCACTTCAACCTCAGTGCCACTTGCGTCTGGCTTTTGCTGAGTTTATTGGAGATAAGAATCTAGGGAATCTTTCTGCCTGGGTGGGTTTGAACTGTAATTTTCAGATCTTAGCATCCAGATTGTATATGATAGTTAAAAAGTATAAAAATTAATAATATTTGCAAGTGTTCTGATCTCAAGAATAACAGTGGGGGGGGGGGAATGATGCAACCCAGTTTATTGTGGTGTTCTTTCCAGAACATGTATGGCATCACATTAGCAGGGTTGTATTTTTTCACAATAGAGATAAGCTATTCATGATGTGAATTAAGGGAATATTGGGGTGCACCCTAAAATTTGAATACTGTTCCCTAGGATGACTTTATAACATAAATATTGGTATTGATGGTCATAAAAATAATAGCTTACTCTGATAAACAATTGCTTACTCTTGAAGAATTATTACCGATACTACATAGTTTTATCCTCTACCAGAAAGTGGCTATTTTTCTGTTGACTCTCAATCTGTAACAGCCCATGGGAAAATGCATCTATTGCAGAATTACATAACATGCAAGCCGGTACTGTTTTGAATCTCTCAGGTATGGAATCTTCCGAATTTGAAAATGAGTAGTTACAAGTCATTGGAATGATGAAGAACACATATATTCTGTCTTCTTAACAACTTATTTACTTTTAAAAGTTATAGGTATCCATATAATTAAACTGTTTTCGCTTTTATTATGAGAAAGTACTATATTTATTCTTTTTTTAAAAATATTGGTAATTATATTGTGAAAATATTGTCTAGTCGGATAGCATTCAAGTTGATGGTCCTTTGATTAAAAAGGGATAATTCATTCAAATTAGACCCCAAACAGTATTGATTTTTAAAAAGTTACTACATAAAGAATAATATCTACTATACCAATACAGTGAAATTTTATTTCATGCAGTTTATTTTTTAAATTTAATTTTATTGTCAAAGTGATGAATGGTGGGGTTACAGTAATTTTAAGGTAGTGAATACATAACTTTTCAAAGTTGTTACCTCCTTCCTCATTTTCTTCAGTTTTCCTTCACCCAATACCCCTCACAAGTTGTAATGGACATTTCCAACATATTGTCTTGTGAGTATTTTTATTGCGTTGGTTTGTCTTTGTCCTTTGTCTCACCATTTTGTTGTTCCTCTTCCCTTCCCTAATTAAGGTAAATATATACACAATACACAGGCTACGAAAATCAAATATAGCAGGGAGTAAAGCATAGGGAACAACCCAAAAGAAAATAGAAATCACGTAGTACATTAAAAACAACAACCACAAATAATACTCTCTGTTTCTATATCTTGGAGTTCATTTTGCTCAGAATCAGCTTATAAGTTTATATATATGCATAACAAAGCCACTGGAAAATAATAGTTTCATGGACACTATATCATGAAAACAACATGTTAACTGTTTTTGATGGTAAAGTGGAGTTACAATGGGTGAATTTGCAGTTCTAATAAATGAATTTCAAAAGAGTTTTAAAATTATGACAGGTAAATTTTAATTTGTTCAAACTTTTTGACAACGTAGCCTATTATGAAAATTTAAAATTGCTTGGGAAAATAGGCTTTCATGCAAAGTAATCCATGGAGACTTAGTGGAGAGGGAGCAATGTGAGTGAAGATGGCTCATTTTCACACTAAACAAACAAACCTCAGAAACCTTGCTATAAATCCTGTAGGTTCCTTTGAGAATTGTCCATACCCAGGAAATCTACACTTACTGTGTGAAACAAGGTAGTAGTGGAATTTAAATTCAAAGGTCTTTAAAATCAGACAAAAAAATTGTGAATTTATTTTAATTACCAAACAGTAATTATCTGAAAAAGTTACTTTGGGTCAAAATACTTAGGGAGAAAGTGCCCTCAACAATGAAAGAAGATATTGGGTTTACACTTTTCTGTTTGTAATACTTTCTACAATGTCTTTGTACGTGAAGAACTGAAACATAGAAAAAAATCTGATTGGATACTTGAAACTAATGATTTCACATTTCTTAGTAGCTCACACAATATAATATCCTTGTTAATATGAGATAATGAAGACTTCTCTTATTACATAAGTCAATAACTTTTGGGATCAGAAAAGAATTGAGCAAATTGAAAAGGCAAGAAAATGCGTTCTTAGAAGTCCTAGCTAAGCATATTGGCTTCAGCAGTGGAGGGAGGCCAAACTTTTTTATATAGATTGTCGTAATATTTTTGCTACCTAAAGTGATTTTACAGAGCCTATTTAGCTCACTACAATTTAGAACGGATTGAATGAAGACCTGAAAATAAATTCCACATCCAAATAAAAGAGTTTTAAAAGAGAAACCGTGAAGATGTAGCAGTGAGGAAGGCGTTATAGTACTTCACCATCACTAGACTTGAAGCCAAGAATCTGTGATTAGTTGGAAATCAGGCAAGAGCTAAGAGGAGGACAGAGAAATAGGACATAGGAGCATTGTCCTTTTGTAACAGACACTTTCATACAAGGTATGGATGATTTAACTCTATTCTTTTCCATACATCCTGCTGAGCACATGCAAGACAAAGAGAAAGATAATCTATTGAAATAATTTTGGAAAGAATAACTTCACTGATCCTGATATGGTATCTAAGGAGAGTCTTACGAGAGACTATAAAAGGAGTATTCTTGGTTTCCTCTAAGCATCTTGTTAGCAAAATATATCATTGAGGTTAAAAGTAATTGAGCCAAAAAGTGGTGGAGTACTTATTTTTGAGGTCACTTTAGAGACAAAAAGACTTTCAAGGTAAAAGAAAAAAGTATAGCTAAATATTTGTGATCACAGCTTCTTGGACTGGTATTTTGGAGACAAAGTTTTACATTAGACATTGTCCTCATTAACATTGATGCTAGGTTTCCGTGGCAACCAAATGAAAGGGGGAAGTTTAATGGACTCACTTGGACAAGAAAACAGCATGATAGAAAAAAAATGGCAAATAATATTTAGTAAATTACTTTGAACAATTACTTTGCCAGAACAAAGAAGGAAAATATAACTTAAAATCACTTGACTTAAAATTATGAAGAAAAGTAGTCAAGAGTAATGAGAGAAAACATAGATGACTGTTTTCTCTCCAGTGGAGTAATGGGTTCTTGATCTTGTTTCTTCCATTCTATCTTCACAAGCTATCAAATGTGGCTCAGGACTGGAATATCCAGTTCAGACCAAGAGAATTCGCAGAAGAAAATATTTGCAGCAGATATAGGTGATTTATTACCTTTGAAAATCTATTTAAATCTGTTAAAAATTCTCCTCTACCCCAAACTGCCCTCTTTAAACAGCTTTGTATGCTTTTCCCAAGATTGACCTTCATTAACTATTTAAAATCTTGAAAGGTCATAACCATACTCTATAGAGATTGCTGTTTGGTTGTGCTTTTTGTGTGTTTCTCTTATTTAGTTGTGTTTTTTCACTGAATTTCAAAAGGTTGTGCAAGTGTGTTACAATTAAATATGTCCATCTAATTGTCCAATGTTCCGGGATCAGAGTCACTCCTATCATTCTCAACCAACCCCTTCTACAAGATTTATTTCCGATTTACCACGTCCTTTCTCACATGTGTACACTGAGTATTCTAGCTGTGCTTGCCCCTTGTTCCATTTTCATTCATTCTATGTCATTACTATTATTCCTCTCTGGTTTCAACTTCCTGATAGTCATTCTGTTAAACCGTCTGTTAGTACTTTGAAAAGTTTATGTACATTCCATGGAGTCTATATCCTGCATATACTTGAACTGATATCAGCTTATATTTCCATAATTCATTCATCTGAAGTAACAATTTGCAAGACTGGAGACATGAAGCACGTAGACATCACTTTATTCCCCTCCATTTGGAAGATTAATCTGTAGTCAACAAGAAAGTTTAAAAATGGCTTAGAATGTATTCCTATCTACCAGTTTTATAAATGGCTTTGTACAATGGTTTGTGATTATTTTATTTTACATGGGATAATATTTTCTACTACCTATAAGTTTTAGAAAAAAAGAAAACTAAAATTTACTACTGTAGAGGAATATGATAGAAATAGAAGACAGATTTTATGTTTGTCAAATATCTGATAAGTACCCATATTCAAGAATTAAAGTCATATTTCTTAGTATGTGAGACAGATAGGGAAAACATAAAACACCATATGATAAGGCATCTATTCATGACTTTTTAAAATGTACTTATTATGTGATGAAATTTACATTATTAGCTAATGTTTCGGTTTGAAATATAGGAGGCTGATCTATTTAACAAATTTTCGAAGGCACCTACTGAAAAACACAAATAGTGGGGGAGGGTACTATTTCTATACTTTAATGAATGGTTGAACCTGTTTGGCATTAGTGCTGGGTAAATAAATTAACTCTGTTGTAACTTGCTCCCTACACTTGAAAAACTTGTAACGTCACTAAATATTATCTACTTGTAAAGTGTTATTTTGGCAAATGTGATTTTTAAAAGTTGATTTGAAAAGGAATATACTTTCTCGAGATTAAATGTAGGTTATCATTTGTTTGAGAATGATATTTTTATACTACAGAACCAAGTTTTACTGAAGTACCAGTGTTTTGAAGCTCTAAGGATCTTATCAATTAATGTTTTTCTGAATTATATTTGACCTCTATGTCACGTATTCCTAGCATTGGTAGACCAATTATGGATCTATCGTTCCAGGAACTATTTTTTGGCCTGCTGATTCTGGACTGAAATCATTTATTAATCATTAGGAGAGGGGTATTACCAATAATCTTGTGATATTTGTGGTCCTGTTCATTCATATGGGATGGTCATCTGAAAATTGAAAGTTTGAATTACTGTACTTTCACATTTTGTGATCTCATCCTGTATTTTATGTTGTCTGGCATTCCAAATTGCTTACTGCTAATTCCTGCATTTCAAGGAGTTGGGGCCCTGAAAAATAGGAAAAGTGAAATTGAGATGGGTCTTCAATTACTTTCTGCTGGCATGTTGCATGGGCCTATGTGAGAACTCTTGCCCTAGTTATCTGATGATGCAGATAACTGGGACCTGGGATCCTAGGACCCATGGATCCTGTAGAACAATAATACATTTTATACATCATATCAGCACAATTTGGGTATAATCAGTAGGAATGCTTCAGAAATATGGGGAAAAACAGTTAGGGACCAGCGAGTTAAAACAATAAACAGAACAGCAGAGTGAAATCTCTTATCAATTAAAGGAAAACAACCTTTTTTTTTTACCATGTGAATTCAGAAACCAAGAACACCTAGAAGGTATCACAAGTTTATACCGAAAACATTGCATTGATACTTTTTGTATTCTAAAATATATTCTAATCCTGATTATTTATATTCCAATCTATTTATTGGAATAATGCTAAATTAATTTGTCAAATTATCAACTAATTCCAGTAAGATTCACTGTGTGAAATATAAAATAATCACATACAAACATAAAATATATAACTATATATACTATAAGAAAATGTTTTCCATTGTTCTGTTGTTGTTAATGTAACAAAGGCAAGTGTTTTAAAATATTATTCCATTACCTCTACCTTAGTGTTTGGTAGAATTAGACCTAAAGCTTTACCATTCGGAGATGTACAGCCTAGAGACAAGAGGAAACACTGTGATTAAAACATTACCAATTTAAGGTCTAATAATGAGGAGAAACATATAGACTTCTCCTGGAGGTATGGAATATATTTGGTGATAGAAAATCAGTGGTGTGTGTTCCTGCCTGGTTGGATGATAGACAAGCCAGGACATTAGGTAATCATTCATATGAACAATTTTTTCACCTTCTTGGCTTTAGCTACTTTTGAAATGGTAGGGATAATAAATAATTATATTTTGAAAACATACCTTCCAGTCTGAACAGTTCTGTTTAAACTGTTCATCTCACTATGATCCCTTGAAACTAAGATTGATTTTGCTCCAGTATGACAAGCTATGCTCTCCGGGTAAGATATTCTGGTTGGTCTGTTCCTACATGGAGCAAGGGTAATGGGTCAGGCAGACATTTGTGCCAGTAAGACCTCATTTGGGAAATTTTAAGCTGGAGAGGTTTAGAAGTAGCTCTTAAGCAAGGCTTACTTTGAATTCATTAGCTCCACAAAGCAAACTCAGTTGATAAATAATTACTTGAAAAGCCATCACCTTTGGACCTACCTATAAAGGCTTCAAAGTATGATCAAATTTCAAATGAAAAAGACTTAAAATAGTTATTGACAAAAATTGCAAATGTGAGCAATTGAACAAACAATATGTTTTTTCCACCATAAAAAGAATTTTACAGAAATAAGATGAATAGCAATTTAGGGAACAGTAAGGTTTCCTTGTCACAAATAGGCAACCAAGGATATATGCCTGTCTTAAGATTGCATCATTAACTCCTTAAATTTACAGAATACTACATGCTTCAGCAGCACGTCTACCTGAATTACAATACAGAGATTAGCATGGCTCTTGCACAAGAGCCATATTAGTGATATGAAAATTTGTGAAGTATTCCATATTTTTCATTCTTCACATTCAAGAAATGAAAAACAGTTATTAATTGATTATATTGATTACAAATATACAAGTGTAATAATACATATAATTCATAGAAATATAAGATAGTTTGACATCAGTGTATTCAATCTTCACCTTTTCAGAAAGGCCTTTACATTGCATAACCTTTATAAAACTTTTGAAATAAGATAACATTGTCATTTTTTCCCAAAGAAGTAAAATTCTATAAGGACCTAGGAATTAAAGGAATCTTAAACTGTTTCTATATGGAATGCAATCTGAAAGGACACATTTATTAATGAACCTATATATTATAAACCAATGTCGAATTCAAAATATTATATCTAGGAGAGAATGAAATAGATTATGGATATTATAAAAACACAATACTAAATATTTTAAAATATACTTTTTTCAAACAAGCACCAGAAATATCTTTAGTTTCTGCACTACTCATTTCAACAGATCAATTAAAATTATTTCTTATTAAAAAATCAAAAACTCTACAGAAATTATTATAGATGTATATAAACAACTCGAATATATTTTGACATCAAAGTCAGGCAATTCACTTGGAAGAGTACCATGGAATCCATGAATTTTTAAAGTAAGATATTGCTGTTGCATTGTATTGTAAAAATATTTTGTATAGACCATAGGATAGGCTGGCAATTTTGAAATTTAAGAAACTTAAATAAACCATTAGGACTTAGGAGAACAATTTGTACAGCCTTCCACAACTTAAAAGAGGTAGTGATACATACTTATCCTTCGGGCTATATCAAATGCAGTTTCTTCAAAATTTTGATTCAGACCTTGTTTGATATATTGGTTCAACAGAAGGAGATCTAGCATAACTTTGCTATTTCTATTCCCAGCAGCAAGATGCAAGGGGGTCAAGAGGCCTTTATTTTGGCCATTGGTATCTGCATTATGATGAAATAAAGCAGCCACTCTGGTATTATTCTATGTATAAGTACTTTGCAGGGGTGTCTAGCCATTCACAGTTATTACATGAATATCTGCCTTGAGCCACCAACTCATGGACAATGTCTAAGTGTCCACTGTAGGCTACTCGATGAAGAAGGGTATACTCATCATTATCCCTAATATTCACATGAGTGGTCTTTTTGGAAAGTAGTCTCTACACTGTAGTAAGGCGATAATTTTCAGCAGAACAAAGAAGAAATTTGCTTGAATCCTTATCCATTTTTCTCTTGCAATTGATACCATTTCTCACTTTTTCATCTTGTTCCTCATCTTCATCAGAATTGCCTAGCCAGAGATTTTGAGTGCCAGTGAGAATGAGGTGTCCATCTATTTCTCCAATAGTTCACATTGGATGAACTGGTCAGAAAAACAGGTGAATTTTCTGCATCTGTTTTTTTCACTATTTTTTTTCTCTTTTTTCATTTTTCTATTTTAAATTATTCTAACTGGAGAGTAGGGAATTGGTAGATATCAGAGGAAAGATTTTCCTCTGTATCCAAAAGTACAGACTGAAAATGAGGACCAGTGGTGTCTTCATGTGCAGCTTATTCTAGGAATGAGAAAATAGGAAATAATGCCTTCTATCTAAATTAGTTGCGAAATGACAGAGCAGAAAGTGAAATGATGCTACCAAAAATACAAAAGCAAAATAAATTAGGATAATTATGGAGCAATCATATTACCTATGAGAACCATGAAAGGGAGAGAGGAAGAGAGAGACAGATATGCAGTGATCTAGCTAGCCACAAAATCCATCCCTCTAATCAATTTATAGAGCAAACAAGTTTATTTTTTAAAAGAGATGGAAATACAGGGAGTTCCGGGAAGATGGTGGAGGAGAAGCTAGAGGCTAAACAAGCTCTCACATAGAAAGCAGTTTTAGAGTTACAGTGAAGAGTCCTAAGCCAGAGAATCACACCAAGTGTGCCTTCATAGGACAGAGTTAGGCCAGAGAGAGAAAATACAGGCAAGGAGAAAGCTCTGAGCTCTTGCCAGCAGCCGCCACGGTGGCAGCAGCGGTGGCGGTGGCGACTGCAGCCGCCATACCTGAATCACAGAGAGTCCGGGACAAAGGAGCCAGATGTGGCAGGTGAGCAGATTACACTCAACACCAGCAAGAACTGACAAGGGGCAGACATCTTCATCCTGAAGTTCGCAGACCAGAGACGACCCAGGAACTAAGACTCGGCGTGAGTAGAAGCCTGATGTCCTCACTCCTTCTCAGGGAGCAGAGGAGGGAAGGCCACCCCTCCCTCCCCCCAGTACTGGAGATCTCCATCTTGGATACTGACAAAGCTCGGCAGAGCTGCTAGCTCCAACTCAGGCCTTGGAATAAATCGAGAGTCATCTACCAGGTCACAAGAGCCTAAATACTGCCAGACTCAGCTCCACCCAGGGAAAAGTCACCCAGCTAGAGCTCCAGCCACAGGAGTGGCTTTCTTCACCGGGTAATCAGAGCCAGAGGCTGCCCCTCCCTTTAGCAGCCTTGACAATCAACTGAAATTCAGTAAAGAGAAACCCTGAGAGTGGCTCCAGGCTGGGCTCTGTGAGTTTCTGACAAACCAGCCCCCGGGAAAAGCTACTGTTTGCTGGATGGCCTCAACTCTACCCAGAACCTAGCCTCATCACAGCACCTCCAAACTCGAGGAAAAAGCCATCTCCTCCCACTGGACTAACCTGGGAGGAGGATCACAGAGCATTTTTCTGCCTGTTTAAAGAAACTGATTTAAGTAACCAACCAAGCCACAGGAACACAAGCAGACCAGAGACTCCAACAAGAGGCTGGTTACAGACACAAGGGAGACACAGGATTTTTCGCACCCCTCCCAAAAAAATCAAAGAACTTTTTTTTTGTTGTTGTTGTACCTTTCATAAAATTTTTTTTTCTAAAAATTTTTTTAATCTTTAATTTTTACATTTTTTGAAAAAAAATGTTTTCTAGTATTTCCTTTCCTCTTATATTTTTATTTTAGGGGTATAAATGTGTGCATTTTTCTTCACTTTTTTTGGTTTTTGTTTTGTTTTGATTTGATTTTTGTTTAGCTCTACTAAACTTCTGATCTTTTTTTCTTTCTTTCTTATCCTTTTCACCTGTTCTCTTTCGTTCTTTATGTGACTTATTTGCTGTTTTGCACATCGTCAGATGAACCCGTAGTCAATTATTAGACCTTATCCCCCATTGTGTACACACTTAATCCACAAATTTATTACTCAATTCAAAACCTCTTAGACTTAAATTCCTTAATAGCAGTACTACATCTTTATACCTATATAATATTTTAAGTATTTTTATTTTTAAGATTTTCACATCTCCTTTATATCCCTCCCCTTCTCTCATTATATTCATGTTCTTCTCTGAGTACTTTGTTTTTGAACCTGTATAATATTTCTAATTTTTACCTTTCTATTTTTTTTAGTCTCTTTTTGTTCCCTTTCTCTTTCTTCTTTTTTTTTCTCTCTGTCTACATTCATCCTATCCAACATATTTCCTGCTTTGAGATTAGGACTTAGTTAACACTCCCTGTACCTTCCCACATCACTCTATTCCTATTTTTTACCCTCATCTCTTGCTAAACCTAATAACTTCTGGTTTACCAAATTCTTCTTTGCAGTTCGTAGCCCATTAATATATATTTGTTTGATGTTGAATAGATGTATCTGTTGAACTAGATTGTTTCTGCCGACTATTGACTGTAAAAATACAGACTTTGGTTTATGCTTGCCTTTAGATAGTGTTCTAGCACAAAGCTGGTGTTAATTTCATCCTAAATGGGCAGAGTTAGCCGGAAAAACACAAGAAAAATGGCAAGTCGGGTATCTCAACTCCCACTCATGATAACCAGGTGACAGAACAGATAATGAATAATCCAGAGGAGAGTTCCCAAAGAGCTCTACAAACACTGCTGGCAAACATGATATATGAAAAGATTGAAAACATACAAAGGACTCTGTATGTGCGTGAGAGGGAGAGAGAGGAGGCAATACAAAAGTTTATACAGGAATATCATAAGCATGAGGAAGCTACTCAAAACCTGATACAGGGTTTGCGTGAGCAGCATGAGAATACTCAAAGAGAAAGGCAGGAATGGCGTGAGCAGGCTGAGAACACTCGAAAGGAACTACAGGAATCTCACAAACGGGAGGAAGGTAATCAAAGAGTAATACAGGAATTGAGAGACCAGGATGAGAATACACAAAGATCACTAAAGGCATTCATGGAATCCATTAACAAAGAGCTGAAGGAAGTCAGGGAGACCACAAAGGGAATGCTGAATGGAAACCAACAGAAGGAATGGGAGTCCAAGGAAACCATAACCAATCAACTAAGTGATGTGAGAATAAATACTGAACACCAAATTAAGGATGTAAAGAAGTTCATACAAGATCTAAAGCAAAGCTTCAACAAAGAATTTGAAACCAGCAAAGCTGACCAACCAGAAGGAAAAGAAATAAAAAACAATGTGGAATGTCTGGACAGCAGGTTAGACCATGCAGAAGATCGAATCTCGGGGATTGAAGACAACCTAGATATTATAGAGAAAGAACATACAACAATCCAACACAAATCCAAGAAATATGAGAGATCTATCCAACACTTGGAAGACACCATCAGAAGGCCTAATCTAAGGATAATGAGTATAGAGGAGCACCTAGAAACAGAAGTTAATGGTCTAGGAAATTGGTTTAACAGGATCCTAGCAGAGAACTTCCCAAACATACAAAAAAAAGGCCTATTCAAATACAAGAAGGATTTGAACTCCAAATAGATCAGACCAAAACAAGACATCCAACCGTCACATTATAATCCACATAGGATCAATTCAGACCAAGGAAAAGATCCTTAAAGCTGCCAAGGAGAAGAGATTAATCACCTATAAAGGGAAGCCAATTAAAATCACCTCAGATTTCTCAGCAGAGACATTCAAAGCAAGAAGAACCTTTAATGATGTATGCCATGCCCTAAAAACAAACAACTATCAACCAAGAATACTGTACCCAGCTAAACTCTCCTTCATAACTGAAGGCCAAATAAAAACCTTCCATAGCAAAGAAAAATTGAAACAATACATCTCCACCAAACCAGCCATACAAAAGATTCTTAAAGATGTCCTACACATAGAAAACCAACAAGACCACAATAAAGGCCAAGAAACTGCACCCAAACTGAGAATCCAATAACCATAGGAAGAATCAAGTTTTCGCAACCCCCAAGAAGGTGGATAACATGACAGGAACTCCCAAATACCTCTCAGTCCTATCTCTTAACATTAACGAACTTAACTCTCCAATTAAGTGACCTGAACCGTCTAATTGGATTAAAAAACCAGATCCTTCTATCTGCTGCTCTCAAGAGTCACATCTTGCCCGTAAAAAACAAACACATTTTCAATGTTAAAGGCTGGAATAAAATCTACCAAGCAAACGGTCCCCATAAACAAGCGGGATTTGCAATCCTAATATCAGATAAAATAGACTTCAAATTAAAATTTGGGAGAAGAGATAAAGAAGGTAGCTACATACTAATTAAGGGATCTCTCTTTCAGGAGGATATTACAATTCTAAGTATCTATTCGACAAACAATGTAGCACCCAAATTTATCCAAGAAACACTACTTTCCCTCAAATCCCACATAGATCCAAAGACATTAATAGTTGGGGATTTTAACACACCACTCTCCCCACTAGATAGATCAACTCGGCAAAAACTCAAAAGAGAAATCGCAGATCTAAACAACGGCATAGATCAACTAGATTTAACAGACATCTACCGAACTTTTCACCCAGCAGCATCAGAATACACGTTTTTCTCAGCAACACATGGAACATTTTCTAAAATAGACCACATTTTAGGCCACAAAGCAAACTTGTCCAAATTCAGAAACATTGAAGTTATACCTTGCATTCTCTCAGACCACCAGGAAATAAAATTAGAACTCAAGACCAAAAGCCACCAAAGAAAGTC
The DNA here is from genome assembly GCF_019054845.1 of Dipodomys spectabilis. NCBI lineage: Eukaryota > Metazoa > Chordata > Mammalia > Rodentia > Heteromyidae > Dipodomys > Dipodomys spectabilis. The sequence goes on from NW_024870951.1 coordinate 2,592,762, forward strand.
CGATAACACACGGTGGCTGAAAAACACACTGCTGAATCAGGAGTGGGTCAAGGAAGAGATTAGAAAGGAAATTCAAATGTTCATGCTATTCAACAAAAATAAGCACAGAAATTAGCAGCTCCTCTGGGACACAGCCAAGGCAGTACTCAGAGGCAAGTTTATAGCTCTGAGTTCTTACATCAACAAATTGGAAACATCTGAAACCAAAAATTTAATGAGACATCTGAACCCTCCTTGAAAAAGAGCAGCAAGATAAACCCCAATCCAGTAGGCAGAAAGAAATAATTAAAATTAAATCAGAATTAAATGATTTAGAATCCAAAAAACTATAGAATGATTCAACAAACCAAAGAGTTGGTTCTTTGAAAAAATTAACAAAATTGACAGACCCTTAGCAAATCTTATCAGAAAAAGAAGAGAACACGCCCAAATAAATAAACTCCAAGAGGAGAATGGAAACATCACCATGGAAACAAACAAGATTCAGAACATTTTAAGGGAATACTCCTCAAAAATTTGTGCTAATAAGTTTGAGAATTTGGCAGAAACAGACTTTTTCCTAGCAAATATTGACATGCCAATACTAAACCAATATGAGCTAAACCATTTTAACAGGCCCATATCACGCATTGAAATAGAAACCGCAATAAGAAAACTCCCATCTAAGAAAAGTCAAGGACCAGATGGTTTTACAGTCCAATTCTAGAAAGCCTTCAAAGCTGAGCTCACACCAATACTCCTCCAAGTCTTCAATGAAATTGAAAGAGAAAGTTCACTACCGAACACATTCTATGAAGACATCATAACCCTCATCCCAAAACCAGGCAGGGACTCATCAAAGAAAGAGAACTATAGACCCATTTCTTTGATGAACATTGATGCAAAACTTCTCAACTAAAATTTGGCCAATCGATTTCAACAATTCATCCAAAAAAAACATACACCATGATCAAACAGGATTCATTTCAGTTATGCAAAGCTGGATCAATATTTGCAAATCAATTAATATTATTCATCACATCAACAGGAGCAAGGATAAGAACCACATGGTTATCTCAATAGATGCAGAAAAGGCATTTGACAAAATAAAACACCCCTTTATGATGAAGGTTTTGGAAAAATTAGGAATCCGTGAGACATTCCTCAATACAATAAAGGCTGTATATGACAAACCTACAGCCAGCATTATACTTAATGATGAAAACCTAAAGCCATTTCCTCTTAACTCAGGAACAAGACAAGGATGTCCACGCTCGCCACTTCTCTTCCACCTACTGTTAGAATGTCTAGCTACAGTAATAAGACAAGATGCAGACATAAAGGGGATCCAAATAGGGAAAGAAGAAATAAAACTCTCCCTCTTTGCAGATGATATGATATTGTACTTAAAGAATCCCATAGACTCTACTTCCAAATTACTCAAGCTGATTCTAAACTTTGGCAAAGTAGCAGGGTATAAAATTAACTCTCAAAAATCAATGGCTTTTCTGTATGCCAACAATGAGAAAAGGGGGGCTGAAATTAGGAAAGCAACATCATTTGTAATAGCCACACAAAAATAAAATACTTAGTAATTAACTTAACCAAAGAAGTGAAGGACCTCTATAATTAAGACTTTAAAAAATTGAAAAAGGAAATTAAATGGGAAAAACTCCCATGCTCCTGGATTGGAAAGATTAACATCGTGAAAATGACAATACTTCCCAAGGTTATCTACAAATTTAATGCGATACCTATCAATATTCCAACCTCATTCTTCAAGGAAATAGAAGAGGCAATCCGAAAATTCATATGGAACAATAAAAGACCCCGAATAGCAAAAAGGCTCCTCAATGGAAAGAACACTCCTGGAGGAATATCAATACCAAATTTCAAACTCTACTATAAAGCCATAGTAATCAAAACAGCTTGGTACTGGCACAAGAACAGACCTCAGGACCAATGGAATAGAACTGAAAACCCAGAAATGAACCTACAGACCTATAGCCATCTAATTTTTGATAAGGGAGCTAAAAAAATAGAATGGAAGAAAGATAGCCTCTTCAGTAAATGGTGCTGGAAAAATTGGTTAACTAGTTGTAGAAAACTAAAGCTAGATCCTTATATATGACCCTGCACCAGAATTAACTACAAATGGGTCAAAGACCTCGGAGTCAAAGCAGACACTCTGTAAACATTAAAGGATGGAATAGGAAAAACAGTAGGTCTCCTTGGCACAGGTCGAAATTTTCTTAATAGAGACCTGGAAACACAACAAATCAAATAAAGGTTGGACAAATGGGATAGCACGAAGTTGAAGAGGTTCTGCATGGCAAAGGACATAGCTAGCAAGATCTATAGAAAGTCTATGGATTGGGAGAAGATCTTCACTAGCCATACAACGGACAAGGGTCTCATATCTTAAATATACTTGGAACCCAGAAAATTAAATCCTCCAACAAAAATCCTCAAAGAAACAACTGCGCAATGAATAATTGGGCTAATGACTTAAAGAGAAACTTCTCTGAAGAAGAAAGAAGGATGGCCAATAGACACATGAAGAAATGCTCAACTTCCCTAGCCACAAAAGAAATGCAAATCAAAACAACATTGAGATACCACCTCACCCCTGTTAGAATGGCAAAAATCAAGATCTCTAATAACAACAGATGCTGGAGGGGATGTGGACAGAAGGGAACATTACTTCATTGTTGGTGGGAATGTAAACTTGTTCAACCACTTTGGAAAGTAGTATGGAGGTTCCTCAAAAGACTCCACATAGAGCTCCCCTATGACGAAGCATTCCCACTTTTGGGCATTTACCCAAATGTTTACAAACAAGACCACACTAAAGCTACCAGCACAACTATGTTTATTGCAGCATTATTTACCCAAGCTAAGATCTGGAACCAACCCAGATGCCCCTCAGTAGATGAATGGATCAAGAAAATGTGATATATATACACAATGGAATTCTATACCTTTATCAGAAAGAATGATATTGCCCCATTTGTTAGGAAATGGAAAGACTTGGAAAAAATTATATTAAGTGAAGTAAGCCAAGCCCAAAATAACATAAGTCCCATGGTTTCCCTTTTTTGCCATATCTAGTATGTGTCTGAGTCAAGCAGAAAAGGTCAGATGAGGTGATGTTAGGAAAATGAACCCTAAGATATGTATTTTAAATGCTTTTTTTCTTTCATGCATTTGTTTCTAACGCAATAATAAAATTATTTCTTTGTTGCTTTGTATGTCCCTACCCCATAGTGTAACCCATGCTTTCACTGTATTTGATGTTGGTATAATTCGTGTAGGGGAAGAAGAAAAACAATTCGTTTAAATAAGGATACTGTTGGACCTGTTGCAACAATGAGAAGTACGAGTTGTCATGCAAAAACGATCTTTACAACTTGGGAGGGGGGAAGGATTAGGTGAGGGGGAGAGAGGATGGGAAGGGATGGGAAGGGGAAACAAAGGAGGAGGCTACAATGCTTGATAAGTAATGTACTCACTATCTTGCCCATGTAATTGTAATCCCTCTGTACAGTATTTTCACAATAAAAAAAGAAAAAAATGAAAAAAAGAGATGGAAATAAAATTTAAGATCAGATGTCTCCATTGTTTTTAAATATATTTTTATTATCTTAAATACTTGGACAATGGAATTTCCATTCAACAAATCAGTTTTTTTTTTTAAAAATGGAACTTTAGATAACTTTTCCACACCTTTCCAAACCTCACCCCACTTTATTTTTTTCTAGTTTCATACTATCTGCATTGAATATTATATTTTCACTCTCTTCCTCCATAATTCTCTTTATTCATTCCTTTTGACTTCCCCTTACATCTTCCAAGTGACAGTTTCCTGATATATATTTTGTTGGATTAAAAGTTCAATTTTATAAGAAATTACACCTTTGAAATACTCCTCTGCAAATAGCATGCTCTGGTTAATATTTTTGTGTAAACCTGTTTAAATTTCTAGCTTCCAAATATGAGGCAGAACATGGGTCCTTTGTGTGTCTGGCTCTGACTTAGTTCACTTATTATATTTTTAGATCTATCCATTTCGTTGCAAATAATGTAACAGTCTTCATAATGGATGGGTGCAATCCTATTGTGTATATGTGCCACACTTTCTGCAACCATCACTCTGCCAAAGGGCATCTGGGCTGTTTCTGTAACTTGGCTACGGTGAATAGTGCAGCAGTGAACGTGGTTGTGAAAGTGATTTTACTGTAACCTTTTGGAAGAATTCATCACTACCTTTATGGGAGCAATCCTCTAGCCAGTTTTCCAGAATAAGAACATCCCTCCCTTCATTTCATCACAATGTATAGCAAGTCTTCAGAAACACACTTCCCCCTACAGGTCTCAATAAGCTAAAACCACACTGTGCCCATATTCTTTCAATACATTATTTCATAATTATACATATAATTTAATGAGAACCTTCTGTGTACTTTCCTAATATGAGAATGAGGGACATGACAGAGTAAAATTAAGAAGTATGCAATTTAATAAGTTATTATCATATTTACAGTCATTTTCAGCTCTAATTCACAGTCTCACATAATATTATGTTAATCTTTGATTACTTCATCTAACCCGTAAATTATAACAGGTGAGTTAAAAGCAAGTCAAAAAGTGTGGTTTGATTTTGACACTCATGTGTGAGGTTGCACAATATGGGCAAATAGATTGATTGGAATTAATACCTCTTATCCATTTTGTTAACGTAGAGATAGTTTTCCCAAACTGATTTTCGCAATTTGTATTCCATTCAACAACAAGAAACGTGAAAATTTCCTTTGTTTTGCTCCTTATTAACTTTTGTTTCCATTTTATTTTATAATGTATGATTTCATAAATCTACTGTGGATACAAAAATATATTAAATTATTTCTATCTGTATGCATTGATATATACATACACACATATATTACACAGGTTATAATGATAATGAATAACTTCAGTAACTGCACATTTCACTAAATTATTAAAACTATCGACGGCTATTGCTTGGCATCCTGATTACGCGGGAGGCTGAGATCTGACGATCATGGTTTGAAGCCATCCTGGGCAAGAATGTCCAGGAGCCTCTTATCACCAAACAACCAACAAAAAATCAGAATTGGAACTGTGGCTCAAAGTAGTAGAGTGGTAGCCTTGAGAGAAAAATCTCAGGAACATCATCCAGTCTCTTAGTTCAAGAAGTACAATCTACATAAATAAAATCTATTTAATTTCCACCTGTGTAAGTAAAGTATGTCCATCACCCAAATGCACAACCATGCTCATTTGCCAAGTAACTCTGTTTTGTCTGAAGTACCACAAAACATTTTCACTTAAGTTGAAAGCATTGCACCATGGGTTCTTTCTATCTCTCTCATGCATTTTTCCACTCAGATACTCAAATCTTACAATTATTCCAATTATTTAAAATCATAACTTTTTACTTTAATCCCATAATATTAGAGTTTGAATTGAGTGTCTTGTTCCCCCTAAATGGGTGATCTAAACACTTTGTCATGTCTCCAGCATTAAATTATCCTGATTATTTTTCAGATACTTGTGTATGACCTTGGGCTCAGTCCACGTTATGTTATTCTTCCTGGAATTTAGAATAACAGGTGCATGGCATTGTGTACAGATCTTTCTGTCTAGTTTGGGCTTTAACCTCTATCCTCACAAGAGTAGACTCCCATGAAGTCAGGATTTTCATAAGCTTGTCATAGCTGATTTTTTTTAAGTCTTTGCATTGCCTGCAGGTTCTTGAGTACTGAATTAATTTGTTTTCCTCACTTTTCCTCTTGTTTCTTTCAATCAAATTCTTACCTAAAGTGCTGAGAAACCAATTCTTCTTTTTCACCATAGTCAATGTGAACATGGTTTATTCCAAAGCAATTTCAGTAATATTTCAACACCCTCATATCTATGAATGGTATATAAATGATAAGTGCTGCGAAGGGTCTTTTTATTTTCACAGAAGTCTTTGTCATACACAGATCATGAAATATATGAAGATAATAAAACTACAGATGATAGCAAGGAGAAGGAAAACCTGTTATTAATTGTTTGACAGAGGCTTCCCTTCTAGTAAAAGAAATACATTGCTTGATCCAGGATTTCACAAAATTATATTGCTTGGAGGAAGCTAAACATTCATCTAATTTTACAGAATTGAGGGAAATGAATCGACCTTCTGAATAATTTACATTTGGGTCAAATAAAAGCATGCTGCCAAAAAGAGAGTTGACTTTAGAGAAATATGATGAGTTGTATGTAAATAGGTGCTTAACTGATTTTGTTAATTTGTAAACTAATACAGGGAAATAGATTACAGCAAGGTTAAAAAAAAGATCTTCACATTGAAATACTCATGTGTGTATGTGTGTGTGTGAGAGAGAGAGGGAGTTTGTGTTTATACACATGCACGCATATACACGCACACGCATGTGCAAGTGCTCATTCATTTATTCATTCATCATTCCTGAGGCTTGATAGTGCCTAGGTACTGTCCCTAAGCTTCTGTGACCAAGGATAGAGGTTTACCACTTGAGCCATTGTTCCACTTCTGTTTTTTTGGACATAATTGCATGTATTTTCATGATTGGACTGGCTTTGAATAGTGGTCTTCATATCTCAGCCTCCTGAGTAGCTAGCTAAGCTTATTCAGCCTCTAAGTAGCTAGTTAAAATTGGGCCTGTCCTCTATTTTTCACTGCTCTTTTATTCTTGTCCTGAGGTGTTCACATGTCTAAGTCATATATACGTCTAGTTGCTTCAAGAAATGCTCTTACTGCTTGGAACGAGGGTCTCCCCTCTGAACTTTTAACTATTGAGGAGGCTTGAGAACAGAACCCAGGCCAAAAGTTTAGTGGAATTCCTTCTCAATTTATAGCTGGGTGCATTGGATTATTTCCACCATCATGCACTATCTACAGGTTAAGATTGGAAGGACTGCAGAATCCAGGCCAGCCAAGGTAGGAATCTAGACACGTTGATGTGCAACTGTTATGCCATTGATAATGGGATGGCTAAAAAGGCAGATCAGGTGCATGATCTTGTGGAAAGGGAAGCTCTATCCTAAAATTAACCACTGATATGACACCAGTCTAACAAAATCAATACCCCAAGATGAACACAATTTCCCACAACTAAAATAAGTATATACATTAACATCCAAAACTTAGTACAATCTGCTCTTTGTTCTAATATCAGCCTCATCTGATTATCATATGACAGAATAGTTTCTTCATTAAACTTATTAAGTATAACGAATGGAAAATTGCCTCATTTCTTACCTATTTGACTACCACTATAAATTCATCTTATGATTATTATTAATAGTAATATATTCTGATGTATTACTTTACTTTGTACCAGTTTTTAAACTTTTGGCTTCTCTGCTGAAGTTGAAGTATTTAAATAGTGTCATCATATTATATTACTTGGGTACTTAGGGCAGATTTCTAAAAAGTTTTTAACCAATGGTTTCTAGTAATTCTGGGGTTTTTTTTTTGTTGTTGTTTTTCTTTTTCTTTTTTTTGGGGGGGGGTGTCCAGTCGTGGAACCTGAACTCTTGGCCTGGGCACTATCCCTCAAGGCTAGCAGTCTACCACTTGAGCCACAGTGCCACTTCCAGCTTTTTTTCTGTTTATGTGATGCTGAGGAATCGAATCCAGGGCCTCAAGCATGCAAGGTACGCGCTCTACCACTGAGTCGTCTTTCTAGCTCTTTACGAATTCTTAATTGGGATATTATTTAGTTTATTTTTAATTTCAATTTAATTTTATTGTAAAGGTAATGTACAGAGGGGATACAGTTACATAAGTAAGGAAATGAGTACATTTATTATGGAAGGAACATTGTTATCTCTTCCATTGAATTTTTTGCACACTCAAAAAAAACTACTGATGTTTTTCCTGTCACTATTGACCAATGGGTACTTTTCTTTCTTTGTTCATGCATTTTTTCTTATAAAATTGATATACAGAGGGTTTTCAGTTACTTAAGTCAACTGAAGAGTACACTTCATTTTTTTTTCTAAATTTCAAATTTTGAACTTAATTTGTTTTGTTTCTTTTGGGTAATTCTTTTTTTAGAGTTGTAGGATTAGTTAAGTTAGTTTTGCATAATTTTAACAGATGTAAATTATTCAGACATACATTTTTGCTTTCAAAATAGTTAACATGTGAATATGTAAAAATTATTTTCTTAAATTTTATATGGTTGGTGAATTTAAATCAATTTATTTTCTTATAGTTCTAAACATATTTGTCCATGTAACATATACTGTATTTTCAAGAAGCACATAATTTATTTAAAAAGTCTTCATTACATGGTCACTTTTTGGAAATATTTGTACTTGAATTTAAAAAAAACTGTTTGAGCTGGGCATAGTGATTGTGGTTTCTATTTTCTAACTATGGTGGGAAGTGTAAATAGGGTTTGTAACTTGGGAGAGACTGAGAAATTATGAGACCTTATCAAAAAATTTCCAGAGTGAAGTGATTAGAGATACAGCCATCCCTAGCATGATATAGAGGACTGGGTTATAATATTCTAAATTTTGAATTAAAACACCAGTAACATCAATCTTTTTTTTTTAATTTAATTTAATTTTATTTGTGAACATACTGTACAGAGGAGTTACAGTTACATGGGCAGGATAATGCGAACATTTCTTACCAAGCATTGCAGCCTCCTCCTTTGTTTACCCTTCACATCCCTTCCCAGCCTCCCCCCTCCCCCCCTAATCCCAATCCTTCTCCTAACCCCCCTTTCCCCCCCCCCCGCACTAACGTTGTAAATCTCGTTTTGGACATGACAACTTGTACTTCTCATTATTGCAACAGGTCCACCTGTATCCTTAAACAACTGGTTTTTCCCCATCTCCTCCACAAGTTATACTGACATCAAATATAGTGAAAGCGGGGGTTACACTGTGGGGGAGGGACATACAAAGCAACAAAGAAATAATCTTATAAATGTGTTAGAAACACATGCATGAAAGAAAAAAACATTAAAATACACATCTAAGGGTTCATTTTCCTGACATCACATTATCTGACCTTTTCCGCTTGACTCATACATATACTAGATATTACAAATAAGGGAAACCATGGGACCTACGTTTCTTTGGGCCTGGCTTACTTCACTTAATATAATTTTTTCCAAGTTTTTCCATTTCCTAACAAATGGGGCAATGTCATTCTTTCTGATGGAGGCATAGAATTCCATTGTGTATATATACCACATTTTCTTGATCCATTCATCTACTGAGGGGCATCTGGGTTGGTTCCATATCTTAGCTATGGTAAATAATGCTGCAATAAACATAGTTGTACTGGTAGCTTTAGTGTGGTCTTGTTTGTAAACATTAGGGTAAATGCCCAAAAGTGGGATTGCTGGGTCATAGGGGAGCTCTATGTGAAGTCTTTTGAGGAACCTCCATACTGCTTTCCAAAGTGGTTGAACAAGTTTACATTCCCACCAACAATGAAGTAAGGTTCCTTTCTGTCCACATCCCCTCCAGCATCTGTTGTTGTTAGAGTTCTTGATTTTTGCCGTTCTAACTGGAGTGAGGTGATATCTCAATGTTGTTTGATTTGCATTTCTTTTATGGCTAGGGATGTTGAACATTTCTTCATGTGTCTATTGGCCATCCTTCAAAATGTTCATTATTTAAAACTTGTTTGCAAATTTCTCATGTCTTTTATTTCTTAATTTTCAATTTACTTAATCTATAAGAATCCAAGTATGTTGTGACTATTTTATTTCTACTATACTTTTAAATAGAATGAGCAATATTATGGTTTCATATATTAAAATACTTTGACTATTTGTGATAATTTCCTCTGTTTAATATGATAATAACAAATGTGTGTATGTTGTGTGTGTGTGTTTGTGTGTGTTTATGTGGGTTTTGTGTGTGTGTGCTTTGTGTGTACTTTGTAATACTTGGGTGATCACACAATTGCTTCACATATGTTAGGCCAATGTTTTACAACTGAGCTATACTATCTAGTTATAATACAAATTGTATTTTAAATTATAACTTTTAAATTTTCATTCCTAGTATGTTTTTTCAAAATTATATATGATAAAATTTGATCCATCTTCTATCTACGCTAGCAATTGTTATTGTTATTCTTTCTCTTATTTCTTTGGAAATTAATTATATTCCTATTACAACTTCTTTACATTGTAACAGCTCTATACAATGCTTTTTATTTTCTATTTTATTTTTCCCATGTTATCTGACTTTCAGTCCAAACTATCAGGTCGATTAAAAAGAAACTAGATTCAGGACATTTTATTTTTCTCCTTCTCTTCTCTGAAGTCTTTCTGTTTTGTGAAACAATTCCAATGACATACAGCTCTAATGTGGTCCACCATTCCTTCCCCCCTCACTCTCTTCTGCAGTACAACTCAAGTCGTTATCATTCAGCTTTATTATGCTGTACTGTTATCTAAATCTTAGCTTATTCCTAAGTTAATTTTAGTTGCATTGAGCAGTCTCTAAAGACATCTTCTCTATATAATATCAGGGGTTTTTATTTTAACAAGTTGCGAAATATGAGTGACTATCAAATATTTAGATATCTCTGTAGAATATTGGTCCACCTGCTCTATAATCTCGTATGTAAATTCAAGGAATACAGGTCAGTCAGAGCAATCTTGTAAAATGGTGTAGCTTGAGCCTTCATACTAGCTTTGAATAGTATTACCATGTTTAGTAGTGAAGACAACATAGTTCTACTATAAGAACAGATACACAGAAGAAGGTAACAGATTTGTCAAAAATAAAATTCTTAGTTTTATGATCCACAGGTTTTGAAAAGGATGCTATGACTTTATGAAATAAAAACAGAATCTTAAATGGTTGTATTGGCACAATTGCCTCTCTAGATTTAAAGAATGATCTTAGACTACTACCTCAATCCTTTGTTTGTTTGTTTGTATGTAGATCATGGGGTTTGAACTCTGGGCTTGGGCGCTGTCCATGTGCTCTTCAGCTCAAGGTGAGCACTCTACCACTTGAGCAACAGCAAAACTTCCACTTTTCTAGTGGTTTATTGGAGATAAGAGTCTCATGGACTTTCCTGCCCGGGCTGGCTTTAAACAACGATCCTCAGATCTCAGGCTCCTGAGTAGCTAGGATTACAGGCATGAGCCACCGGCACCTGGCCTACCTCAAACCTTATAAAGAATGATTATCAAGCTACATGTGAGATGTAAATACCTATAAAACATAAATGTAAAAATTCATGACATTGATCAGTAAAGGTTTCTAAAATTTGACATGGTAAACATTAGTGGCTAAAGAAATGCAAGAACTGGATTATATCAACTCATAACCTTTCATAATTCAAGGGACACTATAACAGAAATAAAAACATATCCAACAGAGGGAACATATTTTTATATCTTCTAATTCTATATCCTGAATAAGATATTTCTTTAAATAACATGTAAATTAATAGCCAATGGGAGGAGCATGTGAAATAAGCTCCTCTGTAGTGTCTAAGATATAATGAAAAGAAAACTCACTAGTATGACCATAATAAAAAAGAGGACACAAAATATAGTAATGCATTTGTGGAGAAATTGATATACATCTCATAGTGATCGATTTGTATAATGCTGCAATTTTTTTAGCAAAAAACTTTTCAAGTCTTCAAAAGGTGAAACAGAATTGTATAGGATCCAGGCATTACACATCTATGAATGTATTAAACAGAAGTAAAAAACTTTTTTGGACAGAGAATGTAGTTAATTGACAGTGAACTTGAATAGTATGTGTGAGACCCTGAAAATGATTCCCAAAACCAAAATTTGAAAAGACACACTATAGAGGATGTATGCTGGGCAAATTCCTGTAACTGAATTTTATATCTATTTTAATGTGTTCTAAAATTTACAGCATTTCTATTTGAAAGAATGCAAGTTTGTGAAAATTTGGCTTTGAAAACCTATGAAGGTACAATTCACTTCCAAAGCACAAAAATGTATACAATAAAAGGAGATAATATATTGTAAGTGAATTGCATGTCAGGAAATTAGAAAAAAAAAACTACTGTTAAAACTTCTTCACACAAAATGCAGAACAGCTAAAAAGATGTTTTGGCTGTTGGCTAAAAACTGTTTGTAAACTACTGCATTTAAAACAAAGATGTGATTTCTGTTTATTTTGAGGGCATTTTGTCCGTTTGAGTTTATACAGAGATAACTCAATCCAAAAGTATATGGGATAACTGGAATACCTAGGAATTATGCATCACTTCTAAGTAATTTTTTTATAATTTTTATTTTTTTATTGTGAAAATACTGTACAGAGGGGTTACTATTACATGGCAAGATAATGAGTACATTTCTTATCAAGCATTGTAGCCTCCTCCTTTGTTTCCCCTTCCCATCCCTTTCCATCCTCCGCCGCCGCCCCACCCAATCCTCACCGCTACACCCCCCCACCAAAGTTATAAAGTTCATTTTTCTTTTTTTTTTTTTTTAAATTTTATTTTATTTTATTTGAGAACATAATGTATAGAGGGGTTACAATTACATGGGCAGGAAAATGCATACATTTCTTACCAAGCATTGCAGCCTCCTCCTTTGTTTACCCTTCACATCCCTTCCCAGCCTCCCCCCACCTCCCCACCCAATCATACCCCTCCTCCCCCCGCGACCGACATTGTAAAGCTGGTTTTGACATGACATTTTGTACTTCTCATTGTTGCAACAGGTCCACCTGAATCCTTAAACGACTTGTTTGTCCCCGTCTCCTCCACATGTTATACTGACATCAAATATAGTGAAAGCGGGGGTTACACAGTGGGGGAGGGACATACAAAGCAACAAAGAAATAATCTTATAAATGCGTTAGAAACACATGCATGAAAGAAACAAAAACCTTAAAATACATATTTGAGGGCTCGTTTTCCTAACATCACATTATCTGACTTTTTCCACTTGACTCATACCTATACTAGATATTGCAAATAAGGGAAACCATGGGACCTATGTTTCTTTAGGCCTGGCTTACTTCACTTAATATAATTTTTTCCAAGCCTTTCCATTTCCTAACAAATGTGGCAATGTCATTCTTTCTGATGGAGGCATAGAATTCCATTGTGTATATATACCACATCTTCTTGATCCATTCATCTACTGAGGGGCATCTGGGTTGGTTCCATATCTTAGCTATGGTAAATAATGCTGCAATAAACATAGTTGTGCTGGTAGCTTTAGTGTGGCCTTGTTTGGGATCATTTGGGTAAATGCCCAAAAGTGGGATTGCTGGGTCATTGGGGAGCTCTATGTGGAGTCTTTTGAGGAACCTCCATACTGCTTTCCAATGTGGTTGAACAAGTTTACATTCCCACCAACAATGAAGTAAGGTTCCTTTCTCTCCACATCCCCTCCAGCATCTGTTGTTGTTAGAGTTCTTGATTTTTGCTGCTCTAACTGGAGTGAGGTGATATCTCAATGTTTTTTTGATTTGCATTTCTTTTACGGCTAGGGATGTTGAACATTTCTTCATGTGTCTATTGGCCATTGTACTCTCTTCTTGAGAGAAGCTTCTCTTTAAGTCTTTCGACCACTTAATTATTGGGCAGTTGTTTCTTTGAGGATTTGTTGTTGGGTGGTTTAATTTTTTGAGTTCCAAGTATATTTTAGATATGAGACCCTTGTCCGTTGTATGGCTAGTAAAGATATTCTCCCAATCCGTGGGCTTTCTATTGATCTTGCTAGCTATGTCATTTGCCCTGCAGAAGCTCTGAAACCTTATACAATCCCATTTGTCCAACCTTTCTTTGATTTGTTGTGATTCCGGGTCTCTATTCAGAAAATTTCGGCCTGAGCCGAGGAGACCCAGGGTTTCTCCTATTCCATCCTGTAATGTTTTCAGAGTGTCTGCTTTGAGTTCAAGGTCTTTGATCCATTTGGAGTTGATTCTGGTGCAGGGTGATATATAAGGATCTAGCTTTAGTTTTCTACATGTAGTTAACCAGTTTTGCCAGCACCATTTACTGAAGAGGCTGTCTGTCTTCCATTCTATTGTTTTAGCTCCCTTATCGAAGATTAGATGGCTATAGGTCTGTAGGTTAATTTCTGGGTTTTCAATTCTATTCCATTGGTCCTGAGGTCTGTTCTTATGCTAATACCAAGCTGTTTTGATTACTATGGCTTTATAGTAGAGTTTGAAATTTGGTATTGATATTCCTCCAGCAGTGCTCTTTCCGTTGAGGAGCATTTTTGCTATTCGGGTCTTTTATTGTTCCATATGCATTTTTGGATTGCCTCTTCTATTTCCTTGAAGAATGAGGGTGGAATTTTGATAGGTATTGCGTTGAATTTGTAGATAGCCTTGGGAAGTATTGCCATTTTCACGATGTTAATCTTTCCAATCCAGGAGCATGGGAGGTTTTGCCATTTTTTAAGTTCTGTGTTGATTTCCTTTTTCAAGATTTTAAAATTTTCATCATAGAGGTCCTTCACTTCTTTAGTTAAGTTAATTCCTAGGTATTTTATTTTTTGTGGGGCTATTACAAATGGAGTTGCTTTCCTAATTTCAGCCACACTTTTCTCATTGTTGGCATACAGAAAAGCCATTGATTTTGGGGGGTTAATTTTATAACCGGATACTTTGCCAAAGTTTTGAATCAGCTTGAGTAATTTGGGAGTGGAGTCTATGGGATTCTTTAAATACAAGATCATGTCATCTGCAAAGAGGGAGAGTTTTATTTCTTCTTTCCCTATTTGGATCCCCTTTATGTCTGCATCTTGTCTTATTGCTGTAGCTAGGCATTCTAATACTAGATTGAAGAGAAGTGGAGAGAGTGGGCATCCTTGTCTTGTTCCTGAGTTAAGAGGAAATGGCTTTAGTTTTTCACCATTGAGTATAATGCTGGCTGTAGGTTTGTCATATACAGCCTTTATTGTATTGAGGAATGTTCCATGGATTCCTAATTTTTCCAAAGCCTTCGTCATGAAGTGGTGTTGGATCTTGTGGAATGCTTTTTCTGCGTCTATTGAGATAACCATGTGGTTCTTATTCTTGCTCCTGTTGATGTGATGAATAATATTAATTGATTTGCGTATATTGAACCAGCTTTGCATCCCTGAAATGAATCCTGTTTGATCGTGGTGTATGATTTTTTGGATGAATTGTTGAAGTCGGTTGGCCAAAATTTTGTTGAGAAGTTTTGCATCAATGTTCATCAAAGAAATGGGTCTATAGTTCTCTTTCTTTGATGAGTCCCTGCCTGGTTTTGGGATGAGGGTTATGATGGCTTCATAGAATGTGTTCGGTAGTGAGCTTTCTCTTTCAATTTCATTGAAGAGTTGGAGGAGAATTGGTGTGAGCTCTGCTTTGAAGGCCTTGTAAAATTCCGCTGTAAAACCATCTGGTCCTGGACTTTTCTTAGCTGGGAGGTCTCTTATTGCTGTTTCTATTTCAATGCTTGATATGGGCCTGTTAAGATAGTTTAACTCATCTTGGTTTAGTTTTGGCATGTCAATATTTGCTACGAAGAGGTCCATTTCTGTCAAGTTCTCAAACTTATTAGCATAAAGTTTTGAGAAGTATTCCCTTATAATGTTCTGAATCTTGGTTGTTTCCGTGGTGATGTTTCCATTCTCATCTCTGAGTTTATTAATTTGGGTGTGTTCTCTTCTTTTTCTGATAAGATTTGCTAAGGGTCTGTCAATTTTGTTAAGTTTTTCGAAGAACCAACTCTATGTTTTGTTGATTCTTTCTATAGTTTTTTTGGATTCTAATTCATTTAATTCTGATTTAATTTTGATTATTTCTTTCGGTCTACTGGATTGGGGTTTATCTTGCTGCTCTTTTTCAAGGAGGTTTAGATGTATCATTAAATTGCTAGTTTCAGATCTCTCCAATTTGTTGATGTAGGATCTCAGAGCTATAAACTTGCCTCTGAGTACGGCCTTTGCTGTGTCCCAGAGGAGCTGGTATTTTGTGTGTTCATTTTTGTTGAATAGCATGAACATTTGAATTTCCTTTCTAATCTCTTCCATGACCCACTCATGATTCAGCAGTGTGTTGTTCAGCCTCCATGTGTTACCGGACTTTCTTTGGTGGCTTTTGGTGTTGAGTTCTAATTTTATTCCCTTGTGGTCAGAGAGAATGCAAGGTATAACTTCAATGTTTCTGAATTTAGACAAGTTTGCTTTGTGGCCTGAAATGTGGTCTATTTTAGAAAACGTTCCATGTGCTGCTGAGAAAAACGTGTATTTTGATGCTGCTGGGTGAAATGTTCGGTAAGTGTCTGTTAAGTCTAGTTGATCTATGCAGCTGTTTAGATCTGCGGCTTCTCTGTTGAGTTTTTGCCGAGTTGATCTATCTAGTGGGGAGAGTGGTGTGTTAAAATCCCCAACAATTAATGTCTTTGGATCTATATGGGATTTGAGGGAAAGTAGTGTTTCTTTGATAAATTTGGGTGCTCCATTGTTTGGTGAAAAATATTTAGAATTGTAATATCCTCCTGAAGGAGAGATCCTTTAATTAGTATGTAGCGACCTTCTTTATCTCTTTCACGAATTTTAATTTGAAGTCTATTTTATCTGATATTAGGATTGCAACTCCCGCCTGTTTATGCGGTCCGTTTGCTTGGTAGATTTTGTTCCAGCCTTTAACATTGAAAATGTGTTTGTTTTTACGGGCAAGATGTGACTCCTGCAGGCAGCAGATAGAAGGGTCTTGTTTTTTAATCCAACTAGACAGTCTATGTGGCTTAATTGGAGAGTTCAGTCCGTTAACATTAAGAGATAGGACTGAGAGGTATTTGGGAGTTCCTGCCATGTTATCTACCTTCTTGGGGGCTGCGAAAACTGGGTTCTTCCTATGGTTCTTGGATTCTCAGTTTGGGTGCAGTTTCTTGGACTTTATTGCGGTCTTGTTGGTTTTCTATGTGTAGGACATCTTTAAGAATCTTTTGTAGGGCTGGTTTGGTGGAGATGTATTGTTTCAATTTTTCTTTGCTATGGAAGGTTTTTATTTGGCCTTCAGTTATGAAGGAGAGTTTAGCTGGGTACAGTATTCTTGGTTGATAGTTGTTTGTTTTTAGGGCATGGCATACATCATTCCAGGCTCTTCTTGCTTTGATTGTCTCTGCTGAGAAATCTGAGGTGATTCTAATTGGTTTCCCTTTATAAGTGATTACCCTTTTCTCTCTGACAGCTCTAAGGATCTTTTCCTTGTTCTGAGTTGATCCTGCGTGGATTATAATGTGGCGGTGGGATGTCCTATTCTGGTCTGGTCTATTTGGGGTTCTAAAGGCTTCTTGTATCTGGACAGGCCTATCTTTTTGCATGTTTGGGAAGTTCTCTGCTAGGATCCTGTTAAATAAATTTCCTAGACCATTAACTTCTGTTTCTAGGTGCTCCTCTACACCCATTATCCTTAGATTAGGCCTTCTGATGGTGTCTTCCAGGTGTTGGATAGATCTATCATATTTCTTGGACTTGTCTTGGATGGTTGTATGTCCTTTCTCTATAATATCTAGGCTGTCTTCAATCCCTGAGATTCGATCTTCTGCATGCTCTAACCTGCTGTCAAGACTCTCTACTTTGTTTTTTATCTCTTTTCCTTCTAGTTGGTCAGCTTTGATGGCTTCAAGTTCTTTGTTGAAGCTCTGTTTTAGGTCTTGTATGAATTTCTTTACTTCCTTAATTTGGTGTTCAGTGTTTGTCCTCAAATCACTTAGTTGATTGGTTATGGTTTCTTTGGGCTCCCATTCCTTCTTTTGGGTTCCATTCAGCATTCCCTTTGTTGTCTCCCTGACTTCCTTCAGCTCTTTGTTAATGGATTCCATGAATGCCTTTAGTGATCTTTGTGTGTTCTCTACCTGGTCTCTCAATTCCTGTATTACTCTTTGATTAGCTTCCTCCCGTTCGTGGGATTCCTGCAGATCTCTTTGAGTGTTCTCAGCCTGCTCACGCCAGTCCTCCCTTTCTCTTTGAGTATTCTCACGTTGTTCACGCAAATCCTGCAGGGAGCCGGGACAAACGCCATTACAAGATGGCGCCCACTTCCTTTCAGCTTAGAGGTAAACGACTCCATATTAGGCAAGTGCTTGGCGGGGCTGCAGGTCCCTAGCTTTGCGCATGCGCCATCATTGTATGTCCTGGGCCAATCCCGTGGCACCTGGTGACGGTAAAGGCGGACATCCAATCCTGAAGCGACCCGTGTTCCAAACCCTATATAAGCGGCTGCATTTCCTTGCTTGCTCTCTTGCGCTCAAGCTCTCCCTTCAACTAAAAGGCTCTCCAATAAAGTGTGATCTGAGAAGACTCCTGGTGTGGTGGTCGTTCTTCCTCGCTGGCCGAGAAGGCGTTCGCCGCAAGTGGTGCCGAAACCCGGGACCTGCGCAAGAGGTCGAACAGGAGCCAGAACTCAACACACGGAGAGGAGACGTCGGTAAAAGGTAAGTATCCCCAGGTATGCTGGATCCCTGCTTGCTGCTGGCTTTGTTGCTTCCTTTGTGGTTTGTCTTTTTGCTTGTTGTCTGCAAGTGCCTGCACTGTGGTGACCCGGAAAGGACGTGCCTTTGCTGACTACGTCGGGTTGTGAAGTGAAAGTAAATCCGTGGTAGATAACACGGTCTTCGCCCCGTGAGATAGGTCGCTCGTACATAAGGGCGCATCATGGGAAATGGACAGGGCAAATCGTGTGGCTCTGTGGACTTTTACGCCCCTCTTCAAGCCCTGTTAAGACAGCGGGGGCTTAGGGTGTCCAAGGCCACAGTACGAAAGGTGCTGTGTGATTTTGATAGCCAGGCCCCGTGGTTTGCCGTGTCGGGAGACCTTACACTCCCGTGCTGGGATAAGCTAGGCAAGGACCTGGAGAGAGCCCAACAGGAGGGCCAGGTGTCAGGTGCAACCCTCCCCCTGTGGCGTATGGTCCGCACCTGTCTCGAGGAAGGCGGCTCGGAATTGCTCCAGGAGGGACATAAAGCTTTAATGCAGCATCAGGATAGTTTTTCAGAGTCAGCATCTGATAGGGGGGAAGAAAAAAGGTCAAAAGGAAAAAGGAGAAAACGATAAAAGGATTTTAAAGAATCAAAACAGGAGGGACTGCAGCCCTTGAAAAAACAAAAGGAAGAGGGGACCCAGGAGCCCTCAAAGGAAGTGACGCAAAAAAATTCTTTATACCCTTCATTGGAGGAATTTTCTAATCGATTTTCCGCCCTACACGTAGAGGGGGGAAATCTACAGGATGACTTTGAAAGTCATTCGGAGGGAGAGGAGTCAGAGGAAGAAGGGGGGCAGCTCGATCCAGGTGATGCTGAGGACTTGGAAAGAACAGCAGCTGAATATGAGGCAGACAGGTATGGAGACTGGCGTGCTTTAAAGGCCGGCATACAGGCTCGACGAAAGAAAGGTGGTCAGGCTGGCCCTCGCCCGTCAGCCCCCCCTACGTATCCGGGGGCAGGGCGGAGCCATTTTATAAAAGGAAGTACCTGGTCGCGGCTGGCGGCCGCGTTCCCCGTTTATGAAAACCCTATTCAACCAGAGGATTGATCTTGTTCAAGAACAGGTGGATACCCTTTGGCAAATTGCTCAGCTTGGCTGTCAGTGGAAATTTGAGGGATTATGTGTGACAAGCATTCAGTACGACAATTTTTCCAGGGCTGCCAACCTATCTAAACAGTTGTCCAGATATCTTTTAAGTACTTGGACTGGCGAGTTTGATAACATGTTGGATCAGCTGCGGATTGCCATTGTAAACGTAAACTCCACGCGGGTGGACCCTGGACTGATGGAAGGACTTCAGTCGTGGATCTCTTCTGCAGTCTCCTGGTTTAAAGAGTGGGTGGGGGTTGGGCTGTTTTTAGCTTGCTGCTTGGGCGGATGCGTGGTCTGCCTATGGTTGGTCTGTCGCCTTCGAGCCCAAACTAGTAGGGACAAAGTTGTTATTTCGCAAGCATTAGCCACCTTGGAGAGTGGATCCTCACCCCAAATTTGGCTGTCGGCCCTGAGAGGTCATTAAGCCTTATCATTTCGCATAGCCCTAGCACCCCGAGGGATCTGGGGATCCCATTGCACCGGGACGGGTATGTGACTGATAACTTGGAACAGGGTGCAAGGCAAGTGCACTGCACTTGAGAAGAATTTTCCTCTCAAGAAGAGCACGTTGGGCTGCAAGTGGGTTGATGCCCAAGATCCCACCTCTGTAAAAAAGGCATCGGACGGGCCTGGTCGTCACTGGGGAAGGCGCCCCCCAGGCGAAGGCCAGTGCAAGGTCCTCTCTTTGAGACAGAGGCCCGACCTCTACTCTTACCTGTTACCAAAACAAAAAGGGGGAACTGCAGGGAGCCGGGACAAATGCCATTACAAGATGGCGCCCACTTCCTTACAGCTTAGAGGTAAACGACTCCATATTAGGCAAGTGCTTGGCGGGGCTGCAGGTCCCTAGCTTTGCGCATGAGCCATCATTGTAAGTCCTGGGCCAATCCCGTGGCACCTGGTGACGGTAGAAGGCGGACAGCCAATCCTGAAGCGACCCGTGTTCCAAACCCTATATAAGCGGCTGCATTTCCTTGCTCGCTCTCTTGCGCTCAAGCTCTCCCTTCAACTAAAAGGCTCTCCAATAAAGTGTGATCTGAGAAGACTCCTGGTGTGGTGGTCGTTCTTCCTCGCTGGCCGAGAAGGCGTTCGCCGCAAAATCCTGTATCAGTTTTTTGAGTAGCTTCCTCACGCTTATGATATTCCTGTATAAACTTCTGGGATGCCTCCTGTCTCTCCCTGTCACCCTCATACAGAGTCCTTTGTACATTGTCAAACTTTTCATTTATCATGTTTGCCAGCAGTGTTTGTAGAGCTGTTTGGGAACTCTCCTCTGGATTATTCATTATCTGTTCTAACCCCTGATTATCAAGATTGGGAATTGAGATACCCGAATTTGCCATTTTTCTTGTGTTTTTCCAGCTTACTCTGCCCATTTGAGATGAAGAGAGCACCAGTTTTGTGCTAGAACACTATCTTAAGGCAACCATCAACCAAAGTTTGCATTTGTACAGTCAATAGTCTACAGATACAATCTAGTTCAACAGATACATCTATTCGACATCAAACAACTATATGTTAAAGGGCTTCGAACCGCAGAGAAGAATTTGGAAAACCAGAAATTATTAGGGTTAGGGAGAGATGTGGGTAAAAAATAGGAATAGATTGGTGTGGGGAGGCACAGGGAGAGTTAACTATGTCCTAATCACAATGCAGGAAATAGGTTGGGTAGGATGCAAGTAGAGAGAGAGAGAGAGAAAGAAGAAAGGGAAAGGGGAATGAAAAGAGACCAGAAAAAAAATAGAAACGTAAAAATTAATGTTATTTTAGAGATTAAAAGACCATCTATTTATAGAGGAATATGAATATGTTGAGAGAAAGGGAGGGACATAGAGGAGATGTGAAAAACTTTAAAAAAATGCTTAAAATATTATATAGGTATAAAGAGGTAGTACTGCAATTAATGAATTTAAGTCTCAGAGGTTTTGAATTGAGTAATAAGTTTGTGGATTAAGTGTGTACACAATGGGGGATAGGGTCTACTGGTTAACTATGGGTTTATCTGAGGATGTGCAGGACAAGAGTTAAGTCACATAAAGAAGAACAAAGAGGAAAAGATGGAAAGGATAGGAAAGTGAGAAGAAAAGATCAGAAGTTCAGTAGAGCTAGACAAAAAACAAAAAGATAATTAAGAATGAAAGAAAAAGAGAAAGAAGACAAGAAAAGAGAGGAAAACACACATTCACGTATTCCTAAAATAAAAATTATAAGAGGAGAAAAGAAAAAAAAAAGTTAATGGAAAACAATTATTTTTTCAGAAGAGGCAAAAATTAAAGATTAATAAAAGTTTTAGAAAAGCAAAAAAAATTTTTTATATATATAAGGTAACAAAAAACGAAAAAAAAAACAAAACAAAAAAAAGAAAAAAAGAAAAGAAGAAAAAGAAAAAAAAAAGTTCTTTGATTTTTTTTTGGGGGGGAGGGGTGGGAAGAGTCCTGTATCTCCCTTTTGTCTGTAACCAGAGTCTGGTTGGAGTCTCTGGTCAGCTTGAGGTCCTGTGGCTTGATTGGTTTCTTAAGTCAGTTTGTTGGAACAGGCAGAAAAATGCTCTGCTTTACCCAAGATTTTGAGATCCCCCTCCCAGGTTAGTTTACTGGGAGGGTGATCTGCTTTGAGAATCACAAAAGAGGGGGATGCAATGATGAGGCAAGGTTCTGGGTAGAGTTGAGGCCTTTCAACAAACAGTAGCTTTTCCCTGGGGCTATTTTGTGAAAGAAACTCACAGCACCCAGCCTGGAGCCATTCTCAGGGTTTCTGTTTTTCAATTGATTGTGGTGGCTGCTAGAGGGAGGGGCAACCTCTGGCTCTGGTTACCCGGTGAGGAGAGCCACTCCAATGGCTGGCGCCTGAGCTGGGTGACTTTTCCCTGGATGGAACTGAGTCTGTGAGGTCACTTCGCCGTTAAGTTCTTGTGACCTGCTAAATGACTCGTTTTATTCCAAGGCCTGAGCTGGAGCTAGCCGCTCCTCCGAGTTTTGTCGGTATCCAAGATGGAGATCACCGGTGCTGGGGGGGGAGTGGTGGCCTTCCCTCCTCTGCTCCCTGAGAAGGAGTGAGGAAGTCGGGCTTCTACTCACACCGAGTCTTGGATCCCGGGTCGTCTCTGGTCTGCAAAGTGCAGGATGAAGTTGTCTGCTCCTTGTCGGTTCTTGCTGGTGTTGAGTAGAATCCGCTCGTCCGCTGCGTCTGGCTCTTTCGTCCCGGACTGTGTCTCAGGTATGCCCCCGCGGCGGTGGTCGCCACCGCGACCCTGCCGCCGCAGTGGAGGCTGCTCAGATGTGTCTGCTTGGCTTCCCCTCTCTTGACTAACTCTCTGTCCTGTGATGGCACACTTGGTGTGATTCTCTGGCTTGGGACTGTTCACTGGAACTCTGAAACTGTTTTCTATGCAAGAGCTTGTTCAGATTCCAGCTTCTCCTCTGCCATCTTCCCGGACCTCTTGGGGAAAGTATCTCAAGTTCATTTTTCGACATAACGACTTGTACATCTTATTGTTGCAATGGGTCTACTTGTATCCCTATATTTTCCGATGGTTTCCCTTATTTGCAATATCTAGATTATGTCTGAGTCAAGCAGAAAAGGTCAGATAAGGTGATGTTAGGGAAATGAACCCTAAGATATGTATATTCAAGTGTTTTTTTTTTCTTTCATGCGATTGTTTCTAACACATTTATAAGATTATATCTTTGTTGCTTTGTATGTCTGTTCCCCACAGTATAACCCCTGCTTTCACTGTATTTGATGTAGGTATAATTTGTGGAGGGGAAGGGGAAAAACTTCTAAGTAATTGAGAAATTTTTCTGGAAGAAACTTTTAGCAAATGACAGAAGACACAAATCTATGCATCTGCATTTTATGAAAGTCATAGGTTACTTGCTCAATCCAATTGCTTATCTCTACTTTGCTAGCAAAATCGCATTCTCAAGATAAGAGCCAAAAGCAGTGAAAAGAACAAAATACACAATCATCTTGATTTATTTGTGAAAGTAACAAATGAAATAAAACAATTCCACTTAAGGGACTCCAATATTAGTGAATGTGAAGATGTTCCTGAATGCCAATATCCATTAAATTTTTGGAATTTTAATTTCTACTAACGTATGAAAACTGGAACAAGAAAACAAATATAGACTTAGAGTGAACCAGCCTTGAAATCATTTTCTTAATTGTTTTGAAATTACAAAAGAATTGATACTCCTTTGCTTTGGAAATCATTTAAAAATATTTATCACTTATGATAATTCAAATACCAACCAAGAGTAATTTTATAGAATCATTATAAGTATCATTTTATTTCTATTGTAAAATAGAATAAAAAAAACCAGTCCCAATATATGACCTACCTATCATTATTCTTAACTTCTAATCATTACCTAAATATCTTAAACAATCTAAATAGTCATGTCTTTCACATAGACGTAAATGTTCTATACTTTTTTATTTAACATTTTCCAGGGGTATGTATTCATGTTTCTAAGAAATGTTCACAGCAGTTGTTGTTGTGGGTGTTTTTTGCAAGGCCTGAGCATTGTCCCTAAGGTGTTTTATGCTGAAAGACAGCACTCTACAACTTGAGGAAAAGAGGTAATTCCTGTTTTTAGTGGTTAACTGGAGATAAGAATCTAACAAGTACTTTCTGTCTGGGCTAGTTTCAAAAACAATTCTAAGATCTCAGCACCCAGAATATCTTGTATTATAAGTATGAGTTACCGGCACTTGATTTCATGAAGTTTTTTTTTTTTAAATTTTAATTATGTTTTAAGATGTTTGTTTCACTATGATATATATCATTCTGCAAATAAATTTAGCTATATGTATATATTTCTGATGACCAATAATCTCTAAAAATGTACAATTCTACACTAACATTTACATATATATATGAAAGATTCCCTCTAAAACTTTTATGTTACTATTTTTTACCTTTTTCATTTCAAAGATATACAGACTATTTTTATAAAAGTTTCCTAGAATAAAATAACTAATATTTAAATAGAAAGTAGAGTTTATTACTTTCAGGGAATTTTAGATATACACATGATATTGTACTAACATTTACAGCATATTACTTGAAAAGGTTCTGCCCAAACTCTTAAATATTTGATTAAAGCTAGGGGGAGAGAGGAAGTTAATTCATACTGATTAGGAATTTGCAATGCTTTAAAATATCTATTCCATAATTTATTACAAGCACATAGTCAAGCTACCTGATATGGTAACATTAAAATTATTAATCAAAAGACAAATAATAGTAAAATCATAAACACATATGCCATGTTCAATAATTAGCATTTATGATGCTAATAATAATTTGGATGGAGAGGATGATGACCACAGTGTAGCCTGATAATGATGATGCTGTGATTGAAAAGGAAAAAATAACTTTAGATATCTTTGAAACAAAATTTCCCACATTGAATGTATAGTTATAAACAGCGTTGGATTACATACAATAACAATAACAAGGGCTGGGAAGGTGGCTCAGTGGTAGAGTGCTTGCCTTGCATCCATGAGGCCCTGGGTTCAATTCCTCAGCACCACATAAGCAGAAAAAAAAGCCAGTTGTGGCAAAAGTGGTAGAGGACTAGCCTTGAGTTGAAGAGCTCAGGGACAGCACCTGGGCCCAGAGTTCAAGCCCATGACCAGACCCCTCCCCCCCCCCCCAAAATAACAATAACAAGAGGAAGGCTGGGAAGTTGGCTCAGTGGCAGAGTGCTGCCCTTGCCTACATGAGGCTCTGGGTTTGATTCCTAGCACCACATAAGCAGAAAAAGCAGGAAGTGGCACTGTGGCTCAAGTGGTAGAGTGCATTGAGCTGAAGAGTTGAGGGACAGTGCCAGGCCAAGAGTCCAGGCCCTATGATTAACCAAAAAAAAAAAAAACTAGAATAAAAAGAGGAGAGTTTCAATATCAAGACATACAATCACATAAACAGGTAGTCTTTCTAATGTATACTCACTGTAATTGGTGGTATTATTTTCTTATCAATAAAATCGTTTATTTCCATATTTTGATGGACTAAGATGTAGGTTTCAACTTAGTGTGATTAGTTCAAATAACATTCTCATATAGATACTAAGAGTATGTTCTTCATTACAGCTGTAAATACATGACACAATTTACATAATACCTCTTACATATATGCAGTTACCATAAAAGGACACAAGCTGCAGAGCTAGGAGTTAAAATTTATTTTTATTTCTGCATGAAACTATTTCTGACTTTATACCAACAAACTGAATTTGACTCTTTCCTTATTTGTAAGCTAAGGTAGAAAATGTAAGGACTGTTTACTTTCTTCTTCCTTGCTCTAGAAATCAACAAATATATTCTTCAATATTTCTGGTAGATTACATCCATTTACAGATGAGAAATGTAAGACAAAAAGTCAATGTTGTGAGTAAATAATGGTACTAGAATTTTTGTATGAGTTCTTCACCCTGTGTGCTTACAAGGAGAGTCATTTGATGAGGGAGAGGACCAGTATGAAAAGACCCTGGGGAAAAAATGCATACTTTGTAAACAGTTGTTTTAGGACGGAATGACTGGTGATGATTATTTGCAATAGGCTGGTGTAAGGAGAATAAAAAGGAGTACCTACAAATTACATTAGTGACAGAAACTGAGAAAATCTTGATCATTCATCTTATCTAATGGATGGAGGTAGGGTAAGATGAAATCTAAAGTGTTTCCACATCTCTGTCTCCTAACTGTGTTAATTACATTCTTGGTGATAAGTACTACAGGTGGAGCAGATGGATTTAGACGAAAAAAACTCTCTGATAGTTCTAAGGTTTATGTTAAACAGATGCAAAGATAGTTTTGTTTTAACATCATCAAAATATCCATGAACACGAATATGAAAAATAATAATAAAAACAGGGACATTAATAAAGGGAAGAGGAAAAGGAAAGTTCTGATGAAAGTTTGAAAAATGTGAGTACCAGTGTGGATAAGAGGAAAGAGAAAAATAAGGAAACAAAAAAGTAAAAAACACAGATTTACAGAAGAAAAGGAAGGAAAGAATTTTCAGGGAGATATTGAAGGAAATCTACTGTTTGGATTTGAAAAGTAAAAGGACATAGACAAGATCAATAAGAACAGTGTTTTGGTGAATATCATATTGATAAAATGTTGAGATATGAATGTGAAGACATAAAATTCTAGATCCATAAACTCAAAAGGTCCTGTTGATTCTAAATGTTGGGAACAAATGCTTTAATCCTGACCTTAGAAATAATATACAGATATAACTGTCATGAACTTTTCTTAGAGGTATTCTGTGAACATTTTTTAAAACTTTATTTAGCCAGGAGATTATAGATTGAACTAAAGCACAGAGAAGCCTAATTTGTCCTACAGTTCCAATTAGTGACCCATCTATCCATGTCAGTTTGGGATTTTATTGAAATATATTGAAATGTGTTTGGATATCTTATCAGCCTACTCATTATAAATGTAGGACAAGTAACACCAAGTATTAGATTAAACATACAGATTTACTGATGTGACTGAAGACTCCTGGAATTGATTCTTCTTTAGAATAGAAAATGCCTCAATAGACATTAACAAATCATAACTGCCAAATACTCTATTGAAATCTAATTCTTCTTAGTTATAACTCCATGCTGAAATAACCCTGTCAATCAACCTGACACAAATGCTCATATGTAGGAATGTATTCTTATAAACTTCAAGCTTTTATTGAATGGAAGAGTTCAGACATTACCCTTACCACTAGGATTAAATGCCTAAAAAGATAAGACATTTTGCTTAAATGCCTTTCTTTCATTTTCTCATACACACTGTCAAGTTGTGAACGTTTCAGATGTAACAATAATACAATTGTGACTTGTATTAACACAACATGTAGGATCTATTGCTAATTTGCATAATTACTAATTAGCTCCAAATTTTGTGGATATTTATATTTCTCCTGCGTAAACTAATGAGCTCCAAGAAAATTTCCCTAAGGAGCCTTTCAATTCTAATATCACTGTTCTCTCAAAATGCTTTAAATTCTTCATCCTCTAATGTGGGCTTAGGGATATATTGTGGAACTTTTCTCCTCAGAGAGTGAGTATTACTCTATTGCTTAACATGGACAAAGTACTTTCATACATAGACTGGGTGTGTGCAAACAAGAAGTGGTAGTTGAACAATGTTCTTAGCAGATTGTACAGATGAAATGGAAAGAGAGCAACTATGAACTCAAAAGGAATGTGCAAAGAAGACAAAGGCACAAAATAGAATGTACCAAGAAAAGCTGAAGTATAATTTCAAATAATGTGCTCATGTATGAGGGTGTGTTCATAGTACAGTTTCAGAAAATATTGTTTGATATCTTGGGGAAAACTGCTTTAAAATATTCTTGGATAATTGTACAAGTAGATGCCCCTAACTCTGACTATTCAGCCACAACATCATCAACTTAAGGACTATTTTCCAAGTGCAAATTGAGAAAAAGAGGGCTGATCACAGTTAGTGTTCAAGATGAAGCAATGGCAATCACATAAATTTTCTTGTAAGTTTTTGTTTATTTTGGAACATTTAAGTAGGAATAAGCTACGTAAATATTTTGCATGTACCTAAATTAAGTGGGACGTATTATATTGGTCTCTCTTTAAGTTGGAAGTTACAGATTATATCTTTTTATACTCTGACTTGGGACAATTATCTACTGTCAGTTATTTTCTTCTCTAACCTTTCTTTTGCCTTTCCACTTACATAATTATTATTTAAAGAGACATAATTGAGCTTGCATTTCTAAATTCTTCAAAATTATCTGAACTACTTCATACTTCAGGCAGCCTCCTATATCTTTCTTAAAGGAAATATTTTGTCACTACCATTTTAATCCTATATGATATTGAATATGTTCTTGTCTAATTCAGTGCAAGATATACATTAGATTCATCCAGACATCTCAACACTTGTACCACCATAAAATACTATCTTACTTGGAAATCATGATATTAGTATATCTGGGGAGTTGGCATCTGTCATTTTTGAATGGCCTTAACTGATACTTACATGCTATCATGATTTAAACTAATATACTACTCAGTAGATGAACGAATTGAAAAAATGTGGTTTATATATGTACAGAGGAATTCTATGGCTCCAATTCATAAGGAAATGGAAAGACTTGGAAAAATCCTACTAAGAAAAATAAGCAAGACACAAAGAAACAGATTCCATGGTTTCCCTCATTTGTAATAACTAAGAAATATCCAGGATATTCCTAGCAGATGAGCAGAATGGCTCAATAGCTATGTATAAATGACTACATAAAATGATGCTGAGCAAAATAAACCCTAGATATGGAAAGAGAGGTTTTTCTTTGTGGTTGTTGTCTTTAATATACTATGTGATTTCTTTTTTCTTTTGTGTTTTCCTCTATGGTTTGTCCATTGTTGTATTTGATTTCAGTATCCTGTGTATTTTATATACATTTATCTTCATTTGGCAAGGGAAACAGAACAATAAAATGGGGAGACAAAAGACAAAAGGCAAAGCAATACAATAGCAATACTCACAAGACAACATGTTAGAAATTTACATTACAACTTGTGAGGTGTATTGGCGTGAAGGAAAAGTATGAGAAAAATGAGGGAGGGGGTAAAAATTTTGACATGTTATGTATCCAATACCTTACAATTCCTGCAATCCCTTCTATATATCACCTTGACAATAAAATTAAGTTAAATATGAGCTGCATAAAATATAATTTCACTGTATTGGTATAGTAAATATTATTCTATGTGTATTACCTTTTTAAAAAGGAACATTTTGCCTGCTATTTTGAATTACCTCTTTCTTTATCGGAGGGACATCAACGTGAATGTTATCAAATATAAAATATTTTCAGAATATAATTGCCATTATTTTGAAAAAAAATCATTATTTTAGAACTGTCTCATACTAAAACAGAAAACAGTTCAATACTATGGAAACGTTGAAAACTGACTAATTGTTAAGAGGACAGAATATATCTGGTCCTCAACATTCTATGACTACTAACTACTCATTTTCAAATTCTGAACATGCCATGCCAGAGACATTCAAAAAGTATCTGTTTGCATTTTAATTAATTCAGCAATAGGTGCAGTTTCCAATGAGGCATTACATATTTAAAAGTCAACAGAAAAAATAGACACGTTCTGGTAGATGTTAAAACTATGAAGTATCTATAATAATTAATTCTTAAGAGTAAACTTTTGTTCATCAGAGTAAGCTATTATTTCTATGACAATCAATCCCAAGTTTTTATGCCATAAAGTCATCTTAGCCCAACAATTTCCAACTTGTAAGGTGCACCTTAAAATTCCCTAAATTCACATCATGACTACTTTATCACTATTGTCAAATATAGTACACTTCTGCTAATGTGATGCCCTTCCTATTGTGGAAAGAATACTACACTAAACTTTGCTATATCATTTTCCCCGCAATGGTATTCTTGAGATCAGAACACTTGCAAATATTATTTATTTTTTATTTTTATTTTATATTTATTTTATTATATAGTATCTATCATAGATATTCAGGATCTGTATATCTTAATATTAAGATTTGAATATTATGGTTGAAAGCCCACCCAGACAGGAAAGTTCCTTAGATTCTTATCTCCAATAAACTCATAAGGAAAAGCCAGACCCAAGTGGCACTGAGGTTCAAGTGGTAGAGCAGTAGCCTTGTGCAAAAACAGGATCAGGTACAGTGCCCAAACCCAGAGTTTAAGCCCTAGGACAAACGAAACAACAAAAACAAAATAAAAACAAACCTCAAACCTAGCATTTTTCTCATTGTATACAGAGGGACATAATTAAGGAAATTTCTTCCTGTGTTATGTATAGGTAGAATAAAAGATGTCACACAATTACTCTCTTCATACCACATTACACCAAAGTCTCAAAAGATGGCTCCTTTTCTATATTCATAGATTAATATCATCAATTTGTTGGCAATTTGCCTAGATTATTCACATTATCATCTTACACATGAACTGGTGGAATTATCTATTAACTAAGTTCTTATTATACCTCACTTGAAAGAATATTCTAGTCAATTAGAATGCCAGATTCTAATTTGTAAATTAGAATTTGTAAATTAAATCTTTTGCTTGAAAAGAATTTTGTAGTATCCTATAGAATATTAAATTACAAACAAAAATATCTATTTTAAATCTAAATTCTAATTTAGCCAGGTGTACAAAGTCCTACATTAAATGAACTTTCCTATTTCATCAGGTTTAAACTTTTGAAAACCTTCCTCATTTCTTTGGACTCTAACAGAATGATACCTCCTTTTTCAAATTGTTGGTTGGGAATCATGAGCTCTTTTGCATGTAGAAATGTTCTGTAATTAATACAACATTTAAAACACAACTGAGGATTATATATGAGTTGCATTTCAATAGGATACTTGACTTCTCAAAGCATAATGACAAAATTAGCCCACATTTCCAACTGTGTATTCCTTTCTTGTTTATTTTTTATTCCTTTCTTGTTTGTTTTTATTGAGACAAAATTGTATTCTTCTAGTTGGCCAAAATTTCTGATCAGCTCACATAACTTGGGAGTTTAGTCCATGCTGTCCATTAAATATTAGATCATGTCATTTTCATGTTTTTTTTCTTCTTTTTTTCTATTTTTAAATTTATTATTTTTTATTTTGAAAAAATGTTACAGAGGGTTTAAAATTACCTGGGCAAGATAATGAGTACATTTCTGCGTCTTTCCATTTCCTAGCATGCTAGGGCAATGTCATTCTTTCTGATCGAGGAATAGAATTCCATTGTGTGTGTGTGTGTGTGTGTGTGTGTGTGTGTGTGTGTGTGTGTGTGTGTCACATTTTCTTGATCCATTCATCTACTGAGGGGTATCTGGGTTGGTTCCATATCTTAGCTATTAATGCTGCAATAAACATAGTTGTACCGGTAACTTAGTATGGTCTTGTGTGTGATCATTAGGGTAAATACCAAAAATTGGAGACTCCTGGATCATAGGGGAGCTCTAAGTGAGGTCTTAGAAAACATTATATCAAGTGAAGTAAGCCAAAACCAAAGAAACATTGGTCTTATGGTTTCCCTTATTTGCAATAACTATTATATGTCTGGGACAAGCATAAAAATTCAAAAGCTATGTACATACGACAAGATAAGATGCTGATAAGCGAAATGAACCCGAAGATAGGGTATATAATTATAATGTGTTTTTTTTTCTTATTATGTTTCTCCACCATTGCTTAACCCTTGTTTTCACTGTATTTAGGGTCGGTGCCCTGCATCTTGTGTACACCCTTCTCTAGCTTGGGGAGGGAAAGGAAAAAAAAAACAAAATAGATAAATAGTGATACAGGCTGACCCACTGTACCAATGAGATGCACAAGACACTATGTTGAAAAAGGATATTTGCAATATAGGCAGGGAATAGGGGAAGGGATTAGAGGGGAGTGTAGTTTTGGAGGTGGGAGAGGATGGTAGGGGAAAAACAAAGGAGGAGGTAACGATATTTGATAGAAAATGTACTCATTAACTTGCTCATGTAACTATAACCCCTCTACACAGCATTTTTGCAATGAAAACCTCTTTTAAAAAACAGAAGATGTGCCGTGCACTGATGGCTCACTCCTATAATCTTAGCTACTCAGGATGCTGAGATCTGAGGATCACGGTTCAAAGACAGCCCAAGAAAGAAAGTCTGTGAGACTCTTATCTCCAATAAAACCACTAGAAAACCGATACTGGTTCTGTGGCTCAAGCAGTAGAGCACTCCCCTTGAGCTGAAGAGTGCAGGGAGCACGCCCAAGCCCAAGCCCCACGACCAACAAAAAAAAAAACAAAAACAGAAGGTGTCATGTACACCAATTATAGTAGCCCACATCTGTAATCCCAGCTGATTGGGAAGCAGAAATGACAAGGATCTTGGTCTGAGGCCAGGCCAAAGAAATAACTGCCAAGACAGCCATCTCAACAAATGAGCTGCCCATAGTGTTTCACATCTGTAATCCTAGCTAATTATGTTTTGAGGCATAGGTAGCAAAGTCTCAGTCAATCTCAGATGTGACCAGGGCAAAAGTTCAAGACCTCAAGTAAATAAAATGGACTAGAAGTATCGCAAAGGTAGTTGAGATGCTTGGTGCTATACAGACAATGTCCTGTCTAGCAAGCAGAGAACCCCTGAACAGAACACTAGTAATATTAATTTCTTCCACCAAAAAAACTAAATAACTTTGTCCTATTTGAACATCTAATTTCAAGGCCACTGACAGATCAGAGATGGTGATATTATCTTACAAATTAGGTATTCAAAAGTGATGAAGTCTTCAGGTTTTGAAAAAATTGAAAAGGTAGGAAAATGCATGTGATTTTTGTTAGCTCCATAATTCTTGAAAACATAAAATGTACTCAAGTATTTAATATATATGCACATGTGTGCATATATCCATGTATGTATAAATGTGTGTATGTATGTACATACATATATGTGTATAGTTCATCTTTTCTGTGTAGCAAATGGTACAAAGAAATCTGTACAATCACTACTCAAAGACATGAATAGACAAAGAGAATGAGCAGAGAACTCATACTCAGGAATCTATGGTTAGCCCATAACCCTGAAAATCTTTTATATCAGTTTGCATGTATCAGTAACTGCAGTACAGGGACAATACGATGGCAATGAGATACCAGGCAGATGAAATGAGAAATGAGGGATACAAATGGTACAATATTCTTTCTGATGGGTAAGTAGAATTTCCTGTGTGTGTGTGTGTGTGTGTGTGTGTGTGTGTGTGTGTGTGTGTGTGTGTATTGCAGTTACTTGATTCATTTCTCTCTTGAGGAGTGTCAGGGCTGAATCAGTAAGCATGGTTGTGCTGAAACTGTTACTATATCCTGGCTTGTGATCTATCGGGTAAATGCCCAGGAGTAGAGTGTATAGGGGAGGAATGGATGAGAATTTTGAAAGGCTTGTCATTGATCAAGGTATATTGTACGCATAAACTGCTGTGTTTAATGATAACCGCTTGCTACTTAAAAAAATAATTAAAAAATCATGTTCCTAAAATGTTATGAAATTAGAAACAAAGCATGAGAATCTGCTCAGATAATATCTAGGGTCAATAATCAATAAATCTTTTTGGGTTAGGATAAGTTTTAGAACAATACTAATGATACATATCATCTGAAGAAAATTTGATGATTTCCAACTATTTAAAATAATCATATTTGAAGATATGGCTCAAGTGGCAGAGTGGTACTTAGTGAACAAAGCTTTCAGATAATGAATTCAAGTCTCAATCTCGAACAAAAGTAAAAACAATCAGTATAATTCACGCACTTTCCTGGGCACTAGTACCTCATGCATTAATCCTACCTTAAATCAGAAGGCAGAGATCTGGGGATTTCAGTTCAATGTCAGCTTAGATAGGAACGTCTGTGAGACTCTCATCTCCAAATCACTGTCAAAGAAAGCTGGAAGTGGACTCATGGCTCCAGTGGTAGAATGCTAGCCTACAGCTAAAAGCTCAGGGGCAGAACCCAAGCCTTGAGTTCAAACCTTAGAATAGTGCATATACATACACAAAGAAAGTAAGTCACTCAATTTCTCAATCTTCCATTTCCCTAATTCTAATTCTAATCTTGGACAGAACCCTATTTCATATTCATCCTAATTCTAAGTAGACTTGTTATTCGAAGATTTACTTTCAGTTTGACCCTAAACTTTCCATTTCCCTAAGGCTAACTCTAACTCTAACTCCAGCTGGAACTGAAACCTAACTTTCACTCTAATGATAGTCCAATTCTCATGTTTAAGAAAAAGACTCTAATTTTTAATCATTCTAATGGATACTCCAGTTTGCACTCTATAAATGTGTTTCAATTTGCCCTAATTCCCACAAATTTTCTGACTCTACCTCTGAAGTTATCTTGTTCCCTTACATGAAGTATTATATTGGTTTTCCTCAAATTCCCTTATCAGGAAACATATTGTAGTTTCCAATGATCCTACCTTTTCCTGAACCCCTGTACCCTAAAACAATGTCAGATTTACTTACCATCTAATCCATTACTTAACACTAACTCTCAAGCTAAACCTGTCTGGAAAACTCTCATTAATCATTACAAGAATGATCACTGAGAAATAAATATAATGATACTTCTCTAGTTGCTATTCAATCCCACATTTTTACTCCTACTTGTTAGTGAAAACTGAAATTTTTTTTTGGTCAGGCATAGGGCTTGAACTCTGGGCTTGGGTGCTATCCCTCAGCTCTTCAGCTCAATGAGCCCTCTACTGCTTGAGCCACAGCTACACTTCCAGGTTTTTGGGTGTTTAATTGGAGATAAAGAGTTCTTATGCACTTTGCTGCCAAGGGTGAGATCCAACTGCAATCCTCAGATCTCAGTCTCTTGGGAGGATAGGATGACAGTCATTGAAAAGTATGTTTTGCTAGGTGCTAGTAGCTCATAGCTGTCATCCTAGGTACTCAGGAGGTGAGATCAGAGGATCACGATTCAAAGCCAGACTGGGCAGGAAAGACCCTGAGACTCTTTTCTCCAACAAACCACCAAAAAACTGGAAGGGGTGCTGTGGCTTAAGTAGTAGAGTGCTTGCCTTGAGCTGAAGAGATCAGGGACATCACCCAGGCCCAGAATTCAAGCAAACAATGGAAAAAAAGAAAGAAAGTAAAACATTTTTGCTGCAAAGATGTGGAAGTGTGTACGGGAGGGTGCTGTGATTGAGAGACCAGGTGCTGGCCTCACTTTACAGACATTTCTAAGAACTCCCCAAGTTTGCACCAGTTTGAAGCCACAGTAGAATGGATGGAGCCTTACCAAGAACTCAAGTCGTCGAGGCATATGGCAGGCAGGGAGTGTGCAATTGGGTACAGGGGTGGGATTGTTGTGTTTGTATTCTCCCTAATGAAGAATGGATTTGGATGCTGGGTGTTAAAGTCTGAGGTAAAGGGTTACAAGAAGTTTGTGGCCTGATGAATTGGGTTTCCTCTGGGTATATGAAGATGGATGAAGTCTGGCACCTCCGGTCGCTCACAACTGTCATCCTAGCTACTCATAAAGCTGAGATGTAAAGACTACGGTTCAAAGCAGCTTGAGCAGGAAAGTCTGTGGGTGTTGATATCCAATGAACCACCAGAAAACACTGTGTCTCAAATTGTAGAGTGCTTATCTTCAGCTGAAGAGCTGAAGGCCAGCGCCATGACCCAGAGTTCGAACCCCATGACCAACAATAAACAAATTGGGTTGGCTGAGTTTACCACATTGAAGTTTGTATAGTAGAAAATTTCATGCTGGGTTATGAGACATTCCAGATAGGAGAGGCTCAATGCTGTATCTACAGTTAGTCTGAGTATGATAGTGCCATCTGCTCACTGGTTGGATGTGATCCTAATAGAAGGAGTTCATGGTATTGTTCTCAGGAACTGCTAAGGGCTTGGAATATCCGTGTGTGTGTGTGTGTGTGTGTGTGTGTGTGTGTGTGTGTGTAATTTTCCCTTGTCTTTTTCTGTCCCCTTCCTGGTTGCTGGTCTGCCTATTTCTGACCTCAGATGGTGCCCCTCCTTCACACCGACCTTGCCTTTAGCCCCCTATCAGGGTCTACAATGAGTCCTAAATTCCCACAAGCTTGTGTTCAAACTTTTCAGTGGTGCACAAGTCTGGCTGTCCCAATATTTGGCCGCCTCCAGGGGATTCTGGGTCAGTGATGCCAGCTGGCATAGGGTCTGCTCTGCCTGAGAGGGAGGGCCTCAGTCATGCGATGTACTATTCTTTTCCTCAGCTGGGTCTCTGACTGCACATCCCACTCAGCAGGCTGGCAGTGGAGTGGGGAATGGGGAATTGCTGGTGCCTCTGGCCACCTCGAGCTTGACAGCTGACTGAACACTGCCCAAGCAAGTAGGACCTAGGGCTACATGGGAGGTGAGGCCAAGGTGGCTTGGAAGTATAGTTCAGTGTCTAGGAAATGTAAATGAACTTTATCACAGGACAGTCTATTTTCCGGCCCCATCTGGGCCTCTCAGGTTCTTCTAGACAATTCCAGATGCTCAGAATACAGAGGCACAGACTTTAGATTCCAGGACCAGGGAACTGGGGGATGAGAGACTGGTATGGCTAATACCTCATTGTTTTGGGGTACTAGTGTTGACCTGGCTATGCACTCCCTTGTGTACTTTCTTAACCCATTGTTGGCCACACACTGGCCACTTGTGGTAGTATTGTGCAAGTGGCAGGAGTGGAAGTGAGGTCTAGGATGACCAAAATCAGGATTTATGGCTTTTGGGGGTGGCAAAGGATGTCTTTTAAAAAAAATCTCAGAGCTGGAACTCAGGGCCTAGGAAATGTCCCTGAGCTTCCTTTGCTCAAAGCTAACATTCTGTCACTTGAACCAGAGCTCATCTTTCATCTTTTTTTAGTAGTTCAGTGGAGATAAGAGTCTCATGGACTTTCTTGCCTGTTCTGGCTTCAAGCTACCATCCTAAGATCTCAACCTCTTGAGTAGCTAGGATTGCTGGTATAAGCCACTGGCACCTGTTAAGGATGTTAGCGTGTGTGTGTGTGTGTGTGTGTGTGTGTGTGTGTGTGTCTGTGTGTGTGTGTGTGTGTGTGTTTACCGGGGCTTGAACTCAGAGCCTAGGTTCTATACTTTAGATTGTTTTCACAAGGTTGGTGCTGTACCACTTGTAATATAGTAGCCCTGCTTCCCAGCTTTTTGGTGATTCATTGGAAATAAGAGTCTGCCCAGGCTAGCTTTTAATTTTGCTTGATCCTCAGGTCTCAGGCTTGAGTAGATAGGATGACAGGCATTAGCCACTGGTGCCCAGTTGATAATGGCCTTTCTCCACAGTGGACTGGGGTCTCCTGAAAACTTTCTTTATTTTTTCTGTGCCAGTACCGGGGCTTGAACTCAGGGTCTGGGTTCTGGTCTCTTAACTTTTTCCCTCAAGGCTGGTACTCTACCACTTGAGCCACAGCTCCATTTCTGGATTTTGGTAGTTTATTGGCCAGAAGAGTGTCACTAGCTTTCCTCCACTGAGCTGGCTTTGACCAACGATCCTTTATCTCAGAATTCTGAATAGCTAGGATTTACAGGGGTTGATCCACTGGAGGCATTGGGTGGAAACTTTTCTTAAGCAAGAGTTCTTCCCTGCATTTGCCCTGACTCCTCCATGCTAAGGGAGCCTGAGTATCAGAAGCTGTGAAAATTAGGCTTCCAGCCAAAAAATTGGCTGGGGTCTTTGGTAAAATGTCAAGCTAATCTTCCCCTGAGCCCTATTCTGTGACCCCAACCTCTGCCCTACCTGTGACTCAAGTACAAACTTTGACCCAGCCTTCAGTGTTCTGCCAGACTTGTCTGAGTCCACAGAACCTTCATTCCACCCACACCACCTGCTCTACACCACACCTCAGGAGCGTTACTCATGCTCTTTACCTTCTGCCTGAGGCCCTCTCTCCTGTTCCACATCTTAGAACTCCTGTGGAATTTTGGCACTGGTCATATCACCTCCTGGAACAAGTCTTTCCTTCCCTTCTCTCACATTTTTTTAATACTGAATTTGTGCAGTCTGACTGTCAAATGCTCTATCTTGATGTGTGTGTGTGTGTGTGTGTGTGTGTGTGTGTGTGTGTGTGTGTATGTGTGTGTGTGCCAGTCCTGGGGTTTTAATAAATGGCCTGGATGTTAGCCCTGAGTATTTATACTCAAGGCTAGCATTCTACTACTTGTACCACAGCTCTGGGTTTTTTGGTGCTTAATTGGAGAAAAGAGTCTCAAATAGACTTTCCTGCCTGCACAGGCTTGCAGTTATAATCTTCAGATCTCAACTTCCTGAGTGCTATTATTACAGGGGTGAGCCACCAGCACATTCCCTCTACCTCTTACCTATAACCTCAGCCCTCCTCTCAGTCTCAGAAGAGAATGTCTCACCAAGCTCACATTTTTTTTGCCAGTATTTTGGCTTGAACTCAGGGTGTAGGCATGTTCCTGAGCTGCTTTTGCTCAAGGGTACATTCTATCACTGAAGCCATAGTGACACTTTTGGCTTTTTCTCTTTATGTGGTACTTAGGAATCCAACCCAGTCCTTCATGCTTCCTTGGTAAGCACTCTACCACTAAGCCACATTCACAGCCCAAGGCTTACTTCTAACAGGACCTATGAGGGTGGGATTTATTGGCATACTCTTTTCAGCACAGAAATCACTGGCCATTTCATATCTTTGCCAGGATTTGGGACCAGAGTGAGACTCGACAATGAGGAATGATGAATGAGTGATAACCACCAGGCCCCAGAGATCTAAGGCTCACATCCTACAGAGAGATAGGGAATATGGAGCCAGAACCTTCCACAATTCCTACAGCCTAGGAAGAGTGGTCTACCTGGAGGCAGTGGCTGGCTGCTAGATATCCCAATTGGACACCTCAGCCAGAACATAATGAACCCATTGCATATACCAGCCAAGGCAAGCCCTCTGTGCTTCAGTTATTAAATGGCAGAGAAGGATGCTTTGTTCAAGCTACTGGCTCAAACTTAGTACTCTCTGAGGGCTTGTCCCAGCTTGCCCAGGTTTGGGGTCTGGTCATGGGCAACCTGCTGAATGCCCATCATCCATACATCATCCATAAATACACAGAAATATGGAGTTACTGCCTTCTTATTTTCTTTGGAAGGTGTCAGGTTGAAATATGAGCCTAGGCCCTATCCCTGATCTCCTCTTTCTCAAGAGTAGCGCTCTGCCCTTGAGCCACAGCCCCAACCCATGGGGATATATTCCTGTGATCTCTTAGAAATAAGAGAGATGCAGACTTTCCTGCCCTGGCTGAATTCAAATTAGCAATCTCTACATCTCAGCCTCCTGAGGAGCTAGGATTATATACAGGAGCCACTGACAACTGGCTTTCTTTTTTTCTTATAGTTCTTTTTTAATCGTGACAATCTGAAATCTTCAGTGTCATTCCAATGGTTTGAATTTGAAGTTAACTTCCCAGGCCTGGAGTTCGAATCTCAGGACTGCCAAACACAAATAGAGGGAGATCCTGACAAACTCATTCCTATTTACATGAATGCTAATGGAATGTAATAAAAGTAATTAAGTTTGCAGTTAATTCATGATTTTATTTTAGAAAGCTACACAAAAATCATTGAGTTTATATATCCCATTCTAGCACCATGTTATGATTTCCCTAATGGAAGGATATTGATTAATTTTTAATTAATGCTTTTATAAGTATTCAACCATGATACTTCATTAAATGGAGATATAACTTAATAACTAATTATTGGTAACTAAATATATATATAATTTAATAATATCCTCACATTCTCTCTCTTTCCATATACATATATATACAGCAATCTACACACACACACACACACACACACACACACACACACACACATATAGGGCACTACTGTGGCTTGATAACATGTAACAGGTTTTCAGAACTTCCTGACAACCCAGTTTGCCAGAGGTTGATGTGCTAAGACTTTGATGCCATTTATGGATTGGACATTTTAGGCCATGAGTTGAAATCCCAGCATTGCCAAAATTTATTCATATAGTAAGAAGCCACTTTTCACACATTCTTTTTCCTGAAAAAAAGTCCTGGGTCTCAGTATTATGTATAATTCATATGCAAATATATCCTGTATGATAAGGTGTAATAAATGAAATATTATATGTGTAATAATACTAAATGAATGAGGGTAATAAACGTCATACTCCCTAAACTCATTTGTGTATTTTTTTCAGTGCCGGGGGTACCAATTCATGGCCTTGGGAACTGGTCAGAATTTCTTGTCTTCAAAGACGGTGAGCTTCCCCTCCACCCACAGTGCCACAGAGATCCCTGATGCCGAGTTCAAATCCCAGGCCTGCCAGAAAAATGGTGCACATTCCAAGCCAGGGCATTATTTTATTTTATTATTATTTTTTTGCCAAGCACTGGGCTTGAACTCAGGTCTTGGAATCTCTGCCACACCTGGCCCTTGGATTCTAGCACCCAAGTTCAAATCTCAGGGTTGGAAAGAAATAAAATAAAAAGGAAAAGGATAAAACAGAGAAATTCAAGAAGGTGGTTTTACATTTTTTCCCTTTGCATTGTGACCATCCTGCGTGTAAATAACAGAGCCCAGAAAGTATGCATAATATTGCATGCTGATGTTTGGCTGGCTATTAGAGTAGCCATAACCAAAACTATAACTTAGTCCTGGAGGTCGAATCCCAGGGCTGCCACTAAGTATTGTCAGGAGATTCTAAGAAACCCATTCCCATGTACATCCATAGGAATGGAATTTTATAAAAGTAACAAATATGTAGTTTGTGTATGAGTATACTATAAAATTATTCACAACAATTATACTACATTGACTAATTTTCAATTAATACTTTATTATGTATTCAACCATGATACTTAAAAGTGGAAAGAATAATTTGAATGTCAGTAATGGTAATAATATATGTTATTTCATAATATACAGACACCTTTCTCTTGTTTTATACATATATATGTATATATGTGTGTGTGTATATATATGTATATACATATACATTTATGACAATCTACACATTTATCTGTTCATACACTTGTCACTCCTGGGCCTCAGTGGTATAATGATGGCTAGTACATACAAAGCCCTGGATTCGATTCCTCACTACCACATGCACATAAAAATCCAGAAGTTATGCTCTTGCTCAAGCAGTCGAGCATTAGCTTTGAGCATAAAAGCTTAGGGCCTGTGTCTAAACTCTTACTCAAGATCCAGGATGGGCATGAAAAAAGATTGAATATTGTGACTGCAACTCTATAAGGATAGGACTTCAAATACCTCATCACAGAGCAAGCTGGGAGTCTGGTGCTGACAGCTGCCATCTAACCTGACTTAGTCTGAGGTATACGACTGCAACTCAGCCCCACAGAATCAGATGCTGCTGGCTTGCTCACCCCTGTCATCCAAGATACTCAGGGGCTGAAATCTGACACTGGTGGGTTTAAAACCCAGCCCTCTCAGGATGTCTGTGAAACTCTGAGCTGTGGATCAAAGTGATAGATCTCTAGCCTTGAGCAAAAGATCTTAGGACAGTACCCCCAACATTTTAGTGCAATCCCTGTGGCTGAGTCCTCCCCCCGAAAATACCTCTCTGAATCATTAGATGTGAACTTTGTGCAGTTTGTGATGTGTTTCTGAAAGAATGGTGATACTGATGAAAGCACCCTATTACTAATGACAGCTTGTGGGATACATCTAGGTGATGAGTCCTTCCTGGGGTGCTGGGGCCCTCATGGGGTACTGTGTGCTGAGTCCTGCACAGGATGCTATGGGCTGAGTCCTTCACAGGGTGAAATGTGCTGAGTCCTGCATTGGGTGCTCGGTGCTGAGTCTTCCAGAGCATGCTGTGTGCTGAGTCCTGTAAAGAGGATTATTTGGAGCCAGGCACCAGTTGCTCACACCTGTAATCCTAACTACTCTGGAGACTGAGATTTGAGGATAGTGGTTCGAAACCAGCCCCGGCAGGAAAGTCGCTAAAAGTCTTATCTCCAATAAACCACCAGAGAACTGGAAGTGTCGCTGTAGCTCAAGTGGTAGAGCACTAGCCTTGAGCTGAAGAGCTGAAGGACAGAGTTCAAGCCCAGATTTCAAGCCCCATGACCCACAAAAAAAGAGTGTTATGTATATTGTCCTTCAAAGTGTGCATTCTTTCATCTTGTCCTTGTAAGAACTCCACAACTGACATGACTAAGCAGAAAAAAATATTGAGGCTAAGATCTGTCCCCAAAATTATGTATTACTGAAGATTAGTGAGTTGTCTACAGGAGACAATTGTTTTGTCTTGTTTTTTCTAATTCATGAACCTTGAATTCAGGTCCTAGACACTGACTCATACCTCTTGGGCTCATGGCTAGCACTCCACCTCATGGAGCCAAGGACCCCCTTGCAGCAGAGTGCCATAACTTAGGGTTATATAACCGAGGTCTGTCATCCTGCCTTCTCAAGAAGCAGAGATCTGGGTTCCAAACTATCCCTGACACAACAGGTACCATGAGACTATTATCTCCAATTAACCACTAAGAAACCTGAAGCCGAAGCTAGGTGCTTGTGGCTCATGCCGGTCATCCTTGCTACTCAGGAGGATGAGATCTAAGGATAATGGTTCAAAGCTAGCCTGGGCAGGAAAGTCCTTGAGACTCTTAGCTCCAATGAACCACCAGAAAACCGGAAGTGGCTCTGTGGTTCAAGTGGAAGAGCACAAGATTTGAGCTGAAGAGCTTAGGGACAGCACCCAGGCCCAGATTTCAACTCCTACAATGACAACAACAACAAAAAGGACAGAAACAAACTAACAAACTTGAAGTAGAGGGCTGAAAATGTGCCTTAGGGGTAGAGTGTTTTGCATATATGAAACCCTGGGCTTGATTTCTCAGAACCACATCACTAGGAAAAAGCCTGAAGGGGCTCTGTGGCTCAAGTGAAAGAGGGCAAACCTTGCACAAGAGAAACTAGGTACAGTGCTCATGTCTTGAGTTCAAGCTCCAGGACTAGTGTATGCACAAACACATGCATGTACACACACTCAAACACAGAGAAACAGCAGAAGTGAAGCTGTGGCAAGGTGGTAAAGCACTAGACTTCGGCTCTGAGCTCATGGTCAGCACCCAGACCCTATGTTCAACCCCAAAACCTAGCCACCCAGGGCCCAACTAGGAGAGGTCAAAGTTTTCAAAACCTGATGAGCTTCACCAGTCATACATGACAGGAAGCTTTGTGATATCCTACATGTGCTTGGATTTCCCAAGTTTCTGGAAACCTAGGAGAGGCATTATAGGCCCATCATTGCCAGCAATAAAATGTTTCATTATGTTCAGTGCCCTAGTCTTCCTGAATGACTCCTGAATTATAGTGTGTACTGTATCTGAACACCGGAATATAGTCTCATAAAGGCAGGATAAGCGCACAGAACTTGGTCTGCCATGGGAGGTTGCAAAAATGAAGGTGTACTGTTAAAACAGAGCACTGGGAAGAGAGATAGCTAAGGGTAAAAAGAGGTCTTTTTCTCCTGACCTTCAGAGCCTGCCCATACATCCTCACTAATTGGCCCAGATGGAGTTATTTGGTACACAGCTGTACAGAGTGAGGTATTTTGTGTTCCTGTCAAGACAATGAGGGAGAATTCCTCCAGCAGTCCTGGGATACAGAGAAACCCTCAGGCTACATTGGGAGCAGTGAGGGGAGCCCTGGAACATGCAATACTATAAAAGCAGTCTCTGTGTTATGAACTCCTTGTATTGAATACAAGTTTCCTTGCTTCGTGCCATTCATCATCGCTACTCAGGAGTTTCACCTAGAGGAACACATCCACACATACACAAAGAAATTTAGGTACAGGTTTTTTTTTTGAGGGGGCATGTCCTGGAGTTGAACTATGAGCCTAGGCCTGGTCCAAGAGTTCCTTTTGCTCAAGGGTACTGCACTAAGCTTGAGTCACAGCCCCACTTCTGGGTTTTTCTGTGATCTATTAGAAATAACATTGTCAAGGACTTTCTTACACTGGCTGGTTTCAAACTCAAATTCTCTACTTCTCAGCCTCCTGAGGAGCTGGGATTACAGTCAGCAGGCACTTTCACCTTCTTCCTTTTCTTCTTTGTTTTATAATCTGTACTGACTTCTTAATAGGGTCATTCCTATGGTTGGGACGTATATGTAAACTACCCAATGTTCT
Source organism: Dipodomys spectabilis (assembly GCF_019054845.1). Lineage (NCBI taxonomy): Eukaryota > Metazoa > Chordata > Mammalia > Rodentia > Heteromyidae > Dipodomys > Dipodomys spectabilis. Next base: position 2,637,078 of record NW_024870951.1, read on the forward strand.
TTATTCCTGCTTTCTCTGAGAGTATTTTATCTCTTCATCTTACCCTCTGGTCACAGGGTTGAAGCCAAAAGTGAGAAATGAGTGTTACAGGATTTAGGAGTAAATGTCCACAGGACATGCCAGTTCTGTCACTTAGCATTGAGCTGCAGTGAATTTACTGTCTCACGATATGAGGAATGAAAGCTGGAGCGATCCTCATATAGTCTGCTTTGCTCCTTTTGCCTATAAAGTGAGCTAATAATTATGAGTGTTTTGTATCTCCAACCTTAAGTATCTAGGACACAGTAGAAGCATGTTCCTGTTTCCGTGTTTCTCTACTACCTCTCGAGATTTAGACTAAAGATTTGGGTGGAGCGGCTCCTAGGTGAATCTCTGAGGAAATCCACTTGAAGCCTCCTCAGGAGATCTCCATTCAAAACCAGCCCTAGCAGGAAAGGTTTATTGTCTCCAATAAACCACCAGAAAACCAGAAGTGGAGCAGTAGCCTAGAGGGTAGAGCTCCAGCTTTGAGAGAGAAAGCCAAGCAGGAGATACAGGCCAGACCTGGCAGGAAAGCTTGGGAGGCACTTATGTCCATTGAACAACCAGATGGCTGGAAGTGGAGCTGTGGCAGTGGTAGAACCTCAGCCATTGAAAAAACAGCTGAGGATTGCTGTTTAAACCTCAGTTTAAGCCATGGGATGGCCACAAAAGAAAATTCAAAAAGAGAAGGCCAAGTTTATGTATCAGTGTCCTACTTATTTACGTGTGTATATTACTTCCCTAAGTGCAAAGTGGCTGTATGCAAAACTTCTGCTTTTATTTACTGATTTATGTTTTAGATATGTTCATTGTACATACTGCATCATTCTCTTCATTTTAGCCCCATTGCTTTTCTCTTCCAGGGTTCTATGCCTGTTTGCTTATATGATGCACACTAAAGCTCTCAGGAGCTTTATTTACATTTTATTATGAGGCCAATGCAGGAGCAGTCACAAATCAGGCAGGGGAAGAAAAGATCAGAGTTCATAGAAATAAGCAGTATTGAGAAGATTATACTTGGGTACTCAAAATGGTAGCATATATATGTAAAAACTACCATTAAGAAAAAGAGGAGGGGGCTGGGAATGTGGATTAGTGGGAGAGTGCTTTCCTAGCATGCAAGAGGCCCTGGGTTCGATTCCTCAGTAACACATACTCAGAAAAATTCAGAATTGGTGCTGTGGCTCAAGTAGCAGAGTGCTAGAGACAGTGCCCAGGCCTTGAGTTCCGCCCATGAAATGTGAAAGAGATAACTATGTAAGTAGTTAGGTAGGTAGGTAGGTAGGTAGGTAGGTAGGTAGGTAGGCAGGTAGGTAGGTTGGTACATAGATAGATAGATAGATACATAGATACATAGAAAGAAAGAAAGACAGAAAGAAAGACAGAAAGAAAGAAAAAAGACTCTCTATTCTTTACTAGCTCTCTCTGCTCTCTCTGACCCTCTCCCTCTCTTCTTTTCTAGCTCTCTCTGCTCTCTCTGACCCTCTCTCTCTGTTCTTTTCTAACTCTCTCTGCTCTCTCTGACCCTCTCTCTCTATTCTTTTCTGCTCTCTCTGCTCTTTTTTAGCTCTCACTCCTCTATTCTAACTCTCTGCTACCTAGCTCTCTTGCTGCTCTTTTCTAGCTCTCTATATCTCTCACTGTTCAATTCTAGCTCTCTCTCTGCTCTTTTCTAGCTCTCTCTGTTCCTCTCTGCTCTCTCTGCTCTTTTTTACTCTCTCTGCTCTTTTCTAGCTCTTTTCTAGCTCTTTCTTCTCTTTCCCAGTTCTCTCTCCTTCCCAGGCCTTTCCCAGCCACGTGGAGTGCCAACATTGCCTGGTCCCAGCAGGTCTACTGAATAAACTTACCCCTTACCTGAAAAAAAAAGAAAAAAGGAAAGAAAAAGAAAGAAAGAAAGAAAAAAGGAAAGAAAGAAGGAAGGAAGGAAAGAAGGAAGGAAGGAAGGAAGGAAGGAAGGAAGGAAGGAAGGAAGGAAGGAAGGAAAAGGAAGGAAGGAAGGAAGGAAGGAAAAGGAAGGAAGGAAGGAAGGAAGGAAGGAAGGAAGGAAGGAAGGAAGGAAAAGGAAGGAAGGAAGGAAGGAAGGAAGGAAAAGGAAGGAAGGAAGGAAGGAAGGAAGGAAGGAAGGAAGGAAGGAAGGAAGGAAGGAAGGAAAAGGAAGGAAGGAAGGAAGGAAGGAAGGAAGGAAGGAAGGAAGGAAGGAAGGAAGGAAGGAAGGAAGGAAGGAAGGAAGGAAGGTCAAGAGATAGATAGATAGATAGATAGATAGATAGATAGATAGATAGATAGATAGATAGATAGATAGATAGATAGATAGATAGATAGATAGAAAATGATAGATGAATCTGGTATTGGCCTTCAGAGGAAAGAAGGGAACAATTCCCACTCATGAGGCCCTCTGCAGTGTGCCAGGACACCAGCATCATCTTCACACAACCATAGAGTAGGAAGAATGTGTCTTTCCCACTTCTCAGGCAGCTGAAAGCCCAGGAGCCAAGAGGGCAGAGCCAGGTTCTAACTCAGCTGCTTGGAGACTAAAGAGAAATGACCCTGCCTCACCTTGGACTGGGGATTAGCATTAATGATGTGGAGAATGAAGGAAGGAGAAAAGACTGGCAGAGGTAGAAGAAGGGCCTTCAAATCTGATAGATGGAGAGTAAAAAACCCACTCTCTAAGACCAGAGAGCAGGGCTTTTATACTCTGTTCCTCCCCTCTCCCTACCTAAACTGGCTCTCTATCTCCTAAAGATAGACTGAGGCTCCCTTCACCTGAGGGAGGAAGGTTAGTCATTGTTTGAGGAAGCTGAGAAAAGCCTGACCCTGGTGTAACTCTAACAAATGTTTCAGGTTTCCCCCCATTTCTGGCTGTGCCTGGAATGAATGAAGTGGTTTTGCAGCTCAATTCCCTGTTGAGTTTGTATATTCTGCCTCCTTGTTCTCTTCACATAACCTGGCTTTTGAAACTGTTTTCTTTCCTTCAAATGCAGTGTTACACTGGAGTTCTTCCTGCTAACTGTGCCAGGGCTTGATCCTGAGAACTTCATTTGAACCCAGAATGGGTCAATGGGTCAAGAACACTAAGAACATTTAGAGTAACTTCTCATCACCAAAGGAAAAACAAGAAGCTCTTTAACATCTGACCTTTCAGACGTGGAAGTCAAAGTGTCATAGACTTTCCTGCCCTGGCTGGCTTCGGTGTGTTCCTGAGACCTCAGCCTCCGGAGCTAGGGTCATTGGCCAGAGCTACTGGTGCTCTGCTAGGTTCAGACGTGTAATGACATTGACAATACAAGTCAACTGCTTATCACAAAGGGCTTGGGGACCATATTAAGCCTTTCACCATTGGAACTTTCAGAACCCTGTGGACACAAGGTTACAATGCTAGAGTCTGTGAGGCTGGGCATGTGGATCTGCTACACTTAAGCCTGGAGGTCTGACTCCAATTCTGGTGTATATGAGCATTGATTTTCCAGAGAATATTCTCATAATTAGTAAATAGGAAAAGTACTTTGATTAACCCTCAATTTTTTTCCAGTTGTGTGTCATGTATCAACACTGTCCTTGAGCAATTCAGTCAATGCTTTCTCTACCACTTGAGCCAGAGCTCCACATGGAATTTTTTTAGTGGTTCATTGGAGATAAGTTTCTAACAGGCTTTTCTTGCCTAGGCTGTCTTTGAACGGTGGTCTTCAAATCTCAGCCTAATGAGAAGGTAGTTATCCAGGTGTGAGCCACCGGCATCTGGCCTATTGTTTTTGACAGTCCTGGGGATTGTTTTTCTCAAGGCTAGTACTCTACCATTTGAGCCACTTCACTGCATCTAGCTTTTTCTGAGTATGTAGCACTGAGGATTCAAACCCTGGTATTCATGCATGTTGAGTGAGCTCTTTACCACTAAGCCACATTTCTAGCTTCCCACTTACAATTTTATCCCACAACTTGCAGGTCCTCAAGAAAAGGCTTCTCAGTATAAATCATCTAAAGATATCCCTATAGGAAGGTGTCCAAAGATAAGTAAGACAAAGCTCATTCTTGGGAAAGACTCTAAACATGAGAAGACTGTGACAAATGCCTCCATTTAATTATGTGTCATGTTTCAACACAAAAGCTTTTAATGATAAATGTGTCACTGTCCTAAATTATTGTGTATAATTTCATAATACATGTGCAAAATGTAAATGGGAATGATAATATAAGTAAAATAAACAATAAAAAAATGAATTAAATAGAAAATAAATACAAAATCAATAATGAAATTCATAACATGTAATAAACATATATATGTAAAGATATATCATATATTACACATGTATAGAAATATCTTTTCCATTGTAGGCCCTTCATTCAGGCCATGGGAACTCTAGCCTGAATTTCTTTTCATCAAGGACAGCAAATTTTTCCTTCACCCATGGTATAAAAGTGTTACCAGGATGGTGAGATCAAATCCCACCAATGGTATAAATACTGGCCCCAGTTCCAAGACAGTGAGTTAATTTTTTAATGGAAGCGGTTTATTCAGTTTATTCAGTTCCATACTGAACATTAAATAAAAAACAGTGTAGAATTTTGTACATCTATTCAGACATCCTTTCCTTAACCCCAAAGTGCTTCTCGGAATACTACATTGTTTCTTTTTTTTGTATGTTTTTTATTGTAAAAATGTTGTACAGAGTGGTCACAGTTACATGAGCAAGGTCATGAGTATATTTCTTATTGAGCATTGTTACCTCCTCCTTTGTTTTCCCCCTACCATCCCTTACCTCCCATCTCCACAACTACTCCCCCTGCCAAGCTCACTGACTTAATTTTTTAGTTTTGTCTTGGCACTGGGTTTGAACTCAAGTAGTAGCAAAGCTGCACTTTCCCTCACATTGCTACAAGTTCCTGAGTTCAAATCCCAGTCTAGGAAAGAAAACTAGCAGAAATTCAAAACCAGAGAGCTCTATTATTTTTAAATTTTGTTAACTAATCAATTAATTTTTGTCTTTTGTCTTTTTAATTTTTTCTTTTGGCCAATGTGGGGCTTGAACTCAGGTCGTGGCAACTCTGCCTCAGTTTCGATCACCCTAGGCTGGGTGCAGTCTCGGGACCCATCCCCAATCCTGGAATCGTAGGCCCAGAGAGCTTGCAGAAAAAAAAAAGTGAGATAGCACAAAAAGTGGCAAGCTGCATAGGAATGGGTGTTTAATTTTCTTTTCTTTGCATGGTGACCATCCTGGGTCTGAATGTCATGGGTGCAAAGTACACCTGACCTGCTATTGCTGAAGGCTGGCAGGCTAGCAGGGAAGCCATAGGCCAATCTGTCAACATAGGCCCTGGGTTCAAATCCAGGTATGGACAACAACCAATGGCAGGAGATCACAAGACACTCATTCCTATGCATAGGAATAACAATTGAAAGAGAAGTTTGTGCATTGGTAGAGCCTAAAATTGGATGCAAAAATCCTAGGACAATGATTGGTCTTAATTTCATGTTTAGTAAGCATGAAAAGAATAGTATTCGTTTAATTATGGTATAATAAATACCTAAGAGTTGTTAGGAATATAGTATATGTCATTCAATCATAGATAGGCGGTTATGGTGCTTTTAACCAACATATATTTATTTGTATACTACTGTCTGCCTATCCTTGTATCGCTGTTTTGGCCAATCCTGGGTCACGATCTCAGCATCTGGGAATCACCTCACAGCTTCATTGGCTAGAGGCTGCTGTGCTCACACTCACCCATTCATGAATTGGACCTGCTAGGCACTGAGTTCAGATCCTAGCACTGCTAAAAATTTAATCTTGGAGTCTGAAGCCAAGTGGGACACCTGTTTTCCTTTTCTGGGAGAGTCCTGGGTGTCAGGCATGATGGAGAACACATCTACAAATCTAGATGGTATGTGATAGGATGTAAACAATGTAATACATAGTTAAGTGTCATCACAGTCAATAAAATAAATGGTAAATAAATGAAAAAAATAAAAAATACAGTGAATAACTACACCAAACATAATATAGAATGAACATCTGTATGGAAGTTCAATCCTATCTTTAAAATGTATATAAGGAGTACATTTTCCAGGTCTGGGGCTTGAATTCAGGCCTAGGGAACAGGCCTGACTTACAGGTCTTCACGCACAGCTAGCTTCCCCTTTCTCCACAGTGCAACAAAGTTACCCAGACCGCTGGTTCAAATTCCAAGACTTGCAGGCAAAAAAATGGCATACATTCCAAGCCAGGGAGCTTCATTAGCATTTTTAATATTTTTTAAGTTCACTTTCCCTTTATTTGATACATATTGATTTTATAACATGAGAATTTTTCAAAAAAGGAGTTTAAACATTTACATTTCAGCATAGCACATTGGTGTTTCTATTTTGACATCTGCCCTGAAGAGTGAGAATTAAAATAACGACATCATTTCTCCCTAGAATGTAGGGACTGTTGAATTTATTTCTATTTACAGTTATTTCTACAATTATAAACTCTCTGCATTTGTGTCATATGAGTTTTCCTCAGTGCCTACCACAAAATACACTAGGGGAGTCCTCATAGCACAAACGGTTGGGTTTCTGAATAAAACCTCACTTCTGTGAGGACAGTAGGTACTTTTAAGCATTTTGGGAATAAAATGGATTATAAAATGAAAAACAAAAAAGTTGAGACTGTGATGTATCTCAGTAGTGGAGTACTTGCCTAAAGAGCATAAGACCCTGGCAGAAAAGTTTCCTAAAGCTCAGAATGTTAGAATTTTATGATCTGCATGAACAAACTTCGTTTTTTATTTATTTTTTGGTCTTGTTGCTTGAACTCAGGGGTTATCCCTGTGCTCTTCAGCTCAAGGCGAGTGATCTACTACTTGAGTCACAGTGCCACCTCGGTTTTCTTGTGGTTTATTGGAGATAAGGGTCTCTCAGACTTTCCTGCCTGGGCTGACTTTGAACCACCAACCTCAGATCATAGCTTCTTGAGTAGCTAGGATTATAGGCTTGAGTCACCAGTGCCAGGAACATGAACAAACTTCTTAAAGACTGATTCTGAGAAAAGAAACTTGGAATACACTTTCAGTATAAATAATTTCTAATGTCATAGTTAAGGCACTAATTTATTCATTGGCTGGTTTCTTAGTTTATTTAAAGATACATATATATATATATACATGCATTATTAATATATATATTATATGTATAAATAATAAATAAACAATAAATAATATGTATATATATATATAAAGCATACATATGTTTTTAATAATATATATGTATATATAATTAAAAACATAGCTTTGAAGTACACCTAAGAGCTTATGTGCTCATGTTAAGTTATACAACTGCACAACTTCATTTTTTTTCAGTTTGGTTGGTAGCTTAAATTAATTGGGATTTGTGTATTGTCGTTTTGTTCTCTGTTTTTGGAGGATTTCTCTCCCTTTTATCACCCTATCTCCTCTCCTCACATTTGAAGTCAGCTTGCTCTTTCTTGGCTTCATTGTTCATAGCTGATTTTCTACCACTTCAGCCATACCTGTAGACTGGCTTTTTGCCAGTTAATTGGAGATGATATCTCTCAGGCTTTTCTGCATTCATTAGCTTTGAAATTTCATCTTCCATTTCTCAGCCTCCTGAGTAGCTTACAGATGAGAGCCACTGTGGTACTTAAGGATAAATTAGACTTTGGTTGGTGCATTCTTTCTGTTTTTCTAAGCATGGGATCATCTACTATAGTATTTCTGTGAATGTCCTGGGTCTGAAATAAGATATATAATACATATGCAAATCTGTATAATTTTCATAAGATGTAGTAAATTTAATATGTGTTATAAGTGTAATAATAGTCAATAAATATAATGAATGAAAAATACAAAAAAGCAATACACAGTAAAGATAAGTATGTAGATATTAATAATTTCAAATGTGGATGAAAATTAATTTACAGGGCTGGGGATTGAATTCAGGCCTAGGGAACGGAACTGAATTGCTTGTATTCAAAGAGGGTGAGTTTCCCCATTCCCCACAGTGCATTAGAGTTTTCCAGACTCCAAGTTCAAATCCCAGGCCTGGCAGAACAAAAATGAGCACACATTCCAAGCCAGGGAGCTCCATTAATATTTTTAATATTTTTAAATTTTTAAAATTTATTTTATTTTATTTTCTATATATTTTATTTATTTAGCCAAGCACAGATCTTGAAGTTAGGTCGTGGCAACTCTGCCTCAGCTTCCATCACCTTAGTCTGGGTTGGTGCAGCCTCTAGACCCACAGCCCATCCTGGGATCCTAGGCCTCAGGGGCTGGCAGGAAAAAAAAAAGTGAAAATGGCAAGGAAAAATAGCCATGAATTGCAAAAAGTTAGAGGTTTCTCGGTTTTCCTACCTTGCATGGTGACCATCCCGGGTCCAAATGACACAACTGCAACCTGTAGGTCACCTGGAGTTTCTGTCAGCAGGCTGTCAGTGTAGCCATAGGCCAATCTGCACACTTGGGCCCTGAGTTTGAATCCCGGTCATGACATTTACGAAGGGCTGGAGAGTGTAAGTAACTATTGCCTGTCCATAGGAACACCAGAGGAATGTAGTCAATGTCATGGTTGGAAGAATAGTTTGTCCATTAGTCTAGCATAAAATTAAACCCAGAATTCACAAGATGTGGATTGATTTTATTTATAGTTTATTAAGCATTAAAATAATAATCTGTGTGTGTGTGTTTGTGTTTTCAGTAGTGGGGCCTGAACTCTGGGCCGAGGCATTGTCCCTCAGCATTTCAGCTCTGGTTTAGCGTGGTACAATATGAGACACAGCGCCATTCCCGGCGTTTTTCTGATCGTGTGGTTGCTGAGGAATCGAACCCGGGACTCATGCATGCAAGACATGCACATTCCCAATGAGCCACCTTCCCAGCCCCTAAAAGAATACTATTGATTAAATGGAGTCCTCACTAAATATCTGAGAATCACTAGGCAGGTAGTATATGTCATTGAATACTAGATAGACATCACTGGCAATATCTAAATATATATTTATTTTTATACCACCATCTGCATAGAGAGGTATTGCTACTTTGGCCAAACCTATGTCTCCATCCTAGGTCCTGGGATCCACCTGGCACCTGAATGTGCTAGAAGCTGCCATGCTCACACTCACACATTCGTGAATTGGCCCTCTAGGCCCTCAGTTCAGGTCCCAGCATTGCTAAAAATTGTCTTCTTGGAGTAAGATTTCAAGTGTGATACCTGTTTTCCTTTTCTGTGCAAGTGCTGGGAATCAGGTATGCTGTTTATAATTTGTCTGCAAAGCTACATGCTATGGAATAGATTTGAATGAATGTAATAAATGTTATAGGTGCACTCACAGTCCATAAAATAAATGGTAAACAAATAAATACATAATAAAATATAATGAATCATTCCAACAAACAAGATATAGACTGAATGTATGGATGTAAGTATAAACCATATAATAAAAATGTCTGTAAGTGTTATGTTCTCCAAGGCTGGGGCTTGAATTCAGGCTTAGGGAAAAGGCCTGAATTCCTTGTCTTCAAGGGAGGAGAGCTTTCCTTTTCTCCCCCGCCCTGTCCCAAGTGCATCAGAGTTACCCAGATCCCAAGGTGACATCCCTGGCCTGGTAGACAAAATCCAAGACAGGGAGCTTCAATAGTGTTGTTAATTAATTAACTAATGTTTTGCCAAGCACGGGGCTTGAACTCAGGTTGTGGCAACTCTGCCTCAGTTTCCATCACCTTAGGCTGGGATGGTGCAGCCTCTGGACTCATAGCTCATCCTGGGGTCGTAGGCCTCAGGGGCTCACAGGAAAACAAAGTGAAAACAGCATCAAAAAAAGCCACAAACCGCGGACTGTCAGCAGTTTCTGTTATCCTTCCATGCACGTTGACCATCCTGGGTGTGAATGACATGGCTGCAACCTGTAGGTCACCTGGCATTTCTGAAAGCTGGAGCTGTCAGTGAAGCCATAGGCCAACGTGGACACTAGGCCCTGAGTACGAATCACGGTCATGCCACTTACAAGGGGCTGAAGTGCCTAAGAAACTATTGCTTGTCCATAGGAACACAAGAGGAATGTGATTAATGACACGGCTGAAAGGGTAGTCCGTCAATCAGTCTTGCATAAAATTAGACCCAATAATTACTGGACAGGGATAGATTTTAATTCATAGTTTATTATGCATTAAGTGTATACTATTGATTAAATGGAGTCCTAACTAAATACATGAGAATTAGTAGGAGGGTAAGATATGTCATTGAATACTAGATAGACACCTCTGGCAGTGCCTAAATATCTAAATTTATATTTGGGCTGGGAAAGTGGCTCAGTGGTAGAGCGCTTGCCTTGCTTGCCTGAGGACATGGGTTCAATTCTTCCGTACCACATAAGCAAAAAGTAAAAAAGCCAGAAGTGGCACTGTGGCTCAAGTGCTATCCTTGAGCTGAAGGGCTGAGGGACAGCGCCCAGGCCCAGAGTTCAGGCCCCACGACGGAACCCCCAAAATAAATAAATAAATAAATTTATATGTATTTATATACCACCATGGGCATACAAAGTTACTGCTATTTTGGCCAAACCTGGGGCTTGATCCTAGGTCCTGAGATCCACTTGGCAGCTGAATGGGCTAGAGGCTGCGGTGCTGACACTCACCCATTCATGAATTGGGCCTCTCAGCCCTTCACATTCAGGTCCCATCATTACCAAAATTTTCTTCCTGGTGTAAGACTTCAAGGGTGACACCTGTTTTCCTTTTCTGTACAAGTTCATAATATGTCTGCAAATCTACATGCTTTGGAAAAGATGGGAATAAATGCAATAAATGTTATAGGTGCCCTCACGGTCCATAAAATAAATGCTAACTAACTAAATAAATGATGAACTATAATATATCACCCCAAAAAACATGATATAGACTGAATATATTGATGTAAGTATAAATCATATATTTAACATGTCTATAAATGTTATGAGGTGCTTGAATTCAGGCCTAGGGATGAGTTTAGTTCATGCATGATTCTCATAGGAAATGATAGGCAAGATGTAGGGCACAACAATTAGTTTTAATTAAGAATTCATGAAGTGTGAAAATAAGAATCACATTCAGGAATTGGAGGCATTGAGAAAGATCCAAGAATCGGTACTCAAATGGTAGATAGCATACAAACACAGCTCACTACATCTCCTAATCTATCCAAATAGGTAATTAGCATACTAGCTTCAGTTTATGAATGGATGAATATTGTGCCCCATCTCCACCCTGGGGCTTGATCTCAGGTCCTGTGTATGGCCTAGCTTCTTAGTGGCTCATAAGCTGATGGGCTCATGTGGACCTATTTGGCTGTTGGGCTTCCTAGACCCCAAGTTCAAATACCAGCACTACCAAAAGGGTTATCCTGATGTGAGAAGCCAATCCTTGCACCTATTTCCCTGTACTGTGCAATGCTGGGTCTCAGCAAGAATCAAGAAAGCATAGGCAACTCTACACCCGTGGGAATAGATTGTCATCCATGTCAACACAGTTTTATGTCATTCTATGCTCAAAAAAATACAAAATGCATCCTTGAAAAAGACAAAAAATAAAAAGAATAACTACACTGAATACAAGACGCATACCACACCTGTATGTAAATAGAGATCCTATGTTTAAAAGAGCTGGGCTTTGTATTTTGTCCAGTGCTAGGGCTTCAAATCAGGCCCTGGACCAGGCCTGATATTCTAGTTTTCAAGGATGGTGAGCCTCCACTTTCCCCAAAGTGCAACAGAGTTACCGAGACTGAGTTCAAATCCCAGCACTGACAAAAGATTCATCCTGATGTCAGAAGCCAGTCGTTGCACCTGTTTTCCTCTTTGTGAAAGTCCTGGGTCTCAGCTAGGATGGAGAATGAATACATAGGCTACCCAATAACCATGGGAACAGGTTGTCATCCATGTCAGCACAGTTATAACTGTCACCATACTCAGTAAAATACACAATATCTGCATGAATTAAACACAAATTAAGGAGAAGAAATGCACTGAATGCAAGATGCTGTCCACACATGTATGTCAATACAGATCCTATGTTTAAATTAGGAATTTAGGAGTATAATGGCCTCAGCTTCAGTAACCTCAGGGTGGCGGGCTGCCATGGGCCCATAGCCAATCCTGGGATCCTAGGCCCTGAAGTCTTGCAGGAAAACACACACACACACACACACACACACACACACACACACACACACACACACACAAAAGCCGCGGGATGGATTTTTGACAATGGTTTCCTTTCCACGGTGATCATCCTGGCTCTGAAGGACTCGCCTACAAAGGGTACTTCACCTTGCATTGGCAAAAGCTATTGGGCAATCAGGGAAGCCATAGGCCCATGCAGCAATGTTGGCCCTGATATCAAGTGCTGGTCCTGACACCAACAAATCGGGGGATTTCTCAAGAGACTCATTCCTATGCATCGGAGTACCGATGGAATGTGAGCAAACTCATGATTGAGAAGTTTCTCCATGGATCAGTCTAATCTCAAATTAGACACAATGATCCTAGGATGCTGACTGATCTTACTGAATAGTTTATTAAGCATTAAAATAATCCTATTCCTTCAATGGTGGCATAATAACTACCTAAGACTTGGTAGGAATGTAGTTGATGTCATTGAATCCTAGGTAGATGTCTCTGGCACTCTATACAAATATATATTTATTGGTATACTACCACCTGCCTATCCATGTATGGCTATTTTGTCCACCCCTGTGGCTCGATGTCAGGGTCTGGGAACTGCTGTCAGTTTCCTGGGCTAGAGGTTGTCGTTTTGACATACCCATTCATGAATTGGGTCTGCTAGGCCCTGAGTTCAGATCCCAGCACTGACAAGTACCAAAGGGTACTTCAACTTGCAGGCTGGCAAGGTACTGGGGAAGACAGTCCTGCAGGGCAATATAAACCTAGAGTCGAATCCCAGTCATGTCACTTCCGAATGGCGGGGGATCCTAAGAGACTCCTTCCCATTTATGGGAGTAATGATTGAATGTTGTAAGTGTCACAGTTGAATGAGTTGCTCATGAATGATACTCGTATAAATTTAGACATCATGATTTCAGTAGGCAGATTGATTTTGTTTAATATGAAGCATTAAAAGACAACTATTTCTTACAGGGACACAATAATTTCAGGACACTGATTTAATTTATAGTTTATTAAGGACTAAAACAATAATATTAATTATATGGAGGCATAACAAATACCCAAGAATTGTTAAGAATGTAGTCTATAAAACTGAATAATGGATAGACATCTCTGGCACACCATAATGATATATATTTATTAGCACACTACCATGTGTGTGCCAATCTGTTCTTATTTGGTCAACACCAGGGGCTCAATCTCAAGTCCTGAGAAATGCCTATCAGCTCAGTTTGCCCCAGGATGGCATGTTGACACTCAATCATTCATGAATTTGGTCCTGTAGGCCATGAGTTCAGATGCCAGCACTCCCAAACAATGAATCGTGGAGTAAGAAGCAGATGGTCACACATGTTTTCCTTTTCTGTGAAAGTCCTGTGTGTCAGGTATGAAGTGGAATACATATGCAGACCTATATTCTATGTAATCAATATTCTATATGCCATAATAGTCAATAAAATAAATGGTTACTACATGAACAAAACAAAAGGTAAAATGAATAACTACACTGAATGCAATATGGAGTCAATATATGTATGTAAATATAAATCATATATTTAAAATGTACACAAATAAGATGTTTTTTAGTGGTGGGGTTCAATTTCAGGCCTAAGGAACAGACTTGAATTTCTTGACTTCAAGAAAGCAAGCTTCCCCTTCCTACACAGTGCAACAGAGTTACCCAGACCATGAGTTGCAATCCCAGTCCTGGCAGAAAAAAATGGCATCTCTATGCTATGTGACAACCAATTCTTAGGTATTTCATTATTTCTCCTTTTAATAAATGCCATTTTTTAAATGCTTCATAAAGTATTGATTAAAATCAATCAGTATCCTAAAATATAATTGTATATAATTTTATCCTAGAATTATTCAAGAACTGCCCATTCAATCATGGCATATATCATATTCCATTGGTATTCATATGGATAAAAAATGAGTTTCTTAGGATTTCCTGCCATTTGGAGGTGGCAGGACCACAATTGGAATTGTAGGCACCAGCTCCCACCACTTAAACCCGAAGTTAGGGAATTCACCGGTCTGTCCAAGAACACCAGCAAGACCAATGATTAAGCAGGCACCAGTGGCTCTCAGCAGTCCTCCATGATACTTACAAGGCTGTGAAAGGAGATTCATGGTCAAAGTCACCCTTGGCTGGAAAGTACTTGAGACCCCTGTCCAACTTCAGTGTCAAAAAAGCCAGAAGTAGAGCTGTGTGGCTCCAGTGGTAGAGGTGTAGCTTTGAGCAAAAGCAGCTCATGGACTGTGCCTAGATCCTGATTTCAATGTCCAGGACAGGCAACAAACAGACATACAAAACAATCTGTGCAACCATCCAGCCGTCTGTTGGTTGACACCACTAGTAGCAGTTGAGGAAGGTAGAGGTAACTGAGGGGTAAGCAAGAGTCTCGAGGCGAATTTGGAGTAAAATAGGAAATTGAGGACCTAGTCAGTGAGTGGGAGAATAGAGGATTTACCAGAGCCTGGGAATGTGGCCAGCCCATCTTTCCCATCCCAGCGCTCAGATGTCTCCAACAACAAGACTCTGAGACAGAGCTGTGGGCAACAAACTACTGCCAGAACACCAGCAGAAGAATCCTCTCGTCAGACCTTCAACATTCAAGAAAACAAAGAATACAAAAAAGGGAAGGATCCCAAAGACAAACACCACTGGGGAGGGTGATTCAACTGAGGGTCTGGCCAAAGGCCTCCCCTGCCTTTGGAGACAGCCACAGACACCAGGGTCCAGAGTGTCAAGGGTTCCAATACCACCAAGAATCTGCAGAGGTGCTACAGACATGTGGTGCCTGCCCTGGACTACAGCAAAAGAAGAAAACAGTTGCTCTGTGAAAAAATCCAACCACTGAAGCAGGAAAAGACAGACGTGCAGGATTGACAAGAGAAAGAGAAGGAGAAGGTAACCCAAGTGCACAAAGCACCGAAAACTGAGCTAGACATCCACAAGCTACCCATACAGAGGTTGGTTTCAGCAGAAAGTGATTTACAATTGACACCAGCCCACACGCAGCTTACAGCCGATGACAGAGAAATGGAGCACGAAGCCCTCACCAGCTGCCTACAGGCTATAGAGCAGCACATGGGGGAGCTGGAGATGGTGGCTTCTGTGGTTACTACTTACAGAAGGAGACTGAAATGTTGTTCCAACAGCTGAATGATGTAACACTTCAGCTCAAGGAAAAGTGCAGAAGTTTCTATGACCTGGAGCAAGTGAACACAGAGTTTTAGGAGAAGCTGGAAGCACTCTGTACATAGAGGAACAATAGGAAGAACAGAATCTGCAAGTTCCAAGAAGTGCTGCAGAGGCAAGATGTACTAAAGAGACTACAGGACAACCTGAGCTGAATGGTGACCGCAGCGAATCTGGAGACAGACACTTTCTCGCAGAACCTAAGCATTCAGAGGTCCGTGCAGAAGGAGGAGGCCTGGTAGCTGACCGAGCAGGTAAACCAACTGACAGAGGAGAATGAGTGAGGATCGAGGTAGGTGATGCATCTAGGGAACAGCTGGGGGAACTGAGAATGAAGATGGCAGAGCCATGGCCCCACGAGGGTCCATCTCAGGAGAAGCAGCAACTGCAGGCAAATGCCTACAGAACGCAGATGGGGTTGAAAAACCTGGAGGAACAACTTCACATCTAGGTCCAGGAAAACCAGATGCTCTGTCTCCAGATTACGGAGCAGTGGGAGCATCTGGGAAAAGTAGAGGAGAAAACCAAGGATCGGCAGGAGATCCCCAAGACCCCATGATGTGCATGTGTGTGAAACACACAGCTGGAGGAACAGATGGCCTTGTTGTGGGATACTCTCCACAGGGTGAGCAGTGAGAAGGAGGATCTCACCAGCATCGTGGAATCAGAGCAGCAGGTGAAGAAACATCTGCAGGAACAGCTGGACTGCTCAGAGGAGAAGATAGAGGAATGGAAAGAGATGGCTGAGAGAGAGAGAGGAAACAGCTTGGGAGCTGCAGAAGCAGCAGAAGCAGTCACTGGCCTAGCTGAAGGAGCTCAGAGCCACCTGTGAGCAGCACATCACTTCCAATGAGCAGCTGTGCTCCAAGTAGTAGGTCCTGTAGTAGCACCTGCAGAAGCAGACTCAGCTGTTGGAGCAGAGGAAACAAGTGCAGGGTCCGACCAATTTGGGGGACGAGGTGGTGCCCCCAAAGTGGCAGGACAGTTTCAAGAGCTTGGAAGTGACAAGTCCACAGGAGGAGCACCTGCAGGCCCAGCTAAGCTTCCTGGCTTTCCCTTGGGAAGGCGAAGATGTGAACCCTGGAGAAGCAAAAGCTGAGGAAGCAACTCTCCCCGATGTGCCCATGGCAGAGGATGGAGATGTCTCCCAAACTGAGAGGGATGTGGCTCTGTTAGCACTCTCAGAGGCTGAAATCCACAGGGGACAACATCTTCTGGCCTGCTGCAGGCACTTCCCTCCCCCGGACAGCTCAGTGCCAGATAGAGCAAGAGCCACAGGTCCCCTGCCCCATGAGCTGCCACCACAACATGAGAGAGAATGGGAAGTGGGACATGTGGGCATCCGAAAAGAAAATCTGCTTCATCCACAACCTGCCTGATGATGTGTATTTCGAAAGTCCTGCAGATGAGCTCCACCACTGATGCAACCAGCTGTCAGCACATATCCGCACTGTCCAGGAATCCCTCCTGGCATGTAAAGGACAGATGTTCATTCTGGATCAGCTGTGTCTGGAGAAAGCCGTGTGCATGTGCCCGCTGTCCCAGGAGAAGATGAAGAATAGAAAACTGCAAGAGCTGCTGTCTCTCCTACACGGGGCTCCAGATGCCGACAAAGGCTGAGATCCCCACCAGTGCAGCTGCTTCAGAGGCCTCAGGCTCCTGAGTGGTCAAAATGAGGGAGAAGCAGAAAGGTTTTGAAGAATTACAACTTCAGGATAGTGTGGAAACTGCAAGAGGAGAGGTCAGGGTTCCCTTCCCCGGACTCCCTCACAGAGCATGTCCTGCTGCAGATCCCCACATCCCAGGACTACCCACAGCTGGTGCGCTCAGGCTTGTAGTGCTCTGTCCATTTTTTCTGTAAACTGATGGGGATGATGACTCCCTATGTGACATACTGAGTCCCAAAATCCTCAGCAGCCACCAGAACTAGGTGACCAGGTGCGCTTCTCTAGGCCTCCATCTGCCTGGTGATAGGAAGTGTAAACTGCGGGCCGTGTAGAGCAGAGGCTGCTGGGAGGAGGCCCAAATTCTAGGGATATCTAATGGCCCATTGGTGGCCAGGAAAGAGGCCCATGTTATGCTTATCACAAAGAATAAATTGTTTCCAAAGGGAAAATAAAGCCTCCACAAAGATTTGTTCTTCTAGTTATGGGGCTTGAACTCAGAGCATGGCCACTGTCCTTGAGCTCTATTTGATCAAGCCTGGTGGTCTACAATTTGAGCCCCACCTCCCCTTCCAGCTTTTTCTTTGTGGAATCGAACTCAGGGCTTCAGGCTTGCTAGGTGACCACTCTATCACTAAGCCACATTCTCAGCTAGGATGATCCCCCGCCCCCACCCTTATGGCAAATCCTCAGATAAATAGGAATTAGGGGCTAGGATGAATATGAAGCACAAGTCTGGTTCACACGGAGATACTCCTCTGCCCCTCTTCAACACCCTTATTTAAAGTTTCTCTTTTACTATTGAGTGATGAGAGAGGGAGAGGGACGTCCGAGAAAGGAGTACCAAGAACAGTGGCCCACTGAGTCCCACAGCCTCCCCCACACAAGTGGTCTTACAGATTCCCATCTTACCTGACTCAATGTTGTGTCTACACTGTCTCCCTAACTATGCAAGGCTCAGAATGAAATAAATGCCAGCCCTGGCCTTAGCCCACACCCAGAGTCGAAGCTCCTACTCCAGGCTGAATTCCACCTCTGACTTCCCCGAGTTAGGCTGGACCCACCACTCACTACTGTGTTGGTGTCAATGATCACATGGATGGATTTCAGGAAGAAGGTCTATGGCAAAGAGCAGAAGCAGCAGTGTGAGCAGGGAGGAAGGAGCCAGGGCAAATGGTCTGGGATCTTCCTCCTTGAAGCCTTCCTGTCAATCCAGAGCCATCCTGACCTGAATCACGGCCAAGGCGAGGGCGTGGACAACATAGAGGAGCACAGGGACACTTCTTGTTTTCTGATGGTGCATCGAGGATAAGAGTCTCACACACTTTCCTGCCCAAGCTGGCTTGGAAGCCAAATCTCACCTTCCTGAGTAGCTAGGATGACAGGCGTGAGCCACCAGTGTCCAGCATGTGATGTTTTTTAAAGGATCTTGGCGAGTCTGTAAAAGGAACCCCATAGGGTCTGGGTAGACCATGACCCAATCAAGGAGCTGGAATTGGGGAAGGCTGATTGGGGAAGCCATTCTGTTCCCCAAAATTATAGATGTCAGGTGGTGTTTGATGCATCGAACTCCTAGGCCAACAACCACCAGAGTTAATGGGGGAAAAGGTAGAGAATATCCAAAGGTTACAGTGTAGAAATCTGATTTTGCATGCATATAGGTTGTGTGTGTGTGTGTGTGTGTGTGTGTGTGTGTGTGTGTGTGTGTGTCTTCAATGATGGTGGGTTTCCCCTCCCCCACAGTGCCAGTGAGTTAATCAGACCCTGAGTTGAAATCCCAGGCCAGTCAGAAAAATGGTTCAAATTCCAAGGAGGGTCTTAAATTTTTTTTGACCAGGAACGTGCACTGTCTTGAAAGCACTCTCTGTGACATGACATCATTCTATTCAAAGCAAATTTGTTAGCTGGGTGCTATTCTTCATAGCGACTATGGATGTTCACTGATAGAAATACATGCATATATACACAAACATATGCAGTTACTGGCTATTTTTTTTTAGTGCAGATACTGAGGCTTGAACTATGAGCCTAGAAATTGTCCCTGAGCTCCATTTACACAAAGAGCAATTTATTGTGCATTAATCCATGATACTTCATTAAATGGAGACATAATTTAATACCTAATAATTATTAGTAATATATTACATGTAATTTAATAATACATAGACATCTCACATTCTACAAATATATTTATACTTAAATGTACAGTACAATATACATATATATCTTTATATATATTTATATTCATGTATTTGCAGCAATTTACACATCTATCTATTTATATATTGGCCACTAATCAGGCTAGAACTCAGGTCCTGGGAATTCCCTGGCATTGAATTTGTTTGAGGTTGCTGTGCTTAAACTGACCCCTTGATGAATTAGACATTCCAGGCCCTGAGTTCAAATCCCAGGAGAGCCGAAGTCAATAGGTAGAGTAAGAAGCCAATGTTGACCTGATTTCCTTTCTGTGGAAATACTGTGCCCTAGGTAAAATATGAAATATCTATGCAAATACATATATATGATATATATTATACATGTATACAAATATTTTTGGCAGTTCTAAGGCTGTAATTCACACACTGGGAAATGCTCCAGAATTTTTTCTTCTAGGAGATTAGCTTTTACTTCACCCAGAGCACAATAGTGTTACCCAGCCCCTGAGTTCAAATTCCAGGTATGGCAGATAAAATGGCCCAAACTCATAACCAGGACCTTAGCTTTTTTGGGGGGGCTGGCACGGGGCTTGAACTCAGGTCGCCACAACTCTGCCTTAGCCTTGATTACCCTAGACTGGGGTGCAGCTTTTACACCCACAGATGATCCAGGGATCCTACAACCCGAGTTCAACTCCAGCTCTGGCAAAAAAACAAACCAACCAAGATGGAGGAAGAAAAACCTGGAAGTTTTAGACAACAGTTTTACCTTTGTTTCCTTTGCACTGTGTCATCCTGGCTCTCAATGACTCGGCTTGAAAATTGCACATGTCCTTGCATGGCTGAAGACTGGCAGGCTGTCAGTGAAGCCTGAGCCCAACCAAGACACCTAGGCCTTGAATTTGATCCTAGGACTTCCACCTACTCTCTCCCATCTATAGGAACAATAATAGAATCTTTGTAATGTACCAATTGAACTACTGATTAGCTAGTCATTGTAGTATAAGATTGTACGCAATAAATATAGGTCATTGATTAATTTAATTAATACTTTATTAAGTCTCCTACTGTGATTAATTAATGGAGGCATAATTTTAGACCAAATAATTCATAGTAATAGAATATATAAAAATAAGATATAGGTCATCATTCTTTATATAGAGTTATACACTAGAATTGACATAAATGTCTGTCTCTCTCTGTAACTTTATTTATAGATTCATATACATATGTAAATACGCACACATGCTGCAATCTACATATCTATCTGTTTATATATTGGCCACTCCTAGGGCTTCATCTCAGGTCCTCAAATTTGCCCAACAACTTCACTTACATCAGCCTGGTGTGCTAACACTGACCTATTCATGAAGTGTGCTTTCTAGGCCCAGAGTTCAAATCACAGAACTGCCAAAAACTTAATCCTGGTGGAAGAAGGCATTTGTCCCACTTGTTTTCCTTATTAGTGAAAGTCCTGGGTCTCAGGAATGATGTACATAGGCAAATCTATGTTCTGTGTAATAAGATGTAAAAAATGTTATACATGTAATCATACTTTCTGAAGTATATAATAAATTAATAAAAAACAAAATAAAATGAGTACACTAACTGCAATATGCAGTAAACATGTGTATGTAAGTATAAATCAGGTTTTTAAAATATGTATGAATATTATTTTTGCAAGTGCTAGGAACAAGCCTGTCTGTCTTGTCTTCCAGCATTGTGAGCTTTCCCTTCCCCCACAGTACTGCATATTTACCCAGACTTTAGTTAAAATCCCGGGCCCGGCAGAAAAAATGACGTGAATACAACACCAAGTAGCCTAATAATTGTTTAAATATATTTAATGTATATATGTATTCAGGTATGCATGAATGTATTACATATTTTTATTTTGTCAAGCACAAGGTTTGAACTCAGGGCATGGCAACTCTGCCTCAGCTTTGATCACTCTAGGATGGGTTGCAGCCAATGGACCCACAGCCGAACCTAGGTTCCTGGGCCTCAAAGGCAGACAGGAAAAATAAATAAATAAAACGACACAGAAAAAAAAAAACAACAGTAACTTGCAGATGGCTGCCATTTTTACATTTGTTTTCTTTTCAAGGTGACCATCCTGGGTCTAAATGACAGGTCTGAAAAGTGCTGGTAACCTGGCATTGCTGAAGTCTGTTGGTCTTCCAGAGAAGCCATGGGCCAACAGGATAACATAGGCCCTGTGATTGAAGCCGGGTCCTGACCCCTACCAATGGAGGGAGATCCTAAGAGTCTTGTTCCTATTCATAGGAATACCGATGGAAAGTTATGAATGTCAAGGTTGAATTACTTGTTTCTGAATGTTACTAGGATAAAATTAGGGAGTGATTTTAGGAAGCTGCTGGATTTTAATGAATATTTTTGACACATTAAAAGAATACTAGTAATTACATGGACACTATAGTTTCTGGACAGTGGTCGATATAATTAATAATTCATTAAGGATGAAAACAGTAAAATTAATTACATGGAGGCATAATAAATACCCAAGAATTGGTAAGAATGTAGCCTATATAACTAAATAAAGTATAGACATCTCTGGCACTCTATCAAGATCTATATTTATTTGTGTACTAGCATCTGCATGTCCATCTGTTCTTGTTTTGTCAACCCCTGGGGCTCAAACTAAGATGCTGGGAACTGCTTGTCGGCTCCATATGTCCCAGGCTGGCGTGCTGACACTTACCAATTCATGAATTAGGCCTTGTTGGCTGTGAGTTCAGATGCCAGCACTCACAAAAATTGAATCATGCAGTAAGACACAGGGTGACACATTTTTTTTTTCTGTGAAAGTCCTGGGTGTGAAGTTTCATACATAGGCAATTCTATATCCTATGTAATAAATGTAGTAAATATTCCATGTGTTATAGTTGTCAATAAAATAAATGGTAAATGAATAAAAAAATAAAATGAATCACTACACTATGCACAATTTGGAGTCAACATACGTGGCTCAGTCTCAGGGCCTGGGCACTTTCTGGCAGCTGAATTGGCTAGTGGCTGCTGTGCTGACAGTCACCCATTCATGAACTGAGCATTCTTTGCCCTGAGTTTAGATCCCAGGACTCCCAAAAATGTAATCTTGGAGTGAGAAGCCGAGCATGACACATGTTTTCCTTTTCTGTGAAAGTGCTCAGTGTCAGGTAGGATGTATAGTTTGGATGCAAATCTATATGCTATGTAATAGGATGTAATAAAGGTAAAAAACATCATAGGTAAAAGAAATGTCACTACAATAAATGATAAACAGATTGAATCAGTAGTGACTCATTCTAGGATAAAATTAGATGCAATAAATGTAGTTTGCGCACTAAGTTCAATTAATATTTTGTTAAGCATTAACAGAATAAAAATTACATGGAGACATAATTAAATAACTAATAATTGGGAGTAACACATTATGCATAATTTAATAATATATAGACATTGGTCTCATTCTATGAAATATCTAATTACATGTATGGATATATGTACATATATGATAAACAATTATAGGATATTGAGTAATTATTAATTAATGCTTTATTAGTAGTTAACTGGGACACATCATTAAATGGAGACATAATTTAATACCTAAGAAGTGATAGCAATATTATCTCTAATTTAATAATATGCAGAAATCTCTTTTTTTGTTTATAAAATTTATATACAGCAATCTCTATGTATTTATACCTCGTTCACTCCAGAGGCTTGGTGGTTGAGTGCTCTCACAGTAAGCACGAAGTCCTGGGTTTGATTCCTCAGTGCCACAAAACAGAAAACTCAGTTCTGCTGTTCTTCAATCAATTGAATTCTAGCCTTGAGCACAAACGTTAAGGGACATTGTCTAAGCATTTACTCACGCCCCAGGTCTGATGCCAATAAAAGGTAGGATATTCTAACTGCAATTATAGAAGAACAGAACTTCAAATACCTCATTATAGATCAAGCTAGGAGTCTGGTGCTGACAGCTGCCACCTAACCTGACTTAGCCACATGTAAATCACTGCAACACAGCTCCACGGGTTACCCATGTCATCCTGGCTTATGCCCGTCATCCTAGCTGATCAGGGGCTTTAAAACAAAGTCCTGGCAGGAAGTCTGAGAGACACCTCAAAATGTAGCTCCAAGTGGTAGAGCTGTGAGTTCAAGCCCCATGGCTAACAACCCCTCTCCAGAAAAACACCCAACTAAACCTTTACATGTGAACTTGTATGATTTGTAAAATTTTCCTCAAAGAATGGTGATACTGATGAAAGCACCCTAATTCTAGTGACAGCTTGTGGAATGGAGCTATGTGCTGAGTCCTCCATAGGGTGTTCCATTCTGAGGCCTGCACAGGGTGCTATGTGCTGAGTCTTTCACAGGATGCAGTGTGCTGAGTCCTGCATTGGGAGCTGGGTGCTGAATTTTTTTTTTAATTTAATTTAATTTTATTTGTGAACATACTGTACAGAGGAGTTACAGTTACATGGGCAGGATAATACGTACATTTCTTACCAAGCATTGCAGCCTCCTCCTTTGTTTATCCTTCACATCCCTTCCCAGCCTCCCCCCTCCCCCCCCAATCCCAATCCTTCTCCTTCCCCCCCCCCAACGTTGTAAAGCTCGTTTTGGACATGACAACTTGTACTTCTCATTGTTGCAACAGGTCCACCTGTATCCTTAAACAACTGGTTTTTCCCCATCTCCTCCACAAGTTATACTGACATCAAATATAGTGAAAGCAGAACTCTAACAACAACAGATGCTGGAGGGGATGTGGACAGAAAGGAACCTTACTTCATTGTTGGTGGGAATGTAAACTTGTTCAACCACTTTGGAAAGCAGTATGGAGGTTCCTCAAAAGACTTCACATAGAGCTCCCCTATGACCCAGCAATCCCACTTTTGGGCATTTACCCTAATGTTTACAAACAAGACCACACTAAAGCTACCAGCACAACTATGTTTATTGCAGCATTATTTACCATAGCTAAGATATGGAACCAACCCAGATGCCCCTCAGTAGATGAATGGATCAAGAAAATGTGGTATATATACACAATGGAATTCTATGCCTCCATCAGAAAGAATGACATTGCCCCATTTGTTAGGAAATGGAAAAACTTGGAAAAAATTATATTAAGTGAAGTAAGCCAGGCCCAAAGAAACGTAGGTCCCATGGTTTCCCTTATTTGTAATATCTAGTATATGTATGAGTCAAGCGGAAAAGGTCAGATAATGTGATGTCAGGAAAATGAACCCTTAGATGTGTATTTTAATGTTTTTTTTCTTTCATGCATGTGTTTCTAACACATTTATAAGATTATCTCTTTGTTGCTTTGTATGTCCCTCCTCCACAGTATAACCCCTGCTTTCACTATATTTGATGGGTGCTGAATTTTTCACAGGATGTTGTGTGCTGAGGGGTGCAAAGAGTGCCATGTGCTATGTTCTTAACCGGGTGCATTCTTACATCTTGTCTATGTAAGAGCTCCACAACTTAGAGATGATTATACAGAAAAGAATATTGGAGCTCAGATAGGTCCCCATGTCAGGGACAAAATTAGGTATTACTGAAGACTCATGAGTTGTCTACAGCAGACAATGGTTTGTTTTGTTTTTTTCTTGGTCATGAACCTTGAACTCGGGACTGAGGCACTGACTCTTACCTCTTGGACTCATGGCTAGCACTCCACCACGTGGAGCCATGGACCCCCTTGCAGCAGAGACCATGGCCAAGGGGTCAGTAGTTGAAGTCTGTCATCCTGCCTTCTTGGGAAGCTGAGTTCTAAAGAACTGGGTTCCAAACTATTGCAAACACAAAAGGTACCATGAGACTATTATCTCCAATTCACTACTCAGAACCTGAAGGGGAAGCTGGGTGCTTGAGGTCATGTAGGTTTTCCTACCTACTCAGGAGGATGAGATCTGAGGATCATGGTTCAAAACCAGCCTAGGCAGGAAAGTCCTTGAGAAACATAGCTCCAATGAACCACCAGAAAACCGGAAGTAGCTCTGTGGCTCAAGTGGTAGAGCACAAGACTTGAGCTGAAGAGGTCAGAGACAGCACCAAGTCCAAGACTTCAACTCCTTCAATCGACAACAACAGTAAAAAAAGACAGAAATAAAGTAACAAAGCTGAAGTAGAGGGCTGGGAATGTGCCTTAGATGTAGAATGCTTTGTATATATGAAATCGTGGGCTTGATTTCTTAGGACCACATCACTAGGACAAAGCCTGAAGTGGCTCTGTGGTTCAAGTGGGAGAGGGATATCATTATACAAGAAAAACTAGGTATAGAGCTCAGGTCCTGAGGTCAAGCTTCAGGACTCATGTATATGTGTGCGTGCACACACAAACCCGCACACACACACACCGTGGTGTGCACACATACACACACACACACACACACACACACACACACACATACATCACAGACCAGAAGTGATGTTGTTACACAAATTGGTAAAGCACTGGGCTTGTGCACTGAGCTCATGGTCAGCACCCAGCCCTGTGTTCAACCCTAAAACCTAGCCACCCCGGCCCCAACTAGGAGAAGTCAAAGGTTTCAAAACCTGATGAGCTTCACCAGTCCTACATGACAGGACGCTTTGTGATATCCAACATGTGCTTGTTTTCCCAAGCTTCTGGAAA
Source organism: Dipodomys spectabilis (assembly GCF_019054845.1). Classification (NCBI taxonomy): domain Eukaryota; kingdom Metazoa; phylum Chordata; class Mammalia; order Rodentia; family Heteromyidae; genus Dipodomys; species Dipodomys spectabilis. The sequence goes on from NW_024870951.1 coordinate 2,662,937, forward strand.
CATAGGAGAGGCATCATGCACCCAACATTGTCTGCATTGAGTCATTTCATTATGTTCAGTGCCATAGTTGTCTGCCTGAAAGACTCCTGAATTATATTGAGCACTCTAACTGAACACCAGAATATAGTCTCACAAAGGCAGGATAAGTGCACAGAACTTGGCCTGCCATGGCAGGTGGCACAAATGAAGGTCTCCTGTTAAAATAGAGCACTGGGAAGAGAGATAGCTAAGGCTACAAAGAGGGATTATTTTTTGTGACCTTCAGAGCCCGCCCACACTCATTCTCACTAACTGGCCCAGGTGGAGTTGTTTGTTACCCATCTGTACAGGAGTGAGGGCTTTTGTGTGCCTGTCCAGACAATGATAGAGACTTCCTCAAGCAGGTTTGTGATTCAGAGAAAGCCTTAGGTAACTCTGTGAACAGTGAAGGGAGCCCCGGAACATGCACTATCATGAAAGAAATCTCTCTGTTATGTACTCATTGTACTGAATACAAATATCTTAGGTTGGTGGCATTCATTGTAGCTACTCGGGAATTTCACCTATAAGAATACAATACATAGACAAAGACATGGAAGTACAGGCTCTTTTTGAGGGGGCAGGTCCTGGGGTGAAAATATGAGACTATGCATGGTCCCTGAGCTCCATTTGCTCAAGGGTACTGCATTAAGCTTGAGTCACAGGTCCACTACTGGGAATTTCTATGATCTCTTAGAAATAACTGTGTCATGGACTTTCCTACACTGGCTGGATTCAAACTAAGTTTCTCTACATCTCAGCCTCCTGAGGACCTGGGATTATAGACAGCAACCACTAGCACCTTATTTCTTCTCTTCTTCATTTTTTAATCTGGACAATCTGACTTCTTTAGAGGGTCATTCCCAAGGATTTAATTTATAAGCAAACTACCCAATGTTCTTTATAGCTGCCCTGAGAAGGATTTTCTCTACTCATCTTCCCCTCTGGTCACAGGTTTGAGGACAAAAGTGAGAAATGAGGGTCACAGGATTTGGGAGCAAATATCCACAGTACATGCCAGTTCTGTCACTTAGCATTGAGCTTCTGTGAATTTGTTGTCTCAGGATATGAGGACCAAAACCTGGAGCGATCCTCATAAAGTCTGCATTGCTCCTTTTGCCTATTAAATGATCTAATAATTATGAGTGTTTTGTGTCTTCAACATTAAGTATCTAGAACACCCTAGTAGCATCTTCATGTGAAGGGTTAAAGTTTTGAGGCAGTGATCTCAAAACTTGCTTGTTTCTAGCAGAGCAACACGTGGTGGTAATCCAAACACCTGGTTGGTTGTGGGCCTCTATAAACCCTGAAAATCTTTAGCTTGGGGTTCTCCTCCTAGGCTCCGCTGTGTTGGATTGAAGGATGAGACCTCAGCTGCAGCCTGTTTAAATAAAACCTTAAAACAGCTGTAAAGTCTGACTCTCCATGGTCTTCTTGGTGGAGATCCTGAGACCTCGGTATAACATATTAGTGGGGGCTCATCAGGGATCCCCCCAAAGACCCCTGCAATATCAGACTCCAAAGGTAAAAAAGCACTGTCTTTGTTAATTTGTCTGGTCCTTTCATTTGTCTGTTTTACTTTCATTTTGCTTTGTGAGGATGGCCACTCTGATTCGTAAAGGGTTATTGAAGCAGGCACCCTTGCACCACAACCCTGGAGGAACTGGGAGATGTCCTAGATCCTCTTGTGGGATGGGGGTCCTTGGAACCCCGCTGTTTGGGGTGGGGGGGCGGTCCTTGTAACACCGCCATGTGAATTGTGGGGTGGGATTCGGTTCAGTGTTGGGCCAGAACTGAACAAGAAGGCCTCCTCACAGAGGTCCAACTCTCCCACTGTGGCTCTGCTCCTTGTGCTGTGTGTCGTGGGTGTGGAACCCCACCGTGACTGTAGTCAGTGGACTAATTTGGGAGATCTCTACTTTGTAAGTTTTGGGTTTTTTTGTAACTGTAAGGCCTGAGTGTGTTTTGTTTGTACTGTTTATAGTTTTTTGGACTGTACGTCTGACGGGACTGGAAACCATAGGCACCACTCTATCTAGTCCCCTAGACTTACAAAAAGAAACTGAGACAGAAGGAAAGAAAAGGTAGCCCCCAGTTTTTCAGGGAGATAACTTGGAAGAAGAAATGTTTCCTCACCCATATTCTCTTTCCAAGTACCTTTTGCAGAACCTGAGAATGATCAAGAGGAGGAGGGAGCTATAGAACACTCGGCACCTGCCCTTAAAGTTTCTGAGGAGCCAGTCAGTCGAAGATACCGTGGGATCAACCCCCCTTCTAATGCAGCTGTTTTTCCCTTATGCACTATAGGTCCTGTGGATGCAGATGGTCAACAGCAACTCCAACATTGGCCATTTTCTACCAGTTACCTATACAATTGGCACACCCAAAATGCCCCCTTTTCTGAGAAACCCTAGGATTTAATTCGTTTGCTTGAAATTGTTCTCTTTACCCATCAGCCCACTTGGAATGATTTTAGTCAGCTTTTGTAGGTCCTTTTTACCACCGAAGAGAGAGACTGTATCCAAGAGGCAGCCCAGAAACAGATCCCAGGCCCCACAAGAGCACCTATCAGAGATCCTGCCCTGATCACTGCCTATTTTCCTGAGATGCGACCACCATGGGACTACAATACAGTTGAAAGTAGGGAGCGACTCTGTGTCTATTGCCAGGCTCTGTTGGCAGGTCTCAAGGCGGAGGCTTGCCAACCTACTAATATGGCCAAAGTTTATGATGTCAGACAGGGAGGAAGTGAAAGTCCCGCAGCATATCTTGAGCAGCTCAGGAAAGCTTTTAGTCAATCTATCCACATGATCTTGAGACCCAGGATTCGGCTCAGATGATTATGTTTGCCTATATGAATCAAGCTGCACCAGACATAAAGCAGAAGTTGCAGTCTCTAGACATACTTGGTGAAAAGTCTATTAGGGATCTAGTAGCTGCTGTGGAAAAAGTTTACAATAAGAGAGAGATAGTACCAAAGACAGGAAAGGAAGGACAGCGAACATGAAATTGAGTGTGAAAAGAGCGACCAGGCCAAAGAAAAGAGGCCAGACTTGTTGGACTCACCCCTATTGCATGCCGAGCATACCTGGTTCACAGACAGCAGCAGTATCATTTGAGATGCAAAAAGGTACGCGGGTACAGTAGTCACCATGGACACTGAGATAATGTGGGCAGAAGCACTCCTCCAAAGAATGACTGCACAAAGAGAAGAACTAGTGGCACTAATAAAAGACCTACAGATGGGAAAAGCGAAGAGACTAAACATTTACACGGACAGTCGGTATGCCTTTGCCACTGTGCATGTCCATGGAGCCATTTACCAAGAGAGGGAGCTGTTGTCAGCTGAGGGAAAGACTATTAAAAACGAACAAGAAATTTTAAGCCTCATCCAGGCCTTATGGGAACCAGCAAATATTGCCATTATGCACTGTCCTGGCCATCAAAAGGTAACTGATTCAATAACCAAAGGAAATAACTTGGCCGATCAGGCAGCTAAGGAGGTGGATCTCCAGCCCAGAGCTGAAGTAGACCCAGGGTCACAAGCTTTGCCTCCTGAGCCTCAGTACTCCCAAGAAGACTTGGAGTGGATAAAGAAAATTTCCATGGTCTATAAACAACCAAACAGAGAAAGAATTAAAAACTGGTGGAAAACTGGTGAGGGGAAACTTATCTTGCCACAAATATTGGGCAAGAGGATTCTTATGAGAATCCATCGGGTCTCTCACATGGGAACCCAAAGAATGGAGGACTTGCTCCTTCACTCAGAATTAAAATTCAGGCAAGGAAATCAAGTCATTGAAGACATTGTTAAAAATTTTAAAGCCTATCAGCTCACCAATGCCCCTAATCAACTGGTTACTAAAGGAGCTCGCCTCCATGAAGCTAGGCCAGGTGTATATTGGGAAGTCGACTTCACAGAAATTGAAACTGGAAAATTTGGATATAAATATTTGCTAGTTTTTGTAGACACCTTTTCAGGATGGGTTAAAACCTATCCAACAAAGCATGAGACTGCACACATCATATCTAAGAAGATCCTGGAAGAAATCCTACCCAGGTATGGCTTCCCATCCACCATCGGGTAGGGCAATGAGCCGGCCTTTGTCTCAAAAGTAAGTCAGGGAATAGCCACGGCACTGGGGATGGATTGGAAATTGCACTGTTCTTATAGACCCCAGAGTTGAGGGCAGGTAGAAAGAATGAATCGGACTCTAAAATTTAGAGACTTTAACTAAATTGGCCTTGGAGACTGGCGCAGACTGGGTATCGCTGCTTCCTTTTGTCCTGTTTAGAGTAAGAAATTCACCCTATCAACTTGGCTTTACTCCTTTTGAAATAATGTATGGACACCCTCCACCCATTATCCCTAGCCTTCAGACTGAATTGCTTGCTGATTTGGATGATATTGAATTTCTGTGTAAGCTTTTCTATTTACAGCTGGTGCATAAGAGGATGTGGCCCCAGCTTAGAGCATTATATGATTTTGCTTCTACTCCTACTCCCCATTTGTTTAAACCAGGGCACTGGGTGTTTGTTTGAAGGCACAACCTGAGATCTCTGCAGTCATGGTGGAAGAGACCTTACATTGTTCCATCCTTACATGTTGCTACTGGTGTGTAGCCCTGCTTAAGGGCGTGCTACTGCCCTTAAAGTAGATGGTATTGCTGCTTGGATCCACTGCTCCCATGCCAGACTGGCTAACCCCTTTTCCCTGGACAACCGTGGGGAAACATGGGAAGTCTCCAAGTATCCTACCCAACCACTCTGCATACACCTCAAGAAAAGAAAAATGAACTGATTGTTATTGGTATTGTTGTTTAATAGTATGGCTATACCCGTGCAAGATCAAGAGCTGTTGGAGTTTTGTTTGAGGCTGGAGCCACAAGGTTGTGTCTCAGGACCATAAGTCAAGGGGGTGGGGGGTAATGAAGAGTTAAAGTTTTGAGGCAGTGACCACTTGTTGCTTGTTTCTAGCAGAGCAACACGTGGTGGTAATCCAAACACCTGGTTGGTTGTGTGACTTTATATACCCTGCAAATCTTTACCTTGGGGCTCTCCTCCTAGGTGCTGCTATGTCAGAGTGTAGGACAAGGCCTGAGACACAGCCCGTTTAAATAAAGCCTTAAAACAGCTGTAAAGTCTGACTCACGGTGGTCTTTTTGGTGGGGGTCCTGCAACTGGGGTATAACAATGTTTCCATTTTTCTCTAGTACTTCTCAAGATTTAGACTAAGGTTATGTGTGGAGAGGCTCCTCGGTGAATCACTGAGGAAACCACTAGAAGCCTCCTCAGGAGAAAGCCATTCAATCCAGCTGAACAGGAGAGTCTCTGAGACTATTTTGCCCAATAAACCACCAGAGAACCAGAAGTGGAGCAGTGGCCCAGAGGGTAGAGCTCCCGCTTTGAGAGGGAAAACTGAGCAGTAGATACAATCCAGACAGGCAGGAAAACCTGGGAATTGCTTATGTCCAATTAATTACCAGCTGGCGGGAAGTGGAGCTGTGGTGGTGGTCAGCCTCAGCCTTCAGCAAATCAGCTCAGGAACACATTGATCCCTGAGTTTAAGCCCTGGGATGGCCACAAAAAAATTCAAAATTAGAAGGCCAAGTATATGTATCCGTGCCCTACCTGCTTATGTGTGTATGTATATTACCTCCCATAGTGCAAACTCTGCTTTTATTTACTGGTTTATTTTTCAGATATGCTAGTTGTGCATACTGCATCATTCTCTTCATTTCAGGCCCATTGCTTTTCTCTTCCAGGGTTCTAGGCCTGTGTCTTTATATGATGCGCACTGAAGCTCTCAGCAGCCTTTATTTACATTTTATTATGAGGTCAATGCAGGAACAATCACAAATCAGGCAGGGAAAGAGAAGATCAGGTTTCTTAGAAGTAACCGGTATTCAGAAAATTAAACTTAAGAACATAAAATAGTAGCATACTTAGGTAAAAACTACCATTAAGAAAAAATGAAGGAGCTAGGAATATGGATTAATGAGGGAGTGCTTGCCTAGCATGCAAGAAGCCCTGTGTTCGATTCTTCAGGCACCCGCACACAGACCAAGCCAGAATATGTGCTGTGGCTCAAGTTGCAGAGTGCTAGGGACAGTGTCCAGGCCTTGAATTCAACCCAACAACTGGCAAAGAGATAGCTACCTAGGTAGGAAGGTAGGTAGGTAGATAGAAAGAAAAAAGAGAAAGAGAGAGAGAGAGAGACAGAGACAGAGAGAGAGAGAGAGAGAGAGAGAGAGAGAGAGAGAGAGAGAGAGAGAGAGAGAAAGAAAGAAAGAAAGAAGGAAAGAAAGAAAGAAAGAAAGAAAGAAAGAAAGAAAAGAAAGAAAGAAAGAAAGAAAAGAAAGAAAGAAAGAAAGAAAAGAAAGAAAGAAAGAAAGAAAGAAGGAAAGAAAGAAAGAAGGAAGGAAAGAAAGAAAGAAAGGAAGAAAGAAAGAAGGAAAGAAAGAAGGAAAGAAAGAAAGAAAGAAAGAAAGAAAGAAAGAAAGAAAGAAAGAAAGAAAGAAAGAACGAAGGAAGGAAGGAAGGAAGGAAGGAAGGAAGGAAGGAAGGAAGGAAGGAAGAAAGGAAGGAAGGAAGGAAGAAAGAAAGGAAGAAAGAAAGAAAGGAAGGAAGAAAGAAAGAGAGAGAGAAAGGAAGGAAGGAAGGAAGGACGGAAGGAAGGAAGGAAGGAAAGAAGGAAGGAAAGAAGGAAGGAAAGAAGAAAGAAAGTTGATAGATGAATCTGTTTTTGACGTCAGAAGGAAAGAAGGGAACACTTCCCAGTCATGAGGCTTTCTGCAGTGTGACAGGAAACCAGCATCGCCTTCACACAAACACAGAGCAGGATGACTGTCTCTGTCCCACTTCTCAGGCAGCCAAATAACCCAGAGTCAAGAGGGCAGAACCAGGTTCTAACTCAGGTGCTTGGAGACAGAAGAGAAATGGCCCTGCCCCTCCTAGGACTGGGGATTTGCATTAATGATGTGGAGAATGTAGTAAGGTGAATGGACTGGCAGAGATAGAAGGGCCCTCAAACCTGACAAACAGAGAGTCAAAAACCCACACCTTAAGACCGGAGAGCAGGGTTTTTCTAATCTGTTCCTCCCCTCTCCCCCACTAAACTGGCTCTCTATACTTAACCTAAAGATATCCTGAGGCTCCCTTCACCTGAGGGAGGACATTTAGTTAGTCATAGTATGAAGAGACTAAGCCAGACCCAGCTCTAACTCTAACAAATGTTTCAGGTTTCCCCCATTGCTGGCTGTGCCTGGAATGAATGAAGTGGTTTTGTAGCTCACTTCCATGTTGACTGTGTACATTCTGCCTCCTAATCCTGCAGGCCTAATTCTCTGCACCTAGCCTGGCTTTTGAAACTGTTTTCTGTCCTTCAAATACAGTGCTACACTGGAGTTCTTCCTTCTATCATAGCTAGGGCTTGGATCCTGAGAACTTCATTTGAACCCCGAATGAGTCAATAATATCTCTTTCCTTCTTCTGTAACTCAAGAACCCAAAGAACATTTAGAGTGCAAGTAACTTCTCATCACCAAGGGAAGCACAGGAATTTCTTGAGCATCTGACCATTCAGAACAGGAAGTCAGAATGCACTTGACTTCCCTGCCTTGGCTGGTTTCACCCTGTGATAGAGACCTCAGCCTCCTGAGCTAGGGTGATGGGCATGAGCTATTGGTCCTCTGCTAGGGTTAGAACTGTAATGACACTGAAAATAAAGTCAATTGCTTATCACAAAAAGCTTGGGGAGCATATTAAGCCTTTCAACAATGTGCCTTTCAGAACCTTGTAGGACACAAGATTATAATGCTAGAATCTGAGAGACTGGGCTTATGAATGTGCTACACTTGAACCTTGAGGTCTGACTCCAATTCTGGTGTACATCAGCATTCATTTTCCAAACAATATTCTCATAATTAGCAAATAGGAAAAGTACTTTGATTATCCCTCACTCTTTTTCCAGATGTGTGTCTCAAACTGAAGCCTGGGCCCTGTCCCTGAGCCATTCAGCTCAAGGCAAACACTCTACCACTTGACCCACAGTGCCACATGGGATTTTTTGATGGTTCATTGGAGGAAAGAGTCTAACATGCTTTCCTTCCTTAGGCTTTCTTCAAAGTGCGATCTTAAGATCTCAGCCTCCTGAGAAAGTAGGTTTCCAGAGCCACTGGAATCTGGCGTATGGTTTTTTGCCAGACCTAGGGCTTGAAATTAGGGCCTGGGTACTGCCTTTGAGCTTCTTTTTCTCAATGCTACCACTCTAGCACTTGAACCACACCACAGCTTCTGGCCTTTTCTGAGTATGTGGCACTGAGGATTCAAACCCTGGCATTCAAGCATGCTAAGCAAGCTCTCTACCATTAAGCCACATTCCCAGCCCCAACCTTACGATTTTATCCCTCAACTTGTCTATCTACAAGAAAAAGTTTCTGAGTATAAATCATCAAACAAATCCCTATAGAAAGTTGTCCAAAGATAAATAAGACAAAGCTCATACTAGGGACAGACTCTAATCATGTGATGACTTGACAAATGCCTCCATTTAATTATGTATCATGTTTCAACACTTAATAAAGTGTTAATGAAAATGAGTCAATGTACTGAGTTATTATGTATAATTTTATAATATATGTACACAACATAAATATTATATGTATAATAAATAAATAAAAATAAATAAATAAATAATAAAATGAATAAAATAAATAATAAATACAAAATCAATAATAATAATAATCATAATATGAAATAAACATACATATGTACGTATATATATCTTATATTCCACATGTATACAAATATTTTTTTCTATTGCAGGGCCTTAATTTAGGCCCTGGGAACTCTAACTTGAAAATCTTTTCCTTAAGGACAAAGAGCTTAGCCTTCACCAAAGGTGCAAAAGAGTTACTTGGACAGTGAGCTCAAATCCCACCAATGGCAGAAATACTGGCCCCAGTTCCAAGACAGTGACTTAATATTTGTAACAGAAACAATTATGTTTATTCAGTTCCATACCGAACACTGAAGAAAATCAGTGTAGAATTTTGTACAGCTATTCAGACATCCATCTCTTCCCCCCAAAGTGCTTCTTGAGCACTATATAATGTTTTGTACTTTTTTTTTTAAAAAAAAAATGTACAGAGGGTTCACAGTTACATGAGCAAAGTAATGAATACATTTCCTATTGATCATTGTTGCCTCCTCGTTTGTTTTTCCCCTACCATCTCTTCCCTCCCATCTTCACAATTAACTTCCCTGCTGAGGTCAGTGAATTAATTATTTATTTTTGGCTTGGCATGGGGTTTGAACTCAAGTAATGGCAACTCTGCGCCTTCCATCACATTGCTACGGATTCATCAAGAATCTGAGTTCAAATCCCAGGCTAGGAAAAAAACTGGCAGAAATTCCAAACCAAGGAGTTTTATTATTTCTATTTCGTTGTTAGTTAGTTAGTTAATGAATTAATTAGTTAATTTATTTTGACAACCACGGATCTGGAACTCAGGTCATGGCAACTCTGACTCAGGTTCAGTCTCCCTAGGATGGGATGCAGTCTCGGGACCCAAAGTTGATCCTGGGACCCTAGGTCCAGAGGGCCTGCAGGAAGAAAAAAAAAGCAGAACAGCACAAAATTTGGGGAGCTGTAGAGGGCTCAGGGTTTTACAAGATTTTCTTTGCATGGTAACCATCCTGTTTCTGAATGACATGGTTTCAAAATGGTCCTGGTCTGCCACTGCTGATGGCTAGCAGGCTAGCAGGGAAGCCATAAGCCAACATGTCAACATAGGCCCTGGGTTCAAATCCTAATCCTTACACTTACCAATGGCAGGAGATCACAAGAGACTCATTGCTATGCATGAGAATACAGATGGAAAGAGTAGTCCATGCATTTGTCTAGTCTAAAATTGGATGCAATAATCCTAGGATGCTGATTGACCTTAATTAATAGTTTATTAAGCATGAAAAGAATAATATTGTTTCATGGAGATATAATAAATACCTAAGAGTTGATAGGAATGTAGTAAATGTCATTCAGTCATAGATAGACTGCTCTGGAACTCTTTAACAATATATATTTATTTGTATACCACCCTCTGCCTATCCATGTATTGCTGTTTTGGCCAAACTTGGGGCTTGATCTCAGTGCCTGGGGAACCACCTGACAGCTTCATTGGCTAGAGGCTTCTGTGCTCACATTCATCCAATCATAAATTGGGCCTGATAGGCCATGAGTTCAGATCCCAGCACTGCCAAAAATTTAATCTTTGAGTAAGAAGCTGAGTGTGACATGTTTTCCTTTTCTGGGAGTGTCCAGGGTGTCAAGTATGATCGAGAACACATCTACAAATCTAGAAGCTATGTTATATGATGTAAACAATGTAATAAATGGTTTAGGTGTCATGAAAGTCAATGAAAAAAATCGTAAATAAATGAATAAAAAAGAAATAAAATGAATAACCACACTAAACGTGATTTGGACTGAACATCTGTATGGAAGTATAAATCCTATATTTAAAATGTATATAAGGAGTATGTTTTCCATGCCTGAGGCTGGAATTCAGCCCACTCCCATGAGAAAGCAATGGCAGGAAATCCTGAGATACTGGTTTCTGGACCAGGAAAAGTCATGGAATGCGATCGATCTCATTGAATAAGTAGTTCATGCATGATGTGACTAGGAAATGATAGGCAAGACTCATGGGGTATCGCTTATTTGTAAAGCAGTGTTGATTAAGCGTGACAATAATCATCACAGTCATGAAATGAAGGCATCTGGAAAGATCCAAGAATCAGTAGACACCTGGTAGATTGGATTCCATCACAGGTTATCGTCTCTCCTATTCTATACAAATGTGTACTTATTTGCATACTACCTTCAACTTATGAATGGATGACTGCTGTGTGCCCTCCCCCCATACCCTCACCTGGGGGTCCATCTCAGGTTCTGGGAACGGCCTTACTCCTTAGTGGCTCACAGGCTAGTGTGCTCACATGCACCCATTCATCAATTGGGTCTGCTGGTCCCCGAGTTCAGATCCAAGCAGTGCCAAAAGATTCATCCTGATGTCAGAAGCCAATTGTTGCACCTGTGTTCCTTTCCAGTGCAAGTCCTGGTTCTCAGCTAGTATGAAGAATGCATGGGCCACCCTGTGGCCATGGGAATAGGTTATCATGTGAGCCCAGTTATACCTGTCATCATATACTGAAGAAAATACACAATACATCCATGAATAGCATACAAAATAGAATAACTATACTAAATGCACAATGCAGTCCACACACGGATTTGAATATACATCCCATGTTTAAATGATGCATTCCGGACAATTGTGGCCCCCATGGTGCTTGACCTGTGTTCCTGGGAAACGACCAGCTCCTTAGTGGCTCACAGTCTGGTGTGATCACGTAGACCCTTTGGGCAGTTGGGCCTCCTAGGCCCAAATTTCAAATCCTAGCACTGCCAAAATTCACCCGCATGTGAGAAGCCAGTCATTGCAGCAGTTTTCCTGTGCTATGCAAGTCCTGGGTCTCAGCTAGGATGGAGAATGCATAGGCAACTATATACTCATGGGAATAGGTTGTCATCCAGGTCACTACAGGTATATCTGTCATCCTATACTCAAGAAAATACACAATACATCAATGAATGAGACACATAATTAAAGAATGACTACACCGAATGCACGATGCTGCACATCCATATATGGAAATATAGATCCTCCGTTTAAATGATGAATTTATGACTATATTGGCCCCCACCAGGGCTTCATCTAAGGTCCTGGGAATGGCCTACCTCCTTAGTGCCTCATAGGCTGGTGTGTTCACCATGACCCATTCACCAATTGGGCCTGCTAGGCCTTGAGTTCAAATCCCAACACTGCCAAAAGATTCACCTTGATTTGAGAAGCTAATCAGTCCACCTGTTTTCCTGTCCAATGAAAGTCCTGGGTCTCAGCGAGGATGGAGAATTCTATATAGACAATCTATAACCATTTGAATGGGTTGTTATCCATGTCAGCATAGTTATATCTATCACCATACTCAATAAAATACACAATACATCCATGAATAAGACACAAAATAAAAAGAATAACTACACTGAATGCAAGATGCATACCACACTTGTAGGTAAAGAGAGATCCTATGTTTTAAAAAAGCTGGTCCAGTGCTGGGGCTTCAAATCAGGCCCTGGACCAGGCCTGACATTGTAGTCTTCAAGGATGGTGAGATTTCCCTTCCCCCAAAGTGCAACAGAGCTACCCAGACCTGAATTCAAATCTGAGCACTGACAAAAGATTCATTCGGTTGTCAGAATTCAGTGGTTGAACATGTTTTCCTCTCCTGTGAAAGTCCCGGTCTTCCACTAGGATGTAGAATGCATAGGCAACCCTATTACTATGGGAAAAGGTTGTCATCCATGTCAGCACAGTTATACCTGTCACCATACTCAGTAAAATACACAATAATTCCGTGAATTAGACACAAATTAAGGAGAAGTACACCAAATGCAAGATGCTTTCCACACATGTATGTAAATATAGACCCTATGCTTAAATTATGAATTTGTGACTATCTGGACCTCCCTGGGACTCGACCTCAGGTCCTGGGAATGGACTATCTCCTTCGGTGCTCACAAGCTGGCGTCCTCACCTTGACCCTTTCCCCAATTGGGCCTGATAGGCTCTGAGTTCAAATCCTAACACTGGCAAAAGATTAATCCTGATGTGAGAAGTCCATCGACTCACCTATTTTCATGTCCTGTGAGAGTCCTGGATCTCAGCTTGGATTGAGAATGCATATGAAACCCTATAACTAGGGCAATAGGTTGTCTTCCATTTAAGCACTGCTATATCTATTACCTTACTCAGTAAAATACACAATACTTACATAAGACAGAAATTAAGGAGAAAAAGTACTCCAAAGGCAAGATGCTTTCCACACATATATGTAAATATTGATCCTATGTTTTAATTATTAATTTATGACTATCCTGGCCCACCCTGGGGATCAATGTCAGATCCTGGGAATGGCCTAACTCCTTTGTTGCTTACAGGCTGGTGTGGTCACCTTGAACTATTCACCAATTGGTCCTGCTAGGCCCTGAGTTCAGATCCCAGCATTACTAACAATTGGATCATGCAGTAAGAAGCCAAGTGTGAAACTTTTGCCTTTTCTCTGAGAGTCCTTGGTGTCAGGCATGATGGAGAACACGTCTACAAATTTAGATTCCATGTGATAGGATGTCATCAATGTAATAAAGGGAATAGGTGTCATCATAGTAAAATCAACGGTAAATAAATGAATAAAACAAAAAGTACAAAGAACAACCAAACATGTATGTACTGTACATCCACAGGTAAGTACAAATCATGTATTTACAATGTAAATAAATAGTATGTTTTCCAAGGCTAGGGCTTGAATTTTGGCTTACAGTTCAGGCCTGACTTTCTTATCTTCAAATACGGTGAGCCTCCCCTTCTTCCACAGTGCTGCAGATTTACCCAGACTCTGAGTTCAAATCCAAAGCCTGGCAGAATAAACGGGGTGAATTGCAAGCCAGGGAACTAACCTCTTTAAATTATTTTTTGCTCAGCAGGAGGCTTGAACTCAGGTTGTGGTAACTCTGCCTCAGCTTCCATCACCCTATGCTAGGGTGCAGCCATTAGACCCACAGGAAATCCTGGGATCCTAGTCCCCCAGGCCTTGTGTGGCAATAATGTACAGAAAAAATGCAGTGAGATGGCCTTTTTATGTTTTCTTCCTTTGCACGGTGACCCTCTTGGGTCTGAATGACACTGTTGCAAAGGGTACTTCACCTTTCGTTGCTGAAGTAGGCCCCAATTTCGAATCCCAGTCCTGACACCAATCAATGGCAGGAGATACTAAGAGACTCGTTCCCATCCGTGGGAATAACAAGGTAATATTATCAATGCTCCTATATAATTAGACAGCATCATTTCAGGAGACTGATTTTATTTAATATTTATGAAGAATTAAAAAAATACTATTACTATTTCAGGATATTGATTGTTTTACTTAATAGTTTGTTAAGAATGAAAACAATAACATTAATTACATGTAGCATTATAAATACCCAAGAATTGGTAGGAATGTAGTCTATATAAGTGAATAACATATAGACATCTCTGGCACTCTATAAAGATATATATTTATTAGTGTACTACCATCTGGATGTCAATCTGTTCTTATTTTGTCAATCTCTGGGGCTCAATCTCAGGTACTCGAAAATGCCTGTCAGCTCAATTTGCCACAGGATGGCTGGCTGACACTCACTCATTCATGAATTGGGCCTTGTAGGCTGTGAGTTCAGACGCCAGCACTCCCAATAAATGAATCGTTTAGTAAGAAGCTGATGGTGACACATGTTTTCCTTTTCTGTGAAAGTCCTAGGTGTCAGGAAGGACTTGCAATACATATGCAAACCTATATCCTATGTAATCAATGTAATCACTGTTCTACGTGTCATAATAGTCAATAAAATGAGTAGTCAATACATGAATAAAACAAAAAATAAATAACTACACTGAATGCAATATGGAATCAACATATGTATAGAAATATAAATCATATATTTAAAATGTACACAAATAGGATGTTTTCTAGTGGTAGGCATCGATTTCAGGCCAAAGGAACAGACTTGGATTTCTTAAATTCAAGGAGGCAAGCTTCCCCTTCCCACACAGTGGAACAGCAGGGTTACCTAGACCATGAGTTCAAATCCCAGTCCTGGCAGAAAAAAATGGCATCTCCATGCCAATTCGTAGGTATTTCATTTGACCTTCATTTAATGTGATTGTTTAAATGCTTCATAAAGTATTAATTAATATCGACCAGTGTCCTATAATGTAATTGTGTATAATTTTATCCTCGAATCATTCAAGTACTGCCTATTTAATCATGACATACATCACATTCCTTTGGTAATCATATGAATAGGAATGAGTTTCATAGGATCTCCTGCCATTTGTTGGTGGCAGGACCAGGATTCAAACTGTGGGCTCCAGTTCCTACCACTTAAACCTGACAATATGTAATTCACAGGTATGTCCAAGAACATCAGCAAAACCAATGATTAGCCAGGCATCAGTGGCTCTCAGCAGTCCTCCTTA
The DNA here is from genome assembly GCF_019054845.1 of Dipodomys spectabilis. NCBI lineage: Eukaryota > Metazoa > Chordata > Mammalia > Rodentia > Heteromyidae > Dipodomys > Dipodomys spectabilis. The sequence goes on from NW_024870951.1 coordinate 2,678,094, forward strand.
AAACTTACAAGGCTGTGAAAGGAGGATCATGGTCAAAGTCACCCTAGGCAGGAAAGTCCTTGAGACTCTTGTCCAACTTGTGCCAACAAAGCCAGAAGTAAAGCCATGTGGTTCCAGTGGTAGAGAGCTAGCCTTGATCAAAAGCAACTCACAGATTGTGCCCAGATCCTGAGTTCAAGGTCTGGGAACAAATAGACCTACACAATAATGTGTGCAGCCATCCAGCTAAAGCAGGTCACCGACTTGTCCCCAACTGGCTTGGACAGTGTTCCGGGGGAAAGGGGCTGCCTTCATTTTGACTCCGCCCATTCTCCCTGCATCACAGGATTCCAGCCACTCCCCCATTGTTTCATGGTTCTTTCTGACCAATCGGATACAAGAATTGTGGCCACGCCCACATTCCATGCTGCCCAGTAGCACCTTGATTCCCTCTGTTTGTTGACACCACCATCAGCAGTTAAGGAAGGTAGAGGTGGCTGAGTGGTGAGCAAGAGACTCGAGGCCTAGCAGGAAAGGCCTTCCTCAGGCCCATCATGTGCCTGCCTGAGCCCCAGCCCCCTCCCCCACCCCTTCCCCATGGAGCAGCATTTCAAACCTGGTGCTGCAGGTTCAGAACCATGGTTTCCTCAGGCAATGGTGCAATAGTGTGCCACAAGCCAGCTTGTGGCCCTGACTTGGTCCTGGCTCCCCTGTCCTCTGCTCAGGACCTGAGTGTCTGTCATGCCTCTGCCATTGCTGCTTGCCCCACCTGGAGCAGCTGCCAACAGCTTCTGCCAGCAACACATGTGAGTGGCTGCCACACAGCCTCATACCCTGTGACCCCATATCCCCTCTCCTCAGACCCTGTGCCCCACAGTCTGGCCCACACCCTGCCACAAATGTGCTCCAGGGGTGGGGGTGGGTGTTGACCCGAGGATCCCACCCTCATTCCCAGAGGCTAGTGTCCCAGGAAATGGGGAGATGCAGGATTGGGTGAGGAGTAGGCGCCAGAGAGCCCCTGGCCTGGAGCAGTGGGAGCCACACTGCCGCACATCTGCGCCCTTCCTCTCCCTGGTGAAACCCGGTGGCTTTAGTCAGAGGTTGGTAGCAGCATGTCTACACCTACCTTCTGGGGTGTTTTTCTTTTTTCTGGGGATGGGAGGTGATGGATGCAGAAGATAGTCACCCTTGCTGTGTGAGACCTTGTGATGTGTGCTCGGTCAACCTTTCTCCTGAAAACAGAGAGACAGAGAGAGACATAGACAGAGAGACAGAGAGATCATCTTTTTCCTTGTGCAGCGTGACTGTGCTCAGGTGAGTGATCAGTTAGCAATTTGCAAGTGCTGCATGGATGAGTTTTCTGTCACCAGTCTGGATGTTTGTGTGTGTGTATGTGTGTGTGTGTGTAGAAGTGGGTTGTAACAAGGAGGCTGAATGCTTTGGTAACTTCTACCTGCTAACTTTGGGGCAAGTACGGGCTTCACAGCTGAGGTCTGGGGGCCTGGAAGGGTGAGAGGCTTGGAGGGGACACAGAACTGTTAAATTACAAGAAAAAGGGATCTCTGTGCAATGGAGCTGTGTACTCCCTTGGGCTTGGTTGGTGGCATTGGGAGCTTGGAGGGCCTGGGAGTGTGGCCTACAGGGGTTGGCTTCCCACGGGAACAGAGAGCATGACCAACACTTAGTAAGGATATGAGTTCTGCTAGTATGGAGTGCAACAGCATAGGTCAGAGTCTGGGTCTTCTCATCATGACATCTGATGGGTGAGGCCAACCCTATTTTAAATCTTGAGCTGTGATCTTCAGATCTCAGCCTCCTGAGTACCTAGGATTATAGGCATGAGCCTCTGGCACTGGGACGCTGGTTCTTTTTGGTATATTAGGGTGAGAGTTCAAGGCTTTAAGCTTGTGAGTCAGGTCTTCTACCATGTGAGTCAAGCTTTTCTGTCTTGGGCATTTCTGAGATGGAGAATTAATATATGCTCAGGCTGGGCTGGATCATGGTCCTCCTATCTGTGACAGGCATGAGGCACTAGACCCAGTCTTCTGTAGTTGGGATGGTAGTCATGTAGCGCCATGCTCAGTCATTGGTTTAGATGGATTGTCCCAAACTCAGTCCACAGCAACCGATTCTTGACCAGAGGTGAAGCTCTGGGTTGGACCTCGACCATTGGACTTCAATCTCCTCATGTGACAGTTGTGATGTAACAAGGGATTAATACAGAGGGATCATTGGAGCAGGGACAGGCACAGAGGGAGGGGTCATCTGATACTGTTCTTGACAATTCTATGAGCATATGATAGGAAGATACCCGGAAAGATCTCAGATGGTGTGTGTTGTTTATGGTGCAACAGGTATGGGATTGTGAAAAAAAACATGGCTCTTTCTTTATTACCCTATCCCTATGAGTAATGGGATCCTTCACTGTGTTCAGTTTTGAAGATGGTAAAACTGAAGCACAGAGAAGCCAGGTGACCTACTAATGATTCCCAGCTGACAGGAAGCTCGGCCTGACATCTCGGCCATGCTCCCTAGGACAATGGGTGCTATTCAGTCCACTTCTTGTGGTGGGAAATCCACTTATTTTAAGTCATGTGGCTTGAACTTTGGGCCTGGGGCAGCTCACTGAGCTCCTCAACTCAAACCTAGCACTCTACCACTTGAGTCACAGAACCACTTCCAGTTTCCTGGTGGTTTTTTTAGATAAGAGTCTCAAAGGTGTTCCTGCCGAGGCTGGCTATAAACCATGATCTTCATATCTCAGCCTCCATTGTACTTAGGATTATAGACCTGAGCCACCGGCACCTGGCTTAAGTGTAATTATGACCTTCTTTCTTTCTCTTTCTCTCTCAGGAACTGATTCAATGGGTGCTGGAGGAGGTGACCCAGCATCTCCATGTGGTTGGTACCAAGGTGGCCCTCTCATTCTGGAGGTAGGCTGTGGGTCAGGAGCTGTCTCGCTCAGTCTATTGTACCAGCTCCATGAGGTAAGTCCCTCTGTGCTCTGGCTCCACTGTGACAATTATCCATTGTCTATCTAGCCTTACTGGACTCAGTATTGTGTTCAATGCTCTTTTCTCACAAAAATTTCTGATTAAAATTATGATACATTGTTACAGAATGAAAATGTAATGCCATCTTAAGAAAGCCATTTAGGGTTCTGGGAATGTGGCTTCATCGTATGGTGATTGCCTAGCATGCATGACACCCTGGGTTCAATTCCTCAGTACCACATAAATTGAAAAGGAAACACTGGAAGTGGTCCTGTGCCTCAAATGGTGGAAGATTAGCCTTGAGGAAAAAAAAGAATCTGAGGAATAATTCCCAAGCACTGAGTTTTAGCCCCAGGACTGCCAGAACAACAACAGCAACAACAACAACAATGCACATTTAGTTAGTAAATGCAAAATAAAGAACCCATACTTGGAATATATAATTGCTCCTTACATACTGATACCTGACAATAGTCCCTAATTCATGTACTTTACCTGTGTTAGGATACTGTGTTGAAAAAAAACTTTTTTTTTTTTTCATTAGGTGATGGCAATTAATGCCAGGAATGTGCTTAGATGTCAGGTGAAGATTAATTCTGGAAAGTCAAAGATTCCAAGCTTTTGAGTGAGGTCACTGCTAATCACAATGAGAAGGGTAGTGTAACTGAGATTTGGAAAATCTTTTGGCAAGTCATCGCACCAAAAGGGCAGAGGCTTATTAACAGTTGTGACAGAAGAGAAAGAATAATTCCAGATGGAAAGAAAAAATGATAGTAACTAAGATATAGCAGAAAACGTTCTAGGGAACCATTTTTGGTTATTGAAGAACTAGTTGTGAACTATGCTTATTCCTTATTGCCTTTAGCATTCAAAATCTCCTAGGCAAGTTCTTAATCTCTGTGTGATAAAAGTATGTCCTTCTATGCTGTTCTTTCATACCTGATCTCCTTTGCTTTCTAAAAATCTGTCTTTCTATATTTTCTATGAACATTTTCTGATACTAAATACACCTACAAAGATGAAAGGATGCTAATGTAAGAGTCCCATAGCTCATGAGTCATTAATGTAACAAAATGGGAAAGGAGGACATATTTATTGCTACCTCAATTCTGAAATGCTTCAATGTCACATCATTTGGTTCAGATTTCCATTCATTGTCTACATAGTGACATTAAGTGCACATAAATGCAAATATGAGCCGGGTGCTGGTGGCTCATGCCTGTAATCCTAGCTACTCAGGAGGTTGAGACCAGAAGATTGTGATTCAAAGCCAGCCTAGTCAGGACAGTCCATGAAACAATTATCTTCAATTAACCCCAGAAACCCGGTAGTGGTGCTGGAGCTAAAGTGGTAGAGTGCTCAAGTTTTGCTGAAGAGCTGAGAAACAGTGCCCAGGATCAATGTTCAATCTTCACAACCAATAAAAATTGCAAATATGGCTTTAAATTTCCCCAAAGGAATGATGAAGTCAATAGTAATCTTCCCAAATGATTTAGTAGTGCACCTACGTTTGCTGAGTTATTTGTTATGGCTTCTTTGCTAAACATTTTCTCTTCTTTAAAAATTGTCAAGTAGTATAGCTTTATAATAAACTTCATCTAATATTTCTTGGTTCAAAAGAGAAGTCCATACAGTTGATGTCACTGAGCTTTCTTACTGTCTTAGTTCAAAACCAACCCAGGCAAGAGAGTCTGTCAAACTCTTATCTGTTATTAAACACCAAAAAAGGCAGAAGTGGAGTTTTGGCTCAAGCAATGGAGTACTAACTTTGGGCCAGGTGGGAAAGAAAGACAACTGTTCAGGGACAGGGGCCAGTCTCTAACTTCAAGCCCCAGAACCAGCACAAACTAAACAAACAAGCAAACAAAACCAACCCTAGGTATTTCTTTGGGACTCTCCTAAAAATATGGTGATCCTAGAAGAGGCTGCTTTTGCTGATCATACTCACTGGATCCTGCTTTTTTGGAATCCTTATTGCTATGGAAAACTCAGGACCAGACTAAAGGAATTGATAACCGATTACTGCAACAAGAGAATCATCTCAGGAGTGAAACATCCATCCATAAGACACTTTAAAACCTCCATATATTTGTTCTTTGCAATAGAACATTTTTGAAACAAAGTTACTTCCTTTTGTTCTATACTGGCCTTCAAATGACATATTGTTTCCTTTTGTAATACTCTCAACCAGAACTTTACAGACACGTTTTATATGAGTTAAAGACACACTCAAAAAAGTCAGGGACAGAGTTTCCTCCCAGCCTTGGATCCCTTTTTTGTACAGTAAAAGGAAAGCAATAGTTAACTTGAACTTTGTCATTTCTCTATGTTCAATTCCTCTCCTGGGATCATTTTCCACATCCAGTAACAGTTACTTCCACTTAATTCCAGTAACAATCTATGGTTCATCTCCAGAAAAAAAATGAATGCTTTCTGGCTTCACTGAAATAGCACAAGGACAATTTTGGACATGAGGTAACACATGTTTTAGAGACAACTTAGTAAAGAGAAATGAAATTTAAATTGCTTATAAATACATTATCCATGAGAACATTTTGTTCAAACTTCTTATGTGCTCTGCAAATTAACGTGAATTTTAAATGGGAAGAAGGTTCCCAGATCATTTTTTGTGAGTCTATGTGCTGTGCATTTCCCAAGTGTACATGAGTTAACAGTCAGAGAAACAATAGCAATTATAGGGGAAAAAGAAGTTCTGTGTATATGTATAAGTGTTCAATACAATATAGAAGACTCTACAAATAAGAAAACATTGTGTTTATATACCACATTCTCTTGATCCATTCATCTACTGAGGGGCATCTGGGTTGGTTCCATATCTTATCTATGGTAAATAAGGCTGCAATAAACATAGTTGTGCTGGTAGCTTTAGTGTGGTCTTGTTTGTGAACATTTGGGTAAATGCCCGAAAGTGGGATTGCTGGGTCATAGGGGAGCTCTATGTGTAGTCTTTTGAGGAACCTCCATACTACTTTCCAAAGTGGTTGAACAAGTTTACACGCCCACCAACAATGCAGTAGGGTTCCCTTCTGTCCACATCCCCTCCAGCATCTGTTGTTATTAGAGTTCATTTTTTTAATATAATTTTATTTTATTTGTGAACATACTGTACAGAGGGGTTACAATTACATGGGAAGGATAATGCGTACATTTCTTACCAAGCATTTCAGGCTCCTCCTTTGGTTTACCCTTCACATCCCTTCCCAGCCTCCCCCCTCCCCCCCAATCCCAATCCTTCTCCTTCTCCCCCCTCCCCCTCCCCCCGCACCGACGTTGTAAAGCTCGTTTTGGACATGTCAACTTGTACTTCTCATTGTTGCAACAGGTCACCTGTATCCTTAAACAACTGGTTTTTCCCCATCTGCTCCACAAGTTATACTGACATCAAATATAGTGAAAGCAGGGGTTATACTGTGGGGGAGGGACATACAAAGCAACAAAGAGATAATCTTATAAATGCGTTAGAAACACATGCATGAAAGAAAAAAACCTTAAAATACATATCTAAGGGTTCATTTTCCTGACATCACTTTATCTGACGTTTTCCGCTTGACTCATACATATACTAGATACTGCAAATAAGGGAAACCATGGGACCTATGTTTCTTTGGGCCTGGCTTACTTCACTTAATATAATTTTTTCCTAGTTTTTCCATTTCCTAACAAATGGGGCAATGTCATTTTGTGGTATATATACACAATGTAATTCTATGCCTCCATTAGAAAGAATGACATTGCCCCATTAGTTAGGAAATGGAAAGGCTTGGAAAAAATTATATCAAGTGAAGTAAGCTAGGCCCAAAGAAACATAGGTCCCATGGTTTCCCTTATTTGCAATAACTAGTATATGTCTGAGTCAAGCAGAAAAGATCAGATAAGGTGACGTTAGGGAAATGAACCCTAAGATATGTATTCAAATGTTTTTTTCTTTCATGTGATTGTTTCTAACACATTTATAAGATTATTTCTTTGCTGCTTTGTATGTCCCTCCCACACAGTATAACCCCTGCTTTCACTGTATTTGATGTCGGTATAATTTGTGGAGAGGAAGGGGAGAAATAAATCGTTTAAATAGGGATACAGGTGGACCCATTGCAACAATGAGATGTACAAGTCATTATGTGGAAAACGAACTTTACAACTTTCGGGAGGGTGGGAAAGGAGGATTGGGTGGGGAGGCTGGGGGTGGGGGAGGATAGGAAGGGGTGGGATGGGGAAACAAAGGCGAAGGCTACAATGCTTGATAAGAAATGTACTCATTATTTTGCCCATGTAATTGTAACTCCTCTGTACAGTATTTTCACGATTAAAAAAAGAAAATGTGTAAAAAAAAAAAAAGAAAACATTGAAACAATAAAGCCAAGTCTAGTATGTTGATTTATGGGAGTGATATAGAGAAAGCATTACTCCTTAGTGGAACATGAAGCATGAAGCCACTCCCTTTCTAAATCACGCTTGCTAATCATGTAAATGTGCAAAAAGGAGAATGGAAGAATGATTCTGTTTCCAATGCAAGTCAGATATAGGAGAATAGACTTAACTGGAAAAAAAGAGTCCATCTTGAAAGAACAGGAATTATACTAGCAATGAACCTGGTGGCTAAGATCACATTTCTTTTTCTTTCCTTTTCTTATATATTTTTTTTGTTGTTGTTCATGGCACTTGAAATATGGGAAAGGGTGCTGTTCCTCTGAAACGCAGCCCGATGCTAGAGCTCTTCCATTTGAGCCACAGTGCCACTTCCAGTTTTCTGGTAATTATTGGAGAAAAGAGTCTCCAGGACTTTCCTACCCATGATGGCTTTAAACCCCAATCCTCCGAGCTCACAACAACTTGGTTTATGATCACATATCTAACAATGTACACTCAGGATATGTAATGAATGTGTTCATCTCTTTATATGAATTCTTGAGTTAAAAATCTGGGGCACAGGTTAGACTTTACACTCACAAAAGTGTTTGAAGTTTAAAAGTTGATACTCCTAGAAAAATAAAACCTAAGAATGTAAAGGAGTCTGGGAAGTTCAATTTTCATCCAGCTTGGACAGTATAGGCTTTGAGACACTACCTATATTTAACCAGCCAAAACCTGGAATGCCAGTCAGAGCAAGATTGCTGAATAACAGCTTTAGATTTTTGCATACATACATACAGACATACACATACACACAGAGGCACTTATGGGTGCACACAAAAATACACAAATGAAACAACTCTCAGAATATGTAGAAAAATAGAAAATAGGTCCTGAGTAAGACTAGAATCAAGTGATAATTTTTAATATTAGAAAGACTTCAAGTAAACTTTCCCCCAGAAGTTGAGAATATTACATATTTAGTGACCAGAGATATTCAGAGAGTCAAGCAATCATTATTAACGGGATAGGATCCATGGTGGAAGAATCAGGGAATCCTGCAGGTGCATCTGAAAATGTGCATATCCTGTGTCAAATGTTAAAACATATTTGAAAACAGTACATAAACAGTCTGAGCATTCAGTCTAGTGGATAAGATCATAGGAGAAGTTCAAAATTGCTAGTCCGCTTCTAGATTAAATAAAGAACTATGGCAGGGCAATGTGCTACAAGCGTGGAATTCTAGCACTCAGACAGGAGGTTAGATAGTGGAATTACATAACGATACCTTCCCTGGACCAAGTAGAATAATTTTGTCTCAGTAAAACAAACTAAACAACAAGAAAGGAATACACAGTTAGAAGTTTGGGTTAATTTTTTCATTATGTTCTGAGAAGTCAAGTTTCCTATTGAATGCAACTCATATATATCCTCACTTGTGTTTTAAATGCTCTCATCATTACAGAACATTCCTAGATGCAAAATAGTTCATGATTTCCATCCAAAAATTTGCAAAAGTAAGAAAGCCTCATTCTGTTGGATTCCAAATAAATGTTGAAGGATTACAAAAGCTTAAGTCTGGAGAAATAGCAAAGTTCGTCTAATGTAGGATTTTGTAGACCTTGTTAAATTAGAATTTACATTTAAAATATATTTTTTGGTTTTGTTTGTAATTTCATATCCTATAGGATACTACAATATTCTTTTTAAGTAGAGGGATTAATTGAGAAATTCACAAATGATTCTGGCATTCTATTTGCCTAGTATTCTTTCAAGAGTGTTATAATTAGAACATAGTTAATAGATAATTCCCACAGTTCATGTATACCATGTTAATGTGAATAATCTAGACAGAGTTGCCAACAAATGGATGACATTAATTTATGCATATAGAAAAACCAAATTTTTAAGGGTTTGGTTTAATATGGTATGAAGAGAGTAATTGTGTGACATCTACTTTCTTCTACCAATATGTAACACAGGAAGCCATTTCCTTATTTAAGTGCCACTGTATACATGTAGAAAAATGCTAGGCTTGGGGTTTGTTTTCAGTTTTATTGGTTCATCCTAGAGCTTGAACTCTTAGCCTGGGCAGTGTCTCTGAGCCTGTTTATGATCAAGGCCCATGCCCTACCACTTCAACCTCAGTGCCACTTGAGTCTGGCTTTTGTGGAGAAGTTTTTTGGAGATAAGATTCTAAGAAACCTTCCTGTCTGGATGGGCTTTGAACCATAATTTTCCTGTCTTAGCATCCTGAATATTTATGATAGTTAAAAAAGTATAAATATAAATAATATTTGCAAGTTTTCTGATCTCAAGAATACCAGTGGAGGAAAAATGATGCAGCTCAGTTTATTGTGGTGTTCTTTTCAGAACAAGGAGAGCCTCACATTAGCAGAGGTTTAGTATTTTCTCAAAATAGAGATAAGGTATTCATGATGTGAATTAAGGAATTTTAGGTGCCCCTTACAAGTTGGAAAATGTTGGGCTAGGATGACTTTATGGCAAAAATCTTTAGATTGATGGTCATAGAAATAATAGCTTACTCTGATAAACAATTGCTTACTCTTGAGGAATTAATTATTACACATGCTTCATAGTTTTATCCTCTACCAGAATGTGGCTATTTTTCTGTTGACTTCTTAATCTGTAACACCCCATTGGAAACTGCATCTATTGCAGAATTACATAACATGCAAACAGGTACTGTTTTGAATCTCTCAGGAATGTTGAGAATTTAAAAATGAGTAGTTATTAGTCATGAGAATTTTGAAGAACACATATATTCTTTCCTCTTAAAAACTTACTTACTTTTAAAAATTATGGGTTTCCATAGCACTAAACTGTTTTCTGTTTTAGAATGAGAAAGCACTAAATTTATTCCTGTTTGAAAAATTTGGCAAGTATATTGTGAAAATATTGTCTAGTTGGATAACATTCAAGTTGCTGACCCTCTGATAAAGAAGGGGTAATTAATTCAAATTAGATGCCAAATAGTATTGATTTTTAAAATATTACTACATAAAGAATATTATTTACTGTGCCAATACAGTGAAATTATATTTTACGCAGCTTATTTTTTCAATTTTATTATCAAAGTGATGTACAGTGGGGTTACAGTAATTGTAAGGTATAAATAATAACTTTTCAAATTGTTAACCGTTTCTCATTTTTCTCACAGTTTTCCTTCATCCCTTCACCCCTCACAAGTTGTAATGTACATTCCAACATATTGTCTTGTGAGTATTGCTACTACATTGGTTTGCCTTTTGTCCTTTGTCTCACCATTATGCTTTTCCCCTTCCCTTCACTAATTAAGGTAAATGTATATACAATACAAAATGAAATACAGCAGGGATAAACCATAGGGCGAAAACCCAAAGAAAACAGAAATCACATAGTTCATCAAAAAAAACCACAAATGAAAAAATCTGGTTCCATATCTTGGAATTCATTTTTCTTATCATCAGCTAATATGGTTATATATACACATAACAAAGCCACTGGATACTATATCATGAAAACAGCATGTTAACTTTTTGATGGTAAATGTGGAATTAAGATCGGTGAATTCGCGGTTCTGATAAAGTATTTTCAAGAGTTTTAAAGTTATTACAGGTATATTTTAATTGGTCAAATTTTTAACAACTTAGCCTATTAAGAAAATTTAAAATTGCCTGGAAGAATAGGCTTTCATGCAAAGAAATCCAAGCAGACGTAGTAGAGAGGGAGCAATGTGGATGAAGATGGCTCTTTTTCACACTAAAAAAACAAACCTGAGAAACCTTGATGTAAATCCTTTAGGTTCCCTTGGAATTGTCTTAGCCAGGAACTATATTCTCACTGTTTGAAACAAGGTTGTATTGGAATTTAAATTCAAAGTTCTTAAAAAAATAAGGCATCAAAATTTGTGAATTTACCTTTAATTACCAAACTTTAATTCTTTGAAAAAGATAATTTGAGTCAAAATATTTAGGGAGAAAGTGCCCTTCACAATGAAAGAAGGTGTTGGGATTACACATTTTTGTTTTTAACACTTTCCACAATGTCTTTGGATGTGAAGCATTGAAACACAGAAAAAAATCTGATGGGATACTTCAAACGAATGATTTCACATTTCTAAGTGGCTCACAAAAATAATATCCTTATAAATATGAGATAGTGAAGACTTCTCTTATTACATATGCCAAAAAGTTCAGAAAAGAATTGAGAAAATGGAAAAGTTAATTTAAAAAGTTTTCTTAGAAGACTTAGCGAAGCGTATTGTCTTCAGCAGTGAAGGGAGTCCAAAATTTTTAATATAAATTGTATTAGTATCTTTACTCCCTAAAGTAAGTTTACAGAGCCCATTTGGCTCATTACAATGCAGAACTGATTGAATGAAGACATGAAGATAAATTCCACATCCAAATGAGGCAATTAAAGAGTTTTAAAAGAGAAATAATGAAGATGTAGCAGTGGTGGAGCCCGTATAGTCCTTCAGGTTCACTAGACATGAAGCCAAGAAGCTCTGATTAATTGGAACTCCGACAAGAGCTAAGAGGAGGACATAGAAGCATTGTCCTTTTGTAACAGACACTGTCTTCTAAGGTATGGGTGATTTAACTCGAGTCTCCTCAATAGATCAAGAGAAAAATAATCTATTGAAATAATTTTGCATAGAATAACTTCACTGTTCCTGATATGGTATCTAAGGAGAATCTTAAGAGAGAAGATAAAAGTGCAGTATTCTTTTGTTTCCTATAAGCATGTTGTTAGCAAAATATATCTTTGAGGTTAGACAATTCTGATTGAACCAACAAGTGATGGAGTACTTATTTTTGTTGGAACTTTAGACACAAGAAGTCTTTCAAGGTAAAAGAAAAAAAATATAGCCAAATATTTGTCATCACAGCTTCTTGGACTGTTTTCTGGAGACAAAGTTTTACATTAGATTTCTCCTCATTAACTTAGATGTTGTTTCATGGCAACCAAATGCAAGAGGGAAGTTTAATGGACTCACTTGGCCAATTAAACAGCATGAAAGAAGAAAATGGAAAATAATATTTAATGAATTACTTTGCCATAAGAAAGAAGGAAAAATATAATTCAAAATCAATTGACTTAAAAGAATGAAGAAAGAGTAGTGAAGAGAGATTAGAGAAAATAGTATTGTTTTCTCTCCAGTGGAGTAATGGGATCTTCGTCTTGTTTCTTCCATTCTATCCTCACAAGCTACCAAATGTGTCTCAGGACTGGATTATCCAGTTCAGACAGAAAACTCGTAGAAGAAAGATACTATTTGCAGCAGATGTAGGTGATATATAACCTTAGACAATCTATTTAATTCTGTTCAAAATTATCCCCTATCCCAAATTTCCCTCTTTGAACAGCTTTGTTTGCTTTTCCAAAAACTGCCCTTCATTAACTGATTAAAATTTTGAGAGGTCATATTCATACTCTCTGGAGCTTGCTGATGGTTGTGATTTTTGAGTGTTTTTTGTTTCTTGTTGTGTTTTTTAACTGAATTTTAAAAGATTGTGCAATTGTTTCACAATTAAATATATCTATCTAATTGTCCAATGCTCCTAGATCGGAGTCACTCCTTCCATCATTCTCAACCAACCCTTTCTCCAAGATTTATTTTCAATTTACCACTTCCTTTATCATATGTGTACATTGAGTATTCTAGCTGTACTTGCCCCTTGTTCATTTTTCATTCATTCTATGTCTTTACTATAATTCCTCTCTGGTTGAAACTTCCTGATAGTCATTCTGTTAAACTCTCTATTAATACTTTGAAAGGTTTATATACATTCCATGGACTTTCAATCATGCATATTCTTGAACTGATGTCAGCTTTTATTTCCGTAATTGATTCATCTGCAGCAACAATTTGCAAGACTGGAGACGTGAAGCACCTAAACATGATTTTATTCTCATCCATTTGGAAGATTAATCTTTAGCCAAAAAGAAAGTTAAAAATGGCTTAGAATGTATTCCTAACTACAAATATTTATAAATGGCTTTGTACAATGGTGTGATTCTTTTATTTTACATGGAATAATATTTTCTACTACCTATAAGTTTTGGGAAAAGAAGAAAATTACAATTTATTCCGAGAGAAATATGATAGAAATAGAAGACATATATTATGTTTGTCATATCTCTGATGAGTACCCCTATTCAAGCCTTAATGTTATATTTCTTACTATGTTAGACAAAGGGAAAACTTAAAATAACATATGATAAGGCAACTATTTGTGACTTTTTAAAATGTACCTTATTAAATGATGAAATTTATTAGCTAACATTTGAGTTTGAAATTTAGGAGGCTGATCGATTAAACACAATTCTGGGAGGCCCTTACTGAAAAACACAAATTGTGGGTGGTACTATTTCTATACTTTAATGAATGATTGAACGTGTTTGGCATTAGTGCTGTGTAATAATTCAACTCTATTGTAACTTGCTCCCTGAACTTGAAAAACTTGTAATGTCACTAAGCATCATCAACTTGTCAAATGTTATTTTGGCGAATGTGATTTTTAAAAGTTTATTTGAAAAGGAATACACTTTCAGGAGATTCAATGTAGATTATCATTGGTTTGAGAGTGACATTTTTATACCACAGAACCATGTTGTACTGAAGTCCGAGTGTTTTGAAGCACTCCTTAGTGCTTCAAATGTTTTTCTGAATTACATTTGACCTCTAAGTAAGTTTTCTGGTCTTTGGTAGACCAATTATGGATCTATCCTTCCAGGAACTATTTTTTGGCCCACTTATGTTGGAATAAAATCTTTCATTAATCATAGGGGAGGGGTGTTAAATATAAGCTTATGACACTTTGTGAACTTGTTCACTCATATGGGCTGGTCATCTATAAATTGAATGTTAGAATTACAGTACTTTCTCTGAAATTTTGTCTTCTCATCCTTCATTTTAAGTTGCCTTGCATTTCACAATTGCTTACTGCATCTCAAGGAATTGGGGCCCTGAAATATAGGAAATGAGAAATTGAGATGGGTCTTGAATTACTTTGTTGTTGACATGTTGCATGGGCCTTGGTGAGAAGTCTTGCTCCTGGCATCTGATGATGCAGGTAACTGGGACCTGGGAACATAGGACCCATAGGTACTGAAGAGGAATAATGTGTTTTAGACATCTTAGCAAAATTTGGGTATAATCAGTAGGAATGCTTCAGAAATATGGAGAAAAACATTTTGGGACAAGCGATTTAAAGCAATAAACAGAGCAGCAGAGCAAAATCCATTATAAATTAGAGGGAAACATTGTTTTTTTGCCATGTGTATTCAGAAGACCAAGAACAGAATATATCACAAGGTTATACTAAAGATATTGCATTGATACTTTTTAAATTCTAATATATATTTTAAACCTAATTATTTTTATTTCAATTCTATTTATTGGAATAAATAAATATCAATTTATTTGTAAAATTATCAACTAATTCTAGTAAGTTTCACTGTGTGAAATATAAAATCAGCACATATGAATATAAAATATATAACTATATATACTATAATTAAAAGGCACACGTTTTGCATTGTTCTGTTGTAGTTACTGTATCAAAGGCAAATCTGTTTTAAAGTATTAATCCATTATCTCTACCTCAGTGTTTGATAGAGTTAGAGCTAAAGCTTTAACATTTGTAGATTTACAGCATGGAGGCAATAGGAAACACTGTGATTAAAGCATTATCATTTTAATGCCTAATAACGAGGAGAAACATATGGACTTCTCCTGCAACTATGAAAATATTTGATGATAAAAAGGCAGTAGTGTAAGTTCCTGCCTGGTTGGATGGTAGACAGGCCAGGACATTAAGTAATCATGCATACCAAAATTTTTTTCACCTTCTTGGCTTCAGCTACTTTTGAAATGGAAGGTATAATAAACCATTATATTTTGATAAAATACCTTCTAGTCTGAACAGTTCTGTTTGAACTGTTCATCTCTCTATCATCCCTTGTAAACAAGATTAGTTTTGTTCCAGTAAAACAATCTATGCTGTCAGCGTAAGATATTCTGGTTGGTCTGTTCCCACATGGAAGAAGTATAAAGGCTGAGGTAGACATTTGTGCCAGTAACACATCATTTGGGAAAATGTCAGCTGAAGAAGTTTAGAAGTAGATCTTAAGCAACGCTTACTTTGAATCCATTAGGTCCACAGAGCTAACAGAGTTGGATAAATAAGTACTTGAAAAAGCCATCACCTTTGGACTTATCAATAAATAATTGAGAGTACAATCAAATTCCAAATCAAAAAATTTAAGATAGTCATTGACAAAAAAAAATTGCAAATGTGAGCAATAGATTGATCAATATCAACATTATGCAAACATAGAATATAGAATATTTTAAAATATACTTTTTCAGACAAGCACCAGAAATATTTTATTTTCTGTACTACTCATTTCAACAGGTAAGTTAAAATTATTTCTGATTGAAAATCACAATCTCTGAAGAAATCATTATACATGTATACAAAAACTACTGAATACATTTTGACATACAATGCAGGGAATTCACTTTAAAGAATTCCGCGGAATCCATGAATTTTTACAGTAAAATATTGGTGTTGGCAGGCACTCATGCCTATAATCCTAGCTACACAAGAGGCTGAGATCTGAGGATCATGGTTCAAATCCAGCCTGGGAAGGAAAGTCTGTGGTACTCTTCAATAAACCTCTAGAAAACTGGAAGTAGAGCTGTGGCTCAATTGGTAGAGCTCTCACCTTGAGCTGAAGAGCACAAGGATAGCTCCCAGGCCCAGAGTTCAAACCCCATGACCGACCAAAAAAAAAAAAAAAAGATATTGCTCTTATTTGGATTGTGAAAATATTTTGTAGGGACACAAAAGATGGAATTGCATTTTTGAAATTTAAGAAACGTAACCCGACCATTAGGACTTAGGTGAACAATTTGTACAGCCTTCCACAACTTCATAGAGGTAGTGATACATAATTATTCTTTTGGCAATATCAAATGCAGTTTCTTCTATGTTGTTCTTCATGCCTGGTTTTATATAATGGTTCAACAAAAGGAGATCCAGCATATCTTTACTATCTCAATTCTCAGCAGCAAGATGTAAGGGGGCCAAGAGGCCTTT
The DNA here is from genome assembly GCF_019054845.1 of Dipodomys spectabilis. NCBI lineage: Eukaryota > Metazoa > Chordata > Mammalia > Rodentia > Heteromyidae > Dipodomys > Dipodomys spectabilis. Next base: position 2,694,550 of record NW_024870951.1, read on the forward strand.
AGTTTGGGCATTGGTTTCTGTATCATGATGAAGTAAGAAAGAAGCCACTCTAATATTATTCCACATATATGCACATATATGTGCAGGGGTGTCCAGTCATCTACAGTTATTGCATGTGCCGTTTGAGACACCAACTCACTGACAATGTGTAAGTGTCCACTGTAGGCTTCTCGATGAGGACGGATCCCTACTATTCACATGAGTGGCCTTTTGGGAAAGAAATCACTGCACTGTAGTGAGCCGAATATTTTTGGCAGCCCAATGAAGAAATTTGCTTGGATCCTTCTCCACTTTTTTTCTTGCAATTGATATCATTCCTTACTTTTTTATATTGTTCCTCATATTCCTAAGAATTGCCAAACCAGAGACTTTGAGTGCCAGTGGGAATGAGGTGTCCATGTATTTCCCTAATAGTTCACATTGGTTGAACTGGTCAGAAATATCCAGTGAATTTTCTGCATCTGTTTATTCACCATTTCTCTTTTTCCAATTTTACTATTCGAAATTATTCTAACTGGAGAGCAGGGAATTGATGGAGAGCAGAGGAAAGATGTTCTTCCGCATTCAAATGTATACACTGAAAATGAGGACAAGTGATGTCTTCATGTGAAGCTTATTCTAGGAATGAGAAAATAGGAAATAACGCCTTCTATATAAATGATTTGGGAAATGGCAGAGCAAAAAGTGAAAAGCTGCAACCAAAAATATGAAAGCAAAATAAATTAGGATAATTATTGGGCAATCATATTATCTATGAGAACCAAGAAAGGGAGAGACAAAGAGAGAGACAGATGAGTAATGACCTTGCTTGCCACAAAATCCATTCCTCTGATCAATTAATAGAGCAAACAAAATACTATTTTTTTAAAAAGATGTGAGTTCAGGAAGATGGCAGACGAGAAGCTGGAAGCTAAACAAGCTCTCACATAGAAAGCAGTTTTAGAGTTACAGTGAAGAGTTCTAAGCCAGAGAATCACACCAAGTGTGCCTTCACGGACAAAGAGTAAGGCCAGAGAGAGAAAACACAGGCAAGGCGACAGCTCTGAGCATTTGCCAGCAGCTGCTGCGGAGGCGGCAGCGGTGGTGGTGGCGACTACAGCCGCCACACCTGAATCACAGAGAGTCCGGGACGAAGGAGCCATACCCGGCAGGTGAGCGGATTCCACTAAACACCAGCAAGAACCGACAAGGAGAAGAAAAATTCATCCCACAGTATGCAGACCAGAGAAGACCCAAGAACCAAGTTTCGGCATGAGTAGAAGCCTAACATCCTCACTCCTTCTCAGGGAACAGAGGAGGGAAGACCACCCTCCCCCCCCCCCCCATCAGTACCGGAAATCACCATCTTGGACACCGACAAAGCTTGGTGGAGCTGCTAGCTCCAATTCAGGCATTGGAATAAATCTAGAGTCATCTAGCAGGTCACAAGAGCCTAAATGACCTGCCAGACTCAGCTCCACCCAGGGAAAAGTCACCCACCTCGGGCACCAGCCCTAGGAGTGGCTTTCTCCACCAGGTAATCAAAGAAAGAGGCTACCCCTCCCTTTAGCAGCCTGGACAATCAATTGAAATTCAGTAAACAGAAACCCTGAGAGTGGCTCCAGGCTGGGCTCTGTGATTTTCTCACAAACCAGCCCCCGGGAAAAGCTACTGTTTACTGAAAGGCCTCAACTCTACCCGGAACCTAGACTCATCACAGCATCTCCAAAATCGAGGAAAAAGCAGATCTCCCTCCCATTGAACTAACCTGGGAGGAGGATCGCAAAACATTGGGGAAAACAGAGCATTTTTCTGCCTATTCAAAGAAACTGAATTAAGTAACCAACCAAGCCACAGGAACACAACCAGACCAGAGACTCCAACAAGAGGCTGGTTAGAGACACAAGGGAGATACCGGATTTTTCCCAACCCTCACAAAAAATAATTTTTTGTTTACCTTTTTTAAAAAAATTTTTTTTCTAATTTTTTTTTAATCTTTAATTTTTACCTTTTTTGAAAAAAATTTTTTCTAGTAATTTTTTCCTCTTAGAATTTTATTGTAGGGGTATAAGTTTGTGTGTGTTTTTCTTTATTTTTGTTTTTGTTTTGTTTTGTATTTGCTTAGCTCTACTGAACTTCTGATCTTTTTTCTTTGTTTCTTATCCTTTTTACCTGTTCTTCTCTTTCGTTCTTCTTTACGTGACTTAATTGCTGTTCTGCATATCCTCAGATAAACCCACAGTGGATTATTAGACCTTATTCCCCATTGTGTACACACTTAATAGACAAATTTATTACTCAATTTAAAACCTTTTAGACTTAAATTCCTTAATAGCAGTACTACCTCGTTATACCTATATAATATTTTAAGTATTTTTATTTTTAAGTTTTTCACATCATCTTTATATCCCTCCCCCTCTCTCATTATATTCATGTTCTTGGATAGTTTGTTTTTCAATCTTAATAATATTTTTTAATTTTTACCTTTCTATTTTTTTCTGGTCTCTTTTGGTTGCCTTTTTCTTTCTTCTTTTTTTTCTCTCCCTCTACTTTCATCCTATCCAACCTATTTCCTGCTTTGAGATTAGGATATAGTTAACACTCCCTGTGCTTTCCCACATCACTCTATTCCTATTTTTTACCCACATCTCTTCCTAACCCTAATAATTTCTGGTTTACCAAATTCTTCTATGGGGTTCGTAGCACATTAATATACAGTTGTCTGATCTTGAATAGATGTATCTGATGAACTAAATTATATCTGCAGACTATTGACTGTGAAAATACAGACTTTGGTTGATGCTTGCCTTAAGGTAGTGTTCTAGCACAAAACTGGTGTTAATTTCATCCAAAATGGGCAGAGTAAGCTGGAAAAACACAAGAAAAATGGCAAGTCCAGTATCTCAACTCCCACTCATGATAACCAGGGGACAGAACAGATAATGAATAATGCAGAGGAGAGTTCCCAAATAGTTCTACAAACACTGCTGGCAAACATGATAAATGAAAAGATTGAAATCATACAAAGGACTCTTTATGAGTGTGATAGGGAGAGAGAGGAGGCAATTCAAAAGTTTATACAGGAATATCATGAGCGTGAGGAAGCTACTCAAAAACTGAAGCAGGATTTGCATGAGCAGCTTGAGAATACACAAAGAGAAAGGCAGGAATTGCATGAGCAGGCTGAGAACACTCAAAGAGAACTACTGGAATCTCACGAAGAGGAGAAAGCTAAGCAAAGAGTAATACAGGAATTGAGAGAGCAGGATGAGAATACACAAACATCACTAAAGGCATTCATGGTATCCATTAACAAAGAGCTGAAAGAAGTCAGGGAGACCATCAAGGGAATCGTGAATGGAAACCAACAGAAGGAATGGGAGTCCAAGGAAACCATAAACAATCAACTAAGTGATTTGAGAACAAACACTGAACACCAAATTAAGGAAGTAAAGAAGTTCATACAAGATCTAAAACAAAGCAACAAGAATTTGAAGCCATGAAAGCTGAAAAAATAAAAGGAAAAGAAATAAAAAAACAAAGTAGAATGTATTGACAGCAGGTTAGACCATGCAGAAGATCGAATCTTGGGGATTGAAGACACCCTGGACATTACAGAGAAAGAACATACAACCATCCAAGACAAGTCCAAGAAATATGAGAGATCTATCCATCACTTGGAAGACACCACCAGAAGGCCTAATCTAAGGATAATGTATAGAGGAGCACCTAGAAACAGAAGTTAATGGTCTAGAAAAATTTGTTTAAGAGGATAGTAGCAGAGAACTTCCCAAAGATGAAAAAAAATAGGCATATTCAAATACAAAAAGCTTTTAGAACTCCAAATAGAACAGACCAGAATAGGACATCCAACCATCACATAATAATCCACACAGGATCAACTCAGACCAAGGAAAAGATCCTTAAAGTTGTCAAGGAGAAAAGATTAATCACCTATAAAGGGAAATCAATTAGAATCACCTCAGATTTCTCAACAGAGACAATCAAAGCAAGAAGAGCCTGGAATGACGTATGCCGTGCACTACAAACAAATATCAACCAAGAATACTGTACCCAGCTAAACACTACTATCTAACTGAAGGCCAAATAAAAACCTTCCATGACAAAGAAAAATTGAAACAATGAATCTCCACCAAACCAGCCCTACAAAACATTCTTAAAGACGTCCTACACATAGAAAACCAACAAGACCACAATAAAGGCCAAGAAACTGCACCCAAACTGAGAATCCAAGAACCATAGGAAGAACTCAGTTTTCCCAGCCCCAAGAAGGTGGATAACATGGCAGGAACTCCCAAATACCTCTCAGTCCTATCTCTTAACATTAACGGACTTAACTCTCCAATTAAGCGACATTGACTGTCTAGTTGGATTAAAAAACAAGATCCTTCTATCTGCTGCCTTCAGGAGTCACATCTTGCCCCTAAAAACGAACACATTTTCAATGTTAAAGGCTGGAACAAAATCTACCAAGCAAACGGCCCCCATAAACAGCCAGGAGCTGCAATCCTAATATCAGATAAAATAGACTTCAAATTAAAATTTGTGAGAAGAGATAAAGAAGGTCGCTACATACTAATTAAGGGATCTCTCTTTCAGGAGGATATTACAATTCTAAATATCTATTCGCAAAACAACGGAACACCCAAATTTATCCAAGAAACACTACTTTCCCTCAAATCCCACAGAAATACAAAGAAGTTAATTGTTGGGGATTTTAACACACCACTCTCCCCACAAGCTAGATCAACTTGGCAAAAACCTAACAGAGAAACCGCAGATCTAAACAACTGCATGGATCAACTGGATTTAACAGACATCTACCGAATATTTCACCCAGCAGCATCAGAATACACGTTTTTCTCAGCAGCACAAGGAAATTTTTCTAAAATAGACCACATTTTATGCCACAAATTAAACTTGTCCAAATTCAGAAACATTGAAGTTATACCTTGCATTTTCTCAGACCACAAGGTAATAAAATTAGAACTCAAGCCCAAAAGCCACCAACAAACTCTGGTAACACATGGAGGCTAAACAACACACTGCTGAATCTCAAGTTGGTCAAGGAAGAGATTAGAAATGAAATTGAAATGTTCATGCTATTCAACAAAAATGAGCACACAAATTACCAGCTTCTCTGGGAGAGAGCCAAGGCAGTACTCAGAGGCAAGTTTATAGTTCTGAGTTCCTACATCAACAAATTGGAGAGATCTGAAACCAACAATTTAATGAGACATCTGAACCTCTTTGAAATAGAGCAGCAAGATAAAGCCCAATCCAATAGATGGAAAGAAATAATTAAAATTAAATAACAATTAAATGTATTAGAATATAAAAAACTATAGAAAGAATCAAGAAAACAAAGAGTTGGTTCTTTGAAAAAGTTAACAAAATTGACAGACCCTTAGCAAATCTTATCAGAAAAAGAAGAGAATACACCCAAATAAATAAACTCAGAGATAAGAATGGAAACATCACCATGGAAACAGCCAAGATTCAAAACATTTTAAGGGAATACTTCTCAAAACTTTATGCAAATAAGTTTGAGAACTTGGCAGAAATGGACCTTTTCCTAGCAAATATTGACATGCTAAAACTAAACCAAGATGAGTTAAACAATCTTAACAGGCCCATATCAAGCATAGAAATAGAAACAGCAATAAGAGACCTTCCAGCTAAGAAAAGTCCAGGACCAGATGGTTTTACAGTCGAATTCTACAAGGCCTTCAAAGCTGAGCTCACACCAATGCTCCTCCAACTCTTCAATGAAATTGAAAGAGAAAGTTCACTACCGAACACATTCTTTGAAGCCATCATAACCCTCATCCCAAAACAGGCAGGGACTCATCAAAGAAAGAGAACTATAGACCCATTTCTTTGATGAATATTGATGCAAAATTTCTCAACAAAATTTTGGCCAATGTACTTCAACAATTCATCCAAAAAATCAAACACCATGATCAAACAGGATTCATTGCAGGGATGCAAAGCTGGTTCAATATACCAAATCAAATATTATTATTCATCACATCAACAGTAGCAAGGATAAGAACCAAATGGTTATCTCAATAGATGCAGAAAAAGCATTCGAAAAGATCCAACATCCCTTTATGATGAAGGATTTGGAAAAATTAGGAATCCATGGAACATTCCTCAATACAATAAAGGCTGTATATGACAAACCTACAGCCAGCATTATACTTAATGGTGAAAACCTAAAGCCATTTCCTCTTAACTCAGGAACAAGACAAGGATGTCCACTCTCTCTACTTCTCTTCAACCTAGTACTAGAATGTGTAGCTACAGCAATAAGACAAGATGCAGACATAAAGGGGATCCAAATAGGGAAAGAAGAAATAAAACTCTCCCTCTTTGCAGATGACATGATCTTGTATTTAAAGAAGCCCATAGACTCCACTCCCAAATTACTCAAGCTTATTCAAAATTTTGGCAAAGTAGCAGGGTATGAAATTAACCCTCAAAAATCAATGTCTTTTCTGTATGCCAACAATGAGAAAAGTGGGGCTGAAATTAGGAAAGCAACTCCATTTGTAATAGCCCCACAAAAAAATAAAATATCTAGGAATTAACTTAACCAAAGAAGTGAAGGACCTCTATGATGAAAACTTTAAAATCTTGAAAAAGGAAATCAAAACAGAACTTAGAAAATGGGAAAAACTACCATGCTCCTGGATTGGAAAGATCAACATTGTGAAAATGGCAATACTTCCCAATGCTATGTACTAACTCAATGCGATACTTATCAAAATTCCAACCTCATTCTTCAAGGAAATAGAAGAGGCAATCCAAAAATTCTTATGGAACAATAAAAGACCCCGAATAGCAAAAACGCTCCTCAACGGAAAGAACCCTGCTGGAGGAATATCAATACCAAATTTCAAACTCTTCTAGAAAGCCATAGTAATCAAAACAGCTTGGTTCTGGTACAAGAACAGACCTCAGGACCAATGGAATCGAACTGAAAACCCAAAAATGATCCTACAGACCTATAGCCATCTAATATTTGATAAGGGAGCTAAAAAAAATAGAATGGAAGAAAGACAGCCTCTTCAGTAAATGGTGCTGGCAAAATTAGTTAACTACTTGTAGAAAACTAAAGCTAGGATCCTTATATATCACCCTGCACCAGAATCAACACCAAATGGATCAAAGACCTCAGAGTCAAAGCAGACACCCTGATAATATTACAGGATGGAATAGGAGAAACCCTAGGTCTCCTTGGCGCAGGCTGAAATTTTCTTAATAGGGACCAAGAAACACAACAAATCAAAGAAAGGTTGGACAAATGAGACTGCATGAAGTTGCAGAGCTTCTGCATGGCAAAGGACATAGCTAGCAAGATCAATAGAAAGCCCATGGATTGGGAGAAGATCTTCACTAGCCATACAACAGACAATGGTCTCCTATTTAAAATATATTTGGAGTTCAAATAATTAAATCCCCCAACAACAAATCCTCAAAGAAACAACTGCCCAATAAATATGTTGTCTAATGACTTAAAGAGAAACTTCTCTGAAGAAGAAATAAGGATGGCCAATAGACACATGAAGAAATGCTCAATTTCCCTAGGCATAAAAGAAATGCAAATCAAAACAACATTGAGATACCACCTCACCCCAGTTAGAATGGCATAAATCAAGAACTCTAATAACAACAGATGCTGGAGTGGATGTGGACAGAAGGGGACCTTCCTTCATTGTTGGTGGGAATGTAAACTTGTTCAACCACTTTGGAAAGTAGTATGGAGGTTCTTCAAATGACTCCACATAGAGCTCACCTATGACCCAGCAGTCCCACTTTTGGGCATTTACCCAAATGTTTACAAACAAGACCACACTAAAGCTACCAGCACAACTATGTTTATTGCAGCATTATTTACCCAAGCTAAGATCTGGAAAAAACTCAGATGGCCCTCAGTAGATGAATGGATCAAGAAAATGTGATATATATACACAATGGAATTCTATGCCTCCATCAGAAAGAATGACATTGCCCCATTTGTTTGGAAATGGAAAGACTTGGACAAAATTATATTAAGTGAAGTAAGCCAAGCCAAGCTGAGAAGGTCAGATAAGGTGATGTTAGGAAAATGAACCCTAAGATATCTATTTTAAATGTGTTTTTTTCTTTCATGCATTTGTTTCTAACGCAATTTTAAGATTATTTCTTTGTTGCTTTGTAAGCCCCTCCCCCACAGTATAACCTCTGCTTTCCTGTATTTGATGTCGGTATAATGTGTGGAGCGGAAGGGAAAACAGGTCGTTTAAATAAGGATACAGGTGGACCTGTTGCAACAATAAGAAGTACAAGTTATCATGTCAAACGAACTTTACAATTTGGGAGACTGGAAGGTTGGATGGGGGGGAGAGAGGATGGGAATGGATGGGAAGGGTAAGCAAAGGAGGAGGCTACAATGCTTCATAAGAAATGTACTCACTATCTTGCCCATGTTTTTGTAACAAACTATTCAGAGAAGAACATGAATATAATGAGAGAAGGGGAGGGATATAAAGAGATGTGAAAAACTTAAAAATAAAAATACTTAAAATATTATATAAGTATAAAGAGGTAGTACTGCTATATAGGAATTTAAGTCTAAGAGGTTTTGAATTGAGTAATAAATTGTGGATTAAGTGTGTACACAATGGGGGATAAGGTCTAAAAATGGACTACGGGTTTATCTGAGGATGTGCAGAAAAGCAATTAAGTCTCATAATGAAGAACGAAAGAGAAGAACAGATGAAAAGGATAAGCAAGAAAGAAAAGAGATCAGAAGTTCAGTAGAGCTAAACAAAAAACAAAACAAAAAAAAACAAAAAAAGAAAAACACACAGACACTTATACCCCTAAAATAAAATTCTAAAAGGAAAAGAAAAATTACTAGAAAACAATTTTTTTTCCACAAAAGGTAAAAAAGATTAAAAAAAAATTTTAGAAAAATTTTTTTTCTATAAATGTTACAACAAAAAAAAATTCTTTTATTTTTTTGGTGCGGTGGGAATAATCCTGGGTCTCCCTTGTGTCCATAACCAGCCTCTTGTTGGAGTCTCTGGTCTGCTTGTGTTCCTGTGGCTTGGTTCGTTACTTAAGTCAGTTTCTTTGAACAGGCAGAAAAATGCTCTGTGATCCTTCTCCCAGATTAGTTCAATGGAAGGGAGATCTGCTTTGAGTATCACAAAAGTGGGAGATGGCTTTTTCCTCGAGTTTGGAGACGCTGTGATGAGGCTAGGTTCTGGGCAGAGTTGAGGCCTTTCAGCAAACAGTAGTTTTTCCCAGGGGCTGGTTTGTGAGAAACTCACAGAGCCCAACCTGGAGCCACTCTCAGGGTTTCTGTTTACTGAATTTCAATTGATTGTCCAGGCTGCTAAAGGGAGGGGTAGCCTCTGGCTTTGATTACCAGGTGGAGAAAGCCACTCCTAGGGCTGGTGCCCGAGGTGGGTGACTTTTCCCTGGGTGGAGCTGAGTCTGGCAGGTCATTTTAGGCTCTTGTGACCTGTTAGATGACTCTAGATTTATTCCAAGGCCTGAGTTGGAGCTAGCAGCTCCGACGAGCTTTGTCGGTATCCAAGATGGTGATCTCCAGTTCTGTGGGTGGGGAGGGGTGGCCTTCCCTCCTCTGTTCCCTGAGAAGGAGTGAGGATTTAGGCTTCTACTCCTGCCTAGTCTTGGTTCCTGGGTCGTCTCTGGTCTGCGAACTGCAGGATGAATTGGTCTTCTTGTCGGATCTTGTTGGTGTTGAGTAGAATTCGCTCCCCTGCCACGTCTGGCTCCTTCTTCCCAGACTCTCTGTGATTCAAGTATGGCGGCTGCAGTTGCCGCTGCCACCACTGCCATAGCCGCGGAGGCTGTTGGCAATTGCTCAGGGCTGTCTCCTTGCCTGTATTTTCTCTCTCTGGCCTAATTCTCTGTCCTGTGAAGCCACACGTGGTGTGATTCTCTGGCTTAGGACTGTTCACTGTAACTCTAAAACTGCTTTCTATGCGAGAGCTTGTTTTGCCTCCAACTTTTCCTCTGCCATTTCCTGCAACTCCGCATATAGGCTTTTTTATGAATCATTTTATGAAAACCCAGTTTTTATGAAAGTAAATGGAATAGAATAAAAGAATGTAAGTGAAATGGGTAAGCTAATTATTAGTATAACTTTGTTTTCTATTAACAGTCCATTGAATGTACATGATGCAGTTCAATTATTTCCTTTGTGTCTCTAACTTCAGTTAGTTTTAGAAACTTTATAGTTATGAGTGAATGTTTAGTATAAATAAAGATCTTTTTAAATGATTAGAATTAACCTTTTGTTTTGTGTCCTACTCCCAAGAAAATGAGTTATTTTTAAGTGTTAATAATTTATCATTATCATTATCATAGGGAATCATTATTATCCTAGGGAATTAAAAAATGCAGTATTATTGATGTCTTTTTAAACCAATTGTATTCACAAGTTGGAGACTCTTTAATACATACTTACATCTTGGTTTCTATGATTTTTAACCTCTCGATCCTAACATTAATGATAGGTCAGACTGCATTTTTGGGTATATGAAAGGTAAAATATTTAACTGGGGTCAAAAGTGATTTTTATATCAGTCTTTCTTTAATAACATTTTTTTAAATTTAATTTTTTTGTGAACATACTGTACAGAGGGGTTACAATTACATGGGCAGGATAATGCGTACATTTCTTATCAAGCATTGCAGTCTCCTCCTTTGTTTACCCTTCACATCCCTTCTCAGCTTCCTCCCTATCCCCCCACCCAATCCTCCCCCTTCCCCCCCAACGTTGTAAAGCTCGTTTTCGACATGACAATTTGTACTTCTCATAGTTGCAACAGCTCCACCTGTATTTAATAACATTTTAAACTAGTAAATTTCTCTCAAAATGTTGGGTATAAAAAGCAATCAAAATACTTCTAATGGTAAAAAATTTAGGTGAGCTACAATATGGAAAAGATTGCTCCAAAAGACCTGCAGTCTTTTTCTATCAGGAATTGGGCAGGTCATTCTTTCAGTAAGACTGTGTTAACCAGAGATGGGGTCCCCTGGCAGTGCAGTGTAGAGTGAAGGGCTAAAATATGATTTCTACTATTTTGAGCTAGAAATCAAGAATGTTATAGTTTAGCAGTTCCTTTAACCAGAGAGGTATAAATTGATTATGAATTTGGAGTTTTCATATTTCAGTTACTTATTTTCTTTTATTTGTTGTTGTTGGTCATGGGGCTTGACCTCTGGGCTTGGGTGCGGTCCCTGCACTCTTCCACTGAAGGTGAGCGCTCTACCACTTGGACCACAGTGCCACTTCCAGTTTACTAGTGGTTTATTAGAGATAAGAGTCTCACAGTCTGTCCTGCCCGAGCTGGCTTTGAACCACAATCCTCATATCTCAGCCTCCTGAGTAGCTAGCATTATAGGCGTGAGCCACTGTTGTCCGGCTTAGTTACCTATTTTCTAACAAAGACAAAGTGAAATATTATTAGAGTGTGCACAATAATTTTGGGAAATTTTCCTAGAATTAGTAGACTGAGTGCTGGTATTTAGTTATAAAATAGAATGAGGTTATTTGATATAGTGGGAATGGACCGCAGGCCAACACTTACCATGTGTGCAATGTTGTACTAGTAATTCCAATTCTGAAGACTTAAATATCATCATCTTAGAATTAAAAATAGAAGTAGTATAGAAGTAGTTCCACTTTATGGAATTATTGTGAGGATTAAATTAGATACCAAAGGTAAAGTACTTGGAAAAACAATCAGAGTTTGATATTTTCTAATTGTTACTTTATCATATGATGTATTCTAATATTTTTATTGTGATTTATATATTGTGTCTATTTAGGATATGCAAATTGATATATTGATATTCATTGCGTTGTTCCCTTTTCTGTCATTACGAGGATAATACCTGCAAAGAAAATTTCTCAGAAGGAAATTATCATATTGACTCATGGTTTTAGATCAAATGTCTCCATTGTTTTTAATTGTATTTTTATTAAATAGTTGTATGAAGGGTTTTCCATTCAAGGAATCAGTTTATAAGTACGATGGATCTTTACATAACTTTCTCATATCCTTCCAAACCTCACCCCAATTTCATTTTTGCTAGTTTCATACTATCTGCATTGAATATTATGGCTTCACTCTCTACTTCCATAAGTCTCTTTATTCCTTCCCATTGACTTCCTCTCAGAATTTCCAAGTGATAGTTTCTTGGTATTCATTTTGTTGGATTAAAAGTTCAAATTTATAAGAAATTACACCTTTTAAATACTCCTCTACAAATAGCATGCTTTGATTAATACTGTTGTTTAACTTGCATAAAATTCTGGCTTCCAAATACGCGTCCTTTGTGTGTCTGGCTCTGACGTCGTTTACTTAACATAATTTTAGATCTATCCATTTCTTTGCAAATGCTGTAACGGTCTTTATAATGGATGGGTGCAATCCAATTGTGTATATGGGCAACACTTTCCCAACCATCCCTACGCTAAAGGGCATCTGGGCTGTTTCCATAAGTTCTCTACGGTGAATAGTGCAGTAGAGAACATGATTGTGAGACTGATTTTACTATAACCTTTTGGAAGAATTCACCACTATTTTTCTGGGAGCAATCCTCTAGCCAATTTTCCAGAATAAGTACATCCATTCCTTCATCTCCATCACAACGTTTTTCAAGTCCTCAAAAACACACTACCCCCTACAGGTTTCAACCAGCTAAAACCCCACTGTGCCCATATTCTTGTTGTTGTTGTTGTTGTTTCTGTCTGGTCTAGGGGCCTGAATTCTGGGCCTGGGTGCTGTCTCTCAGCTTTTCTGCTCAAGGCTAGAGATCTACCACTGGAGCCACCATGCCACTTCCAGCTTTCTTCTTTTTGCTTATGTGGTGCTGAGGAATCAAACCCAGGGCCTCATGCATGCAAGGCAAGAGCTCTACCACTGAGCAACTTTCCCAGCCTCAATGAGCCTATATTCTTTTAATACATTTTCTCATAATTTTACACATAATTTAGTGAGAATCTTCTATGTACTTTTCTAATGTGGGAATGAGGGATAAGACAATAGAGTAAAAGTAAGAGATATGGAATTCAATTAGCTATTATATTTAAAATAATTTTCAGCTCTCATACCCTTACTTACTATTATTTTAATCTTTATTTGATTACTTCACCTATCCCCTAAATTATAACATGTGATTTAAATACAAAGGCAAAAAAGTGTGGTTTGACTTTGACACTCATGTGTGAGGATGCACAATATGGAAAAATAAAGGGATTGGAATTAATAGCCATTATCCATTTTGTTAAATGGTTTCCTCAATCTGATTCTCACAATTCATATTTCACTCAACAACAAGAAACGTGACTATTCCCTTTGCTTTGCTCCTCATTAAACTTGTTTCCATGTTATTTTGTAATGAAGGATGATTTCATAAACCTACTTTAGATACAAAAATACATTAAAATATTTCTGTATGTATGCATTGATATAAATATACACACATATATTATAAAGGTTATAATGATAAATGATAACTTCTGTAAGTGTACAATTTACTAAATTATTAATAACATAAATGGCTCAGGCATGGAATCCTGGTTACTCAGGAGGCTGAGATCTGATGATCATGGTTTGAAGCCATCCTGGGCAGGAAAGTCCATGAGCCTCTTATCTCCAAACAACCAACAGAAAATCAGTACTGGAACTCTGGCTCAAAGTAGTAGAGTGATAGCCTTGAGAAAAAAGACTCAGAGATATCACCCAGGCTCTTAGAGCTAAAATCTACCCCTAAAAAGTATTTAATTTACACCTTTGTAAGAAGAGTATTTCCTTCACCCAAATGCACATCCATGCTCATTTTTAAGGTAACTGTTGTGTCTGGAGTAGCACATAATATTATCACTTAAGTACAAAGCATTGCAAAATGGGTAAACTCTATCTCTCTCATGGATTTTTCTCTACTCAAATATTCAAATCTTGCAATTATTCCCATTATTTAAAGTCATAGCTTTTTTTCTTTAATACCCATAATATTAGAATTTGAATTGAGTGTCTTGTGTCTCCTAAACGGATGTTCTTACCACTTTGGCATGCCCCCAGCCCTAAATTATCCTGATTAACTTTCAGATAGAATTTCGCTTCTTACTTGTGTATGATCATGGGCTCAGTCTACTTCATGTTATTCTTCCTGGAATTTAGAATAACAGGTGCCTGGCATTGTGTACAGATCTTTCTGTCCAGTCTGAGCTTTAACCACTATCCTCACAACAGTAGACTCCCGTGTAGTCAAGATTTTCATAAGCTTGTCATAGCTATTTTTAAAAAACCTTTGCATTTCCTGCAGGTTCTTGAGTACTGAGTTAATTTGTGTTTTCTTGGGTTGTTTTGTTTCTTTTGAATGTATGTGTTGAATTGTTCCTCATATTTCCTTTTATTTCTTTCCCTCAAGTTCTTACCTATAGTGTTGAGAAACCAAATCTTCTTTCTCAAGATAGTCAAGGTAAACAATAATTATTCCGAAACAATTCCAGTAATATTTAAACACCTTCAGGAATTTCGAGAAGATGGCGGAGGAGAACCTGGTGGCTAAACAAGCTCTCGCATAGAAAGCAGTTCTAGTGCTTCAGTGAACAGTCCTAGGCACACCAAGTGTGCCATCACAGTACAGACAGTTTGGCCAGAGAGGGAAAATCCAGGTAATGAGACAGATCTGAGCATTTTCCAGCAGCCATTGCTGCGGTGGCTGTGGCAGCTGTGGTGGTGTCCATAGCCACCATACCTACAACCCAGAGAGTCTGGGACAAATGTGCCAGATGCAGCGGGCGGGCAGATTTTAGCAAGAACTGACAAGTAGCAGATATCTTCATCCTGCAGATAGTAGACCATAGGCTACCCAAGAACCAACACTCCAGCGTGAGTACAAAACTGACATCTTCACTGCTTCTCAAAGGGAGCAGAGGAGGGAAGGACACCCCTCCCCACAACACGAGAGATATCCATCTTTGATACAGACAAAGGCTTGGCTAAGTAGCTAGCTCCAACTCAGTGCTTTTATGAAAACAATAGAGTCATTTAGCGAGTCACAAGTACCTACCCTGACCTGCCATTCTCCACTCCACAACCAGGCAGAAAGAGCTACACTCCTGAAGGAGTGGCTTTCTTCACTGGGTAAGCATAGTCAGAGGCTGCCCCTCCTTACAGCAGCCCTGACAATCAATTGAGACTCAGTAAACATAAACCCTGAGAATGGCTCCAGGCTGGGCTCTGTGAATTTCTCTGAAGCTAGCCCCTCAGGGAAAAGCTACTGTTTGCTGAAAAGCCTCAACTTTACCCAGAACCCAGCCTTTTCACAGCAACTCCAAACTAGAGGAAACAGCCATCTCCCTCTTTTGTGATACTCAAAGCTGATCTCCCTCCCTCTGAACTAGTCTGGGAGGAGGACCACAAACATCTGGGTAAACCAACAGAATTTTTTCTGCCTACTTAAACAAACTGACTTAAAAAAAACAATCAAGCCACAGAAAATGAAACACCACAAGCAAACCAGAGACTCCACCAAGAGACTGGTTACTGACACAAGGGAGATACAGGATCTTCCCATCAAACCCCCAAAAATAAAATCAAAGACATTTTTTTCTATCTTTTTAAAATTTTTAATTTTAACTATAAAAATTTTTTCTTATTAATCTTTTTTTCTTCCTCTTATAACTTTTATTTTAGGTGTATATGTGTGTGTGTGTGCTTTTTCAAAAAAAGTCTCTACTGACCTTTGGGTCTTTTTTGTTCTTTCTTTCTCATTCGTTTTACTTTTTCATCTTTTGTCTTTTTGCATGAATTATTTGTTGTTCTGTTCATCCTCATATATACCTGTCTTTGAATATAAGCCCTTATCCCACATTGTATACATACTTAAAACAAAAATGTATTACACAATTCAAAACCTCTTAGAATTAAATTCCTTAATAGCAGTATTATCTATTTATACCTATACAATATTTGAAGTATTTTTTAAATTTTCTTTTATTGTGAGAATACTGCACAGAGGTTTACAATTACATGGGCAAGATAATGAGTACATTTCTTATCAAGCATTGTAGCCTCCTCCTTTGTTTCCACTTCTCATCGCTTCTAAGCCTTCCCCCCAAACCCTCCCACCCCAACAAAAGTTGTAAAGTTCGATTTCAACATGACAACTTGTACTTCTCATTGCTGCAACGGGTCTACTTGTATCCTTAATTAAATGATTTGTTTTTCCCCTTCCCCTCCACAAATTATTATTTTTTAGTTTTTCAGGTCTCCTTTTTATCCCTCCCCTCCTCTCATCCTATCCTCGTTATCTCTCAATATTAACTCTTTAAATTTTCATTACTTTTAAGAGTTTCACTTTTTAAATTTAAATATTTGTCTTTACATTTTTTTCTTGTCTCTTTTAAAAAATTTTTTCTTCTCTCTCTCCTTTCATTCTTTCCAATCCATTTCCTTCTGTAAGATTAGGACTTGTTTAATTTCCCTCTCCGTTTACCTTTCCACATCCCTCTAACCCTATTTTTCCCCACCTTTCTCCCTAACCATAATTATTTCTGGTTTGTCAAATTCTTCTTTGCTATTCTTAGCCCATTAATACATCGTTGTTTAATGTGGAATAGACTGTATCTCTTGAACTAGATTGTATCTGCAGACTTTTGACTATGCAATTACAGTACTTTGGTTGATGCTTGCCTTAAAATTGTGTTCTAGCACAAAACTGGCATTACTTTCATCCCAAATGGGCAGAACAAGCAAGAAAAACACAAGGAAAATGGCAAGTCCGTGTATCTCAATTCTCACTCAAGATAATCAGGTGACAGAACAGATAACGAATAATCCAGAGGAGAGTTCCCAAAAAGCTCTACACACACTACTGGTAAACATGGTGAATGAAATGATTGAAACTCTACAAAGGACTCAGTGTGAGCATGAAAGGGAGAGAGAGGAGGCAAACCAAAGGTCAAAACAGGAAGCTCATGGGCTTGAGGAAGCTACTCAAAGATTGATACTGGAATTGTGAGAGCAGGTTGAGAACACTCAAAGAGAAATAAAGGAATTGCGTGAGCAGGCTGAGATCAGTCAAAGAGAACTACAGAAGTTGCATGAACGTGAGAATCTAATCAAAGAGTAATACAAGAATTGCAAGAGCGGGATGAGCATAGACAAAGATCAATAGAGGCGTTCATGGAATCCATAAACAGACACCTGAAAGGAGTCAGGGAGACCACAAAGGGAATGCTGAATGGAAACCAACAGAAGGAATGGGAGTCCAAAGAAACCATAACCATTCAACCAAGTGATTTGAGAATAAACACTGAACACCAAATTAAGGAAGTAAAGAATTTCATACAAGATCTAAAACAAAGCTCCAACAAAGAATTTGAAACCATAAAAACTGACCAATTAGAAGCAAAGAAATGAAAAATAAAGTAGAAAGTCTTGACAGTAGGTTAGACCATGCAGAAGCTTGAATCTCTGGGATTGAAGACAGCCTAGGTATTATAGAGAAAGAACAACTATCCAAGACAAATTCAAGAAATATGTTAGATCTATTCAACACTTGGAAGACACCATCAGAAGATCTTATGTGAGGGAAATGGGTGTAGAGTAGCACATAGAGACAGAAGTTAATGGTCTAGAATATTTGTTTAACAGGATTCCAGCAGAGAACTTCCCAACACGCAAAAAGATAGGCATATTCAGATAAAAGAAGCTTTCAGAACTCCAAATAGACCAGACAAGAATAGGACATCCCATCGTGACATTATAATCCACACAGGATCAATTCAGACCAAGGAAAAGATCCTTAAAGCTGTCAAGGAAAAAAGATCAGTCATCTATAAAGGAAAACCAATTAGAATCACTTCAGACTTCTCAACAGAGACAATTAAAGCAAGAAGAGCCTGGAATGATGTATACAATGTCCTAAAGACAAACAACTATCAACCGAGAAGAGATAAAGAAGGTTACTACATACTAATTAAGGGATCTCTCCTTCAGGAGGATATTAAAATTCTAAATATTTGCCAAACAATAGTGCACCCAAATTTATCCAAGAAATACTACTTTAAATCTCACATAGATCCAAAGACATTAATTGTTCGGGAATTTAACACACCACAATCTCCACTACATAGATCAACTCGGCAAAAACTCAACAGAGAAACCGCCGATCTAAACAAGTGCATACATCAACTGATTTAGCAGACATCCAGCGAATATTCATACAGCAGCATCAAGTACTCTTTTTACTCAGCAGCACATGGAACATTTTCCAAAATACACCACATTTTAGGTCACAAATGAAACTTGTCAAAATTCAGAAACATTGAATTCACATCTTGCCTTCTCTCAGACCAAAAGGGAATAAAATTAGAACTCAGCACAAAAAACCATCCAAGGAAAGTCCAGTAAAATATGGAGGCTGAAAAACACCAGTGGGTCATGGAAGACCTTAGAAACGAAGTTCAAATGTGCATGATATTCAACAAAAATTAGCACAGAGATTATCTGCTCCTCTGGAACACAGCAAATGCACGAGTTAGAGGAAAGTTTATAGCTCTGAGTTCCTACATCAACAAATTGGAGAGATCTGAAACAACAATTTAATGAGATCTGACACTCCTTGAAAAAGAGCATCAAGATAAACCCCCATCCAGTTGATGGAAAGAAATAAAATTAAATCAGAATTAAATGAGTTATAATAAAAAAAAAACCATAGGAAGAATCAACAAAATGAAAAGGTTCTTCGAAAAAATTAACAAAATTGACAGTCCCTTAAAAAATCTTATCAGAAAAAGAAGAGAACACACCCAAATAAATAAACTGAGAGAAGAGAATGGAAACATCACTACAGACACAACAAAGATTCAGAACATTATAAAGGAATACTGCTCAAAACTTTATGCTAATACGTTTGAAAACATGGCAGAAATGGACCTTCTCCTGGCAAATATTGACATGTCAAAACTAAACCAAGATGAGTTAAACCAGCTTAACAGGCCCATATCAAGCATTGAGATAGAAACACCAATGAGAGACCTCCCATCTAAGAAAAGCCCAGGAACAGATGGTTTTACAGCAGAATTCTACAAGGCCTTCAAAGCAGAGCTCACACCAATACTCCTCCAACTCCAACTCTTCAATGAAATTGAAAGAGAAAGTTCACTACCGAACACTTTCTATGAAGCCATCATAACGCTCATCCCAAAACCCTCATCAAAGAAAGAGCACTATAGACACCTTTCTTTGATGAACATTGATGCAAAGCCTCTCAACAAAATTTTGGCTAATTGATTTCAACAATTCATCTAAAAAATCATACACCACGAGTAAAAAGGATTTATTTCAGGGATGAAAAGCTGCTTCAATATACGCAAATCAATTAACATAATTCATCACATCAAAAAGAGCAAGGATAAGAACCACATGGTTATCTCAATAGATGCAGAAAAAGCCTTTGACAAGATCAAATACTCCTTTATGGTGAAGGTCCTGGAAAAATTAGGAATCCATGGAACATTCCTCAATACAATAAAGGCTGTGTATGACAAAACTACAGAAAGCATACTAAATGGTGAAAAACTAAAGCTATTTCCTCTAAACTCAGGAACGAGACAAGGATGCCCACTTTGACTGCTCTTTAATCTAGTATTAGAATGCCTATCTACAGCAATAAGACAAGATGTGAACATAAAGGGGATCCCAATAGGGAAAGAAGTAAAACTCTCCCTCTTTGCAGATGACATGATCTTGTATTTAAAGATTCCACTCCCAAGTTACTCAAGGTGACTCAAAACCTTGGCAAAGTAGCAGGGTATGAAATTAACCCTCAGAAATGAATGGCTTCTCTTTATGCTAACAATGAGAAAATTGTGGCTGAAAGTTGGAAAACAACTCCATTTGTAATAGCCCCACAAAAATTAAAAGACCTAGGAATTAACTTAACCAAAGGAGTGAAGGACTGCTATGATGAAAACTTTAAACACCTGAAAAAGGAAATCAAAACAGACTTAGAAAGTGGCAAAAACTCCCATGTTCCTAGATTGGAAAGATCAACATCGGGAAAATAGCAATACTCCCCAACGCTATCTATAAATTGAATGTGACACCTATCAATACTCCAACCTCATTCTTCAAGGAAATAGAAAATGCAATCCAAAAATTCATATGGAACAATAAAAGACACCGTATAGCAAAAATGATCCTTAACAGAAAGAACAGTGCTGGAGGAAAATCAATACCAAATTTCAAACTCTTCTAGAAAGCCATAGTAATCAAAAAAGCTTGGTAATAGCACAAGAACAGTCTCGAGACCAATGGAATAGAATTGAAAACCCAGAAATGAACCTACAGACCTACATCCATCTAATCTTTGATAAGGGAGCTAAAAAAAATAGAATGGAAGAAAGACAGCCTCTTCAGTAAATGGTGCTCTCAAAATTGGTTAACTACTTGTAGAAAACTAAATCTAGAT
Organism: Dipodomys spectabilis; assembly: GCF_019054845.1. Lineage (NCBI taxonomy): Eukaryota > Metazoa > Chordata > Mammalia > Rodentia > Heteromyidae > Dipodomys > Dipodomys spectabilis. The sequence goes on from NW_024870951.1 coordinate 2,715,067, forward strand.
ACTTATATATCACCCTGTACCAGAATCAACATCAAATGGATCAAAGACCTCAGAGTAAAAGCAGACACTCTGAAACCATTACAGGATGGAATTTTAGAAACCCTAGAGCTCCTTGGCACAGGTTGAAACTTTCTTAATAGAGACCCAGAAACACAAAATATTATAGAAAGTTTGGACAAATGAATTGCATGAAATTTCAGAGCTTCTGCATGCCAAAGGACATAGCTAGCAAGATCCATAAAAAGCCCTCAAATTGGGAGAATATCTTCACTAGCCATACAATGGACAAGGGTATCATATCTAAAATATATCTGGAACTCCAAACAATTAAATCCCCCAACAACAAATCCTCAAAGAAACAACTGGCCAATAAATAAGTGGACTAAAGACTTAAAGAGAAACTTCTCTGAAGAAGAAAGAAAGATGGCCAATAGACACATGAAGAAATGCTCAACCTCCCTAGCCATAAAAAATGCAAATCAAAACAACATTGAGATACCACTTCATCCCAATTACAAAGGCTGTTATCAAGAACTCTAATAACAACAGATGCAGGAGGAGATGAGTATAGGGGAACCCTGCTGCATTGTTGGTGGTAGTGTAAACTTGTTCAACCACTTTGGAAAGTGGTATGGAGTTTCCTCAAAAGACTCCACATAGAGCTCCCCAATGACCCAGCAATCCCACTTTTGGGCATTTACACAAATGATCACAAAAACACCAAACTAAAGCTCCCAGCACAACTATGTTTATGGCAACATTATTTACCATAGCTAAGCTTGGAACCAACCCAGATGACCCTCAGTAGATGAATGGATCAAGAATTTGTGTTATGTATACACAATGGAACTCCTTGAATCCATCAGAAAGGATGACATTTCCCCATTGTTAGAAAAATGAAAGTCTTGGAAAAAATTATATTAAGTGAAGTAAGCCAGGTCCACCTACACATAGGCCCCATGGTTTCCCTTATTGGTAATAAATAGTATATGCCTGAGACAAGCAAAAAAGGTAAGATTCGTTGATGTTATTTGAAATGTATCCCAAGATAAGTATTCAAATATTTTTTTCTTTCATGCGATTGTTTCTAGCATATTTATAAGATGAATTTTTGTTGCTTTGTATGTTCCTCCCCCACGATATAACTCTTGTTTTCACTGTATTTTATGTTGATATAATTTGTGGAGGGGGAGGGAAAAAACAAATCGTTTATAAAGAAATAGAGTTGGATCCATTATAACAATGACATGTACAAGATGTTATGTCGAAAAACGAACTTTAAAACTTTCCAAGGAGGGGTTATATTGGGGGTAGTAGGAGCGGTGAGATGGAAAGGGATAGAAAGGGGAAACAAAGGAGGAGGCAACAATGCTTGATAAGAAATGTACTGATTATCTTGCCCATGTAATTGTAACTCCTCTGTATGGTATTTTCAGAATAATAAAAGAAACCTTCATACATATTCATGGTATACGAATTCTATGTGCTTAGAAGGGTCTTTTTATTTTCACAGCCGTCTTTGGCACACACAGACAGATCATGGATTATAGGAAGATAATAAATTTCCAGATGCTTGCCATGAGGAGTGAAACCTATAGTTTTTTTTTTTCCCCAGAGACTTCCCTTTTTATGAAAGAAATATGCTGCTTGATGCAGGATTTCATAAAATTACATTGCTAGGAAGAACTTAAACAATCATCCAACATTACAGAGTTGAAAGCGATGAATTGATCTCCTGAAAAATTTACTTTTGTGTCAAATAAATGCAGGCTGCCATAAAGAGGGTAGACTTTAGAGAAACATGGTGAGTTGTATGTAAATAGGTGATTAGTTGTTGTTGTTAATTGTGAACTAATACAGGGAAATGAAGTACAGCAAGGTAAAAAAAATAAAGAACTCTGCATTGAAATACTCATTCGTGTGTGTGCACACACGTGCCTGTACACACACGTGCATGTTCATTTGCTCATGCATGCATTCATCATTTTGTCATAGCATCTGTGCCCAAGGATAGTGGTCTACCAATTGAGCCACTGCTGCACTTCTGTTTTTTTGGAGATAATCACATGTTTTTTCATGATTGGACTGGCTTTGAACAGTGGTCTTCAGATCTCTGCCTCCCGAGTAGCTAGCTAAGCTAATTCACCCTGTGAATAGCTAGATAAATTCTGTCTGTCCTCTATGCTTCACTGCTCTTTTATTCTTTTTCTGAGGTAATCACAAGCCTGTCTTATATATGTCTAATTGCTTTAAAAATACTGTTAATGCTTGGCACCATGGGCTCCAATCTGTACTCTTAACTACTTAGGAGCCTTGAGAACAAATACCAGGGCAAATTTTAGGAGAGTTCCTTCTCACTCTATACCTGGGTGCATTGGATCATTTCCACCATCCTGCACTATCTAAAGACTAAGATTGGAAGGACTGCAGGATCCAGGAAGCTAGATAAGTTGGTGTGCAACTCTGATGCCATTGATGATGGGAAGGATAAAAGGACAGATCAGGTGCGTGTTCCTGTGGAAAGGGAACCCCTATCCTAAAATTTACCACTGATATAATGCCAGCCTAGCAAGAACAATACCCCAAGTTGAAATCCTCACAGTTTTCCAAAACCAAAATAAGTACACACATTAACATCCCAAAACTTAGTACAATCTGTTCTTTGCTCTAATATCATCTTTATCTGATTATCATATGATGTGACAGAGTAGTTTCTTCATTAAACTTATGATATATTTTAAAAGACCTAGAAAATTCTTTCTTATTAAGTGCAAATGAATGGCATATTGCCTCTTTTCTTACATATTTGACTGCCACTAAAAATCCATCCAATGATTATTATAGTAATATATTCTGATTTATTACTTTATTTGTAACAGATTTTAAATATTTTGCTTTTCTGCTGAAGTTTAAGTATTTAAATAGTATCATCAAAATATATTCCTTGGTTACTTGGGGCAGTTTCTTATAAAGTTTTTAACTAATGGCTTCTAAGAATTCTTAATTATTATATTATTTGTTTTATTTTTAATTTCAATATAATTTTATTGTTAAGGTAAAGTACAGAGGGGTTACAGTTGCATAAATAAGGTAATGAGTACATTTCTTTTGGAGGGAACATGGTTATCACCACCATCGATTTTTTTGGTACACTCAAACAATTACTGATGCTTTTGCTGTTAGTATTGTTCAAATGTACTTTTGCTTTCTTTGTTCATGCATTTTTTATTATAAAATTGATATAAAAAGGGTTTACAGTTACTTAAGTAAACTAACGAGTACACTTGATTTTATTTTCTATATTTCAAATTTGATCTTAATTACTTATTTTCTTGCTTTTTAAGATAATTTTTTTCAGAGTAGTAGGATTAGTTAATTTAATTTTGCATGATTTTTACACATGTAAATTATTCACATATATGTTACTTTTAAAATATTTAACATGTGAACATTTAAAATTATTTTCTTATATATGGTTGGTGAATTTAAATAAATTGATTTTCTTATAGTTTGAAACATATTTTTCCAGGTAACAAATAATTACTGTATTTTCAAGAAGCACATAATATATTAAGAAAGGCTTCATTTCCTGGTCACTTTTTTGTAAATATTTGAATTAAAAAATACTTGAAAATTTAAAAAAATACTTGTAAATACTTGAATTAAAAAAAAGTTTGAGGTGGGCATGGTGATATGTCGCTTCCATTTTCTACCTATGGTAGGAACTGCGATTAGGTTTGTAATTCAGGAGAGCCTGAGAAATTATGAGACCTTATCAAAAATATCCAGAGTGAAATGATAAGAGATATAGCCACCCATAGCGAGATATTGAGCACCTGGTTATCATATTCTAAATCTTGAGGTTTAAATACCAGTAACATTAATCTTTTGTCAAAATTAAAGGATACATGTTTCAAAATGTTTATTATTTAAAACTTATTTGCAAAGGTTCTCATGTCTTCTATTTGTTAATTTTCAATTTACTTAATCTATGAGAATCCAAGTATATTGTGACTAATTGATTTCTACTAAAGGTTTAAATAGTACGAGCAATGTTATGATTTCATATATTAATCTATTTTTATTATTTATAATAATTTCCTCTATTTAATATTATAATATTAATATTCCAAATGTGTATGTGATATGTGTGTGTATGTGTGTGTGTGTGTGTTTATGTGGTTTGTGTGTGTGTGTGCTTTGTGTGTCCTTTGTAATGCTTGGGAGATCACACCATTATTTCACATATGCTAGGCCAAGATTTTACCACTGAACTATACTGTGTAGTTATAATGTAAATAGTGTTTTAAATTATGACTTTTAAATATTCATTCCTAGTATGTTTTTTCAAAATTACATATGATTAAATATAATCCATTTTCTATCCATGTTAGCAAATGTTATTGTAATTTTATTGTTGTTTAGAATATTTCCACTGCTTTTTCACTTCCAAATTCTTGTGTTTGTTATTGATAAAGGTTTTACTTTGCTTCTTTTCTCTCTTCATTCTTTTTGCCTTTAGAGTTTAGCTATCGTTTCCTTTATTTCTTTGGAAATGAATTATCATATTCCTATTACAATTTATTTACATTGTAAGAGGTCTATACAATGCTTTATTTTCTACTTTATTTTTCCCATCTTCTCTGACTCTCAGTCCACACTATTAGGTGGATTAAAAAGAAACTTGATTAAGGACACTTTGATTATTTTTCTCCTTCTCTTCTCTGAAGTCTTTCTGTTTTTGAAACACAGTAACAATGACATACAGCTCCTAGGTGGTCCATCATTCTATCCCCTCTCACTCTTTCTGTAGTACAGCTTAAGTCGTTATCATTCAACTTGATTATGCTATTGTATTATCTAAATATTACCTCATTCCTAAATTAATTTTAGTTGTTTTAAGCATTCCCTAAAGACATTTTCCCTATATAATATCTGGGGTCTTGTGTTTTCACAAGGTGCAAAATATGAGTGACTATCAAGCATCTAGATATCTGTAGAATATTGGTCCACCTGCTAAATAAACTTGTATGTAAATTCAGGGAATACAGGTTAGTCAGAACATTCTTGTAAAATGGTGTAGCTTAAACCCTCAAACTAGATTTGAATCTTATTACCGTCTTTATTAGTGAAAGAACCGACACATAGAAGAATGTAACAGATTTATCAAAAATAAACTCTTAGTTTTATTGTCAATAGATTTTGAAAAGGATGCCATGACTTAATGAAATAAAAATCGAATCTTAAAAGGGTGTATTGGCACTATTGCCTTTCTAGTTTTAAAGAATGATCTTAGACTACTACCTCAAATCTTATACAAAAATTTAAAATAAAAAATGATTATCAACTAAATGTGAGTTTTAAAAACCTACAAAACATAAATGTAAAAATTCATGAAAATGGATCAGTAAAGGTTTCCAAAAATTTGACATGGAAAGCATTAGTGGCCAAAAAAAGCAAGAATAAACTAATACCAACTGATAACCTTTCTTAATTCTATGAAAGTAGTGAGAACATATCTAACAGATAGAGGACACATATTTGTTAATGCTACAATGTTAATGTTACAATGATCCTGAATCTTAAGTACTTTTATATCTTCCAATTCTGTATAAATTTTTCCCAAATAGGATATTCCTATAAAGAACATATGTAAATAGTCAATAGGAGGAGCATATGAATTTAGGTTCTCTTTAGTATCTAAGAAAAAAGAAAAAGAAAACTCACTAGTATGACCATAATATAAAAAGATGACACAAAATATAGTAATGCATTTGTGGAGAAATTGATATACTCTGCATAGCAGAATGATTTGTGTAATACTGTAGTCATTTTAGCAAGCAAGTTTTCAAGTCTTCAAAAGGTCAAAGAGAATTATATATGCTCTAGCCATTACACTTCTATGTATGTAAAAAAGAGAAGTAAAAAAACTTGTATGGATCGGGAATGTAGTTCATTGACAGTGCACTTGGACAGTATGAGTGAGAACCTGGAAATAATTCCCCAAAACAAATTTTGAAAAGACACCCTATAGAAGATGTATGCAGGACAAATTCCTGTAACTCAATTTTATATCTATTTTAATATCTGTTCTAAAATTTATAGCATTTATATTTGAAGAAAAGCAAGTTTGTTAAAATTAGGCTTGGAAAGCCTATGATTGTACAATTCACTTTCAAAGCACTAAAATGTATACAATGAAAGGAGATAACATATGGAATATGAAATTCATGTCAGCAAAAAATAAAACCATAGTTCAAAATTCTTCACACAAGAAGGTTCCGGGAAGATGGCAGAGGAGAAGCTGGAATATGAACAAGCTCTTGCATAGAAAACAATTTCAGAGTTCCAGTGAACAGTCCCAAGCCAGAGAATCACACCAAGTGTGCCATCACAGGACAGAGAGTTGGTCAAGAGAGGGGAAGCCAAGCAGACACATCTGAGCGCTTGCCAGCAGCTGCCGCTGCGGCGGCAGGGTCGCGGCGGTGACCACCGCCGTGGGGTCATACCTGAGACACAGTCCAGGACGAAGGAGCCAGACGCAGTGGACTAGCGGATTCTACTCAACACCAGCAAGAACTGACAAGGAGAGGACAACTTCATCCTGCACTTTGCAGACCAGAGACGACCCAGGATCCAAGACTCGGCATGAGTAGAAACCCAACGTCCTCACTCCTTCTCAGGGAGCAGAGCAGGGAAGGCCACCCCTCTCCCCCCCAGCACCGGTGATCTCCATCTTGGATACTGACAAAGCTCGGAGGAGCGGCTAGCTCCAGCTCAGGCCTTGGAATAAAACTAGTCATTTAGCAGGTCACAAGAACTTAACGGCGAAGTGACCTGCCAGACTCAGCTCCATCCAGGGAAAAGTCACCCAGCTCAGGCGCCAGCCATTGGAGTGGCTCTCCTCACTGGATAACCAGAGCCAGAGGCTGCTCCTCCCTCTAGCAGCCACCACAATCAATTGAAAAACAGAAACCCTGAGAATGGCTGCAGGCTGGGTGCTGGGAGTTTTTTTCACAAAATAACCACAGAGAAAAGCTACTGTTTGTTGAAAGGGGTCAACTCTACCCAGAACCTAGCCTGCATCCCCCTCTTTTGTGATTCTCAAAGCAAATCACCCTCCCAGTAAACTAATCTAGGAGGGGGATCTCAAAATCTTGGGTAAAGCAGAGCATTTTTCTGCCTGTTCCAACAAACTGACTTAAGAAACCAATCAAGCCACAGGACCTCAAACTGATCAGCGACTCCAACAAGACTCTGGTTACAGACAAAAGGGAGATACAGGATTCTTCCCACCCCTCCCCCCCCAAAAAAAATCAAAGAACTTTTTTTTCCTTCTTCTTCTTTTCTTTTTCTTTTTTTTTTTGTTTTTTCTTATCTTATATATATATAAAATTTTTTTCCTTTTCTAAAACTTTTATGAATCATTAATTTTTGCCTCTTCTGAAAAAAATAATTGTTTTCCAATAACTTTTTTTTTTCTCCTCTTATAATTTTTTTTTTAGGAATATGTGAATGTGTGTTTTCCTTTCTTTTGTTGTATTCTTTCTCTTTTTCTTTCATTCTTAATTATCTTTTTGTTTTTTGTCTAGCTCTACTGAACTTCTGATCTTTTCTTCTCATTTTCCTATCATTTCCACCTTTTCCTCTCTTTTGTTCTTTATGTGACTTAACTCTTGTCCTGCACATCCTCAGATAAACCCGTGGTTAACTAGTAGACCCTATCCCCCATTGTGTACACACTTAATCAACAAACTTATTATCAATACAAAACCTCTGAGACTTAAATTCCTTAATAGCAGTACTACCTCTTTATACCTATATAATATTTTAAGCATTTTTTTAAAGTTTTTCACATCTCCTCTATGTCCCTCCCTTTCTCTCAACATATTCACATTCCTCTCTAAGTAGATGGTCTTTTAATCTCTATAATAACATTAATTTTTACGTTTCTATTTTTTTCTGATCTCTTTTCATTCCCCTTTCCCTTTCTTCTTTTTCTCTCTCTCTCTACTTGCATCCTACCCAACCTATTTCCTGCATTGTGATTAGGAAATAGTTAACTCTCCTTGTGCCTCCCCACACAAATCTATTCCTATTTTTTACTCACATCTCTCCCTAACCCTAATAATTTCTGGTTTTCCAAATTCTTCTCTGCGGTTCGAAGTCCTTTAACATATAGTTGTTTGATGTTGAATAGATGTATCTGTTGAACTAGATTGTATCTCTAGACTATTGACTGTACAAATGCAAACGTTGGATGATGGTTGCCTTAAGATAGTGTTCTAGCACAAAACTGGTCCTATCTTCATCTCAAATGGGCAGAGTAAGCCGGAAAAACACAAGAAAAATGGCAAATTCCGGTATCTCAATTCCCAATCTTGATAATCAGGGGTTAGAACAGGTAATGAATAATCCAGAGGAGAGTTCCCAAATAGCTCTACAAACACTGCTGGCAAACATGATAAATGAGAAGCTTGACAACGTACAAAGGACTTTGTATGAGCGTGATAGGGAGAGAGAGGAGGCATCCCAGAAGTTTATACAGGAATAACATAAGCGTGAGGAAGCTACTCAAAAACTGATACACGATTTGCGTGAACAACTTGAGAATACTCAAAGAGAAAGGGAGGATTGGCGTGAGCAGGCTGAGAACACTCAAAGAGAACTGCAGGAATCCCACGAACGGGAGGAAGCTAATCAAAGAGTAATACAGGAATTGAGAGACCAGGTAGAGAACACACAAAGATCACTAAAGGCATTCATGGAATCCATTAACAAAGAGCTGAAGGAAGTCAGGGAGACCACAAAGGGAATGCTGAATGGAACCCAACAGAAGGAATGGGAGTCCAAAGAAACCATAACCAATCATCTAAGTGATTTGAGCACAAACACTGAACACCAAATTAAGGAAGTAAAGAAATTCATACAAGACCTAAAACAGAGCTTCAACAAAGAAATTGAAGCCATCAAAGCTGACCAATTAGAAGGAAAAGAGATAAAAAACAAAGTAGAGAGTCTTGACAGCAGGTTAGACCATGCAGAAGATCGAATCTCAGGGATTGAAGACAGCCTAGATATTATAGAGAAAGAACATACAACCATCCAAGACAAATCCTAGAAATATGATAGATCAATCCAACACCTGGAAGACACCAACAGAAGGCCTAATCTAAAGATAATGGGTGTAGAGGAGCACCTAGAAACAGAAGTTAATGGTCTAGGAAATTTGTTCAACAGGATCCTAGCAGAGAACTTCCCAAACATGCAAAAAGATAGGCCTATTCAGATACAAGAAGCCTTTAGAACCCCAAATAGACCAGACCAGAATAGTAAATCCCACCGTCACATTATAATCCACACAGGATCAACTCAGAACAAGGAAAAGATCCTTAAAGCTGTCAAGGAGAAATGGGTAATCACCTATAAAGGGAAACCAATTAGAATCACCTCAGATTTCTCAGCAGAGACAATCAAAGCAAGAAGAGCCTGGAATGATGTATGCCATGCCCTAAAAACAAACAACTATCAACCAAGAATACTGTACCCAGCTAAACTCTCCTTCATAACTGAAGGCCAAATAAAAACCTTCCATAGCAAAGAAAAATTGAAACAATACATCTCCACCAAACCAGCCCTACAAAAGATTCTTAAAGAGTCCTACACATAGAAAACCAACAAGGCGGCAATAAAGTCCAAGAAACTGCACCCAAACTGAGAATCCAAGAAGCATAGGAAGAACCCAGTTTTCGCAGCCCCCAAGAAGGTAGATAACATGGCAGGAACTCCCAAATACCTCTCAGTCCTATCTCTTGACGTTAACGGACTGAACTCTCCAATTAAGCGACATAGGCTGTCTAGTTGGATTGAAAAACAAGACCCTTCTATCTGCTGCCTGCAGGAGTCACATCTCGCCCGTAAAAACAAACACGTTTTCAATGTTAAAGGCTGGAACAAAATCTACCAAGCAAATGGACCGCATAAACAGGCGGGAGTTGCAATCCTAATATCAGATAAAATAGACTACAAATTAAAATTCGTGAGAAGAGATAAAGAAGGTCGCTACATACTAATTAAAGGATCTCTCGTTCAGGAGGATATTACAATTCTAAATATCTATTCACCAAACAATGGAGCAGCCAAATTTATCAAAGAAACACTACTTTCCCTCAAATCGCATATAGATCCAAAGACATTAATTGTTGGGGATTTTAACACACCACTCTCCCCACTAGTTAGATCAACTCGGCAAAAACTCAACAGAGAAAATGCAGATCTAAACAGCTGCATAGATCAACTAGACTTAACAGACATCTACCGAACATTTCACCCAGCAGCATCAGAATACACGTTTTTCTCAGCAGCACATGGAACATTTTCTAAAATAGACCACATTTTAGGCCACAATGCAAACTTGTCCAAATTCAGAAACATTGAAGTTATACCTTGCATTCTCTCTGACCACAAGGGAATAAAATTAGAACTCAACACCAAAAGCCACCAAAGAAAGTCCGGTAACACATGGAGGCTGAACAACACACTGCTGAATCATGAGTGGGTCATGGAAGAGATTAGAAAGGAAATTCAAATGTTCATGCTATTCAACAAAAATGAACACACAAATTACCAGTTCCTCTGGGTCACAGCAAAGGCAGTACTCAGAGGCAAGTTTATAGCTCTGAGCTCCTACATCAACAAATTGGAGAGATCTGAAACTAACAATTTAATGACACATCTAAACCTCCTTGAAAAAAAGCAGCAAAATAAACCCCAATACAGTAGACGGAAAGAAATAATCAAAATTAAACCAGAATTAAATGAAATAGAATCCAAAAAATATATAGAAAGAATCAACAAAACAAAAAGTTGGTTCTTCGAAAAACTTAACAAAATTGACAGACCCTTAGCAAATCTTATCAGAAAAAGAAGAGAACACACCCAAATTAATAAACTCAGAGATGAGAATGGAAACATCACCACGGAAACAACCAAGATTCAGAACATTATAAGGGAATACTTCTCAAAACTTTATGCTAATAAGTCTGAGAACTTGACAGAAATGGACTCTTCCTAGCAAACATTGACATGCCAAAACTAAACCAAGATGAGTTAAACTATCTTAACAGGCCCATATCAAGCATTGAAATAGAAACAGCAATAAGAGACCTCCCAGCTAAGAAAAGTCCAGGACCAGATGGTTTTACAGCGGAATTTTAAAAGGCTTTCAAAGCATAGCTCACACCAATTCTCCTCCAACTCTTCAATGAAATTGAACGAGAAAGCTCACTACCAACACATTCTATGAAGACATCATAACCCTCATTCCAAAACCAGGCAGGGACTCAGCAAAGAAAGAGAACTATAGACCCATTTCTTTGATGAACATTGATGCAAAACTTCTCAACAAAATATTGGCCTACCGACTTCAACAATTTATCCAAAAAATCATACACCACGATCAAACAGGATTCATTTCAGGGATGCAAAGCTGGATCAATATACACAAATCAATTAATATTATTCATCACATCTACAGGAGCAAGAATAAGAACCACATGGTTATCTCAATAGACGCAGAAAAAGCATTCGACAAGATCCAACACCCCTTTATGATGAAGGTTTTGGAAAAATTAGGAATCCATGGAACATTCCTCAATACAATAAAGGCTGTATATGACAAACCTACAGCCAGCATTATACTCAATGGTGAAAAACTAAAGCCATTTCCTCTTAACTCAGGAACAAGACAAGGATGCCCACTCTCTCCACTTCTCTTCAATCTAGTATTAGAATGCCTAGCTACAGCAATAAGACAAGATGCAGACATAAAGGGGATCCAAATAGGGAAAGAAGAAATAAAACTCTCCCTCTTTGCAGATGACATGATCTTGTATTTAAAGAATCCCATAGACTCCACTCCCAAATTACTCAAGCTGATTCAAAACTTTGGCAAAGTAGCAGGTTATAAAATTAACCCCCAAAAATCAATGTCTTTTCTGTATGCCAACAATGAGAAAAGTGTGCCTGAAATTAGGAAAGCAACTCCATTTGTAATAGCCCCACAAAAAATAAAATACCTAGGAATTAACTAAAGAAGTGAAGGACCTCTATGATGAAAACTTTAAAATCTTGAAAAAGGAAATCAACACAGAACTTAAAAAATGGCAAAACCTCCCATGCTCCTGGATTGGAAAGATTAACATCGTGAAAATGGCAATACTTCCCAAGGCTATCTACAAATTCAACGCAATACCTATCAAAAGTCCAACCTCATTCTTCAAGGAAATAGAAGAGGCAATCCAAAAATTCATATGGAACAATAAAAGACTGCAAATAGCAAAAATGCTCCTCAACGGAAAGAGCACTGCTGGAGGAATATCAATACCAAATTTCAAACTCTACTATAAAGCCATAGTAATCAAAACAGCTTGGTATTGGCATAAGAACAGACCTCAGGACCAATGGAATAGAATTGAAAATCCAGAAATGAACCTACAGACCTATAGCCATCTAATCTTCGATAAGGGGGCTAAAACAATAGAATGGAAGACAGACAGCCTCTTCAGTAAATGGTGCTGGCAAAACTGGTTAACTACATGTAGAAAACTAAAGCTAGATCCTTATATATCACCCCGCACCAGAATCAACTCCAAATGGATCAAAGACCTTGAACTCAAAGCAGACACTCTGAAAACATTACAGGATGGAATAGGAGAAACCTTAGGTCTCCTTGGCTCAGGCCGAAATTTTCTGAATAGAGACCCGGAAACACAACAAATCAAAGAAAGGTTGGACAAATGGGATTGCATAAGGTTGCAGAGCTTCTGCAGGACAAATGACATAGCTAGCAAGATCAATAGAAAGCCCACGGATTGGGAGAAGATCTTCACTAGTCATAAAACAGACAAGGGTCTCATATCTAAAATATACTTGGAACTCAAAAAATTAAATCCCCAACAACAAATCCTCAAAGAAGCAACTGCCCAATTAATAAGTGTGATAAAGACTTAAAGAGAAATTTATCTGAAGAAGAAGGAAGGATGGCCAATAGACACATGAGGAAATGCTCAACATCCCTAGCCATAAAAGAAATGCAAATTAAAACAACATTGAGATATCACCTCACTCCAGTTAGAACAGCAAAAATCAAGAACTCTAACAACAACCGATGCTGGAGGGGATGTAGACAGAAAGGAACCTTACTTCATTTTTGGTGGGAATGTAAACTTGTTCAACCACTTTGGAAAGCAGTATGGAGGTTCCTCAAAAGACTTCACATAGAACTCCCCTATGACCCAGCAAACCCACTTTTGGGCATTTACCCTAATGTTTACAAAAAAGACCACACTAAAGCTCCCAGCACAACTATGTTTATTGCAGCATTATTTACCATAGCTAAGATATGGAACCAACCCAGATGCCCCTCTTTAGATGTATGGATCAAGAAAATGTGGTATATATACACAATGGAATTCTATGCCTCCATCAGAAAGAATGACATTGCCCCATTTGTTAGGAAATGGAAAGGCTTGGAAAAAATTATATTAAGTGAAGTAAGCCAGGCCCAAAGAAACATAGGTCCCATGGTTTCCCTTATTTGCAATATCTAGTATAGGTATGAGTCAAGCGGAAAAAGTCAGATAAAGTGATGTTAGGAAAACGAACCCTCAAATATGTATTTTAATGTTTTGGTTTCTTTCATGCATGTGTTTCTAACGCATTTATAAGATTATTTCTTTGTTGCTTTGTATGTCCCTCCCCCACAGTGTAACCCCCGCTTTCACTATATTTGATGTCAGTATAACATGTGGAGGAGATGGGGACAAACAAGTCGTTTAAGGATTCAGGTGGACCTGTTGCAACAATGAGAAGCACAAAATGTCATGTCAAAACCAGCTTTACAATGTCGTTGTGGGGGGGGGGAGGGGGGTATGATTGGGTGGGGGGAAGGGGGGAGGCTGGGAAGGGAGGTGAAGGGTAAACAAAGGAGGAGGCTGCAATACTTGGTAAGAAATGTATGCATCATCCTGACCATTTAATTGTAACCCCTCTGTACAGTAAGTTCTCAAATAAAATGAAATAAAATTAAAAAAAAAATTCTTCACACAATATGCAAAATACCTAAAAATATGTTTTTGGTGTTGGCTAAAAATTCTTTGTAAACTACAGCTTCAAAAACAAAGATGTGATTTCTGTTTATTTTGAGTTTTTTTTGTCTGTTTTTTGAGTTTATGCAGAGATAACCCTATCAAAAAATGTATGTGATAACTGGAATATCTAGGAATTATACATTACTTATACGTAATTGATAAACTTTTCTGGATGAAACTTTTAGCAAATGATAGAAAACACAAATCTATGCATCTGCATTTTATGATAGCCATATGTTACTTGCTCAATCCCATTGCTTTTATCTACTTTGCTAGAAAAAAGTATTCTCAGGATAAGAGCCAATAACGTGACAAGAAAGAAAATACACAATCATCTTGATTTATTTGTGAAAAAACAAATTAAATAAAACAATTCCACTTAAGCGACTCCATTATTAGTATCTATGAAGATGATCCTGTATGCCAACATCCATTGACTTTTTGGAATTTTAATTTCTAGGAACATATGAAAATTACAATAAGAAAACAAATATAGTCTTAGAGCAAACCAGCCTTGGAATAATTTTCTTAATTATTTTGAAATTACAAAATAATTAATACCATTAAAATTATCCTTTCTTATAGAAATCATTTAAAAATGTTTATCACTTATTATAATTCAAATACCAAGCAAGAGTAATTTTACAGAATAATTACAAATATCATTTTATTACCATCAAAAAATAGAATAAAAGACCAGTCCCAATATATTATCATTATTCTTAATTTCAAATCATTACCTAAGTATCTTAAACAATCTAAATAGTCATGTTTTTATCATAGACGTACATATTCTATACTTTTTACCTAACATTTTCCATGGGCAAGTATTCATGTTTCTAAAAAATGTTCACAGCAGGTAAAAGATGCTTCTGTGAAATTAATGTGATATATTTTGTTGTTGTTATTGATGTTGTTTACAAGGTTAAGCATTGTCCCTAAGCCATTTTGTGCTCAAAGCCAGCACTCTACATCTTGAGGCATAGAGCTAATTCCTGTTTTTAGTGGTTAATTGGAGGTTAGAATCTAACAAGCACTTTTCTGTCTGGGCTAGTTTCGAACACAATTCTAAGACCTCATTACCTAGAATAGCGAGTCACTGGCACTTGGTTTAATGTATTTTTTTAATCTTAATTATGTTTCAAGATTTTTGTTTCACTATAATATACATTGTTCTACACATAAATTTAGATATATGTATATATTTCTGATTACAAATAATCTCTAAAAATGTATGTCTTTCTACACATAATATATATACAAATATATTTCTGAATACTGACTCCCTCTAAAACTTTTTATGATACTATTTTCTACCTTTTTATTTCAAAGATATACAGTCTATTTTTCCAAAAGTTTCCTAGAATAAAATAACTAATATTTCAATAGAATATAGCGTTTATTACTTTTAAGGGAATTTTAGATATACACATGATATTGTATTAATATTTATAGTATATTACTTGAAATAATTCTGTTCAAACTCTTAAATATTTGTGTGTAGTGGTGGGGAGAGAGGAAGTTAATTTATACTGGTTAGGAAATTGCAATACTTCAAAAATCTATTATATAATTTGTTTTAAGCCCATAGTGAAGATTCCTGTTATGGTTTAGTTTTTTTTGTTTCTTTGTTCAAAATTTTAATATGGATGCATGCACAGTGATAACCTTAAAATTATTAATCAAAAGACAAATAATCACAAAATCATAGATACATATCAGAGTTTCAATAACACTTATGATGCTAATAATAATTTTGATGAGGATGATGATGGCCATAGAGTACCCTGATAATGACAATGTTGTGATTGAAATGGAAAAAACTTTATACATTTTTGAAGCTATATTTCCCACATTGAATATATAGTACTAAATAGCATTGGATTACATACAATAAGAATATCAAGAGGAGAGTTTCAATATCAAGAAATACTATCACATAAACAGGTAGAGACAGTAAAAACCCTAATGTTATTCCTGCAGTCTCTCTAATGTATACACACTTTTCTTGGTGGTATTAATTTCTTATAAATAAAATTATTTATTTCCACATTTTGGTGGACTAAGATGTAGTTTTCAGCTTAGTGTGATTAGTTCAAAAACATTCTCATATTGATATAATTCAATAACCAATGTTTCCAGTGATATATTAAGGGTATGTTCTTCAATATATCTGAAAAAACATGACACTATTTACATAGTACCATTTACATATCTGTAGTTACCTTAAAAGGACACAGACCTTAGAGCCAGGAGGTGAAATTTATTTTAATTTCTGCAGGAAACAATTTGTGACTTTATACCAACAAACTGAATTTGACTCTTTCCTTATTTGTAAGGTAAGGTGGAAAATGTAAGGACTCTTTACTTTTCTTTTTTCTTGCTCTAGAAGTCAACACATGTATTGTTCATTATTTCTGGTAGATTACATCCATTTATAGATGAGAAATGTAAGGCCAACAGTCAATGTAGTGAGTAAATACTGATACCAGAATTTGTGTCTGAGCACTTCACTCTGTGTGCTTACAAAGAGAGTGATTTGCTGATGGAGAAGACCAATATGAAAAGACTATGGGGAAAAAGCATACTTTGGAAATGTTTGTTTTAGGACTAGGTGACAGTGTTGAGTAAATGAAACAGGCTGGTGTCAGGGGCATAAAAAGGAGTATATAGAAATCATTTGAGTGGGGGCTGGGAAGGTGGCTCAGTGGTAGAGCGTTTGCCTTGCATGCATGAGGCCATGGGTTCGATTTCTCAGCACCACATAAGCAGAGAAAAAAAGCCGGAAGTGGTGCTGTGGCTCAAGTGGTAGAGTGCTAGTCTTGAGATGAAGAACTGAGGGACAGCGCCAGGCTGAGTTCAGGCCCCATGACTGGAACCACCCAAACAATAGAAATCATTTGAGTGACAGAAACAGAAAATCTTGATCATTCATCTTATCTAATGGGAGGGAGTAAGGTAAGAAGAAATCTAATGTGCTTCCACACGTTTGGCTGGCAACTGTGTTAGTGCTACTCTTAGTTATAAGGACCACAGTTGGAAATGATGGATTTGGGGAAAAAATCTGATAGTTCTAAAGTTTAGATGCAAAGATGGGTCTGTTTAGACATCATCAATATATCCACGACCATGAATATGAAAAAAGAATAATGAAATTGGGGGCATTATTGAAGGGGAAAGGAAAAGGAAAGTTCTGACACAGGTGTGTAATGTGGGCACCACTGTAGACAAGATTGGAAGAAAGCGATAAATAAGGAAATAAAAAAGTAATAAACACAAATTTACAGAAGTAAAGGAAGGAATTTGCAAGAAGATATTGAAAGAAATATGCTATTTGGATTTGAAAAGTAAAAGGACATAGACAAGTTGAATAAGAACATTGTTTTGGTGAAAGTCACATTGATAAAATTTTGGGATACGAATATGAAGCCATAAAATTCTGGATCCATAAATTCAACAGGTCCTCTTGATTTTAAATGTTGGGAACCAATGCTTTTATCCTGACCTTAGAAGAATTATACAGATATAACTGTCATGAACTTTACTCATAGGTATTGTATGAATATTTTTGAAGACTTTGTTTATTCAAGAGTTTATAGATTGAACTACAGCACAGACAAGCCTAATTTGGCCTACAGTTCCAAAGTGTGGCCCATGTATCCACATCAGTTTGGGGTTTTATTGAAATATCTTTAGATATATTTGGATGTCTTATCAGCCTATTCATTATAAATGTAGGACAAGTAACACCAAGTATTAGGTTGAACATACAGCATTACTGATGTGACTAAAGACTCCTCGAATTGATTCTTCTTTAGAATAGAAAATGCCTCACTATCCATTGACACATCATAACTGTCATATACTCTATTTAACTCTAGTTCTTGTTAGGGATATCTCCATGGTGAAATAACCCTGTCAATCAACCTGCCACCAATTCTTATATGTAGGGAATGCTTTTATAAATAATTAGCTCTAGATTTTGTGGCTATTTATATTTCTCATGGGAAAACTAATGAGCTCCACGGAAACTGAACCAAGGAGACTTTCAATTCTAATATCAGTTTGTCTCAAAATGCTTTAAATTCTACATCCTCTAATATCGGCATAGGGTTACACAGTGGAACTTTTCTCCTCAAAGAGTGAGTACTACCCTATTGCTTAATATGGACAAAGTATTTTCATACATAGACTGGTCTTGTGCAAACAAGAAGTGGTAGTTGAACAATGTTCTTAGCAGTTTGTATAGATGAAATGGAAAGAGAGCAATTATGAACTCAAAAGGAATGTGCAAAAAAGTAAAAGGCACAAAGTAGAATGTGCCAAGGAAATGCTGAAGTATAATTTCAAATTATGTGCTCAGGTGTGAGGGTGTGTTCAAAGTACATCTTAAGAAAATGTAGTTGGGTATCTTGGGGAAAAACTGCTTTAAACTCTTCTGGGATAATTATACAAGTAGAAGCCCCTAACTCTGACTCTACTCAGCCACATCATCATCAACTTAGGGACTATTCTCCAAGTGCAAAGTGAGAAAAAGAGGGCTCATCACAGTTAGTGTTCAGTTTGAAGTAATGGAAATAACATAATTTTTCTTATAAGACTTCACTTATTTTGGAGGGTTAAAGTAGGAAAAACCCAAGTAAATATTTTGCATGTACCTTAATTAAGTGGGGCGTAGTATATTACTCTCTTTTTAACTAAGAAGTTGTAGATTATGTCTTTTTATACTCTAACTTGGGACAATGATCTGCTGTCAGTCATTTTCTTCCCCCTCCCCACCTTTTACCCTAACAATTACATAATTTTTATTGAAAGAGACATACTTGAGCTTGCATTTCTAAATCCTTCAAAATTATCTGAACTAATTCATACTTCTGGAAGCCTCCTATATCTTTCTCAAGGGAATATTTTGTCACTACCATTTTAACCCATATGATATTGGATATCTTCCTGCCTAATTCAGTGCAACATATGCATTAGACTCATCCAGATATCAAAACATTTGTACCACCATGAAATCCTATCTTCATAAAAATCATGATTTTAGAATATCTAGGGAGGTGACATCTGTCATTTTTGAATGACCCTAAGTGATACTTACATGCAATCATGTTTTAAATCAATATGCCTCTCAGTAGATGAACGAATTGACAAAATGTGATAAATATATCCACTGTGGAATTCTATGCTTCCAATTCATATGGAAATGGAAAAATCCTACTAAGTAAAATAAACAAGACACAAAGAAAGAGATTCCATGGTTTCCCTAATTTGTAACAAGTAGGAAATATCTACGATAGTCTTAGCAGATGAGTAGAATGGCTCAGTAGCTCTGTATAAGATGATGCTGAACAAAATGAACTCCTACATATGGAAACAAAGGTTTTCTTTGTGGTTGTTGTTTTTCATGTACTCTGTGATTCTTTTTTCTTTTGTGTTTTCCCCTATGGTTTGTCCCCTGCTGTATTTGATTTCAGCATCATATGTTATTGTACATACATTTATCTTAATTAGGGAAGGGAAAACGAATAACAAAATGGCGTGACAAAGGACAAAGTACAAACCAATGTAATAGCAATGCTCACAAGACAACATAATGGAAATTTACATTACAACTTGTGTAGAGTATTGGTGTGAAGAAAACTGTGAGAAAAGTGAGGTAGTGGGTAAAAAGTTCGACATGTTATGTATTCACCATCCTACAATTACGGCAACCCCTTCTATATATCACCTTGACAATAAAATTAAATTAAAAAATAACTTACATAAAATATAATTTCACTGTATTGGTATAGTAAATACCATTCTATTCCCCCTTTCTTTATCAGAGGGTCATCAACTTGAATGTAATCAAACTATATAATATCTTCACAATATATTTGCCTTCATGTTGAAAAAAACCATTATCTGATACTAAAACAGAAAACAGTTCACTTCTACGAAACTCCTAACTTTTAAATTTGAATAATTGTTAAGACGACAGTATATATGTATTCTTCAAAATTCAGATGACTACTAACTAATCATTTTCAAATTCTGCTCATGCCATACCAGAGACATTTAAAACAGTATCTGTTTGCATTTTAATTATTTCGGCAATAGATGACATTTCCAATGTGATGTTACATATTTAAAAGTCAATAGAAAATATAGCCACATGACCTACCTACAATAATTAAATTCCTGAAAAGTAAACATTTGTTAATCAGAGTAAGCTATTATTTCTATGACAATCAATCCCAAGTTTTTATGCTGTAAAGTCATCCTAGCCCAACAGTTTGCAACTTATAAGGTGCACCTTAAAATTGCCTGAATTCACATCATGACTAGTTTATCACTATTTTGAAAAAAAATACTGCACTTCTGCTGTGATGGCATCCCAATTGTGCAAAGAAAAAGAACACTACACTAAACTTTTCTGCATTATTTTCCTTCCAGTGGTATTCTTGAGATCAGAACACTTGCAAATAGTATTTATATTATTATTTTATATTAATTTTATTATACATTATCGTTATCTATCATAGATGTTCAGGAGATCTGAATATCTGAATATTAAGATCTGAAGATTATGGTTCAAATCCACCCAGGTAGCAAGGTTCCTTAGATTCTTATTTCCAATAAACTCATAAGGTATAGCCAGACACAAGTGGCACTGAGGTTCAAGTGGTAGAGCAGTAGCCTTGAGCAAAAACAGGCTCAGGGACAGTGCCCAGACCCAGAGGTCAAGCCCTAGCATAAACTAAACAACAAAAACAAAATAAAAACAAACATTAAATCTAACTTTTTTCCCTCATTGTATGAGTAATTACGAGGTACGTAAGGAAATTTCTTCCTGTGTTATGTATAGGTAGAAGAAAAAAGATGTAATACAATTACTCTCTTCATACCATATTACACCAAATCCTGAAAAAATTTCTCTTTTTCTAAATTTATAAATTAATAGCATCCATTTGTTGGCAACTTTGTCTAGATTACTCAGATTATCATGTTATACATGAACTGTTGCAATTATCTATTAACTAATTTTTAATTATACCTCACTTGAAAGAATATTCTAAGCAAATAGAATGCCAGAATCATTTGTGAATTTCTAAATTAAATCTTCTACTTGAAAACAATTTTGTATTATCCTAGAGAATATGAAATTACAAACAAAAAACATTTATTTCAAATCTAAATTCTAATTTTGGCAGGTCTTCAAAGTCCAACATTAGATGAACTTTGCTATTTCTCTAGGCTAAAGCTTTTGTAATCCTTCATGATTTCTTTGGAAACCAACAGAATGATGCTTACTTTTTCAAATTTTTGATTGGGAATCATGAGCTATTTTACATCTAGCAATGTTCTGTAATGAAGAGAGCATGTAAAACACAAGTGAGGATTACATATGAGTTGCATTTCAATAGGAAACTTGACTTATCAAAACATAGTGAAAAAATTAGCCCAAACTTCCAACTGTGTATTCCTTTCTTGTTGTTTGGCTTGTTTTATTGAGACAAAATTATACTACCTGGTCCAGGGAAGGTATCGCTATGTAATTCCACTCTCTAATCTCCTATCTTAGTCTGAGTGCTAGAATTCCAGGCTTGTATCACATTGCCCAGCCATAGTTTGTTGGTTTATTTAATCTAGAAACAGGCTAGCAATTCTGAACTTCTCCGATGATCTTATTCACTAGACTGACTGCTCTCACTGTTTATGTACAATTTTCAAAGACGTTCTAACATTTGACACAGGATATGAGCATTTTAAGATGCACCTTCAGGGTTCTCTGATTCATTCCTCCATGGGTTTTATCCCTTTAATAATGACTACTTGACTTTCTTAATATCTCTGGTCCCTGTCTTTGTAATATTCTCAAAGATTTTTTGGGAAAGTTCACTTGACGACTTTCTAATATTAAAAATTATCACTTGTTGTAGTCTTACTCAGGACATATTTTCTATTATTTTCCAACTTTTTCTACACATTTTGAGAGTTGTTTCATATGTGTGTTTACACATATAAGTGCCTCTGTGTATGTGCATGCTTGCGTGTATGTATGCCAAAACCTCAATCTCTTTTTCAACAGTCTTGCTCATACCTAGTATTCCATCACTTCAGCCATTCTTACAATGCAGGTTTAGGCTGGTTAATTATAGGTATTGTCGCAAATACTTTTTTCCCACAGGCTGAATGCAAACTGAACTTCCCAGAATCCTTTACATTCTTAGGTTTTATCTTTCCAGGAGTATCAATTTTTAAACTTGAAACAGTTTTGTGAGTGTAAAGTCTAACCTGTATCCCATATTTTTAACTTAAGAATTCATATAAAGATAGATGAACATACACATTACATATATTTAGTGTACACTGATAGATTTGTGATCTTAAGCCGGATGACAGTGGCTCACGCCTATAATCCTAGCTACTCAGGAGGCTGAGATCTGAGGATTGCAGTTCAAATCCTGCACAAGTAGGAAAGCTTCTGAAACACTTATCTCCAATTAACAACCAGAAAACTGGAAGTGGCACTGTGGATCAAGTGGTAGAGTGCTAGCCTTAAGCTGAACAGTAGAACAAGAGTGGGCCAAGACTTCAAGCCCCACAAATACCAAAGAAAAAGAAAAGGAAGGAAATAAAAAGATATGTGAACTTAGCCACCAGTTCATTGCTAGTATAATTCCTGCTCTCTCAACATGGATTTTTTTTTCCAGTTAAGTCCATGCTCTTATATCTGACTTGCTTTGAAACTATAATTACTCTTCCATTCTAGTTTTTACAAATTTGCATGATTAGTTGCCATGATTTAGAGCTAGAAAAAGAAACAGAGTGGCCTCATCCTTCATGTTCCACTTAGTAGTAATGTTTTCACTATATCACTCTCGTAGATCAACATACTGGCCTTGGCTTTATTCAAATTTGTCTTATTTGCAGAGTTTTCTATATTGTATTGAACAACCATACGTAAACACAGAACTTCTTTTTCTCCTATTATTCATATTGTTTCTCCTACTGTTAACTTATGTACACTTGTGAAATAATGCACAACACACATACACACACATATTTCTGAGAACCTTCTTCTCGCTTAAAATTGGTCATAATTTATAGAGCACTTAGGAAATTTGAACTTAATGTACTCCAGGATAATGGTTTTTTCATGTTTTTTATTGTAAAAATGTTGTACAGAGGGGTTAGAGTTATATACGTAAGTTAATTAGTACATAATCTATCAATGATTGTTACCTCTTCTTTTGTTTTTCCCCTGCCTTCCCTTTCCTCCTCGCCACCCTAAATCCCCCTCCCCTCTCCAAGTTGTAAAGTTCATTTTCTACATAGTGTCTTGTAGAACTCATTGTTACAATGGGTCATACTATATCTTTGTTTCAGCATTTTGTTATTTCCCTTCCCCTCCCCACATTAGAAAAAGGTATATGCAAGATGCATATCACCGACATCAAACACAGTAAAAACAGGGGTTATACCGTGGAGGTAGAAAATAGAAGAGAAACAAAAAAATCACATAGTACCTGTTAGGTAGCAATAAAGAAAAATTAAGTTATGTCCTACCATTTCACTTAACATCATTTTATATGACCATATGTATATGTATAATGTTTTATAAGCAATTTAAATTCCGTATTTTCTCATGACTAAGTTGTTTCTGAAACACATGTTGCCTCATGTACAAAGATGTACTTGTGCTATTTCAATGAAGCCACAAAACGTTCATTTTACCTGGAGCAGCATCATAGATTGTCACTTGAAATAACTGGAAGGAACTGTTACTGGAAGTGGAAACTGATTCCAAGAGAGGAATTGAACATAGAGAAATGACAAGTTCAACTTAATTTGTGTGCTCGTTTTACTGTACAAGTAAAGAATTCAAAGCTTGAAGGAAACTCTGTCCCTGATTTTTCGAGTGTGTTCTTTACTCACGTAAAACTTGTCTGTAAATTTCTAGTTGAGAGTATTACAAAAGGAAACAATATGCCATTTGAAGTCCAACATAGATAAAAAGGAAATAACGTTGTTTTAAAAGTGTTCTACTGCAAAGAAACAAAGTCATGTAGGTTTAAAGGTACCTTATGCCTAGATATTTCACTCCTGACATGATTGTCTTGTTGCAGGAGTCCGTTATCCGTTACTTTAATCTGTTCCTGAGTTCACCATAGCAATAAGGATTCCAAAAAGCAGGATCCAGTGAGTATGATCAGTAAAAGAAGGCTCTTTTCAAACCAGTGCTTTAAGGATGGTCCAAAAGAAACATATGGGTTTTTTTTGGCTTGCTTGTTTGTTTAGTTTGTGCTGGACCCTGCCCCTAAACAGTTGTCTTTCTTGCCCTCCTGCCACCGTAAGTAGTACTCTACTGCTTGAGCCAAAACTCCACTTCTGGATTTTTTGGTATTTAATTACAAATAAGAGTTTGACAGACTCTTCTGCTTGTTTTTTTTGAGATTGTAATAAATCCAAGTGACATCAACTGTATGAATTTTTCTTTTGAACCAAGACATGTTAGATGAAGTTTATTATAAAGCTAGTATTCGACAATTTTTTAAAAGAAGAGAATATGTTCAGCAAAGAAACCATAACTTAACTCAGCAAAAGTAGGTGCACTGAATTATTTTGGAATTACGTTCTCTGCTTGGGAAGATTAGTATTGACTTCGTCGCTCCTTTTGAGGAACTTTTTCTGTTGGTCATGGGGCTAGAATTCTGATCCTGGGAGCTGTCCCTCAGCATTTCAGCTCAAGTTAGGTGATCTACCACTTTAGTTACAGCACCATTTCTGGATTTCTGGTGGTAATTGAAGATAAGATTCTCATGGATTTTCCTGACCAGGCTAGCTTTGAACCACCATCCTCTGGTTTCAACCTCCTGAGTAGCTAGTATTACAAATGTGAATCACCAGCACCCAGCTCATATTTGCATTTATGTGCACTTAATGACATGATGTTGACAAAGAATGGAAATTTGAATCAAATGGTGTGACATTTCAGCTTTTCAATAAAATGGAGGTAGCAATAAATATGTCCTCCTTTTCCATGTTCTTACATTAATGACTCATGAGCTATGGGACTCTTACATTAGCATCCTCTGTTGTCTGCGTATGTGGACTTAGTATCAGAAATTGTTCATAGAGAAATAGAGAAAAACAGATTTGTAGAAAGCAAAGGAGATCAGGTATGAAAGAGCAACATAGAAGTATATACAACTTATCACACTGAGATTATGTACTAGCCTAAGGTATTTGGTTATTGATAATCAAAAATGGTTCTCTAGAACAGTATATAATTTAGTTATTATTATCATTTATTCATTCCATCTGGAGTTATTCCTTCTGTCAAAACTATTAATTAACCTCTGCCTTTTTGGTGCCATAACTTACCAAAAAGATTTCCAAATCTCACTTATACTACCCTTCTGATTGTGATTAGCAGTGGCCACTCAAGAGCCTGGAATCTTTGAATTTCCGGGATTAATCGTCACTGATATCTAAGCACATTCTTGGTATTAATTGTCATGACCTATTAACAAAACGTTCTTTTTTTTCAACACAGTATTCTAATATAGATAAAGTACATGAATTAAGGACTATTGATAGGTATCAGTTGAAAGGAGCAATTATATATTCCAAGTATGGGTTCTTTATTTTGCATTTCCTGGCTAAATGACTCTTTTGCCAGTCCTGTGGCTTGAACTCGGGGCCAGGAAACTGTTCCTATGCTTCCTTTTTTTTTTTTTTTTTTTGATTGAGGGTAGCACTATACCACTTGAGGCAAAACACCACTTCCATTGTTTCTTTTTCTGTTTATGTGGTACTGAGTAATAGAACCCAGAGTTTCATGCATGCTAAGCAATAAGTGTTCCATGAAACCACATTCCCAGAGCCCTAAATGACTTTCTTTTTTTATATTAATAAGTTTTTTTGTGAAAATTGAGTACAGAGGGGTTATAATTACATGAGTGAGGTAATGAGTACATTTCTTATCAAGCATTTTTGCCTCCTCCTTTGTTTCTCCTTACCATCCTTGCCCACCGTTCCCCACCCACCGCCAAAGTTGTAAAGTTCTTTGTTCGACATAATGTCTTTTTGCAATGGGAATTTCTTAACATGATATTACTTTTTCATTCCGTTAATATGTATTACAATTTAGGCCAGGTGGTAGAAAAGGAAGTGGAAAATAATACTAAGTCCAGTAAGGCTGACATTCCTATCACATCACTAAGGAAGTAGTGTTAAGACCTGCAGGACTCTTAGGGCTGTTGTATGTGACATTATTATGTAAAACACTATTAACTGACATCCCCGACATCCATAATATTCTGCTTCCACTTTCCAGGTCAAAAAACAAATATCTACACCATTTTATTGATTGGGTGTGTTTTCTAGAAATGAAGAAGGAGGATGTAATAGGTGATGGTGGAAAAATATGTATATTGGCTCCCTGTCCACATTTTTTGCATTTTTAAAAAGTGCTACTGATGAACTCCCACTTACATCTAATTGACTTGCTGTTTGCACAAGATGCAGATAAATGAAGACATTTATTCTGGTGGATAGTCACATATATTAACAAAATCCATTTCTGGAAAAATAAGATACTAGGTAAGAAATAATATTAAATTATTGTGTGTAAAATGGTTTCTTTTCTTGGAGAACAAAAGGTAGTATTGAAATGATTACTCCAACTTTCTTTGAGATTTTATGCTGTCTCAGTTTCAAAATATTCTCTAATTTCTGTAACATCCAAACATAAAAGACATGATTTGAAGATCTCAGTCATTTTAGAAAATAAGGAACGTAATAGCAAACTACCTGCAGAGACATGTGATTGCAAATATTATTGATTGTATTATGGTTCTATTTTTTTTCCTCTTTATCTCAAGTGTTGCATATCTTGGCATATTACTCTATGTCCTGAATCAGCTTCCTGTATGTGAGATTTACCTCTACTCTTCAGTGTCAAGATGGGTCATGTGACTTACTTCAGCTCATAAAAGTGAACCAAAAGTGGTGAAAGGCTATTTCTAGGGGAAGATTTCTATCTCATTATCTGTGTCTTTTTCTCCTTAGCTATAAAAATAGCATATTTCCAGAGGGAGTCTTCTTTCAACTTATATGTTGGAAGAGTATAGCATGTGAAATTGAGGCAAAACTCAAATACAGTCTCATACATATAACAAAGGCAGAACTAAGCTAATATTAAAATATGATATTAAGATGCTAGTTTCTTACCATTCTTTTATATCTTTATGATAGCTGACTATAGCACACCAGAATTTAACAAATCTTAAACAAGAACTAAACAAATTGATAACATTTCCTGTTGGAATATATTAAAAAATTTTTTCAGGTAAAGGGTAGGTGTATTCAGTAGACCTGCTGAGACCAGGCAAGGTTGGCACTCCACATGGCTGGGAAAGGCCTGGGAAAGAGCGAGAGCTGGAAAAGAGAGTAAAGAAAGAGGAAAGAGTGAGAAAAGAGCAGAAAGAGAGCACGTCTGGGAAAGGTGGGAAAGAGAGAGAGCTAGGAAAGAGAAGGGAGCTAGAAAAAAGAGAGGAAAGAGCAAGAAAAGAGCAGAGAGCAGAGAGAGCTAGAAAAGAGCAGAGTGAGCAAAGAGCAGAGAGAGCTAGAAAAGAGCAGAGAGAGAGCAGAGAGCAGAGAGAGCTAGAAAAGAGCAGAGAGAGAGCGTCTGGACCTGGACTAGGCCTTACGGGTGGAGAAAGGTATGGCCACATCAAACTCAGATGTGACCTCTTCCAGGTGTCCCAGTTGCCTAGGTAACGCAGGTACTATGTGGAGCATTCCGGTTGGCACCAGGCCATCTTGGTCCTCCATGAGGTGGGGAAAGGCCTGGGAAAGAGAGCTGGGAGAGCTGGGAAAGAGAGATAGCTGGGAAAGAGAGAGAGAAGAGCTAGAAAAGAACAGAGAGAGAGCAGAGAGCAGAGAGAGCTAGAAAAGAGCAGAGAGCGATATTGCAATTTTTTATAAATAAGCATTCTACAAGTGATCACTTGTGGGATTATCTATTTCTATAGAAGTGTTTAATCACTCTAAAGCACTGTATCTAATATCCACAACCATTATCCAGACCTTGTGATTGAGGTGAGGAAGAAAAAATATCTAGATTTCTCCTTCTCTTTTCCTCTTCTCCTTTTTCTAGTGTGGATTCTCATTTTTCTCCAAATTCTCCTATTAATAAAGGAAGAAAGACACATTGTGGATAGGAAGCAAAAGGCTTCAAAGCCAGAATTTTATTCTTTCAGAAATAGCTGAAGTAAATCAGAGTGGCTCAAGGAAGAATAAAAACCTGAATTTTTTCCCTTTCTGGATTTCACCATAGACTCTGAACATGACTATAAATAGCTAGTGAACCATTTGTCTTGGCTACCTTTTTTAAATTTTTATTTATTTTTTTATTTTGAAAATACTGTACAGAGGGGTTACAATTACATGGGCAAGATAATGAGTACATTTCTTATCAAGCATTGTTGCCTTCTCCTTTGTTTCCCCTTCCCATCCCTTCCCAGCCACCCCTCACCCCCCAAAAAAACTCCACCCCCCCACCAAAGTTGTAAAGTTCGTTTTTGACATGAAAACTTGTTACAGTTCTTGATTTTTGCCATTCTAACTGGAGTGAGGTGGTATCTCGATGTTGTTTTGATTTGCATTTCTTTTATGGCTAGGGAGGTTGAGCATTTCTTCATGTGTCTATTGGCCATCCTTCTTTCTTCTTCAGAGAAGTTTCTCTTTAAGTCTTTAGTCCACTTATTTATTGGGCAGTTGCTTCCTTGAGGATTTGTTGTTGGGGGATTTAATCATTTGAATTCCAATATATTTTAGATATGAGACCATTGTCCGTTGTATGGCTAGTGAAGATATTCTCCCAATCAGCGGGCTTTCTATTGATCTTGCTGGCTATATCCTTTGCCATGCAGAAGCTCTGCAACTTCATGGGATCCCATTTGTGCAACCTTTCTTTGATTTGTTGTGTTTCCTGGTCTCTATTAAGAAAATTTCGGCCTGCGCCAAGGAGACCTAGGGTTTCTCCTATTCCATCCTGTAATGTTTCCAGAGTGTTTGCTTTGACTTCGAGGTCTTTGATCCATATGGAGTTGATTCTGGTGCAGGGTGATATATAAGGATCTAGTTTTAGTTTTCTACAAGTAGTTAACCAATATTGCAAGCACTATTTACTGAAGATGCTGTCTTTATCCCATTGTATCATTTTAGCTCCCTTATCAAAGATTCCATGGCTGTAAGTCTGTAAGTTCATTTCTGGGTTTTCAATTCTATTCCATTCGTCCTGAGGTGTGTTCTTATGCCAGTATCAAGCCGCTTTGATTACTATGGCTTTTTAGTAGAGTTTGAAATTTGGTATTGATATTCCTCCAGCAGTGTTCTTTCCGTTGAGGAGCATTTTCGCTATTCGGGGTCTTTTATTGTTCCATATGAATTTTTGGATTGCCTCTTCTATTTCCTTGAAGAATGAGGTTGGAATTTTGATAGGAATGGCATTAAATTTGTAGATAGCCTTGGGAAGTACAGCCATTTTCCCGATGTTGATCTTTCCAATCCAGGAGAATGGGAGTTTTTGCCATTTTCTAAGTTCTGTTTTGATTTCCTTTTTCAAGTTTTTAAAGTTTTCATCATAGAGATCCTTCACTTCTTTGGTTAAGATAATTCGTAGGTTTTTTATTTTTTGTGGGGCTATTACAAATGGAGTTGCTTTCCTAATTTCAGTCCCACTTTTCTCATTGTTGGCATACAGAAATGGCATTGATTTTGAGGGTTAATTTTATACCCTGCTATTTGCCAAAGTTTTGAATAAGCTTGTGTAATTTGGGAGTGGAGTCTATGGGATTCTTTAAGTACAAGATCTTGTCATCTGCAAAGAGGGAGAATTTTATTTCTTCTTTCCCTATTTGGATCCCCTTTATGTCTTCCTCTTGTCTTATTGCTGTAGCTAGACATTCTAATACTAGGTTGAAGAGAAGTGGACAGAATGGACATCCTTGTCTTGTTCCTGAGTTAAGAGGAAAAGGTTTTAGTTTTTCTCCATTAAGTATAATGCTGGCTGTAGGTTTGTCATATACAGCCTTTATTGTATTGAGGAATGTTCCATGGATTCCTAACTTTTCCAAAACCTTCATCAAAAAGGGGTGGTGGATCTTGCTGAATGCTTTTTCTGCATCAATTGAGATAACCATGTGGTTCTTATCCTTGCTCCTGTTGATGTGATGAATAATATTAATGATTTGCATATATTGAACTAGCTTTGCATCCCTGAAATTAATCCTGTTTGGTCATGGTGTATGATTTTTGGATGAATTGTTGAAGTTGATTGGCCAAAATTTTGTTGAGAAGTTTTGCATCAATGTTCATCAAAGAAATGGGTCTATAGTACTCTTTCTTGGTTGAGTCCCTGCCTGGTTTTGGGATGAGGGTTATGATGGCTTCAGAGAATGTGTTCAGTAGTGAACTTTCAATTTCATTGAAGTGTTGGAGCAGTATTGGTGTGACCTCAGCTTTGAAGGCCTTGTAGAATTCCACTGTAAAACCATCTGGTCCTGGACTTTTCTTAGCTGGGAGGTCTCTTATTGCTGTTTCTATTTCAATGCTTGATATGAGCCTGTTAAGATGGTTTAACTCATCTTGATTTTTTTTTTTTGTCCGGTCGTGGGGCCTGAACTCTGGGCCTGGACACTGTCCCTCAGCTCTTCAGCTCAAGGCTAGCGCACTACCACTTGAGCCACAGCGCCACTTTCGGCTTTTTTCTTTTTGCTTATGTTGTGCTGAGGAATCGAACAAAGGGTCTCAAGCATGCAAGGCAAGCGCTCTACCACTGAGCCACCTTCCCAGCCCGCAACTCATCTTGATTTAATATTGTATGTCAGTATTTGCTAGGAAAAGGTCCATTTCTGCCAAGTTCTCAAACTTATTTGCATAAAGTTTTGAGAAGTATTCCCTTAAAATGTTTTGAATATTGGTTGTTTCCATGGTGATGTTTCCATTCTCGTCTCTGAGTTTATTTATTTGGGTGTGTTCTCTTCTTTTTCTGATAAGATTTGCTAAGGGTCTGTCAATTTTGTTAATTTTTTCGAAGAACCAACTCTTTGTTTTGTTGATTTTTCTATATTTTTTTTGGATTCTAATTCATTTAATTCTGATTTAATTTCTATTATTTCTTTCCATCTACTGGATTTGGGTTTATCTTGCTGCTCTTTTTCAAGGAGTTTCAGATGTGTCATTAAATTGTTGGTTTCAGATCTCTCCAATTTGTTGATGTAGGAACTCAGAGCTATAAACTTGCCTGAGTACTGCCTTTCCTGTATCCCAGAAGAGCTGGTAATTTTTGTGCTCTTTTTTGTTGAATAGCATGCACATTTGAATTTCCTTTCTAATCTCTTCTTTGACCCACTTGAGATTCAGCAGTGTGTTGTTCAGCCTCCATGTGTTACCGTACTTTGGTGGCTTTTGGTGTTGAGTTCTAATTTTAATCCCTTGTGGTCTGAGAGAATGCAAGATATAACTTCAATGTTTCTGAATTTGGAGAAGTTTTTTTTGTGACCTAAAATGTGGTCTATTTTAGAAAATGTTCCATGTGGTGTTGAGAACGTGTATTCTGATGCTGCTGGGTGAAATATTCGGTAGATGTCTGTTAAATCTAGTTGATCTATGCAGTTGTTTAGATCTGCGGTTTCTCTGTTCAGTTTTTGCCAAGTTGATCTAGCTAGTGGGGAGAGTGATGTGTTAAAATACCCAACAATTAATGTCTTTGGATCTATGTGGGATTTGAGAGAAAGTAGTGTTTCTTGGATAAATTTGGGTGCTCCATTGTTTTGTGAATAGATATTTAGAATTGTAATATCTTCCTGAAAGAGAGATCCCTTAATTAGTATGTAGCGACCTTCTTTATTTCTTCTCACAAATTTTAATTTGAAGTCTATTTTATCTGATATTAGGATTGCATCTCCTGCCTGTTTATGGGGGCCGTTTGCTTGGTAGATTTTGTTCCAGCCTTTAACATTGAAAATGTGTTTGTTTTTAGGGGCAAGATGTGACTCCTGAAGGCAGCAGATAGAAGGATCTCATTTTTTAATCCAACTAGAAAGCCAATGTCGCTTAATTGGAAAGTTATGTCCGTTAATGTTAAGAGATAGGACTGAGAGGTATTTGGAAGTTCCTGCCATGTTATCCATCTTCTTGGAGAATGAGAAAACTGGGTTCTTCCTATGATTCTTGGATTCTCAGTTTGAGTGCAGTTTCTTGGCCTTTATTGTGGTCTTGTTGGTTTTCTTTGTGTAGGACATCTTTAAGAATCTTTCATAGTGCTGGTTTGTTTCATTTTTTCTTTGCTATGGAAGGTTTTTATTTGGCCTTCAGTTATGAAGGAGAGTTTAGCTGGGTACAGTATTCTTGGTTGATAGTTGTTTGTTTGTAGGGCATGGCATACATCATTCCAGGCTCTTCTTGCTTTGATTGTCTCTGCTGAGAAATCTGAGGTGATTCTAATTGGTTTCCCTTTATAGGTGATTAATCACTTCTCCTTGGCAGTTTTAAGGATCTTTTCTTTGGTCTGAATTGATCCTATGTGGATTATATTGTGACAGTTGGATTTCCTATTCTGGTCTCTTCTATTTGGAGTTCTAAAAGCTTCTTGTACTTAATTAGGCTTATCTTTTTGCATGTTTGGGAAGTTCTCTGCTAGGATCCTGATAAAAAAAATTTTTCTAGACCATTAACTTCTGTTTCTAGGTGCTCCTATACATCCATTATCCTTAGATTAGGCCTTCTGGTGGTGTCTTCCAAGTGTTGGATAGATCTCCCACATTTCTTGGATTTGTCTTGGATGGTTGTATGTTCTTTCTCTATTTCTAGGCTGTCTTCAGTCCCCGAGATTCGATCTTCTGCATGGTCTAAACTGCTGTGGAGACTTTCTACTTTGTTTTTTATTTCTTTTCCTTCTGGTTGGTCAGCTTTGATGGCTTCAAATTCTTTGTTGAAGCTTTGTTTTAGATCTTGTATGAACTTCTTTATTTCCTTAATTTGGTGTTCAGTGTTTATTCTCAAATCACTTAGTTGATTTGTTATGGTTTCCTTGGACTCCCATTCCTTCTGTTGGTTTCCTTTCAGCATTCCCTTGGTGGTCTCCCTGACTTCTTTCAGCTCTTTGTTAATGGATTCCATGAATGCCTTTAGTGATCTTTGTGTATTCTCATCCTGCTCTCTCAATTCCTGTATTACTCTTTGCTTAGCTTCCTCACGTTCATGCCATTCCTGTAGTTTCCTTTGAGTGTTCTCAGCCTGCTCACGCCATTCCTGCTTTCTCTTTGAGTATTCTCAAGCTGCTTATGCAAATCCTGTATCAGTTTTTGAGTAGCTTCCTCATGCTTATGATATTCCTGTATAAACGTTTGGATTGCCTCCTCTCTCTCCCTATCATGCTCATAGAGATTCCTTTGTATGTTTTCAATCTTTTCATTTATAATGTTTGCCAGCAGTGTTTGTAGAGCTCTTTGGGAACTCTCCTCTGGATTATTCATTATCTGTTCTGTCCCCTGGTTATCAAGAGTGGGAGTTGAGATATCCGGACTTGCCATGTTTCTTGTGTTTTTCCGACTTACTCTGCTCATTTAGGATGAAATTAACACCAATTTTGTGCTAGAACACTATCTTAAGACAAGCATCAATCAGAGTCAGTATTTGCCCAGTCAATAGTCTGTACATACAATCTATTTCAACAGATACATCTATTCAACATCAAACAACTGTATATTAATGGGCTACGAACCACAAAGAAGACTTTGCTAAACCAGAAATTATTAGGTTTATGAAGAGATGTGGGCAAAAAATAGGAATAGCGTCTTGTGGGAAGACACAGGGAGTGTTTAATAAGTCCTAATCTCAAAGCAGGAAATAGATTTGACAGGATTAAAGTAGAGAGAGAGAAAAAAAGCAGAAAGAGAAAGGAAACAAAAAGAGTCCAGAACAAATAGAAAGGTAAAAATTAAAAATTTTATACAGAAGCGAAAACAAACTATTCAGAGAAGAGCATGAATAAAATGAGAGAAGGGGATGTATATAAAGGAGATGTGGAAAACTTAACAATAAAAATACTTAAAATATTATATAAGTATAAAGAGTTAGTACTGCTATTAAGGAATTTAAGTCTAAGAGGTTTTGAATTAAGAAATAAATTTGTGGATTAAGTGTGCACACAATGGGAGATAAGGTCTAATAATCAACTACAGGTTTATCTGAGGATGTGCAGAACAGCAATTAAGTCACCTAAAGAAGGAAAGAGAAGAATAGGTGAAAAGCTCAGAAAGAAAGAAAAAAGATCAGAAGTTCAGTAGAGCTAAACAAAAAACAAAACAAAACAAAACATAAAACAAAAAAAAGGAGAAAAAAACGCACACTCACTTATACCCCTAAAATAAATTCTGAGGAAAAAAAATTACTCTAAAACAATTTTTTTCAAAAAAGGTGAAAGTTAAAGATTAAAAAATTTTAGAAAAAAAATTTTTTTTATAAAATGTACAACAAAAAAAAAGTTCTTTGATTTTTTGTGTAGGGGAGGGAAAAATCCTGTGTCTCCCTTGTGTCTGTAAGCAGCCTCTAGTTGGAGTCTCTATTCTGCTTGTGTTCCTGTGGCTTGGTTGGTTACTTAAATCAGTTTCTTTGAACAAGTAGAAAAATGCTCTACAATCCTCCTCCCAGGTTAGTTCAATGGGAGGGGATGGCTTTTTCCTCGAGTTTGGAGATGCTGTGATGAGGCTAGTTTCTGGGTAGAGTTGAGGCCTTTCAGCAAACAGTAGCTTTTCCAGGGGTTTGTTTGTGAGAAACTCACAGAGCCCAGTCTGGAGCCACTCTCAGGGTTTCTGTTTACTGAATTTCAGTTTATAGTCGAGGCTGCTAAAAGGAGAGGCAGCCTCTGGCTCTGATTACCTGGTGAAGAAAGTCACTCCTTGGGCTGGCGCCCGAGCTGGGTGACTTTTCCCTGGGTGGAGCTGAGTCTGGAAGGTCAGGTTAGGCTCTTGTGACCTGCTAGATGACTCTAGATTTATTCCAGGGCCTGAGTTGGAGCTAGCAGCTCTGCCGAGCTTTGTCGGTATCCAAGATGTAGATTTCCGGTACTGGGTGGGGAAGGGCTGACTTCCCTCCTCTGCTCCCTGAGAAGGAATGAGGATATCAGGCTTCTACTCACACCGAGTGTTGTTCCTGGGTCATCTCTGGTCTGTGAAAAGCAGGATGAAGATGTCCGCTCCTTGTCAGTTCTTGCTAGTCTTGAGTTGAGCCCACTGCGTCTGGCTCCTTTGTCCCGGACTCTCTGTGATTCAGGTATGGTGGCTGCAGTCACTGCTGCCACCGCTGCCCCCTCCATGGCGGCTGCTGGCAAGTGCTCAGGGCTGTCTCCTTGCCTGTATTTTCTCTCTCTGGCCTAACTCTCTGTCCTGTGAAGGCACACTTGGTGTAATTCTCTGGCTTAGGACTGTTCACTGGAACTCTAAAACTGCTTTCTATGTAAGAGCTTATTTAGCCTCCAGCTTCTCCTCCACCATCATCCTGCCTTTTCTTCTGTCTTGGCTAACTTTTTAAAAATATAGTTTTTTTTAAAAAAAGATAATTAAAAAAATTAAAAATAATTTTAAAATAAATAGTAATTTCTTGTTTGCTTTTGAGAGGCATGAAATAAGACTGCATTAACATTTTGTGAGTTGAGAGGCTAAATTTTATCAGAATCTAAACATAATGAAAAATGGATGATTTTAAGATAAATAGCTTGTAGATACACTTTTACCTTGACATACCCACAGAGACGTATCTTTTTTCTTCTTTTCCTCTCCACTCTGAGTCAACTTCAATTAGCAGTTAATGTAATTCAAATAGCTGCTTTTCTTCCCGAAATAGAATAGACCCAAAAAAGTTAGAAAAAAGAGAACCAGTATTGGGTAATGCATTCTTTAAAAATAGCAGTCTAATAAATATTAACCATAACTCCAAAATAATAACAATCAAATGCTCTTGAAAAGAGAAGACTATAAGCAGAATATACAAAAAGTGATAGTGCCACAACAACTTCAGGAGCTGCTCTCTGGCATTTAGGATTTCTAGTACATGACAATGTTTTAATCAGGATTAATTGCTTTCTGGGACTAAATTTTTTTAGTTATATTTCATTGAAGAAGTATGTTGTTCAAAATTAATGAAAGGATAACAGTTTATAGTAGAAAGAATGCTACACACTCATTTTCCATAGCAAAATACCTTTCCATAATATCTGTCTAACCCAAATAACTAATCCCTGAAATGAACATTTGCATTATATGTATATAAGTTTGTAAAATAATCACCTTTCATAAGCCAATGAACACAAATATGAAGAATTATCAGATGGGGGTAATATATTCAAATGGGTAATTTAAAGTTCCAGGTGTAGTTCGAAAGGACATGATGAGGTTAAAACCATCAGAGACATGTAAAGATGCTACATTAGAAAATAAAGCTTTCACTATATTTGATGTCAGTATAACTTGTGGAGAAAACGGGGATAAACAAGTCATTTAAGGATACAGGTGGACCTGTTGCAACAATGAGAAGTACAAGTTGTCATGTACAAAACGAGCTTTACAACGTAGGTGCGGGGTGGGGTGTGGGGGGGAGGGGAAGGATTGGGATTGGGGGGAGGCTGCAATGCTTGGTAAGAAATGTATGCATTATCCTGCCCATGTAATTGTAACCCCTCTGTACAGTATGTTCACAAATAATATAAAATTAAATTAAAAAAAAAGAAAATAAAGAAAACACCAACAACCCAGATTCTGAATTTCTGGAAAGAAGAACAGCAAGTAAATGCTTTTTCCACTAGAATCATTTGAAAAATATTTTAGCTCTGTAGGTGGCTCGATTTTAATCTAGTGAGACTTCTTTTATATTTCTGTCCTTTAGAACTGCAAGATGATAAATACGGACTATTCAAGACAACTAACACTAGAAATAATTTACAGCAAATTTAGATTAGTAAACTAATTCAACTACAGCCTTTTCCTGATGCAACTACAGGGACACCACATTTCCTAGTTTTTGAGAATAAGAAAATGTTGCCACTATCTTTGTACACATGTAGGATGTGCATACTACTTACGGGCTTTACTTAAAGAAGACTTGAAATTCTAAATAATATTTAAATAAGAGGTTTCCTATCTTTATTTTCACATTTGGGGATCACTGAATACCAAAATTTTGTAGAATGCTAGGGTAAGAATATGGAAATGAAATCTTTCTCCTAATATTATAAAGATAATTTTTGTCATTTTGAGTTACAGTTTCTAAAGTAATAAAAAATAAGGTAAAAGAGAAACAAAAACTCACTGTTCTCTCCTTCCTAACTTTCCAACAGCAATTAGAGAATCCAGTAAATGTATAGCCATCCCAGGATGGTATAAGATGGTATAGGATCACTAGCTGGTCAAAAAGAAGATAACAAAAATGGTTCCCCTGGAACAATGGGAAACAAAATCTACATCTACAGATTGTGATATAGCTAGAAAATAGTTTCCACTATTCTAAGTCATTGATATTTTAGGTTTGTTTGCAAAGCATCTTTCCACTCTTAAGAAATGACCCTTTATTAATACTCAAGTGTTTGCAGCTTATAAACCAGAAACAAACAATGATTCTAAAAGTAAAAAAGAATGATATTAAGAGTAATCAAGGCTACTTCTATAGCTATAGCTGATAAATAATAATGATATTGGAGAATAGTCCAATAATCTTGAAATTTTTCATAACTTTACTCTTCTCCAACACGAGAAGTCCTAATCAAAATATGATAACTATAATAGAGGATTTTTATATTTTTTTATTGTTCACACCAAAGCAAATACACTTTCCTCTTTGCAAGCCTGACTTTGAAAGAGTCAGACCCTCAAAATTATTTTATAGACAAAAGTTTACTGCTTTGACTTAGGTGTTTTCCTGCCTTTGGGTGTTGCTCTCTATTATTTTGGCAACTGCATAGAAAAACAAGATAAATCCATTATGCTTGTGTTGAATTGTTCAAAGTCAAGCTGTCTTCAAAAAAAGTTTTCTGTTCCTTTCTTCACTGCTAATTAAAGTCTAATTATTGCTCTTTAAATGCAAGAAAACGTGATACTTTAACATACATTCTCATTGATATTGAAGAAAATAAGAGTGTCGGTGATTGCTTTTTTAATAGTTTTCAAGTATATTCCTTGACTATTTTGATTATTGCCTTTGTTCCGGTCTTCTAATCAGGAACAGAGGGTTACCCAAAAATATCTTCCTAAGATATAGGATGTTAGGTGGATGTTAAATATTTTCATCTCCTTAAAGACTGAAAAGCTCAGAAGACATTTTGCTATTACTGGCATTGTTAAGATGATTTGAATGTTTTGGTTCTTAAACTAAGTTAAATACATGTGAAATGTTACTTGTTCCAACAATGATTATGGCTTATACTTTTCTGCTCCAATGAGTTGAAACGTCTGACTATTTTGGAGGGCATATTGATTTTAGGGTAGGAGGCTTAATTATGGAAAGCCAAGGGAGACTCCTAAAACAGGATTGCCTTTTACGTATCACTTAATTATACTTAAAGTATATAAGTATAGAAATATACAAATATGAGTTGAGTGACAAATGTGTGATTTACAAAATTGATTCAAAGTCAACTAATCCAGAAAACAATTCTCTATATTTATATAAACTAGTATAGCTAGTAAGGATTTAAAAATTGTTAGAATATATATTTTAACATTTACGTCAAAATATTTGTTTATTTGTAACTGTTTATTTTTAATTTTTGTTGGTCGTGGGGCTTGAAATCTGGGCCTGGACATTGTCCCTCAGCTCTTCAGCTCAAGACTAGTGCTCTACCACTTGAGCCACTGCCAGTTTTCTGGTCGCTCATTGGAAATAAGAGTCTCATGGACTTTACTGCCTAGGCTGGCTTTGAACCATGAGTCTCAGCTCTCAGCCTTCTTAGTAACTAGGGTTATAAGCATGAGCTACTGGCTCCTAGCTACACAATTATTTTTTACATAGCTATGAAATATTGCTTGATAATCCCATTCATTTATATGTTGTGTAATGATAAAGCTACATCATATCCAATAATTTCTGCATGTAACATTTCTTTTTAGTGAGAATGCTCAAAAACTTATCTTCTCGCTAGGATGAAATATCTATTCTTAACTATAATCACTTTGCTTCTTGTGGTATACTATTAATATATTTAGTTTTAGTTCCGGAAGTCTGCTCATTGAAGTTACATAAAACATGAATTGTTAAGTGAAAGAAATTCATGGTTCCATTACTTGATTTAAGAAAAGAATTATGCCTTTTGTTTCCAATTATATTTCTGTGGGAATGTGTAATATTCATTGATTTTCTTGTTAAAATTTATAACAGTTACATTATATCAAATTGATTCAAACTTCTTTGGTCCTGGGGCTTGAACTCAGGTTCCCTGAGATTTGTTGCAATTTTTTAACAATTTACCTATAGTTTTAATGCCAAATTTAAGACTGCTTTATCTCAAAATTGGCAAAACATCTTCCTTTGCTTTACATTTACATCTCTCTTTTTGTTTGATATGCCATGTTTTTATCCTGCTTGAAATTAACATTGGAATAAATCGTTATGTTTAAGTCAATGTTCACTTTTTAATTTTCCCTAATACTGCCTAACCTATCACCTCTTATTAAACAGAACGTCATTCCACAAATGTTTGGTTTTACCCTTATTAAATATAACTATATAATATTTATGTGGATATAATCTGGTGCCCTAAAGACGCATTGAGCTGTATAATCTTTCCTCTACAAATATAACAATTTTACACTAATATTGGACAGAGAAATATATTCCAGTTTATTTTTCTTTGTCAATGACTCAAAGAGTGCTAGTCAGGTGTTTTTAGAAATTGTCATAAACATAAATAAAACTGTGAAGCTGAGTGCTGTTGGATCATGCTTGTAATCATAGATGCATAGACTGAGATCTGAGGATTGTGGTTGAAATCTAGCTGGAATGGGAATGTCCGTAAGACTCTTATGTCCAATTAACCACCAGAAAACCAGAAGTGGCACAGTTGCTCATTGAGTAGAGCATTCACTTTGAAATGAAGAGCAGAAGGACAGCACCAGGATCAGATTTCAAGCCCCATGAATGATCAAAAAAAAGGGGAAGAGACAATTTATATTTTTTCTCAACTGTATCCTCCAATCGAAAAAAATTATATCTCCATTTATTTAGATTTTTGCTTTTATATTCAGCATTGTATAATTTTCAATGATGGTGAGTAAATAACACTTTAATACATTTTGACAATGTGTGAAGGTAGCACAAAGAAATTCAAAGAAAACAGTTGAAATATAAAGGGAAATGGGAATGGAGAATGCCAGAAATGGGTTTATCAGGCCCTTCATCAATATGTGAGAGTGTAAGATATTTCAACAAGATATCTTCATATAATTAATATACACCAATTAATAACTATCTTCCAAAGGCTTTGGTATTCAAGTATGACATAAATGATAAATACACATTCTGTGGTGAAATGAAAGATAGATGAGAAAATGCATACTTTTAATGATTGTGTAAATAAACTAAGAAATTCGGTCAACATTCTGAGGGCTCATAGCTCATTGGACTCGAAGGTTGCTGGTATCTAAGATAATTTTAAAATGTTAGACTTGATCATATCTTTAAGACTGCTTAATACTATTGCTTTTTAAGTCAGTATTCTTTTTCTTGTTGCTGGTTGTGGTGGTGGTTCTGGGCCTTGAACCCGGGGCCTGGGCCCTGTCCCTCAGCTCTTCCACTCAAGGCTAGAGCTCTACCACTTGAGCCATAGTACCACCTCCAGCTTTCTGCTGCTTTATTGGAGATAAGAGTCTCATGGACTTTTCCTGCACAGGCTGGCTTTGAACCATAATCCTCAGATCTCAGCCTCCTAAGTGCCTAGGATTACAGGTGTGAGCCACCAGCGCCTGGCTCCTCCTTACAATATCTTAAACATAAAATAAAATACTGTAAAATCAAGAAAGGGCATGTTTGGCAAATAAAGTAAAACGATAACTTACAGACAAATGAAAATAACAATATATGTATATGTATATATACATGTATGTACACATCTGTATATTCTTATATATGTATACATATATAGGTATTTGAATATATACACATATAAGTATGAATATATGCATATGTACATGTAATGTATACACATATATATTTATTTAAATAGACTTGAATCAGAAATATATTAAGAGCCTATTATTAATGAAATACTTTAACCACCCTGAAAAAGTTATTCAAAAATCCAAATACATATCTCTATAGTAATATAACAACAATCAAGGAATATATGGAAAGATCATAACATACCTAGACAATGCATACATATAGAGATTAGTGGAAATAGAAACAATAAGATAGCCCTGCACAACCATTATGTAGAAATTGCAATTCTTATACATTGGTACTTGGCACTTAAAATGATATAGTCAGTTTCTTAAACATACTGGAAATCTTTAGAACATTACACATAGAATTGTCTCTATGATCCAGCATTTTGAATTATAATTTTATATACAAAATAGATTTCAACATATGTCCAATAAGACACATGTACAAGAATATACATAGCAAAACCCTTCATAATAACATATAATAAAACATTGAAATGCCCATTGAGGATGTTATTCCAATATACACATGAATACAAAACTATATGCTCTATCCATGAATAAAATTTACAGGGAATTACTTTGGAAATAGTGATATTACATGGGAGAAATGGATAAAATAGACTACATTTTCTAATTATATGAGGTTTTTAAAATTGGCACATCTGTAGAGGTAGAATATGAAATAATAGCTGCTCAAGGGGAGAGTAGTTGGAAATGATGACAGGAAATGATTATTAATAAATATTTGAGTATTTTGAGAGGGTAGTAATGATAAAATGTTCCTGAACTGAAGGTGATGTTCTTACTCCAACTCTTTAACATTCTAAGAATCATTGTACTTTATCGAATAATTACAGATTGCATTTGCATTAACCTTAGGAAAATTGTTAGAATAGTAGTGGGTTCATCTGAGTGATAATTCAAAATTTAAAATCACAGAATTCTATAATGCACAACTTTAGTATGTTGATGAATAAGACTATCAAGAAAATATGATCTGTGATATATCCTCTGAGTGTCTATACATGACATTAAGAGCCAGTGAATATTCTACAAATTCATGTAAATTGAGCTATGAGATAGGATTGAGAAGGATGAGGGATAATGATCATCAAGATGCATTGTATTGGCCATGGAATGTGGCTTAGTGGTAGATGCTTGCCTTCATGTGTGAAGCCCTGCAGGAACTGGCACTATGACACAAGTGATAGAGTACTAGCATGAGGAAAAGAAGCTCAAGAACATTTCCAAGGCATGAATTCAAGCCCCAGGACTAGACCAAAATAAGGTGTATTTCATTAAGCCTGGCACTAGCGGCTCACGGCTGTAATCCTAGGTAATCTGGAGGCAGAAAATTGAGGTTTGAAGGCAGCCCAGGCAAGAAAGTCTGTGTTATTCTTATCTCCAATTAAATCTCAGAAAAATCAGAAAGTGCTGCTGTGCTTCAAGTGATAGAGTTCTAGCATTCATCCAAAGGAGCTCAGGGACAGCCCCCAGACCCAGAGTTCAAACCTCAGGAGAGGAAAAAGAAAAAAAAAACCTCACAATACACTGTTAATATACTGCTTTGTCAAACAGCAAGTCCCACACAACTGCTTAAAGTTAATTTAAAAAATGATAAAAATACAACTCATTTTGGAAACCAGACAAAGATAATATACACGGGACAAAGTAAATGTTATATCATGCAGTTTGAGTTGAAATTTGTTCTATAGTCTTCTTAAATCACTTATGAAATTGACAATACTGCCAATTATAGGTCAATTTCCTTGAGGAACAGTTTGTATTCTGCTGTCTTGTATACGAAATCATAGAGGTGATTTTTTGCCATGTATTGAACTATATCTGATATTTTAAAGTAGATTTGTCCTAATATAATATTAATTTAATCAATCATTTCATTAGGGTGATGTTGGTTAGATTTTTTTCCAGTAAATCTTATCCCCTATAATAAATGAGAGCATGCTATGATAGTCTCCTATTAATATGAAAATATACTTTATAAAATCAACTTAAAAGTGGGAAAGATTAAACTTGACTTCTGATTTTATACATTTCAGATTATGTTTCTTATCCTCATTGACTGGGTTGGTGTTGGCACAGTACCCCATGTCAAGAATATGTGTTGGAATATGTGTATTCATGGAAGCCAGGAAGTAAAGAAGAAGAG
This sequence comes from Dipodomys spectabilis, assembly GCF_019054845.1. Lineage (NCBI taxonomy): Eukaryota > Metazoa > Chordata > Mammalia > Rodentia > Heteromyidae > Dipodomys > Dipodomys spectabilis. Next base: position 2,758,599 of record NW_024870951.1, read on the forward strand.
GAATAGGAGTGGGACAGGGAGAAGGAGGAGGAGGGAAGAGAGAGAGGGAGAAAGAAAAGAAGAAGGAGAAGGAGACAGAGAAGAAAAAGAAGGAAGAGGAGGAAAGGATTTTGATTTTAACAACTTTGATCACAAGTTCTCAGTGACCAAATCTCTACAACTATGCCTACATGAAAGGATTCACCTCTTTATGGCAACTTTATGGCTAATTATTAATCTCATTCTTTTATGATTTCAGATTTAATTTCTAGAGTGGTGGGTAGATATTTCTATACATTTTGATAACTTCTGTTCCTAAATATTTAATTGAATTAATCAAAGAAGCTATTTGGGATGGAGGTGGTTTGGTTATACCATTGCTGGAGAAATATTTTGAGTGCAAATACATTTTATTTAACAGATAAGGAACCTTCAGAGATTTCACTTTGTGACCTTCAAAAATGACTATTTCATCTAACTCATAGTGACTTTAACTTTTCATAATTTTATGACATTTCTATTCAAGTTTTTGTCATCTATAGTTAGATTCTTTCTTTGTAGTTGAAGGAAAAATAAATACTATCACAATCATTTATTTCTTAATTGTTCTATAGAGTAGGAATAATATGAATTTCCTACCATTCAAAAATAAGGTATATTCAAGTCTATAGGAATAATTGCATAAGTCATGGAATATCTTGCTTTATCTCATATGGAGATTGATTCAATTTCTAAAAATCACTGTTGACATAAAATACATGAAATTCCGTGTTTCTCTGAAATGTCTCGGTACTCAAACCTCAGAAATAAATAACCAGTAATTAAGATTTTTATATACTCAAAAGTGTATGAATTTATATTTTATGTCAAAAAAGTTTAGGTTTAAAAGAGGAGAAAATCATGTGACCACAGTAGATAATATTAAATTTAATGAAACATTACTTCATTAACCCTGACAGAGCCTATTGCTTTTAGCTTAGATGAGAAATTTGATTAATTATCCCTTCATCACTTTTGAATATTAGAGAATTTCAATTTGTGCAAAGATTCTGTCATTTAAACATTTGAGTGTATATTTTTTCATAAAAATGAAAACTTTTTTTCTCACTGCAGGTTCAGACTCACTAACTAAATAAATATCTAAATGTTAATTTGTTAGATTGAGTCTCTAGAATTCAAATAATAAGAAATTTATTTTATTCTTACATATATTATATCAGTGCTTAATATGGGTACCTCAAGCTTGTAATCCTCACTACTCAGGAAGCTGGGGTTCAAAGCCAGCCTTGACAACCAAGTTATCATCTTATAAATATGTTAGAAACAATTACAAGAAACAAACATTTGAATACTTATTTTGGGGTCCATTTCAACTAGCATCAACTTATCTGAACTTTGCTGCTTGTCTCAGACAAGTCCCTCCCTCAATGCTTTCATTGTATTTGATGTTGGTATAATTTGTGGAGGGGAAGGGAAAAAGCAAATGGTTTAAATAAGGATAGAGGTGGACCCATTGCAAGTATGAGGTGTAAAAGTCGTTATGTTGAAAAACGAACTTTACAACTTTGGTGGGGTGAGGGTCGGAGGGGGGTAGATGGGAAGGGTTGGGAAGGGGAAACAAAGGAGGAGGCAACAATGCTTGATAAGAAATGTACTCATTACCTTGCTCATGTAATTATAACCCCTCTGTACGGTATTTTCACAATAAAAAAATAAAAATAAATTTAAAAAGCCAGACTTGGCAAGAGTTTGTGAGTCGCATCTCAATTAATCACACACATACACATCAAAATACACGCAAACACACACAAAGCCACAAGTGGAGTTGTGGCTCAAATGTTAGAGCAATATCCTTGCTAGGAAAAAAAATCAAGGGATAGGTCTGGAGTTCAAATCACAAGAACACACACACAAAATATTATGTATAAATTCTTATTTTAGTTGGAAAAAATAGACAGTATCATGTAAAGTAATATTTGTTACATATCTTGAAATTTTGTGAAGATGTTTTTATTACAATTTTTCTTAAGCTATAACTTAGGTTATTAAAATTAATATTAATATAGTATATTTATAATTACTCATAACACCTTGGAGTATAACTTTTGGTATTTTTTCTATAGCCATAAGAAATAGTCTGGGTAAAAGAAAGGAAGGAAGAAAGGAAGAAAAAGATTGAAAGAAAGAAGGAAAGAAATGGAAGGAAGAGAGAAAGAGAGATAGGGGTACGGATGGAGGGAAGGAGGGAAAAAGGAAAGAAGAAAAGAAGGAAGGAAGGAAAAAAAGGAAGGAATTAAGGAATTAAGGAACAAAGAAATGAAGGAAGGGAGGGAGGAAGGAAGTGACAAAACAATTTAATTTATTAAATGTGCTATTTACCCCACCATAAACTTCTAATTAACCCTTTAGTAAATGCAAGTTTGCAATTTTCATTTCTCTGCATGTTTCCCATGCATGAATGAAACCAACAAATGAAGGTTCAGAAATAACCAGGTGAATTTGTTGCATCTGTAGTAAATATGTATGCAAATTTTTTTCTCATTTTCCATACATCATCAAATAATTATTTGCAAAAAATTTACATTTAGTTAAAAATATTCTAAAAATTGAGGTAACCAAGGGATGTCAATATATTATATAATGTGAATACTAGTAATTATAATGCTATTAATATTAGTCTTCATGTTATATTCATTGTAACATTTTTATTATGTATTTTATCAGAGAAATTAGCATACTCTGATTTTGGTGTTTGTGGGAGTCCTAATAGCGGACAGTAATTAAAATGAAAGGAGATCTGTATTTGTTGGCACAAATGAATATTTCTGAAAGCAATTAACTCATTGGAGTTTGTTCAAATACATCAGAAGGGCCTTAGAAAGGCTGTACCACGTTAACATGGTTACCTATGATGTCATTCAAGAGCCACTAAACAATCATACTTCATTTTGCCGACACTAAAATTATTCCCATTGTAAGAAAAATCATTCACATAATTTACATGATATAATCTTGTCCTTAAGTTATTATGTTCTATGAAATCATATCCAAATGATACACTACACTGAGTTAAAGAAAATGTTGCAAAATGTATTGGACATTGTAACTCCTTCTGATTACACGTATTGAAATTCTATTCCCCTGTATGATGACAGTAGAAGCACTCTTTCAGAGATGACCCTGCAATAATGATCCTGGAAAAGAAGCCCAATATAATTAATCTGCCATGTGAATGTCCAGCAAACAGATTATAATTAACCTGAAAGTAGACCCCCATAAGGCAAAGATGTGCTTTGAATAACCATTTTTGAAAATCTATGTTTAAGCTTCTGGAGTATGGATAATATACTCCTGATGTTATTTTTTTAATTTAATTTTATTTTATTTGTGAACATACTGTAAAGAGTGGTTACAATTACATGGGCAGGATAATGCGTACATTTCTTACCAAGCATTGCAGCCTCCTCATTTGTTTACCCTTCTCATCCCTTCCCAGGCTCTCCCCTCCGCCCCCATACCAATCCTTCTCCTCCCATCCCCTCTCACACCGACGTTGTAAAGCTCGTTTTGGACATGATAGCTTGTACTTCTCATTGTTGCAACAGGTCCACCTGTATCCTTAAACGACTTGTTTTTCCCCATCTCCTCCACAAGTTATAATGATATCAAATATAGCGAAAGCAGGGGTTATACTGTGGAGGAGGGACATACAAAGCAACAAATAAATAATCTTATAAATGAGTTAGAATCACATGCATGAAAGAAAAATACATTAAAATACATATCTAAGGGTTCATTTTCCTAACATCATATTATCTGACCTTTTCCGCTTGACTCATACATATACTAGATATTGCAAATAAGGGAAACCATGGGGCCTATGTTTCTTTGGGCCTGGCTTACTTCGCTTAATATAATTTTTTCCAAGTTTTTCCATTACCTAACAAATGGGGCAATGTCATTCTTCCTGATGGAGGCATAGAATTCCATTGTGTATATATACCATATTTTCTTGATCCATTCATCTACTGAGGGGCATCTGGGTTGGTTCCATATCTTAGTATGATAAAATATGCTTCAATAAACATAGTTGTGCTGGTAGCTTTAGTGTGGTCTTGTTTGTAAACATTTGGGTAAATGCCCAAAAGTGGGATTGTTGGGTCATAGGGGAGCTCTATGTGAAGTCTTTTGAGGAACCTCCATACTGCTTAAAAAAGTGGTTGAACAAGTTCCCATTCCCACCAACAATGAAGTAAGGTTGCCTTCTGTCCACATCCCCTCCAGCATCTGTTGTTGTTAGAGTTCTTGTTTTTTGCCATTCAAACTGGAGTGAGGTGGTATCTCAATGTTGTTTTGATTTGCATTTCTATTATGGCTAGGGAGGTTAAGCATTTCTTCATGTGTCTATTGGCCATCCTTCTTTCTTCTTCAGATAAGTTTCTCTTTAAGTCTTTAGCCCACTTATTTATTGGGCAGTTGTTTCTTTGAGGATTTGTTGTTGGGCGATTTAATTTTTTGAGTTCCAAGTATATTTTAGATATGAGACCCTTGTCCGTTTTATGGCTAGTAAAGATCTTCTCCCAATCTGTGGGCTTTCTGTTGATCTTGCTAGCTATGTCCTTTGCAACAGAAGCTCTGCAACTTTATGCAATCCCATTTGTCCAACCTTTCTTTGATTTGTTGTGTTTCCGGTCTCTATTCAGAAAATTTCGACCTGAGCCAAGGAGACCTAGGGTTTCTCCTATTCCATCCTGTAATGTTTTCAGACTGTCTGCTTTGACTTCAAGGTCTTTGATCCATTTGGATTTGTTTCTGGTGCAGGGTGATATATAAGGATCTAGCTTTAGTTTTCTACAAGTAGTTAACCAATTTTGCCAGCACCATTTACTGAGGAGGCTGTCTTTGTTCCATTCTATTGTTTTAGCTCCCTTATAGGAGATTAGATGGCTATAGGTCTGTAGGTTAATTTCTGGGGATTCAATTCTATTCCATTGGTCCTGAGGTCTGTTCTTACGCCAATACCAAGCTGTTTTGATTACTATGGCTTTATAGTAGAGTTTGAAATTTGGTATTGATATTCCTCCAGTAGTGTTCTTTCCATTGAGGAGCGTTTTTGCTATTCGGGGTCTTTTATTGTTCCATATGAATTTTTGGATTGCCTCTTCTATTTCCTTGAAGAATGAGGTTGGAATTTTGATAGGTATCGCGTTGAATTTGTATATAGCCTTGGGAAGTATTAACATTTTCCCGATGTTAATCTTTCCAATCCAGGAGCATGGGAGGTTTTGCCATTTTTAAAGTTCTGTGTTGATTTCCTTTTTCAAGATTTTAAAGTTTTCATCATAGAGGTCCTTCACTTCTTTGGTTAAGTTAATTCCTAGGTATTTTATTTTTTGTGGGGCTATTCCAAATGGAGTTGCTTTCCTAATTTCAGCCACACTTTTCTCATTGTTGGCATACAGAAAAGCCATTGATTTTGGGGGGTTAATTTTATATCCTGCTACTTTGCCAAAATTTTGAATCAGCTTGAGTAATTTGGGAGTGGAGTCTATGGGATTCTTTAAATACAAGATCATGTAGTGTGCAAAGAGGGAGAGTTTTATTTCTTCTTTCCCTACTTGGATCCCCTTTATGTCTGCATCTTGTCTTATTGCTATACCTAGGCATTCTAATACTAGATTGAAGAGAATTGGAGAGAGTGGACATCCTTGTCTTGTTCCTGAGTTACGAGGAAATGGCTTTAGTTTTTCACCATTAAGTATAATGCTGGCTGTAGGTTTGTCATATACAGCCTTTATTGTATTGAGGAAGGTTCCATGGATTCCTAATTTTTCCAAATCCTTCATCATAAAGGGGTGTTGGATCTTGTTGAATGCTTTTTCTGCATCTATTGAGATAACCATGTGGTTCTTATTCTTTTTTTTTTTTTTTTTTTTTTAATTTAATTTTATTTTATTTGAGAACATACTGTACAGAGGGGTTACAATTACATGGGCAGGATAATGCATACATTTCTTACCAAGCATTGCAGCCTCCTCCTTTGTTTACCCTTCACCTCCCTTCCCAGCCTCCCCCCTCCCTCCCACCCAATCATACCCCCCTCCCCCCCCCCCCCGACATTGTAAAGCTGGTTTTGACATGACATTTTGTACTTCTCATTGTTGCAACAGGTCCACCTGAATCCTTAAACGACTTGTTTGTCCCCATCTCCTCCACATGTTATACTGACATCAAATATAGTGAAAGCGGGGGTTACACTGTGGGGGAGGGACATACAAAGCAACAAAGAGATAATCTTATAAATGCGTTAGAAACACATGCATGAAAGAAACAAAAACATTAAAATACATATTTGAGGTTTCGTTTTCCTAACATCACATTATTTGACTTTTTCCGCTTGACTCATACCTATACTAGATATTGCAAATAAGGGAAACCATGGGACCTATGTTTCTTTGGGCCTGGCTTACTTCACTTAATATAATTTTTTCCAAGCCTTTCCATTTCCTAACAAATGGGGAAATGTCATTCTTTCTGATGGAGGCATAGAATTCCATTGTGTATATATACCACATCTTCTTGATCCATTCATCTACTGAGGGGCATCTGGGTTGGTTCCATGTCTTAGCTATGGTAAATAATGCTGCAATAAACATAGTTGTGCTGGTAGCTTTAGTGTGGCCTTGTTTGTGATCATTTGGGTAAGTGCCCAAAAGTGGGATTGCTGGGTCATTGGGGAGCTCTATGTGGAGTCTTTTGAGGAACCTCCATACTGCTTTCCAAAGTGGTTGAACAAGTTTACATTCCCACCAACAATGAAGTAAGGTTCCTTTCTGTCCACATCCCCTCCAGCATCTGTTGCCGAATAGCAAAAACGCTCCTCAACGGAAAGAACACTGCTGGAGGAATATCAGTACCAAATTTCAAACTCTACTATAAAGCCATAGTAATCAAAACAGCTTGGTATTGGCATAAGAACAGACCTCAGGACCAATGGAATAGAATTGAAAACCCAGAAATGAACCTACAGACCTATAGCCATCTAATCTTCGATAAGGGAGCTAAAACAATAGAATGGAAGACAGACAGCCTCTTCAGTAAATGGTGCTGGCAAAACTGGTTAACTACATGTAGAAAACTAAAGCTAGATCCTTATATATCACCCTGCACCAGAATCAACTCCAAATGGATCAAAGACCTTGAACTCAAAGCAGACACTCTGAAAACATTACAGGATGGAATAGGAGAAACCCTGGGTCTCCTTGGCACAGGCCGAAATTTTCTGAATAAAGACCCGGAAACACAACAAATCAAAGAAAGGCTGGACAAATGGGATTGTATAAGGTTGCAGAGCTTCTGCAGGGCAAATGACATAGCTAGCAAGATCAATAGAAAGCCCACGGACTGGGAGAAGATCTTTACTAGCCATACAACGGACAAGGGTCTCATATCTAAAATATACTTGGAACTCAAAAAATTAAACCACCCAACAACAAATCCTCAAAGAAACAACTGCCCAATAAGTAAGTGGGCGAAAGACTTAAAGAGAAGCTTCTCTGAAGAAGAAAGAAGGATGGCCAATAGACACATGAAGAAATGTTCAACATCCCTAGCCATAAAAGAAATGCAAATCAAAACAACATTGAGATATCACCTCACTCCAGTTAGAACAGCAAAAATCAAGAACTCTAACAACAACAGATGCTGGAGTGGTTCTTATTCTTGCTCCTGTTGATGTGATGAATAATATTAATTGATTTGTGTATATTGAACTAGCTTTGCATCCCTGAAATGAATCCTATTTGATCATGGTGTATGATTTTTTGGATGAATTGTTGAAGTCGATTGGCCAAAATTTTGTTGAGAAGTTTTACATCAATGTTCATCAAAGAAATGGGTCTATAGTTCTTTTCCTTTGATGAGTCCTTGTCTGGTTTTGGGATGAGAGTTATGATGGCTTCATAGAATGTGTTCGGTAGTGAACTTTCTCTTTCAATTTCATTGAAGAGTTGGAGGAGTATTGGTGTGAACTCTGCTTTGAAGGCCCTGTAGAATTCGACTCTAAAACCATCTGGTCCAGGACTTTTCTTAGCTGGAAGGTCTCTTATTGCTTTTTCTAATTTAATGCTTGATATGGGCCTGTTAAGCTGGTTTAACTCATCTAGGTTTAGTTTTGGCATGTCAATATTTGCTAGGAAAAGGTCCATTTCTGTCAAGTTCTCAAACTTATTAGCATAAAGTTTTGAGAAGTATTCCCTTATAATGTTTTGAATCTTGGTTGTTTCCGTGTTGATGTTTCCATTCTCATCTCTGAGTTTATTTATTTGGGTGTGTTCTCTTCTTTTTCTAATAAGATTTGCTAATGGTCTGTCAATTTTGTTAATTTTGTCGAAGAACCAACTCTTTGTTTTGTAGATTTTTTCTGTAGTTTTTTTGGATTCTAATTCACTTAATTCTGATTTAATTTTAATTATTTCTTTCCATCTACTGGATTGGGGTTTATCTTGCTGCTCTTTTTCAAGGAGTTTCAGATGTGTCATTAAATTTTTGGTTTCAGATCTCTCCAATTTGTTGATGTAGGAGCTCAGAACTATAAACTTGCTTCTGAGTACTGGTTTTGCTGTGTCCCAGAGGAGCTGGTAATTTGTGTGTTCATTTTTGTTATATCATGAAAATTTGTATTTCCTTTCTAATCTCTTCCATGACCCACTTGTGATTCAGCAGTGTGTTGTTCAGCCTCCATGTGATACCAGACTTTCTTTGGTGGCTTTTGGTGTTGAATTCTGATTTTATTCCCTTGTGGTCAGAGACAATGCAAGGTATAATTTCAATATTTCTGTATTTGGACAAGTTTGCTTTGTGGCCTAAAATGTGGTCTAATTTAGAAAATGTTCCATGTGGTGTTGAGAAAAATGTGTATTCTGATGCTGCTGGGTGAAATGTTCGGTAGATATCTGTTAAATCTAGTTGATTATGTAGCTGTTTAGATCTGCAGTTTCTCTGTTGAGTTTTTGCCGAGTTGATCTAAGGTTTCCATTCAGCATTCCCTTTGTGGTCTCCCTTACTTCCTTCAGCTCTTTGTTAATGTATTCCATGAATGCCCTTAGTGATCTTTGTGTATTCTCTTCCTGCTCTCTCAATTCCTGTATTACTCTTTGATTAGCTTCCTCCCGGTCGTGGGATTCCTGTAGTTCTCTTTGAGTGTTCTCAGCCTGTTCGCGCCATTCCTGCTTTCTCTTTGAGTATTCTCAAGCTGCTCATGCAAATCCTGTATCCGTTTTCGAGTAGCTTCCTCACACTTATGATATTCCTGTATAAACTTTTGGATTGCCTCCTCTCTCTCCCTATCACGCTCATACAGAGTCCTTTGTATGCTTTCAATCTTTTGATTTATCATGTTTGCCAGCAGTGTGTGTAGAGCTCTTTGGGAATTCTCCTCTGGATTATTCATTATCTGTTCTGTCCCCTGATTATCAAGATTGGGAATTGAGATACCCGGATTTGCAATTTTTCTTATGTTTTTCGGGCTTACTCTGCCTATTTGAGATGAAAATAGCACCAGTTTTGTGCTAGAACACTATCTTAAGCCAAGCATCAACCCAAGTCTGAATTTGCACAGTTAATAGTCTACAGATACAATCTAGTTCAACAGATACATCTATTCAACATCAAACAAATATACGTTAATGGGCTACGAACCGCAAAGAAGAATTTGGAAGACCAGAAATTATTACGGTTAGGGAGGATGTGGGTAAAAAAATAATAATAGATTGATGTGGGGAGGCTCAGGGAGAGTTAACTAAGTCCTAATCTCAAAGCAAGGAATAGGTTGGGTAGGATGAAAGTAGAGAGAGAGAAAAAAAGAAGAAAGGGAATGGGAAAAGAAAAGAGACCAGAAAAAATAGAAAGGTAATAATTAATAAAATTATGTAGATTCGATAACATTCTATTTAGATAAGAACGTGAATTTATTGAGAGAAGGGGAGAGATATAAAAAAATGTGAAAAAATTAAAAATAAAAATGCTTAAAATATTATATAGGTATAAAGTTGTAGTACTGCTATTAAGGGATTTAAGTCATAGAGGTTTTGACTTGAGTAATAAATTTGTGGATTAAGTGTGTACACAATGTGGGATAGGGTCTAATAGTCAAGTACGGGTTTATCTGAGGATGTGCAGGACAAGAATTAAGTCACATAAAGAAGAACAAAAGAGAAGGTGAAAAGAAGGTGAAAAGAAGGTGAAAAGCATAAGAAAAGAAGAAGAAATAGATGAGAAGTTCAGTAGAGCTAAACAAAAAAAAAAAAGATAATTAAAAAAAGAAAAAAAAAAAGAAAGAAGACCAAAAAAGAAAGAAAAACGCATACTCACGTATCCCAAAAATAAAAATTATAAGAGGAAAAAGAAAGTTTCTGGACAACATTTTTTTTTCAAAAAAGGCAAAGATTAAAGATTTAAAAAAGTTTTAGAAAAGAAAAAAAAATTTATATAAGGTACCAAAAATAAAAAAGGAAAGAAAAGAATACGAAGAAGAAGAAGAGAGAGAAAAAAAACCCAAAACAACAACAAAAAAAAACTTCTTTGATTTTTTTGGGAGGAGTGGGAAAAATCCTTATCACCCTTGTGTCCATAACCACCCTCTTGTTGGAGTCTCTGTTCAGCTTGTGGTCCTGTGGCTTGGTTGGTATCTTAAGACAGTTTGTTCGAACAGGCAGAAAAATGCTCTGCTTTACCTAGGATTTGGCAATCCTCCTCCCAGGCTAGTTCATTGGTAGGCAGATCTGCTTTGAGTATCACAAAAGAGGGGGATGCAGTGATGAGGCTAGGTTCTGGGTAGAGTTGAGGCCTTTCAACAGACAGTAACTTTTCCGGGGCTAGTTTGTGAAAATCTCACATAGTCCAGCCTGGGGCCATTCTCAGGATTTCTGTTTACTGATTTTCAATTGATTGTCAAGGCTCCTAGAGGGAGGGGCAGCCTCTGGCTCTGATTACCCAGTGAAGAAACCCACTCCTAGGGCTGGCGCCCGAGCTGGGTGACTTTTCCCTGGGTGGAGCTGAGTCTGGCAGGTCACGCTGCCGTTAAGTTCTTGTGACCTGCTAAATGACTCGTTTTATTCCAAGGCCTGAGTTGGAGCTAGAAGCTCCTCTGAGCTTTGTCGGTATCCAAGATGGAGATCACCGGTGCTGGGCAGGAGGGGTGGCCTTCCCTCCTCTGTCCCTGAGAAGGAGTGAGGACGTCCGCCCGGGTCGTCTCTGGTCTGCGAACTGCAGGATGAAGATGTCTGCTCCTTGTCAGTTCTTGCTGGTGTTGAGTAGAATCTGCTCACCTGCTGCGTCTGGCTCCTTCGTCCTGGACTCTCTGTTGCTTAGGTATGGCTCCTGTGCTCGCCAGCCGTTGCCACAGCTGCCGCCGCCGCAGCGGCTGATGGCAAGAGCTCAGGAGTGTCTTCTTGCCTGGGTTTCCTTCTCTGGCCTAGCTCTCTGTCCTGTGATGTCACACGTGGTGTAATTCTCTGGCTTAAGACTGTTCACTGGAACTCTTGAACTGCTTTCTATGTGAGAGCTTACTTAGACTCCAGCTTCTCCTCCACCATCTTCCCGGACTTTTTCACTCCTGATGTTTTTAAGCCACTTAAGTTGAAATATTTTAACAGCCCAATGGCTGACAAAAAGCAAAGTTTTGATTTAAATTTCACAAATTCTGATAAAAAAGATTCATAAGGTTTTATTATTTGAATTTTTTTCTCCAAGTCTCTGGGTTTTTAATGGGAATTGAATTGAGGTTCAACTCTCTATTCAACTATCATAATTAATTTTTTGAATATAATTTATTATCTTCAGTTGTACAAACGAGTTGTCATTCACTGAAACAGTGTATGGATACAGTGCATCTTGATCAATGTCACCCCATTTAACACTCTCATACACCCCTACCAATCAACCCCAATCCTTATGTATCTCAATATTATGTTATGGAATTTCTTGCCATTTAACAAAACAGTTTCTGTGTACAAGGCACCTGGAATTGTGTTACCACTTCAACATCTTCAACCCCATTTCACACTACCCCTTGCTTTGTATATTTCAATTCTGGGAAGTATACAATGGATTCTTGCCTGTATACTATCCTTTTCCCCTTCAATTTCCTACCCCTCTCACATTGCACCTCACTATCCTCTCTTGCATTACACATTTAATGGTATTTATTTTGTTGGGCATTGACTTAGCCTTTTAAGAGAATTATAGTATTTTCCTTCTCCATCGACTATGATACTTCAGATAATTCATTTGTACCTCCTTGCATACCATCCAGTGTGTTTACTTTCACATTTATAGACATTCCTATCTATCACAAGTGAGGAAAGTCATGCAACTAAGTTTCTCTGGGTCTGCTTTATTTCACTTAATATTATTTCTAAATGTTTCATTTTTTCTTTAGAATGGTGCAATATTATTCTTTCTGATGAATGAACAGAATTCTATTATGTATGTATTTTTATGTTTGTATATATATGTATATATGTTTGTATACATACATTTATATACGTACATATATACTTGTAAATTGGGACCAATAAAATTATATATATGTATATATATAATCTATATATACATATATAATTCTTGATCTCTTTTTACAGTGAGAGGCATCTGGGCTGATTCCATGTTGGCAACAGAAAATAATGCAATTAGGAGCATGATTATGCTGGTAGCTTCCGTGTGGCCTTGTTTCTGCTCTATTGGATAAATGACCATAAGTGGAATTGCTGGATCATAGCTAAGTAGCTCTCTATTCAGTTCTGTGAGCAATTTCCATCGTGTTTTCCAAAGTGATTGAACAAGATTACATTCCCACCAACAGTGTAATAGAGTTTCCTTTGGGCCACATCCCTATCAGTATCTATGATAGTTCGTATTTTCATAATGACACTGTAAGAGGGGTGAGATGAATCTCAGTGTTGTTTGGATTTGCATTTTTTATGGAGAGAGATGCATCTATTTGTCATTCTTACTACTTCTTCTAAGAAGTTATCTTTAAGTCTTTATCCCATATATTAATTGGGTTCTTGTTTATTTGAGGGTTTATTTTTGTTGTGTTTAACTTTTGATCTCTAAATATGGGTTAGTTATGAAAACACTTGTCTAATACTTAGCTAGTAAAAATCTTCCATTCTGTTCTCCTTCTATATATCCTGCTAACTTTTTCCATTGCCATGTAGAAACTCTTCACTATGTTGCGATTCTGATGATCCAGAAAGAATGATATTACACCATTCATAAGGAAATGTGAAGACTTGGAACAAACTTATATTAAGGGAAGAAAGACAGACTCAAAAAACATAGGTTGCCTAATTTCCCTCATTTGTTGTAGAAGAATGTGCCTCTAATTCTACAAGTAAACACAATTGGAAGGTAAAAGAGAAAACATTACACTTGGACATGATAAATTTTATGGGATTCTAAACATTTATACAATGAGATCAAAGGAGGATACCCTTTGGAGAGGATCACAAAGGATCAATAGCTGTACGAATATTATCATATAAAATAATGTTCATTAAAATGATCTCCAAGAAATGATTATGAGAATTTCTTTATTATTTTGCTTTTTCCTTCAATGTTCTGATGCCGTTTATTTTTAAATTTCTACATGGTTGGTCTTATATGTACGTTTGGGTAGGGCAAGGGGAATACAGAATTGGTGGGACAAAGGCTTAAATGCAGCAGTGCTACTCAATAGACACTACATTGTAAATGAAATGTACAACTTATGGGAGAAGGAGGTTGAAATGGAAAAACTGGGAGAACATTTGTGAAGAGGTGACACTGTTCAAAAAGAAATGTGCTCATCATCTGGCTTATGTAATTGTAACCCTTCTGTACATCATCTTTACAAATTAAAAATGCACCTCATAAACTGGCTAGAGTAGCTATACTAATATGATATAAGATTGGCTTTAAAATAAAAGTGGTATGAAAGTAAAAAGAGACAAAGAAGGACATTAAATATTGACAAAGGAAACTCTCCATCTGAGAGATATAACAATTCTAAATATCAATGTCCTGAATCCTAGAGCTCACAAATTCATCAGAGAAATACTACTTACCCTAAAAACATGCATATATCCAAATAAATTGTTGGTTGCTTGAACAAATCATTCTTACCTCTGGACAGGCTATCCAGGTGAAAACTTAGCAAAAATTTTTAGAGCTAAATAACTGTACTGACAAGCTATACCTAACAGATATCTACAGAGTATTTCACCTACCAGTGTCACAATATATATTCCACTCATCAGCCCATGGAATGTTCTCCAAAGTAGATCATATTTTAGATCACAAGGAAAATCGTTCAAAATTCAAAAATAAAAATGAAATTACTCTTTGTATCCTGTCAGACCATGATGGGGCCCAATTAGATCTCGACATCAAAAGGCATCTCATAACATCCTGAAACTCACAGAGACTGAATAACACATTGCTAAATCATCAGTGAGTCACTGAAGAGATATACAGGGAAGTTCCAACGTTTATGGAATTCAGTGGAAGTGAACACACAAAATAATACCTCCTCTGGGACAGAGCAGCAGCACAGACAATACTCAGAGGAATATTTGTAGCTTTGAGTATGTACATCAACAAACTAAAACAATCTTAAATCATCACTAATGATGCACCACTAAGTCTTTTGACAAAACAGGAAAAGCAAAACCAAAAACCAGTAGACAGAAATAATACAAATTAGATTAAAAAATAAATGAATCAGTCTCAAAAAAAATACAATCATAATTGATTTTTATCTACTAGTAGCTCAAAACTTTTCCCAATGAAAGTCAATGTAGTTATTTTCAGAGATAGACTCAACCATCTCAAACCAGTGAACAAAACAAATTTCTGGGATTCAAAGAACCAACATTTGGTTTGCTTTTTAACAGAAATTTACTCTGTTGTTCTTATTAAGGTGATTTATAGATGAATTACAATTACAAGGGTCAGGTAATGAGTACATTTCCTTTTGTGAAATGTCTTCAGTTCCCTCACTTGTTGCCAGTCCCACCCTCCTGTCCCCACCCATGTGTTAAATAGTTCACTTTCATCAATGATCAATGAACTCCAATGCTGCAATTTTTCACTCTTTTCCCTAAAGCTCTGTGCCCACCCTTCAACTTCCTGAAGACATACAATGGATATACCAGACATAAGGTAAAAAAGACAGAATTATCACAAACTATAAACAACAACAAACACAAAACAAAAAAGAAGTTTTCTGTTTCCATTTCTCATAGTTCGTTTGAGTATGTATATCTTGTTATATAAATCTAATTGTTTTTTTATCATCAAGTCAATTCAAGATTAAGGTGTGATAACACAATTTTGCTTTCTATTCAATAATGCTTTTTATTTTATTATTAAAGTTGTAATTAACACAATTCAAGTCCTACAAATTTGAAAGTTCAGATATAAATGTTCCAAATGTCTAATAATTCCGTTTTGGCAACCAAAATTAAAAACAGGCATATTTTGTCCTCACGAATGTCATTATTTCATGTGTAAAAAGGTTAAATAAATGTAATGTTAATTCAGTGGAGATAAGGAATCAAATACTTATGCAATGCATCAGTACCATAGATTATGACATCTATTAATAAAATTAATAAAACTTGTTTTAAGTAGATTAATTAAGACATGAAGCAAGTGATAACTTTCTTTTCTAAGTGAAGTTATATAGAAATGACAGTCCAAAGATTCCAGAATTCTGTGTGCTTTATACATGTCAATTTACACATATGCTAGGCTCATCTCAACGTTATTTGAAGATAACTGAGAACAGGATTAGAATAAAAAAAATCACTCAAATGGTTAGCTGTATTTTGTGACTAAATAGGTCTGTTTTATATCTCTTTATTTTATTTGAAAAGTCTGGAAAATTTATTTAAGTCACATCAAAAATAATAAACACCCTTAGCTCCTTAAAAGACAATCAATAAAAAAGGAAACAACAAAGAAAAAATAGAACCTCATTTTGCATGTGGTCTTTGTATATTGTGGTGCTTTGTTATTGTGGATTATGTTATTATCCCATGAATCTGGGCTCAAATCACAAGGGCTACAGGAAGAAAATTTCAAAATCTAGAGCAGCTAATATAGCTGTTCAGTTGTTTGTAGGTTTCACTAAAGTCGCAGCTGGATATCAACTGTACAAAGCAAATAATTCTACTGCTTTGTAGGCAAGAATGTGATGGAAAACATAGTGTTATCTTCTTAGATGAAATAAGACCACACTTTAAAAGCTGAATAAATGATCAGCCCTTTGAATAACAGTACCATTTTTAATGCATTCTAGATAATTCAAATCCTTCATCCCTCCACAAACATTAATGGTATTCACAAATCATTGCTGAGAGGAATTTCCAGTTCTATTTGATATTTCAAATGGATTAGGAGAAACATAAACAATAATTCAAGTTGTTGAGAATATTTAATTTAGAATAAGCAAACAAATCAGATTCAACTCCATAGCATAACCTTTAGGAAAAGTGAATTAAGGTATATGGCATGTTCTTTTAATTTAATTATAGACATTAGGGTAAAATTCCAGAAACACTCTGCACGAAGGAAACAGAAGTCTTTGATAAGATATATTAAAGATTACAAGTAATTTTGCCTACAATTTCTATTATATGATAGCATATTTTTTCCACTAATCAGAGACAAAAATATTTTTAATTATGATATGGAAAATGCATCATCATGAATGAATGAAATCAGGGAGTAGATGGCTCAGTGCTGGTTGGTTCTGTAAAATATTCTCATTATTTTGAATGATCTGGTGTTTTTGTCTGTGTGGAATTATGAATGTATTTTATATCTTTGCGGAAAATTTGATTATTAGATCACTGATGACACCCAATGTCAGGAATCTAACCTGAGTCAGAGTGGTAAATATATATGTGTGCGTGTGTGATTGTGTGAGTGCCAACAAGTCTGTATTTAGAAGGAAGTATCTTATTTCCCTCAGGATATATACTTAATTCTATTAGTTATACTTCATTACTGACAGCAGATAAAAGTAATTAACATTTTGAGACATATGTTTATGTTCCTATGTTTGCATGAACAAACTAAAAATTTATATTTTGAGTATGAGTTTTGTGGAAGGTCAGCTGAAAGTATAAATATCTTGAGAAAGATGTCAATGGCAATCATTTCAGTGTAAATCAATTTTAGACAACACTTGGAAGGATATGTAATCACATATGAAAATGCAACATTTATTGATTTTCAAAAGCTACACTATTAGAGGAATATTTAGGAAAACAAGTTAAATTATGGAAAGATAAAAGTAATGTTATTATTTATTGCATACAGTTTTATATTTTAGTTTCATCAAGTAAAAATGCCATTTATTTCTACTGTATAGGAAGGAAAACACTAAATATTACAGTTTGTGCCATATTTCACATTGAGAAGCTTTGTTTATATCAATAAGTTTATTTCTTTTGTTTCTGCTGTCCTGTTCATAATTCTGCTTCTCATAGCATTCTTCTAAGGACTTTTTCGTTCTGCCAGATTAGGACTTGAGCATGCATCATGCTTTCAGTTTTTTTTTTTTTTTTTTGCTAACAGTAGTCAGTCTACTCTTTGAACCATGCTCTAGCCCAGAAAATTTTGTAGTTAACTAGAGATAGAACCTCATGAACTTTCCTACCAGGCTGAAAACCATTATCCGCCAAGTCTCATACTTCTTAATCACTAGGATTATAGAGATGAGTCTTGGATCCGAAGAGTCAATGACTTTTCGTGTCTTATAGCTTCCACATGTTTGCTAGTAATTGCAATAATAAACTACCACAGATTGGGTAGCATTAACATTGTAAATACATTGTCTCTGAGTTGGTGGAATTAGAACTCCAAGATTAGAGTTGGCTTCTGATTCCTCTTTCCTTAGCATATTCAAAGCATTCTGCTTCTCTTGGAGTACACTTCAACTTAAATGCTACCTTTGAGATTCTGTTTCCATATGAAGTCACTTTGTAAGACATGACACATTAAAATTCCCAGCGCTACTGGAGGATTGAACTCAAAAGGTATAGTTGTGAAACAGTATCTCTACTACTGCCATACCTGCAGATTATAATTTGATTGCTTATTTTGAGGTAGTATCACTATGCCTGGCCTGCTTGGACTGAGGTCCTCCTAACACAACCATAAAACATTTTGCCTGGAACTAGAATTCTCTAAGCTCTGTTTTCCAAGTAGATAATATTATAGATTTGAGCCACTTTATCCAGTAAAAGTATACAATTTCAAACTATCTTGATATTGCCTATATTTGTGCTTAACATATATAGCTAACCTTAATTTTCTCCCTCTTTTGTTTAGTACTCTGAGTTGAAACCATTGGCTTTCTTGATATACATGGCTTTGTTTTGGATGGAATCCCACCACTATCAAAAATGTCTCACAAAAGTTTATGTCAAAAATCATGGAAAAGAAGGCTTCAGGTTGGGAAAAACACTGACCTTTAAGTTATAATTGCAGTATTATTAATAGTGTTAGTCAATGATTGCATAAGTATCAGGAGGAAGGCAGAAATGTGAAAGATGTCAGGTCTCTGTAGAAATTTTGTAGTTGTCACTTCATGTTATCTTCCTTCCTTAAAGCATGTTTTATTAAAACCCTCTGGGTGTATATTGGTTGGACTGATTGGTAATCATCTCTGGAAATAAAGCTGATTTTAAAAGGCTGATGGTGTGGTAAATAAAGGAATAATCAGAATGAGCACAGATAATGTCACAGATTGAGCAGAACAGGTTAACTGCTGAACAGCAAAAAAAAAAAAAAGCAAAGTTTCAAGTTTGATGATCCACATTGGAACATATACAGATAGATACATATATACATATAGATATACATTTACATGTACATACATACATGAAAAATTAAATCTCCAGTAGAATATAGAGAAACTTGGCATGACAGGTATTAAACTATATCAAACTGGTTGCAGGAAAGGTACAATAAAATATAGATAGTTTAGCATAGATTTTGTAAAGGATGAAAATTCTTCCTTCATTATATACTTTACAAATATCCGTTTTAATATTTAAGATTTTTTGTGAAAATACCATACAGAGGGGTTACAATTACAGGGACAATGCAATGAGTACATTTCTTTTATTTTTTGGGGGGTAGGGGAATCCTGGTCGTAGGGCCTGAACTCTGGGCCTGGGCGCTGTCCCTCAGCTCTTCAGCTCAAGGCTAGCGCTCTACCACTTGAGCCAAAGCGCCACTTCCGGATTTTTTCTTTTTGCTTATGTGGTGCTGAGGAATCGAACCCAGGGCCTCAGGCATGCAAGGTATGCGCTCTACCACTGATCCACCTTCGCAGCCCAGATGAGTAATTTCTTATCAAGCATTCTTACCTCCTCCTTTCTATCCCTTTATCATCCCTTTCTATCTCCCCGACCATCTCTCCCACTTTGAGCCAAAGTTGTAAATTTAATTTTTCTACATAATATACATCTCATTGTTGCACTGGGTCCACTTGTATCCATATTTAAACAATTTGGTTTTTCCCTTCCCCTCCACAAATTATACCAACATCAAATACAGTGAAAACTAGGTTAAGTTTTTTTTTATATATTGTAGTAGGAGCATCTACACAATGCTGAATATTTGAATTACAGAAAATATGCAATATGGGTAGGCACTGGTGGCTCAAGGATGTAATCTCAGCTAGTTAAGAGGCTAAGATCTGACGATCACAGTTCAAATCCAGCCTGCATAGTAAAGTTCATTAGATTCTTTTCTCCATTTAACCACCAGGGCAAATGGAGTTCCAGTTCAGATTGTATGTCGAGCACTGGCTTAGAACACAAAAACACCATCAGGCCTTGAATTTAATCCCTGGGATCAACAGAAACAAAGATATAAAATAAAACATGGATTCTGTAATGAAACATAATTTAACATACTCTACATTGTTAGAAAGACTAGACTTCTGGGTTAGCTTTATAACTTACCATAATAAGGGATGTTATGGACTTATTGAACAGAAATGCTTATTCAGATTTACAAGTTTGAATGTTTCAGTATATGTTCAGTTGGTTTTACTGCTTTGGGAGCCTGTGACAAGACAATGGCAAGATGGGGATTTTGTCAAATAGAAAAGTTTTTTTACCTAGATCGATTAAAAGATAAAATAAGAAAGTAGTTGAGAGTCTATGTTCTCATATCTTTCACGCTGAAGAACTTAATCTCCAGAACTATTCAGATATTCTCCACAGTCTGGGAGGAAATAGAAAGTCATTTTTCTTTAACACATCTTTCTGGGGCATTCTAAATTCAATTGGCAACACCTTCACAAATGATAATGACTTGTCCAGGGGAAGAAGCAAGTAGATATTTCTGCAAATTCTAATCAGAACTCAGCAGACTAAATATTTTATGGAATTCATATTGAAATATTTTCTTGCAGATGGAGTGGGTCTTATAATAAAAATGTGGGTATCTGTGTGTTTGTATGTGTGTATGTGTGTGTTTGAATAAATTAATATAACAATGTAGCATAGAAAAGTATTATTGGGGCTGGGAAAGTGGCTTAGTTGTGGAGCCCTTGCCTTGCATGCATGAGGCCCTTGGTTAGATTCCTCAGCACCACATAAACAAAGGAAAAAGCCAGAAGTGTCGCTGTTGCTCAAGTAGTAGAGCACTAATCTTGAGCTGAATAGCAGAGTGACAACGACCAGGTCCAGAGTTGAGGCCCCATATCCGGACCCCCCCCCCCCCAAAAAAAAAGTAATATAGAAAATCCCTTGAATGGATCAAATTGTTTAAAACGAATGTAACTGTATGTAAAGTAAGATCTGCACATACTTAAAAGGAAAAATGCTACAGTATTAAATCACAAAAATCGTAACATGCTTAAAAATTCTGAAATGTAATTAGTAATTCCAAAATATCCATAATGAGAACTAAACACTATTGACTTAACAAGAACAAAATGTGCAAATTATAGAATCTGAGCAGTGTACATGAGTGTACATAATTTAAAAATACTCAATATTATACTGTTTTTAGAAGACTGAATGTGGATTATCTAAAGGAAAATATCAGCACATTATATAAATGAAATTAAAAATCTCATGGTAAGAGAGAATAATAGTAGTTTGTGCAAAGTTATAATTTAATTAATGGTGGTCAAAATCTAGTACTGACTAAATTGTATACCTAAGTAGTTAGATCCAAAGAAGACCCAAGTTACTCGAGCTGATTTGAAATTTGGCAAAGTAGTAGAATACAACTGTAACATTATTATGGATGTTGACTCTGGCATGGAATTCATTTCCTCTTTGATCTAACAAATGAATATATGAAAGAACATAACTTCTCCAACTAAATATCAAGACCCAACTAAACATAGCTAGAAAAGTCATCATGCAATCCGTATTGCAACTGGGATAAAAAGAAAAATCAGTCATACTGATTCTGTATTTATTTTAAATGTTGGCTTTTTTCATAAGTTATTTCCTTTGTCTTGCATTTTTAAAACATTGTGTTAAATGATTTATATCTTGGTAACTAATTTTGGATGCTTCCTTAAATTTTGTTCTGGGTATAATATCTAACTTCAGTTCCTAACCCAAGAAATGTTGTTTACAAAACAAATGCTAATAACCACCATTTATAATACACAAAATCTCATAAGCATGATTTCAGGAAACATAGGTTAACATTTTGATATCATGGTCTCATGACTGATCAGGCCTATCTGCATGAGTAAAGTTGTACCTAGATTCCTCAGCCTAAATTTAGCCACTGTTAAAAAATGTTTATACCTTTATCAGTCACCCATCAGAGGTTAAACCTGAGTATAAAATCTAAGGAAAATAATAAGGTAAGAATTTAGCTCTTCTGGATATAAAGTACACCACAACGCAGCATAGAGTAACTCATTTGACTAAAGTCAACCTATTTCTCTAAAACATGTTAAGCATTCCCTTACAATGTGTATTATTCTCAAGAAGGGAATGAAGAATGTGAGAAGACGACTAAGCAAAGTATTGCCTTCAAATATACATAATTTGGATTTAACTCTTTATTTTGTTATAGGCATTTTTGATAAAAACTTTCTGAATAATTGATTTCCTGGTCAGATATAATATATACTAGTTACATATATCAAACCGCATTCAGAAAATGGTATATAATAATTGAGTAGAAAAAATTCAATAAATAGCAAAAAGTATATACCTATAGGGTAATATTTTGAAGAGTCAATTGGAAATATTCTAATATAATAACTTGAACAATTTCACATTGACAGTAATTATCTAGAATACTTTAATGCTATTTGGACAAGATTGTCCTTCTAAATGAGCAAAACCAATTTCTCCTTTTACTTTATCAGGGAAATATCTGAGCTAAAAATGGAAATTAACATATGAATCTATAACAACTGGAATGAATTTTACTATTTTTTAGCAAATATTAATTTCAAAAAAGTATTTTATTGTGTTATAAACATACATCCATATAATGTAACTTGTTAAATTTTATTCCTTTTATTAATTTCATTATCCTATTTTTATACGTATATTTTATTATGTCATCATACTAACTTATGAAATATTTGAACATAGTTACTCCACAATATTTCTCCTCATGTTCTCTCTTACTTTTTTCCAAACTTAATCAGTTCCATCTTTTACAGCTGTGTCATTCATTTTAATTTCTGGGTCTAGAGTCTGCATATGAGAAATCTAATATTTGATTTTCACAGAATCGCTAATTGCTTTAGTATGAAAGTTTCCATTTCTATTTTCTTGAAGATGATATGATTTCATAATTATGTGTGGCTAAATAGTATATCATTGTGTGTATATATATATATATATGTGTGTGTGTGTGTGTGTGTGTGTGTGTGTGTGTGTGTGTGTGTGTGTGTGTGTGTGTATATATATATATATATATATATATATATATATATATAAAACAGTTTCTCTCTTCAATGAGTGATTAAGGAACATGTTAATTCTGTAGTTATTTATGCTTTTTTATGTGGGAGAAGGAAGGATAGAAATAATGATGTTTGGAATAAGAAACATGCTCTTTAGGCAGGCACTCTACTATTTGAAACATCTCTCAGTTGCTCTTTCATCAGTATTTCAATGATGAATTGTATTTAAAAATAAAATTTAATTACAATTGCAAAGGTGTTCTTTTTCAGTATATATATTATTTTTTATTACAATGTTACATTTAGTATGTCATGTGAGTATGGGGATGTATGTGAGCATGAAAATCTAGGCCTGTTTGTACATGTAGCTGACTTGAAGGAAACAATGTATGTGAGATACAAGATTCAAATAAAAGTTTGAGAAATGTAAGTTGCTAAATTGAGGTATATGTCCAGTTTGTGGAGTGTGATTTCAAGATCACATTTTGGTAGGTTTTATACCAAGTAAATAGATGTTTCTAATCCAAAATCATAAGGAATAAAACAACAACTCTGTTTCATAATCATTCAGTCTTAGTACTCCAGACATTGCAATAAGTGGAAAAAATGATTGAAAGTATGGTGGGTCAGTAGTAAGCCTTTAGACACTCTACTTTTTCCCCAAAATCTTCAGATGTACTCTTTGGATATAAATTACAAGTATATTGATAAACATACAGATGTAATACGGTCTTATATATGTAAATATATGTTTATATTATAAATAGATCATATATTAACTTATATTTTAAATGTGTGTCACAAATATTTATTTATATTTAAATGTAATTCATCTCATCATGCATACATACACAGACAGATAGATAGATAGATAGATAGATAGATAGATAGATAGATAGATAGATAGATAGATAGATAGATAGATAGATAGATAGATAAATTTTTTTTGGTCAGTCGTGGGGCTTGAACTCTGGGCTTAGGTGCTGTCCAAATGCTCTTCAGCCCAAGGCAAGAGTTCTACCGCTTGAGAAATAGCGCCACTTCCAGTTTTCTGGTAGTTTATTGGAGATAAGAATCTCATGGAATTTCCTGCCTGAGCTGGCATTGAACTGTGATCCTCAGATCTCAGCCTCCTGAGTAGCTAGGATTATAGGCATGAGGCACTGACACCCGACTATACTTATATCTCAGATTTGTTACTGGAACAAATGGTACAAAATCTATTATTCTTATCATGAAAGGACTTCACACTGACAGGTATAATTACAAGAAGGAAAACAATAACTATTCACAGTGGCAAAAAAATCCCTTAGGTGCCTAGCAAAACAGCATGTGTTTCCAGACACTGCATGTGGTGTGAGCAGTTTGCAACCCAAGCGACAGTGGAAGATATTGGACCCTAAAAACCTGAAAATTGCATAAACACCGCCCTCTATGACAGATTTAGCAAGGCCTATCTTAGAGATTCTTGTTAAGGACATGATGAAAAAATTTATAGTTTAGTTGTGATTACAGAACTCTTTTACACATATCACTCAACCATTAACCATATTTAGCATAGTTTCTATTGCTCTAACATATTTTCTTGGCTCAGTAAACTGTTTTTTGTTTGTGAAAACTTAGCTGTTCAAAACATAAACATGGGATTTTTAATATTTTTGAAATTACTGCATGCATAATGTTGTATGAGATGAACTTCTCCTTAGCATATCATAGGAATAAACTTAATCTGATTCAAACTTGGAAACAGGTAGCTTGTTCTCTCTCCTACAAAACCATCTATATAGACTTCTTTACATGTAAACAGATCCTCATTTACTTGCAAAAGTCTGTCAGTGAGTCAAACCTAACTCATGCAAGTGAGGTGAATTCTTCTCTCATGCTTTCTTTACATTAAAAATAAGAACTGTTCGGTAATGTGCAATCATTTTAATATGAAGTGTGACTCCTATTTTCCATAATATGAATCAAGCAGAGGAATCAGTTTAAGATGTGAAAGAGACTTAAAAAGAGTCTCAGACCTTGAAAATTGTCCTGGGTATGAATTTTTGGAGAAATATCCCTTTTCAAAGACAAAGGACTAATTTTTTAAAAATTATGCTGGTACTGGGGTTTGCACTCCTGGCCTTGAGCTCTATCTGGGCTTTAAATCTCAATGTTTGCTCTATACCTCCCAAGCCACACCTTCACTTCTTCCATTTACCACAAGTGGAGAAAAGAATATCTTAGGTTTATCTTCTTGGAATTGCTTCGAATTGCAATTGTCAAATTTGAACCTACCAACTATCTAGGTGTAAGCCACTGGTGCTGTGCTAAAACTCACTTCATAAGAATAAAAAATCACAAAAAGAAGAGAAAAAATATTTGTTCAATTATTTATGTGTTGTCTGATAAACCAAAGCACTTGCTACTGGAAGAGAAAAAGAGAGAAGATGGGGATGAATATGTAGGAGAGAGACACAAAGAAAGAAGAAAGGAAGGGAGGTTAAAAGAGGGGAGGGGAGTGGAAGGGAGGATACGAGAGGAGGGGGTAGCTGAGTACAATAGTCTACTCCTCACTAAGGTTTTTTTGGACAATCAGTACCTTTGCATTTATGTAGCCAAAGCTTTTTATTTTTGGTAGAAGTAAGCTGAGATATAAAATAACAATTTACGGGTAATAACATGTTAGTTTGCTTCCTTCTGCACCAAGGAAGCCACATTTAGGTTACTGTTAGAGAGAAGGCAAGAGTAAGCAATTGAAGTGATTCTGAGAAACAATAATTGATATGCCAGGAATGCTCCCTTGTATGGTGAAGTCAAGCATCACTCATGTTCCCTGTTCCAGTCTTCCTCTCAACAAGAACAGCAGAAACAGAAGAGGAAGGAGATATCTGAGTAATGATCATCTCTCTGTTTACTCTCATCCCTTGGTCTCTCAAAAAATGAAACGAAAGGAGACTTAACCTGAACTAGTGGGGAACATGAGAGGAAAAAGTTCAGTCTAACTTATTGTGAAACTTTAAAAATAATTGGAGCAGCATTTCAAATACTGAAATAAAACTTCTTAAATTATTAACAAAAAATAACTAGAAATTTATCGAAAACTTAGAAGACTACAGAGCTCACTAGATAGTGGAATCTGAAAATTGAAACTGATTCCTGCTTCTATCATCAGAAATTGAAGATCGTCCCTAAACGTCTAATCCTAGGTAAATTACCCTTCATATTCACTTATACTTTGTGAATATAATGCCGAAAATATGAGTTTAAATTTAGACTGCTGAAGTGATAAGCGATGGGAATTCATGATGGATAACATAATGCTGACAGAATGGAAATTATTTCCCTTCCATCTTCATTGTGTAGAGAATAAAAATGCTCTATTGGATGGTCCTGAAAGTCCAATTCTAAAGTTAGGACAGAAGGTGAATAGTAAAGATCTATCTTAGCCATTCTGAGATTAGAAATGTGGAGAAATATGCTCATTTATGTAGGTCAAATATGGAAGAGAGGATGTGGCAAGCCCATAGCCAAATGCCAAATTAGAGATATTTAACAAAATACCATGAAGTTGAAACAAGTCTTAAAAGGGGATCTGGGCTAAAAGGGAGTAGGGTAGAAGAATGTAGAGGGAAATGGTGGACTAATACATTCATAACATTCAATGTACACATGTCAGAATATAAGTAGGAAACATGAATGGATAGGTGGGGTTGGAGTAAGGGAAGGAAGAAAAATGTGAAGTTTAACAATGATCCAGATGCACTGTATATTGAAATGCACATACACTCTATTCAACACTGACATGATGAAGCAAAACCTCTTTGCACAACTAGCTAAACACAAATATTTTTGAAGTTTTAATATTCAGAGTCCTGAAGCATAAACCTTTAGAGATAAATAAGAAGAGAGAATTGGCATATTGTTGAGGCTTGTTTCCCTTTCAATATACTAAATTTAATGTGTCAATTCTGCTGCAAATATAAATTTTATTTTGCCTATTCTTTTAAGCAAATTGCTTAAAATGTAGAGAACCAAATTCCAATATCCCTTCATTTCCAATAAAAAAAATCTTATGCACCTTTAAGTTTCTCAGTTATTTCTAAATTCCTTAATGCAATGCATTATTGGAACTATTTTCATTCCATAGTTAAATTTAATTTTTTGTTGTTGTTGTGAAAATACTGTACAAAGGGGTTTCAATTAAATGGGCAAGATAATGAGTACATTTCTTATCAAGCATTGTAGCCTCCTCCTTTGTTTCCCCTTCCCATAACTTCCTGTCCTCTCCCCGCTCCCCACCCAATCCTCCCCCCCACCAAAATTTTAAAGTTTGTTTTCGACATAATGACTTGTACATCTCATTGTTGTAATTGGTCCAACTGTATCCCTATTATTTAAACGATTTTTTTTCCCTTCCCCTCCACAAATTATACCAACATCAAGTACAGTGAAAGCAGGGTTTGTACAGTGGGGAAGGGACATACAAAGCAAAAAAGAAATAATCTTATAAATGTGTTAGAAACAATCACATGAAAGGAAAAAACATTTGAATATATAGCTTAGGGTTCATTTCCCTAACATAAACTTGTCTGACAGTTTCTGTGTCTCAGACATACACTAGTTATTGCAAATAAGGGAAACCATGGAACTTATGATTCTTTGGGCCTTGCTTACGTCACTTAATATATTTTTTCCAAGTCTTTCCATTTCCTAACAAATGGGGCAAATGTCATTCTTTCTGAGGGAGGCATAGAATTCCAGTGTGTATATATATACCACATTTTCTTCATCTACTCATCTACTAAAGGGGCATCTGGGTTGGTTCCATATATTAGCTATGGTAAATAATGATGCAATAAACATAGTTGTGGTGGAAGCTCTACTGTGGTCTTATATGTGAACATTTGGGTAAATACCCAAAGTGGGATTGCTGGGTCATAGGGGAACTCTATTTGTAGACTTTTGAGGAACCTCAATACTGATTTCCAAACTGGTTGAACAAGTTTACACTCCCATCAACAATACAGTAGTGTTCCCTTCTGTCCATATCCCTTCCAGCATCTGTTGTTATTAGAGTTCTTGATTATAGTCATTCTAACTGGTGTTAGGTGGTATCTCAATGTTGTTTTCTTTTATGACTAGGGAGGTTCAGCATTTCTTCATATGTCTATTGGCCATCCTTCTTTCCTCTTCAGAGAAGGTTCTCTTTAAGTCTTTAGCCCACTTATTTATTGGGCAGTTGTTTCTTTGAAGATTTGTTGGGGTATTTAAATTTTTGAGTTACAGGTATATTTTAAATATGAGACCCTTGTCCATTTTATGGCCAACAGAAAGCCCAATCCGTGGGCTTTCTGTTAATCTTGCTAGCTATGTCCTTTGCCAGGCAGAAGCTCTGCAATTTTATGCAATCCCATTTGTCCAACCTTTCTTTGATTTGTTGTGTTTCTGGGTCTCTATTAAGAAAATTTCGGACTGTGCCAACAAGACCTAGGGTTTCTCCTATTCCATCCTGCAAAGTTTTCAGAGTGTCTGCTTTGAGTATGAGGTCTTTTATCCATTTGGAGTTGTTTCTGGTGAAGGGTGATATATAAGGATCTAGCTTTAGTGTTCTACAAATTGTTAACCAATTTTACCAGAACCATTTACTGAAGAGACTGTCTTTCTTTGATTCTATTTTTTAGCTCCCTTACCAAAGATTAAATGGCTATAGGTCTGTAAGTTCATTTCTGGGTTTATAATTCTATTCCATTGGTCCTGAGGTCTGTTCTTGTGCCAGTACCAAGCTGTTTTGATTACTATGGCTTTGTAGTTGAATTTGAATGTGGTATTGATATTCTTCCAGCACTGTTCTGTTAAGGATCATTTTTGCTATTCAGAGTCTTTTATTGTTCCATATGAATTTTTTGATTCCCTCTTCCATTTCCTTGAAGAATGAGGTTGGAATATTGATAGATATATCGCATTGAATTTGTAGATAGCCATTGGAAGTATTGCCATTTTCATGATGTTGATCTTTCCCAATCCAGGAGTAAGGGAGTTTTTGACACTTTCTATGTTCAGTTTTGATTACCTTTTTCAGTTTTTTAAAGTTTTCATCATAGAGGTCTTTCGCTTCTTTGGTTACTTTAATTCCTAGGTATTTTATTTTTTATGGGGCTATTATGAATGTAGTTGTTATCCTAATTTCAGCCACTCTTTTCTTATTGTTGGCATACAGAAAATCCATTGATTTTTGAGGATTAATTTTATACCCTGCTACTTTGCCGAAGTTTTGAATCAGCTTGAGTAAT
Source organism: Dipodomys spectabilis (assembly GCF_019054845.1). NCBI lineage: Eukaryota > Metazoa > Chordata > Mammalia > Rodentia > Heteromyidae > Dipodomys > Dipodomys spectabilis. The sequence continues at coordinate 2,787,816 of NW_024870951.1, forward strand.
TTTGGAGTGGACTCTGTGCGATTCTTTAAATACAAGATCATGTCATCTGCAAAGAGGGAGAGTTTTACTTCTTCTTTCCCTATTTGGATCTCTCTTATATTTGCATCTTGTCTTATTGCTGTAGTTAGGCATTCCAATATTAGACTGAAGAGAAGTGGAGAGAGTGGGCATCCTTGTCTCATTCCTGAGTTAAGAGGAAATAGTTTTTTACCATTAAGTATAAGGCTAGCTACAGGTTTGTCATATACATCCTTTATTGTATTGAGGAAGGTTCCATGGATTCCTCATTTTTCCAGAACCTCCATAAAAAAGGGTGTTGGATCTTGTCAATTGCTTTTTCTGCATTTATTGAGATAACCATGTTGTTCTTATCCTTGCTTCTGTTGATGTGATGAATTATATTATTTGATTTGCATATATTAAACCAACTTTGCATCCCTGAAATGAAACCTGTTTGATCGTGGTGTATGATTTTTTTGGAGGAATTTTTGAAGTAGATTGGCCAAAATTTGGTTGAGAAGTTTGCATCAATGTTTATCGAAGAAATGGATCTATAGTTCTCTTTCCTTGATGAGTTCCTTCCTGGTTTTGGGCTGTGTGTTATGATGGCCTCATAGAATGAATTTAGTAGTGAACTTTCTCTTTCAGTTTCATTGAAGAGTTGGAAGAGTATTGGTGTGAGATCTGCTTTGAAGGCCTTATAGAATTCCGCTGTAAAACCATTTGGTCCTGGGGTTTTCTTAGATGGGAGGTCTCTTATTGCTGTTTCTATTTCAATGCTTGATATAGACCTTTTAAAATACTTTGATTCATCTTGGCTTAGTTTTGGCATTTCAGTATTTGCTTGGATAAGGTCCATTTCTGCCAAGTTCTCAAACTCATTAGTAGAAAGGTTTTAGAAGCATTCCCTTATAATGTTCTGAATCTTAGTTGTTTCTGTGATGATGTTTCCATTCTTATCTCTGAGTTTATTTGGGTGTGTTCTCTTTTTTTTCTGCTAAGGGTGTGTCATTTTTGTTACTTTTTTCGAAGAATCAACTCTTTGGTTTCTTGAAACTTTCTTTTTTTTACATTGCAATTCATTTAATTATGATTTAATTTTAATTATTCATTTCCATCTACTGGATTGTGTTTAACTTGCTGCTCTTTTTCAAGGAGGCTCAGATGTCTCATTAAAGTGGTTTCAGGTCTCTCTAATTTGTTGATGTAGGAATTCAGAGGTATAAACTTGCCTCTGAATACTGTGTTTGCTGTGTCCCAGAGGAGCTAGTAATTGGTGTGTTCATTTTTATAGAATATCATGAACATTTGAATTTCCTTTCTGATCTCTTCCATGACCCACTCGTGATTCAGCAGTGTGTTGTTCTGGATCCATGTGTTACATGACTTTCTTTGGTGGCTTTTGGTGTTAAGTTCTAATTATATTCCCTTGTAGTCTCAGAGAATGCAAGGTGTAACTTCACTGTTTCTGAATTTGGACAAGTTTGCTTTGTGGCCTAAAATGTGGTCTATTTTGGAAAATGTTCCATGTGCTGCTGAGAAAAACGTATTGTCTAATGCTGCTGGGTGAAATATTCAGCAGAAGTTGGTTAAATCTAGTTGGTCTATGCAGTTGTTTATATCTGCGGTTTCTCTGTTGAGTTTTTGCGATGTTCATTTATCTAGTGGGGAAAATTGTGTGCTAAAGTCCCCAACAATTAATGTCTATGGATCTTTGTGGGAGTTGAGGGAAAGGAGTGTTTCTTGGATGAATTAGGGTGCTCCGTTGTTTGGCAAATAGATATTTAGAATTGTAATATCCTCCTGAAGGAGTGATCCCTTAATTAGTATGTACCGACCTTTTCACTAATTTTAATTAAAAGCCTATTTTATCTGATATTAGGATTGCAACTCCTTCCTGTTTATGGGGGCCGTTTGCTTGGTAGATTTTGTTCCAGCCATTAAAATTGAAAATGTGTTTGTTTTTGTGGGCAAGATGTGACTCTTGAAGGCAGCAGATAGAAGGATCTTGCTTTTTAATTCAAGTAGACAGACTTTGTCGCTTAATTGGAGAGTTAAGCCCGTTAATGTTGAGAGATAGAACTGAGAGGTATTTGGGAGTTCCTGCCATTTTATCTAACTACTTCGGGGCTGCTGTAACTGTGTTCTTCCTATGATTCTTGGGTTCTCAGTTTGGGTGCTATTTCTTGGCCTTTATTGTGGTCTTGTTGGTTTACTCTGTGTAGGACATCTTTAAAATTCTTTTATAGGGCTGGTTTGGTGGGGATATATTGTTTCAATTTTTGTTTGCTATGGAAGGGTTTTATTTGACCTCCGATTACTAAGGAGAGTATAGCTGGATAAAATATTCTTGGTTGATAGTTGTTTGTCTTTAGGGCATGGCTTACACCATTCTAGGCTCTTCTTGCTTTGATTGTCTCTGCTGAGAAATCTGAGGTGATTCTAATTGATTTCCCTTTATAGGTGATTGATATTTTCTCCATGACAACTTTAAGGATCTTTTCCTTGTTCTGAATTAATCCTTTGTGCATTATAATGTGACAATGGGATATCTTGTTCTGGTCTAGTCTATTGGGAGTTCTAAAAGCTTCTTGTATCTGAATAGACCTATCTTTTTGCATGTTTGGGAAGTTGTCTGCTAGGATCCTGTTAAACAAATTTCCTAGACCATTGACTTCTGGTTCTAGGTGTTCCTCTACACCCATTATCCTCAGATTAGGCCTTCTAATGGTGTCTTCCAAGGGTTGAATGTTGAATAGATCTATGATATTTCTTGGATTTGTCTTGGATGGTTGTATGTTCCTTCTCTATAATATCTAGGCTGTCTTCTATCCTCAGAATTCAGTCTTCTGCATGGCCTATCCTACTATCCAGACTTTCTACTTTTTTTTTCTTTTCCTTCGAGTAGGTCAGTTTTTATGGCTTCTAATTCTTTGATGGATCTTTGTTTTAGATCTTGTATGAAATTCTTTCCTTCCTTAATTTGGTGTTCAGGGTTTATTCTCAAATCACTTGGTGGATTGGTTATGGTTTCCTTGGACTCCCATTCCTTCTGTTGGGATCCATTCAGCATTCCCTTTGTGTACTCCCTGACTTCTATCAGCTCTCTGTTTATGGATTCCATGAATGCCTCTTGTGATCTTTGTCTATGCTCATCCCATTCTTGCAATTCCTTTATTACTCTTCGATTAGTTTCCTCACGTTCATGCAATTCCTGTAGTTCTCTTTGACTGATCTCAGCCTACTCACACAATTCCTTTATTTCTCTTTGAGTGTTCACAAGCTGCTCATGCAATTCTTTTATCTATCTTTGAGTAGCTTCCTCACACCTATGAGCTTCCTGTTTTGACCTTTGGTTTGCCTCCTCTCTCTCTATCATGCTCACACAGAGTCCTTTGCAGATTTTCAATTTTTTATTTACCATGTTTACCATTAGTGTTTGTAGAGCTTTTTGGGAGCTCTCCTCTGGATTATTCATTATCTGTTCTGTCCATGATTATCATGAGTGGGAGTTGAGATACCCGGACTTGCCATTTTTCTTGTATTTTTCTGGTTTATTCTGCCCTTTGGGATGAGAGTAACACCAGTTTGTGCTAGAAAACTATCATAAGGCAAGCATCAACAAAGTCTGTAGTTGCACAGTCAAAAGCCTGCAGATGTAATCTAGTTCAACAGATATATATTTCAACATCAAACAAGTATGTATTAATAGGCTATGAACCGCAAAGAAGAATTTGGCAAACCAGAAATTATTAAGTTTAGTGAGAGGTGTGGATATAAATAAGAATAGAGGGATGTGGAAAGGTAGAGGGAAATAGGTTCAATAGAATGATAGTAGAGACTGGGAAAAAAAGAAAGAGAAAAAGAGACAAGCAAAAATAGTGAAACAAAAATTAAAAATTAAAAAGTGAAACACTGAAGAATGATGCAAATTAAAAACGCAATATTCAGAGAAGGACGGGAATACGATAAGAGAAGGGGAGGGATAGAAAGGAGACGTGAAAAGTTAAAAAATAAGAATGCGTAAAATTTTATATAGGTATATAGAGGTAGTATGGCTATTAAGGAATTTAATTCTAAGAGGTTTTGAATTCAGTAATAAACTTCTGGATTAAGTTGTACAAGGGGGGATAACGTCTAATAATCGACTACAGGTATATCTGAGAATGAGGAGAACAGCAATTAAATCACGCAAAGAAGAATGAATGAGAAGAAAAAGTGAAAAGAATGAGAAAGAAAGGAGAAAAGGGTCAAAAGGTCAGTAGAGTTAAACAAAAATGAAAAAAAGCACACACATACATATACCCCTAAAATAAAAATTAGAAGAGGAAGAGAAAAAGTTAATAGAAAACAATTTTTAAAGTTAAATATTAAAAATTTTCTTACTAGAGACCAAGAAAAACAAAAAAATAAAAAAAAGGTTGGACAAACTGGATTGCATGCAATTGCAGAGCTTCTGCCTGGCAAAGGACATAGCTAGCAAGATCAATAGAAATCCCACGGATTGGGAGAAGATCTTCACTAGCCATACAACAGATAAGGGACTCATATCTAAAATATACTTGGGACTCAAAAAATTAAATCCCCCCCAACAGCAAATCCTCAAAGAAACAACTGCCCAATAAATAAGTGGGCGAAAGGCTTAAAGAGAAACTTCTCTGAAGAAGAAAGAAGGATGGCCAATAGACACACGAAGAAACGCTCAACCTCCCTAGCCATAAAAGAAATGCAAATCAAAACAACACTAAGATACCACCTCACACCAGTTAGAATGGCAAAAATCAAGAACTCTAAAAACAACAGATGCTGGAGGGGATGTAGACAGAAGGGAACCTTAATTCATTGTTGGTGGGACTGTAAACTTGTTCAACCACTTTGGAAAGTAGTATGGAGGTTTCAAAAAAGACTTCACATAGAGCTTCCCTATGATCCAGCAATCCCACTTTTGGGCATTTACCCAAATCTTTACAAACAAGACCACACTAAACCTACCAGCACAACTTTGTTTATTGCAGCATTATTTACTATAGCTAAGATATGGAACCAACCCAGATGCCCCTCAGTAGATGAATGGATGAAGAAAATGTGGTATATATACACACTGGAATTCTATGCCTCCATTTGAAAGAATGACATTGGCCCCATTTTTTAGGAAATGGAAAGACTTGGAAAAAATTATATTAAGTGAAGTAAGCCTAGCCCAAAGAAACATAGATCCCATGGTTTCCCTTATTTGCAATAGTTAGTATATGTATCAGTCAAGCAGAAAAGGTCAGATAAGTGATGTTAGGAAAATGAACCCTAAGATATGTATTTAAATGTTTTTTTTTTCTTTCATGCATTTGTGTCTATTGCATTTATAAGATTATTTCTTTGTTGCTTTGTATGTCCCTCCCCCACATTATAACCCCTGCTTTCAATGTATTTGATGTCGGTATAATTTGTAAAGGGGAAGGGGAAAACAAGTCATTTATATAAGGATACAGGTGGACCTGTTGCAACAATGAGAAGTACAAGTTGTCATGTCGAAAACGAACTTTACAACTTTGGTGGGGGGGTCGGGGCAGGATTTGGTGACGGGGCAGGGGGAGGCTTGGAAGGGATCGGAAGGGGAAACAAAGGAGGTGGCTACAATGCTTGATAAGAAATGTACTCATTATCTTGCCCACGTAATTGTAACCCCTTTGTAAAGTTTTTTCACAATTAAAAAAAATTAATTAAAGGTACCAAAAGAGTTCTTTGCTTTTTTTGGGTGAGATGGGAAGATCCTGTATTTCCCTTGTGTCCATATCCAGTCTCTTTTTGGAGTCTCTGGTCTGCTTGTGGTGTTTTATTTTCCTGTAACTTTATTGTTTTCTTAAGTCAGGTTGTTTGAGTAGGCAGAAAAATGCTTTGCTTTACCCAGGATATTGTCATCCTCCTTCCAGGCTAGTTCAATGGGAGGGATATCTACTTTGAGTATCCCAAAAGAGGGTGATGGCTGTTTCTTCTACTTTGGAGATGCTGTGATGGGGCTAGGTTCTGGGTAGTGTTGAGGCCTTTCATCGAACAGTAGCTTTGCTCTGAGGGGCTAGCTTCTGAGGTAGTCACAGAGCCCAGCCAGGAGCCATTCTCAGGGTTTACTGTTACTGAATTTCAATTGATTTTCTAGACTGTTGTAGGGAGGGGCAGTCTGTGGCTCTGTTTATCCGGTGAAGAAAGCCGCTCCTGGGGCTGTTGCAGGCCTGGGCTGGGTGAATTTTCCCTGGGTGGAGCTGAGCCTGGAAGTTCAGGTTAGATTCCTGTGAACTGCTAAATGACTTTTTGTTTTCATCCAAGGACTAAGTTGGAGCTAGCTGCACAGCCAGGCCTTTGCCAGTATCACAGAGGGAGATCTCCGGTAGTGGGCAGGGAGGGGTAGCCTTCCCATCTCTGTTCCCTGAGAACGAGTGAGGAAGTCAGGCTCCTACTCACACAGGAGTCTGGTTCCTGGTTCATCTCTGGGCCTGTGGTCTGAAAGATGAAGATGTCTGCTCCTTGTCAGTTCTTGCTGGTGTTGAGTAGAATCCTCTTGCTTACTGTGTCTGGTGCCTTTGTCCTAGACTCTCTGTGTTGCAGGTATGGTGGCTCCGGCCACGACCGCCCCTGCCACATTCGCAAACATGGCTGTTTTCAAGTGCTCAGATTTGTCTCCTTGCCTGGATTTTTCCTCTCTGGCCTAATACTCTGTACTGTGGTTGCACACTTGGTGTGATTCTCTGGCTTAGGACTCTTCACTGGAGCACTGAAACTGCTTTCTATGTGATAGCTTGTTTAGCTTCCAGCTTCTCCTCAGCTATCTTCCCGGAACCCTAAATTTAAATTTTAAATGACAAATTCTTTTCAAATCCTTTCACTCGGGAAGAGGTATGGATAGATAAGTGATATGGGCAGAATAAGAATTATTCATAAGGTTCTAAATGGATGTTTACCTAGTTTTCTCTCAGCTGGATCATAGAATACAGACTGTCCTAATTGGAAAAGTTAGCCTTCCGAGGTTTTCTGCATATAAACACTCCATCAACATTTTGACTACCAAGGTATTAGTACCTGGTCACTTGTTTTATTTTTTTTTTTGTCGGTCATGCAGGCTGAATTCTGGGCCCTGGCACTGTCCCTCACCTTTTTAGCTCAAGGCTAGTGCTCTGCCACTTGAGCCACCGTGCAGCTTCTGGCTCTTTTCTGCTTATGTGGTCCCGAGGAATCGAGCCCAGGGCCTGATGCATGCAAGGCAAGCACTCTACCACTGAGCCAACCTTCCAGCCCCTCCATCAACATTTTATTAGAGAATTATTCAAGATTAGCTATATGTTGATTGATAGTGACTGATCATGAGAGAAAGTTGAGGGAAAACCATCTACACTTCAGTGAGGTTCTGATATGTGCTTCACAAAATGTTATGAAAGCTCTACATGAGAAATCTAGCAGCTGCATTTCTAAAAAGTCCTTGGGTTGTTACATTTTCTGATATTGTCTCAATTCAAATACTTCTCCTTGGAGTTCCGTACTATTTCAATGATGCTGTATTAGCTCCTCATTACAATTTGCAGACTGGTCTTTTTGATGAAATTTGTGCTTTTCAAAATTGCTCTCCAAATTCCATCCACAAACTGCATACAAAATTTATCTGAAATAATTTGTATCTGTTTATAGTGCGTATACTTTTAGCTTTCATTACACATATAGAATGTAGTAAAAATTCTCATAGCAATTATACTGCACTAGCTTGTGGGCAGATTCTAATGTAAATAATATACTGTGTTCATGTAGAGTTTTTGAGTATCCAAAGTAATAAGCCTGTGGTTCTAAAACCAATACCTTACTTATATTGAGTGACAAATACATCTTCATATAAGCAGAGAAGTTTTCCTTGTATCTTTTTAACATATATTTTTATTATAAATACTGTACAGACGGGTTACAGTTACGTAAGTAAGGTAATGAGTACATTTCTTATTGAGCATTGCAACCCCCTCCTTTGTTTTTCCCTTACCATCCCTTCCCTTCAAACCTCTCCACCTCCCCCCTTCACCCATCCTCTGGTAGAGTGTCTTGTATATTTCATTGTTACATAGGTCAACCAGTATCCTTATATCTTAAATGAAGAAATGCTGGCTTGATTTATGCTGATTCTACCTGTGTAGACACATCTAAAATCACTGGGCAAGTCCAAGAGCACATAAATGCCATCATTTTTTTGTCAGTTGGTATAATTGTGTTCTACACATTTATTGACAGGTTACAAATTATTCTCAAACTTTAAAACATTAAAAATACTTTCTTTTTTTTTCTTGTTTTCTTGGCCAGGAAATCAGCAAGACCTCAGTCAGTATTTCTCACGTAGGAATTTTCATATGGGTTAGTTAAATGTATATGTAGAGTCCAGTTTTCTGAGGACTCACTCATCTGCCTAGGAATTCATGCTGGTTTTTGGAAAAAGAGCTCAAGTAAGGATGCCACTTAAACCCTTATTACTTTACTCTTTACCAGGGTATTCTCCTGCTACTTTGGTTGTTGAGAGTGTCTACAAGAGTAAGCATTACCTGAGGAGCAGGGAGACACCATATGAATTATACTTACTGAGGTTGCCAAGTGACTTGCTATCACTTGTACTGCATTTTGTAAGTCAAATCCCTCTAAAACTACCTGTTTTAAGAGATAAGAGGAATGGTAAATGAACTCTTAGGGACAAATACATCTTCAATATATATTGTTCCAAGTATTCCGTTTAAGTCATATTCAATAACTGGTGAAAATTGTGTTGGCTGAAATTATGTGTCTTTCTCCATGTCTGCATGTATACATGTGTATATGTATGTGTGTGAATAGAAACATACATGTGTACATCATAGCTTATATCATCATTTATTCCTTGCTAATAAATAAAGTAAGGAATTCCTAAAGTTTTAACAGAAACTGTGTAGTTAAAATCTTAACTCTTCACTCTGCTTCTTTACACAAAGACTTTGCAAATTTTCATTAATAAAGTTTTCATAAACTCTGAAATGTACATACTTAGTACTTAATGTCTGCTACCAAAAATCTTAAATACTTTACAGAAAAGTTTTAGACCTGCCAAACAGTCCTATTTTTGGCATATATAAGCAAAATCCCAAAATTAAGCATATTTAAAACATTAAAACTTAAGAGTTGCTGCAATGTTCATTTTGACAGGTGCCTTGTATAGAATAATTGAATTCTTCCTCCTACACATCTCTTGAACTACAAATATCAGGAATTATTTTGTTTTTGGCATGTCTATATTGATTTTATTCTTAAATGTGTGCTTATGTAAGAAATACATGATTCTAAAATTTCACAACTATTCTTTTGAACTTACTTTTTGTTGAATTGTCTAGTTTAATAAAATCAATAAAAATTATACTTTCTATATAATAAATGTACTGTGCTCAATTTAGCATAACATACACTAACATTGGAATGATACAGAGAAGATTAGCATGCACCCTGCACAAGGATGACATGCAAATTCTTGGAGCGTTCCATATTTTTACAACAACAGCTGCTGAAAGGTATGTGGCAACAAAGGAACCATACTGCCTTCTTGGTGGGAGTGTAAACTTGTTCAACTACTTTGGAAAGCAGTATGGAGGTTCCTCAGAAGAATCCACATAAACCTCCCCTATGACACAGTAATCCCACTTTTGGGGATTTACTCAAATGATCATAAACAAGACCATACTAAAACTACCAACACAACGATAGTTATTGAAACATTATTTACGATAGCTAAGATATGCAACCAAACCAGATGCACCCATTAGATGAATGGATCAAGAAAATGTGGTATATATACACATTGGAATTCTATGCCTCCATCAGAAAGAATGACATCTCCCAATTTGTTAGGAAATGGAAAAAAAAATATTGAGTGAAGTAAGCCAAGTCCAAAGAAACATAGGTCTCATGATTTCCCTTATTTTCAATAACGAATTTATGTCTGGGATAAGCAGAAAATTTCAAAAGATATGTGAATATAACCAGATCAGATGATGTTAAAGAAATTGAACCCCAAGATAGGGACACTAGTGGTTTTTTGTTTCTTGCTATTGTTTCTAATGTACTTATAATGTGCGATGTCATTTTTTTTTTTTGGTTTCTCTGTATGTTTCTCCCAATGCTATAACCCCTGTTTTCTCTGTATTTGAAGTTGGTGCACTTACATCTTGTATGTATGCTTCTCTAATTTGGGGATTGTAAGGGAAAAAATGCTCAAATAGGGATACAGGTTGACCTATTGTAACAATGAGATGCACAAGACACTATGTTGAAAAATGAACTTTACAATTTAGGCAGAGGAAGGAAGGGTAAGGGGAGTGTACTTGTGGAGGTGGGAGGGAAGGGATGATAGGGGAAATATAAAGGAGAAGGTAACAATGCTTGTTAGGAAACGTTCGAGTTTCCTTGTACTTGTAAATGTGACCCCTCTGCACAGTATTATTACAAAAAAAACATACAAAATGTTCTGAGATGGAAGAGTTTATTTCCTCTATTTTGCCCATATAATATCGTTAACAAAGAAATTAATGCAGAACACTGATATGAAGGTAATTTGAATAAATGTGTGTGTGTGTGTGTGTGTGTGTGTGTGTGTGTGTGCGGCAGCACGCAAGCGAACACACACGTGCATGCGAACACACGCCATGCATGTATATTGGTGTGCTCAGAGTTTAAAATCGGGGCTTCAAGGTCTTGTTAGGCCTTTCCTGTCTAGATTGGTGAGCTACTATATAAGCTACACCTCAATTCCTGGCTCTTTGCTACTTCATTAAACATTTTGAAAAATAATTTCATGAAGGTTTTTTTTTTTTTTTTTTTTTTTTTTTTTGGCGCTGATTGGTTCCCAAATGTTATCCACATATCTCAGTCTCCTGAGCAAATATTCAGAGTAGATAGGATTATAGGTGTGACCAGCCAGCACAAGGCTTTTAGAATAATTTTAAAAGTAAAAGAAAATTTATTTCATGGAGGCCTGTTTTATCATCTAATTTGAAAGACTTTTGGAGTGATTATATGCCAATTTAATTCATTTGGAGATTAAAAGATAGTAATTGATGATATTTAAAAGTTTTAGTACTTTTTAAAAAAGAAACTGGAACTGTGGGACAGAAGAAATTTGGCTGTCTTCAGACCTCAATTTGTAAGCTCAGCTCTGTGCATGATAACCCAATGTCACCAACACAGTCTGTATTGAAGACAAAATGTGACAAAAACGATCACTATGGGCAATATTTGCTAGGCTGTTATTTCCTGGACAATATGAATATTGAATTGAGAGTGTAAGAGAATGGAGATATTTTACCCACCTTCTTGGTATTGCTGAAAGGCTTTTGGAAACTGATTCATTTCCTTCCTCACTGTGTGTGTCTTTGGGCCATGCACTTACTGTCTTTAACTACAATTTTTCCCAACGCTACAATGGTAATAACATTAGCATTATAGCAAATGTTATCTTAAGAATTAAGAGAATAAAACTTGTGAAAAACTTAACATAAACCTATGAATGAGCTTTGAGTTTAGCCAGCATTCTTTTTTAAATACTAAATAGAATGTGATAAGTAGTACAGAAACCATTACATGTAGTGTGAGCAACCAGAATTAATATCTATTGACCATGCTCTGCTTCCAAGGAAGCCAGGTGGATAACTTCTTATGCTGTAAATCAAACTAGTTATCTTATGTCGTGATAGTGCAAAAATATCAGAGACAGAACGATGAATGAAGGTTGTAGACTGAGGTGAAATCCATATGAAAATGTGCAAAACTGATAAAACATCAAAGTATCTAAGCAGTATGTTGTGTTTTACATCATTTACGTTACATCGCAAAGATAAGGAAGACCTAGAAGAATAAATTGTCTTTTTGATATTCTATCATAGGTCCTTAGAAGGATGAACACTTTCCTCATCATCAGATGAGGGGAACTATATTTTTTGTTTGCTTCCTTCCATTTATTCTTCAATTTGAAATCTGAACTACATGAGACTGAAAGAAACCAAGTGAAATGAGTCATGCAGGCTTTGGTAAGAACAAAGTAAAATAAATAAAATATATATAGCCTTGTAAAAGGTCTAACTAAATTGAGTTATATAGTCTCAAGCGTTAACAGAAAATGATTTAAAAAATATCATGTTATTAAAAATTAAAAATGTTAGGAGCTGCTTAATTTTTTTCCTTTCTACTACCTTGAATTAATTATTGATTTTCTGTAGAGAGATTAAAGATGAGATTAACAAGAAACTTGATTAAAAATGAGCAAAATTTCTGAATAAACATGTTTTCCAAAAAGCCGTGAAAATCGCCTGTGGATTTACAAATTTGTATTTAATACAACTTCTATGCTGGCTTAATGCTTTGTGAGGAGGTCATTAGAGAAATGTAATTCAAAATTACTATGATACTACTTCTTAACTGTTATAACTCTTATCAAAAATATCCAAGGAACCAGGTATGGTGGTAAAGACTGGTAATTCCAAGTGATTGGAGGTTGGAGTAAAAGTATTTGAGTCTAAGGCCAGTCTTGATTACTGCACACAGTAAAAACCTGCCCTTTAAACAAACTCAAAAGGTAATAATGTTGGCTGGCTACACTGTGGAGAAAAGGAAATTTTCTACACTCTTGGTCAAAATACAGGTTAGTGTTCTCGTTGTAGAAAGTAGTATGCAGTTTTCTAAAGAAATCCAAAGTTGAAATAATCACACACAATCGTGTGATTATTTCTCTCTGGGTAACATAAACATATCTGTAGTTCATTGTTATTCACATTATTCACAACAACAGCCAAGATATAAATCGAAGTCCAGTGTTCACCTACAAACTAATAAAGCAACTGTGGTACATGCACAAATATCTTTTTCTGTTGATCCCTAAGTAATTTTTTATTGTTTTCTTGTTTCTATGTGATTAACCTCCAAATTAGAAATCCAGATATATAATTTAATTTAATCAATACTATGTATTGAATACTACTCTCTGCATTCTTCACACTAAGATCACCAAATATGATGAGTCTGAAATAATTAGTCTCTTTTTGACCTATGTTAATATTCTTTACAATGTGAGTGAAATGTTTAAAAAGTAGTATTTGTTTTAGCTTAATTGCTCTGATGAGAAAATATATGATATTATCAAACCTTAAAAATGATTTGATTTAAAGTTTAGAATTCAGGAAATGGTTTTGACTACTTTGGTTACTGGAGCCTTCACTACAACCTCATGAGACAATTTATATGGATGAAGCAAAAATATGACATTAGACATTTATGAATAAAAAATCGTCATTCTGGATATGTAGAGCTCCATATAAAACATAGAAAATTTAGCTTCTTAATACCTGAATATGGTAGTACATTTAATTGCAGGGTAAGTACTTGTTCTGAAAGGAGATAAAATTGCACTTATTTGAAATGTAAACCTAAGTATTTATTTGAATAAAAGACAATGATTAAAATATCACTCATTCAAGAAACAAGACGCACAATTAGTTGTTTTTCATGACAGTTATGTTCTCTAAACTTACTACAAATACTAGATTAGAAAACCTAATTCATTGCTTTCTAGGGAAATAGTAATTCCGTTTCTTAAATCCCATGACAATAACTTTTTCTCAAACAATTGCTAAGTAACTGTTTTATATTTTTTGTCATGGAATCTTATTCGAAAAATTTTTATTCATCAAGTTAAATAATTGGCAAACAATATAAATTATGCATGGACAAAGTTTATCTAACATGAGTTTTTTTTTTTTCCAGAGGACAGATCATGGCTCTCTTAATGAACACTAGAAGGCAGTGTGTTCTTTTTTAATTTTTAGTTATTTTGTTAATAGATATTAATTGTCAGAAATGACAATTCCACAATATATTTAATGTATTTGATTATACTCCCTCTATTTCCTTCTCATTGCTCTTTCCTCCAAAGATCTGTTTTTCACATAAAATTACATCTTTATATATACACGTATAAACTAATTTGGAACATTTAAGCTAAACTGCAAGTTAATTCAAGATGTACAGTGAATTAATAGAATGAATAAAAACCTGAATATTTTTGTTAACTTTTGAATTGAGTTATCATTATTATTACGGTTAGGGTTAAGATCCCAAACAGAATTAGAAAATGGATTAGAGAAATAGAAAATTTAGGTTCATCACAGGATGACCCATTGCAAAAATGACACACACAAGACACTATGTTGAAAATGGAGGATGACCCATTGCAACAATGATACGCACAAGACACTATGTTGAAAATGAAGTTTACACCATGGGGAGGGAGGGGTATGAGAAGTGGGGAAGGATGGGATAGTGGGAGAACAAGAAAGAAGTGGGTCACTATGCTCAACAAGAAACGTACTCCTTACCTTACACATGTAACTAATCCCTCTTTAAAGCATCTTTTCAACAAAATAAAATTTTTTAAAAATAATGAAAAATAAAACCTGACAGGAAATAGAAAAACACTTAAAAATTTATGTTCAAAATGCAAGTAAAATTTAGACCTACACGCTGAGCAAGAGTTAGGATAAATATGAAAAAAGTGGCTTGCTATTAACATGATGATTTGGTTATACATAGGTTTAGGATTAGGCAAGGTGTGCCAGTTAGAGCGGGGTTAGGATGAGAAAAACATGTAAGACATTGTGTAAAACTGCCACATATTTTAAGAAGAATGAATGGTAAGAATGAATGAAAACCAGTCTGTGTTACTTTAAACATTCAGATATAATTTGGTTTAAAGTGTGAGATATTTTTGTTCCGGTTAGGGTTAGGGAAGGATAAGCTTTGAGGTAAATTTTAGTTTTCCAATAAGAAGTAGAAGCCAAAAAAAATGTGCGATTGAATAGAATCTAGAAAATTTTCCTTACATTAACCATTTGGTGTTAAATCAGAATGTGATTTGGATTAGGTTTCTGGTTAACCGGAGTTGAGGATAGAGTAAAGAAATGGGTTAAACTAGTGGCTCACGCCTATTATACTAGCTACTCAGGAAGCTGTTTTCTGAGGATCGCAGTTCAAAGGTAGCCCAGGCAGGAAAGTCCATGAGACTTTTATCTCAAATTAACCACCATAAAACACAAAAGCGGTGCTGTGGCTCAATTGGTAAAACGCACACCTTGAGCTAAAGAACTCAGGAATCATGCCCTGGCCCAGAGTGCAAGCCCCACGACCGACAAAAAGAAAAAAAAAAGATGTTAAATATTAAGTAAAGCTGAAACTTTTTTTAGGAATTCAGGAAAAACTGGGATAATGGAAGTACAATGTATTTCATAAAATCAGGATTTGAGATCAATGGGTATAATGATTCCTGTTATGGAACAAAATACATTCAGAGTTAAGAGTGAAAAATCTGTAGGGTTTACAGGAAACCTGCAATTTATTTCAAGAATTACCAGTGGAATTTCAGTTAGGATTGCACAAAACGAGCATTTTTCATACATTTTAGAATTGGGATACGATTAGTGTCAGGGTTATGGTTAGGATTCCAGCCATGTTTAGGCTTAGAGTGAAGGAGAAAAAAAATGAGGGTCAAAATGAAGGTAAATTTTAATAGAAGCCTGGTAAGAATTAGAATGAATGTAAACTAGAGTATTGCTATTAATATTAGAATCTACTTACCATTAGGCTGATGGTTATTCTCAATGTTCCAGTTAAGAAAGATTAAGTTTTGGGTTAGAAAATGACTTAGATATTGGAAAAATTGAAACCTATGTTTGGAATGATGAGTGAAAACTAGTGTACTTACGTTAGTGTTAGTAATGTCATATAATTCGGATTAAGATTAGGGTCAGTGTTTTCTTCTGATTATATTTACTGTTACGAATAAGAAAGCTCTTAGTATAAAATTGTGTTCACTAACAAGTAGAAGCAAACATATGAGGCGGAATAGTAACTATAACATTATTATTATATTTAGTTTTCAGTGATCATTCTTGTAGTGGTTAATAAGAGTTTTCCAGCCAGGTTTAGGTTGAGAGTTAGCGTTAAGTAATGGACTAGATGGTAAGTAAATCTGAAACTGTTTTCAGATACAGTGGTTCAGGAAAAGGTAGAATTAATGGAAACTACAGTATTTTTCCTGGTAAGAGAATTTGAGGACAAGTAATATAATGCTCATGTTAAGGAACAAGATAAGTTTCGATGTAGAGACAGAAAATTTGTGGGCATTAGGGCAAACTGAAACTCATTTCCAGAGTGAAAACTGGTGTATTCATTACAATGATTAAAAACTAGAGTATTTTTCTTAAACATTAGAATTGGATTATCATTAGGGTGAAAGTTAGGTTTTAGTTCCAGCTAGGCTTAGTGTAAGCATTAGGGAAATGGAAAATTTAGGGTCAAACAAAGTAAATCTTCGAATAACATGTAGAGTTATAATTAGGTTGAATGTGAAATAGAAAACTGGTAATAATATTAAGATTAGAGTATGATTAGGGTGAGGATTAGGGTTAGGGTTACAATAAAGACAAGACAAGGAGTGAAACGACAAACTATTTTTAGATAGATGAGTTGAAGTTAGTATGAACAAAAACTAATGTATTTGTGTGGCTTTTAGACTCCAAAGGCCATTAGTTCTAGGTTTAGGTTTATTTTCCTGATTCAGTTTAGGATTAGGGTTAGGGAATGAAAAGCTTTAAGGTAAAACTGAGTTTCTACTAACACTTTCAAGTAAACTAAGTGCGAAATTTAACAAAATTACATATTTTCCCTAATTTTCCTATTCAGGGTTCAATAGGGTTAAATTTAGAGTTAGGTTTCTAGTAAGGTTTAGATATATAGTTAGGGTTTGGAAGGAGAGTAGATTTTAAATAAACTCGCAGCTTCTTTTTGGATATACAGTTCAGTAAAAGTTAAGATCAATGGAAACTATGGTATCTTTCATGATATGAGGATTTGAGGTTAATGATTCCTAATAGGGAACAAGATAGATTTCAGAGTCCACGTTAGGGAATCTGTAGGATTTGGAGCAAATTTCAAACCATTTCAAAGACAATGGGTATCTGTAAGGATGTATCTAAACTCGATTAATTTCCATTAATTTTAGGAATGGGTTACTATTATTATTACTACTACTATTACTATTACTATTACTATTATTATTATTGGGTTCTGACCAGGATTAAAGTTAAGATTAGGGAAATGGAAGGTTGAGAACTTGAGTGACTTACTTTATTTGTGTATATATACGCACTATTCTAAGGCTTTAACTCAAGGCTTGGGTTCTGTTCCTGAGCTTTATGCTGTAGGCTACAAGCCACGAATCCACTTCCAGCTTTCTTTGGCAGTGAATTGGAGACAAGAATCGCACAGAGATGGAAAGGGATGGGAAGAGGAAACAAAGGAGAAGGCAATTCTTGATAAGAAATGTACTCATTACATTGCCCATGTAATTGCAAACCCTCTGTACGGTATTTTCCCAATAAAAAAAAGAGAAAATGTGATATATATGTATATTTATGTATATATATGTGTATATATATGCGTGTGTGTGTATATATATATAATGGAATTCTATGCCACTGTCAGAAAAATGACATCGTCCATTTGTAAGGAAATGGAAAGATGTGAAAAAAATTATATTAAGTGAAATATGCCAGGCCCAAATAAACATAGGTCCCCTAGTTTCCTTTACTTGTAGTAACTAGTACATGGTACCGTATGACCATATAAGATGATGTTTATTGAAATGAACCCCAAAAAATAGGGACACAACTGATTTTTTATTCCATGAGATTCTTATGTCTATATAATCCCCAAAATAAAGTTGGAAGGGGACCTACGGTTCATGTATGGAGCACCACCCATTATGGAAAAAGCTTAAGTGAGAAGGTAAGATCCTGAGTTTAAACCACAATATCAGCACTTAAAATAGTTGATTTCTTTTCCTTGGGGTTTTTATTAAATTGCTCAGAAAATAATCAACATTGAATTTATGTTTAACATTACTATTAAAATCTAGTTACATTTATTGATGTTATTCTCTGTTTTTGTAAATTTTATTTACACCTTAATATCCAGTAATGGAAAGAGGTGACTATTGTTTCACAAGTTTTTATGGCAGTTGAATATGTGGATGATAGATGCATACAAGGAATTTGGACTGAAAATATATATGTGCAAGCTCTTTACATAAAGAAATGATAATTGAAAAAGCTCTGGGCATGTATGAAATAAACTAAAGAAACAGCAAGGGAAGATAAGGTATGATTCTGGAAAACACACAATTTTAAAAGAAAAAAAACAAGTAAATTATGAAGCTTTTAGTAAGAAATTTGTAACACACACACATTTTATTCCTTATTTCTACTGTAAGGCATTTCAGCAAATTTTATTTTACAAAGTTAACATGATTGACAATTAATATTAACTGGTCTCTGTGTCAGGTAAGGAATTATTCTAGCCAGTTGCCAGGGGTTCATGCTTATAATCCTAGCTACTCAGAGGGCTGAGATCTCTAGATCCTAGTTCAAAGCCAAGTTGAATAGGAAAGTTGGTGAGACTTTTCTCTTCAATTAACCACCAGATAAGTGGAAGGTTCACTGTGGCTCAAAGTGCAAGCACTAGCCTTGAGTAATAAATTTCAGAGACAGAACCTAGGCCCAGAGATTTATCTCTCTGAAATTATTC
This sequence comes from Dipodomys spectabilis, assembly GCF_019054845.1. NCBI lineage: Eukaryota > Metazoa > Chordata > Mammalia > Rodentia > Heteromyidae > Dipodomys > Dipodomys spectabilis. Next base: position 2,806,482 of record NW_024870951.1, read on the forward strand.
TTAAAATACTTGTTCTCAGGATTTCTTTAACTTGTCTAGAAGAATGTTGTAAACTTAGGGATTTTTTATTTCATGTTACCATCATTGATTTTTAGGATGTGCAGAGAAAAATTATTTATAGTCAGAACTGGTTTGTATTGCTTTGCATTACACTTTCCCTCTACACCCAGAGATCAGCTGGAAAGAAGATGGCCAAATCCTGGTGGTTGGAAATGAAGATACATATGTGTTCTTTGAGCAAAGAAACAAACTTATGAAATGGTAGCCTTTATATATAACACCTTAATAGTAACTCTAAAATTAATGCTATTACTATTATTATTTTTTGTCAGTTGTGGGGTTTGAGCTCTGGGTCTGGGAATTGTCCCTCAGCTCTTCAGCTCAAGTCTAGCATTCTACCACTTGAGCAACAGTGCCACTTCACATTTTCTGAACCTTTAATTGGAGATAAGGGTCTCACAGACTTTCCTCCCTGGACTGGCTTTGAGCAGAGACTCTCAGTTCTCAGACTCTTTAGTAGCTAGAATTATAGGTCTGAGCCACTGGCCCCCGGCAGTAAAATTATTTTGTAAAAGAAAAAAAAAAACCCACGATTGTATCCTTAAAAAATTGCAATCTAGAAATGTATTTGTAATGTTAGTTGTGTCAAGTCACCAAAGGCAGCAATCATTTTTAGATCGCACTATGTCCTGTCTAATGCCAGATAATATTTCATTAATTTATTTTACTTTTTCCTAACAAAGTTAATCATGAATGGCTACAGCAAAATTTTCTAGTGAGCATCAACATTTCTTCAACATATTTATTTCAACAAACAGCATTTTGCATTTGGTTGTTGTTGTTGTTTAATTTTGCCAGCGGTGGGGCTTGAAATTAGGGCCTGCGCCCTCTTCCTGAGCTTCTTTGATCCAGACTAGCACTCTACCAATTGAGCCACAGTACCAATTCCAATTTTTCTGCTTATGTCATACTGAGGAATCAAATCAAGTGCTTCATGCATGCGAGGCCAGCACTCTACCACTAACCACATTCCCAGTTATTGGGACTTTTGTTGTTGTTGTTGTTGTTGTTGTTGTTTTAAAATAGCATTTTACTATGTGTCCTTCTATTGGCCTAAAACATAGGCTGGTCTCAAGCTAACTTCTAAATCATCCTCTAAAGTTCAGAGATTACAAACATTGACCACCGTATTCGGCTCAGGATTCTTGGTGAGAGAATACTCTTTCAGATATAGAAAGAGTTATTCTGTCTTCCTTGGACTCAATGGATTTTGCATTCAGCATTTTAATCAAATTCTGTCCTGGTGTGTTTCCACTTCTAGATCAATAGAAATATTTCAGGTTCTGAACTTGAAGCTGATCCATGCCATCCAACAGCATCACATTCTTGTGAATAGCACTAGCTGGCCTCATGAGCATAGCAGCCAGCTGGAGCTCAGCTATTTGATGGCCTTGAGCTCCAAAAATGCAATAATTTCTGTGCACAGACTGAAAACTGTCATAGGTAATTTTGATTTATTCCATTCTAATATCAGCTAAATTCTATTCTCAGCTTTGTATGCTTTAAAATCTCTTAAATATTAATTACTATTTTCCTACATTCTCAAAAGTAACATCTATGTCTTACTCTAAAAATTCATTTAAACATGCACAAATATTAATATAGTTGCTGTCCACCTATGGCTCATATTTTAAAACCTGGCTACTTTAGAGGAAGAATCGGAGGATCCTGGTTTAAAGCTGCCTATGCAGAAAAATCTGAGATATTTCTCCAATTGAGAAACCAAAATCTAAAAGTGGAGTTGTGGCTCTCATGGTAGAGTGTCAGCTTTGCACAAAAAGACTTAACAGGAATATTAGGGCAACTTCTGACTCCATTATTTACTCATGGAACTCTCACACACACACACACACACACACACACACAGAGAGAGAGAGAGAGAGAGAGAGAGAGAGAGAGAGAGAGAGAGAGACACAGAGAGAGAGAGAGAGAGAGAGAGAGAGAGAGAGAGAGAGAGAGAGAGAGAGACATAATCTACATTCTCTTTGCCTCTCCTTCTTGAGCAGTATTCAGTGCCATTAACTTAATGCATGTTTTCTCCAAATTATTATGGTAGGGAATAAACTACATTTGCATTTATGTTAATGCACTTTTTTGTACTTTTTGTTTTGCAGTTTTTTGTACTTATGTGAGAGAACAGTGTTTTGTGAAGACTAAACAGAAATTATTGTGTCAGTAAATAGGTAGGTGACAGACTGAAAAATGCAGATAATACCACTTTAGATATTCTTTCTCAAAATTTAAATATATATATACATATGTATGTATTTAAAATTTCTGCCAAGATTTTATTTCCATTAACAATAACCAATTTTTTCCATTACATAAATTTAACATATTGTACGTCTCATAGTAGATTTATATTTATAGATTTTCTTTCCTTGGAGACAAGGTTCTGCAGTGTAAATCTGGCTTTCCTCAACTCCTAATACTGTCTGGCATTACCATGTGGTAGCATAGTACCATGTCCAGCTATATTATTTATATTTTGTACAGTAGAATATTAATATGAACAGCTTTAAGTCACATATCTGCATGAGTATGAATGAATTTCTTGCAAAAAAATGTTATAGATAGAGTTACTGAGTGAAGCCAATTATGGTAGACATGCCTGTAATCACAGCATCCAGGAGGATTGTAAGCTTAAGAGCAGCCTGAGCTACACAGCAAGTCCCTTTTAAAACAAAACAAAACAAGAACATCTGGTGAGCTTGGAAGTGGGAAAGTATTGTTAAGTGGGGTGTGGGGTGATAGGAATATACAAAATTGTGTGTGTGTTTGTGTGGTGTATGTGAGTGCGTGCGTGCGTGTGTGTGTGTGTGTGTGTGTGTGTGTGTGTGCTTGTGCTGGTCCTAGGGCATGAACTCAGGGCCTGGACACTGTTCCTGAGATTTTTGCTCAAGTCTAGCACTCTACAACTTGAACCAAACTCCACCTCAAGCTTCTTTAGAGGTCAATGAAGATGAGTCTGATCCATTTTCCTGTTCCGGCTTAGAACCTTGATCCTCTTTTCTCTGCCTCTTTTGTAAGATAACAGGCATGAGCTGTATCCTTGCTGTATTATTGTTAAGTAAAATAGTAAACATCATACCAGTTTATACTCTTGCCAGCAGTGTTTGAGTGTTTCACACACACTGAAGATAAAACCCACTCCAGGTTTGATGACATCCAGATCTCATAATGTGAGATATGTATTGTTATGCTCACTTTAACTATGAAGACTTTGATCTCCAGAGACTTTAGTTAATTTTGAGACCTTATCTAATATACAGTGGAGCCTGTATTCAAGTTCAACTAGGTCTGTTTATTTCAGAAAACATGGAGTCATCGTCTGTTCTAGTCAACACGTGTTCTAGCAAGTACTGCTCTTTAAAAGCACAGTTCTGTGCCTGACAGCTTATTTTTCTCTCTCTTTAACTGGTTGCACCCCTTTTCATAAGCTAGGGAAAGCACACCTGATGAGAAGAGCCATTTTTGAAGAGGAAATTGATAATGGGTTTTGAACTTGGTATCACATACATATTAGTCAGATCTTGTATTTGAGTTATACCTCCAACACTATATTTCTGTTTTTTTTCTTTTGTATTACTATTACAAAGATGAGTTACACAGAGTTTTTAGTCGTATAAGTGAGGTATGGATATATTTCTTTTTTGAAATGTCACCCCCTCCCTTGCTCTCTCAATTTTTCTCTCTCACTGGTTTGGTTTTATTAACTTCCTCCTCCTTCTGTCCTCCTGCTCCTGCTCCTGCTGCTCCTGCTGCTCCTCCTCCTCCTGCTCCTCCTCCTCCTCCTCCTCCTTCTTGTTCTTATTCTTATTCTTATTCATTATTTTGCTTTAGAGGGGATAATTACATACGTGTGGTAATGACTATATTTCTTTTTTATTTGTTTTTGTTTCAGTCAGTAATCAGGCTTGAACCAAGGCCCTGAGCACTGATTTGAGCTCTTTTGCTGAAGAATGGCACTCGTATTGAGCCACAACTCTACTTCCCTGAGTGCATTTCTTTTTGAACAATGTTACCCTTTCCCTTCATCTCTTAGTTTTCCAGTCTTTCCCCACAAACAAGTTGCATAGGTCATTTTCAATATAGTACCAATTGAATACCACTGTTGCACATGTTCATCATTTGTCTCTCTTTTAATATGACGCCTTTAACTTCTCCAAGAGAGATAAATGAAGAAAAATGACAAAAATGAAAGAAAACAAAGAAAAATATCATCTTGTTTCTGTTTCCTGGTCACTGGCTATTTTTGAGATAAAATGTGTTTGTGTGTGTATGTGTGTGTGTGTGTGTGTGTGTGTGTGTGTGTGTGTGTGTTTCCGTGTGTGTGTATAATGGAGCTTCAAATCAGGGAGCTGACCTTTAGTTTTTTAAATCAAGAGTAGCTGTATACGACTTGAACCAACCTTCACTTCTTGATTTTGAATGGTTAATTGGAGATCAAAATTTCACAGATTTTTCTAACCTGGTCTAGCTATAATCCACTTTCCTCAGATCTCAGTCAGAGTTACAAGTGTGAGCCACTGGCTGTGATTGGCCTACATTGTCTTCGTTAAGTAGTTGAAATGTAAAAGACAGTTGTAACCATAGTAAAAAAGAAATCCATTTAACTTTCCCAGCTTCATTAACTTTTAATACTTTGTCACATATGATATGTACAGTAAAACATTTTTGGTTTTTGTCTGGGTTTTTTCCTTATGATGAACTTCATTTTATATAGCTTTTAACCTAGTAAATACTGATGAGAATATGTCAGATGGCATTAATGACCTTTTGTTGTCTTTCATAAGGAAATGGTGCAAACTAACACTTGTGATAAATTTGTGTGCAGGACCCTGATAATATATCCACATTCTTAGCCAGAAGACAGTAGTGACTGTTACAAATCATCTAGATCTGACAAAACCCTGACTCCGACCTTATTACCACGTTCCTGTATGTCCTGTTAGAGTGTAATCCTGACTCTCCAGTGAACATTACCGAGCCTTGCTGGACATTCTCAGGACACAGTCAAGGTCACCAGTCAGGCGTGGCACCTACAGTGTGATGGGAGACTGGTGATAGCTTCTTAAGATGGAGCGACACAGGAATTGTTACATCCTTAAGCTGTTATCTGTCCATAGGGTTCCTCATTGAGCATTCGACCCTAAGATTTAAGGAGAAATCAAACTCTCCCTTCCTTGTGCCACTTGTGGACCTGTATATCTTCTGCTGTTGTCATCTTCTGCGGAAAGAAATGATCTGAACTCTATAAGCCATTTTGCTTCTTCTAGGTCTTTAGGGTAAGTCTGGCTTATATGCTTAGGCGAAAAGAAATATAGTGATATAAAATAGCAAACCTAACCTTTTTATAGTCTATTTATTACCCAAATATGTTTTCAGATTCTACTAATAATTCTTATTAGTAAGAGGCACTTAATTAGCAGTCATTTTCTCAAACTCCTAAGTTCCTCAGTAAGCTGTGCAAGAGAAACCACAGCAAGTGTGAAGGGTGTTCCAGTTTAACTTCTTGACCAGGGAGGAGTGCCTCCAAATTGAACAAAGAATACTTCTTATATCTCAGATTACATGTCCAAGTTATACATACCAAAGAAAGTTAAGGAAAAGAGATTAGTCTGACTTGGGAAAAGCTTAGATAACAAACACATATTCTATGTTAACAGAAACAAAAACAAATTTTCCTTTATTCATCTAACAAAATAAAAAGCGCTACTTTTCTCATTATCTCTTAATTATGTTTATATATACTTAGTACTAGCTTCTTGAAAGTCTTGAAAATCTCTTTGACACGAACTGAGAAGTTCCGTTGGTATCAGCTTGAGATTTTATGAAAAAAATTTAATTTTTATATTTTTAAAAATCTATTTTATTATAAAGATGCTGTATAGAAGGGTTACAGTTATATGAGTAAGTTATATTTCTCAAAGAACATTTTTACCCACTCCCTTGTTTATCTCCCTCTGTCCCTTCCCTCCAATCCCTCCCCGTTGTAAAGTTAATTTCCTGTGATTATCATTGTTGCAATGCATCACCATTTAAACTTCTTTCAGCATTTTGTTATTTCCCTTCCCTTCCCCCAATCAGATAAATGGATATACAGAATTCAGGGTACTAGAATCACAGATGGGAATTGCCGTGGATAAAACCAATAGGAGAAGAAAAATAACATAAAGTAAGAAAAATGAACTATCTGCAGTACATTGGTTACATCAAGCTTAACAACTAAACAAAAGAAGACCTGCCGTTTCTATGTATTAGCATTCATTTCAGTTAGCATCATTTTGTATGGTCATGTATATATTCATAACTCCTGCACTACTATGATACACTTTCAGGAGTAATAGGCTAATGCTAATCATTGCAAGTGAGGGAAATCATAGGGCTCATGTTTCTTTGGGACTGGTTTGATTAACTTAGTATGATTTCTTCCTAGTCTTTTCATTTTCTTACAAAAGAGACGATGCCATTCTTTCTGATAGAAGCATAAAATTCCATTCTGTAAATATACCATATTTTCTTGATCCATTCATCTATTGAGGGGCAACTGGGTTGGCTCCATATCTTAGCTATGTTAAACAATGCTGCAATGAACATAGTTGTGCTGGTAGCTTATCGTGCCCAAGTTTGAGATCATTTGGATAACTGTGAGGAGTGGGATTGCTGGATTTTAAGGGAGTTCTATGCTTAGTCTTTTGAGGAATTTCCATACTGCCTTCCAGAGTGGTTGATCCAGCTTACATTCCTACCATCAGTGTAGTAGGTTTCTTATTTAGGCATATCCACCCCAGCATCTGTTATTATTTGTTTTCTTGATAATGGCCATTCTAACTGGGGTGAGTGGGATCTAAATGTGATTTTGGTTTTGATTTGCATTTCTTTTATGACCAGTGATGCTGAGCATCCCCCTTCTCTTTCAGAGAGGCCACACTATAACAAGTTTCTAGTGTCTCAACAGAGGCATAGAAACTTGTAATATTGTATGCTTTTTGTTGTACATTCACTTCAATTGAAGCTTCCAATGACTCCTATAACTTACAGTAAAGGTTTATACTATTTACCTTACTGAAAAAAACACCAATTTTCAAAAAGCATAGAAAAAGGTCTCTTTTTCAGGGGTCACAGTGAACACTAAGGAAGTTTCTTTACTGGGAAATTTTACTTGGTTGCTTGTTCGTTATGTCATGTGAACACATGTTGAATTTGGGGTTTCCCGGCCAACTCTTCAACAAACTAGGAACTATGTTGCCTCATTGGATTTTGCTTCACAAGTTAAAAAATATTTTGACATATTTTTGGTTTGGTGTTTGGGGGGAGGTTGGCTTTTGTAGTACTGGTGGGCCAGTACTCAGGTTTGAACTGAGGGTCTGGAGCTCTTGCTTAAATTGCTTTACTCAATGCTGTCACTGTGCCACTGGAACCACATCTCCACTTCTGGCTTTTTCTACTTAATTGAAGATAAGAATTTGAGGATTTATTAGCTTGGGTTATCATCAAACTCAGATACCATCCTTGTGAACAGCTAAGATTACAAGAATGATCCAGAGGCTGGATATATTGTGCTCCCTATGAAACCTAAACAAGGGCATATAATTCTGAAGCATGTGTGTAAGATTATGGATTTCTCTGTACAGTATTTTCACAATAAAAAGAAAATTAGTTAGAAAATATAGCCCTTATATGTGTGTATACACATATAAGGGCTATATGTGTATGAGAGGCAGTACTGGGGTTAATTCAGGACCTAGGTACTGTTGCTTAGCTCTTATATGCGATGTTAACACTCTACCATTTGAAGCACAGCTCAGCTTCCTGTATTTACTGTTTAAATGGAGGTAAGAGCCTTCTTTGCTCAGTTGGCTTTGAACTGAGTTCCTTATAGCTCAGGGTTCTGAGTAGCTAGTTTTACAGACCTGAGCTTCCAATGCCTAGCTTTTCATTATTACTTTTACAATTATATGCTCACACACATTCCTTGCATTCAAAAGTCTCACTCTTCAGGCTGACAAGATGTGAGGAAAGATGGTTGAGTGGATAAGTTTCCAATTGGGCCTCTAGCCTCATTAATATCATTCTGGCAGTAACTTACATTTCAGTCAGTGAGTACATATTTCCAATTTCACTTTGCGTTTTTTAAATGCCTTTTTGTACTGTCTTTGATACATCTTTTAAACATTATCTCCCAAAAAGGAGATATTATGTGAATGCATTTGGTAATATTTCAAATAGGGGTGTTGTATGTCTGGATGTCTGTTGTCAGAGGCCGTCCATCTGGGCTTCAGGAACAGAGCTAATGTTTCCTGTCTCCTGGTTGCAGACAGGAAGGATTTTCCTGGCCAGGCTTAGACTTCTAAGTAGCTAGGATAATAAGCATGAACCACCACCAACTGGCTTGTTTTAGAAGCATTGCTTTTCATTCATTGATTTTTTTTCCTGGAAGGTTGATCTAGACAGACTGCTTGTACCTCATGATAATGTGATTTGAATAATACCCTTTGCCTCTGGCATTTCTGAAACTGATTTCCACAGTTCTAGACAAAAGAAATTGTTCTAAAGCCAATAGCATTTTCCATCTGAGATGTTAGGTCGCTTATTTAAATCTCTTATCATTTCCTTTGGCAAAACAATCAGGGTGTTTGTGTAAAACCTTATTTCTTGAGATTATTAGAGATAGAAGATATCATGTATACACTTTCAAATAGTCTCTCCTTTTATAAATATATGTTAAGTGAGTGGGTGGAAAAATGATGACTATTGAATTAATTTGATAACCATTCTTGAATATTTAAACTTTAATGCTTATTAACTGAAAGGAAGATTATAAACATTCAGAATATTGGAATGTGGCTACTACTCATTTGATGTATGTGGCAAGATGATCTTAATTCTTCTGGTAAATAAAATATATCTTCAAATTTCCAGTGGTTGACTGCTATGCTAACTGGGAGGAGACATTGGTGCTGCCAGGGGTTTGAAAGTTGGTAATGAAGCAAAATATCCGGGGAGAACATTTGCTAAGGATATAATTTCCAAGACTCATACCAAATACATTGAACTAGAATGCTAAGTGATGAATGACTGAGCATCAAATTTTATTTGTTGGCTTCGTTGTTTTTGACGTCCTGGGTTTGGGTCCTAAGGCTTCAGTGCTGTTTCTTAGCATTTTTCCTCAAGGCTAGGGATCCTCCAGTTGAACTATAGCTTCATATCCATATTTTTGGTGTTTAATTGGACATGTCTTACCAAATTTCCTCTTTGGGCTTCCTTAAATCTCATACTCAGATATCAGCCTCCTGAGTAAATAGGATTCCAATTGTAAGCCACCAGAGCCCAGCAAGAATCACATTTTAGAAATATTATTTCGGTGAATCAGATGTGTCTGACTGCTAATTTAGCACTTTGTTTCCAGTGGGTCTTGTCAGTTTTATACTAAAATCAGAACTTTTCTTCTTCTAATCCACAGTATCCCATATCTATCTATTTTATTCCTATCTTCATTTCTGAACTCTTTTTTCTTCATTGTACATTTCCATTCTTACTTCAGAAGCAAGCATGTCATTGCTGTTTTCCTTTTCTGAAGTAAGTCAGGTCCATTCCCATCAATGGGGGATGTACTTGCTGTTCTTGCTGCCTGGAGTACCTGCTCCTAGATAATTGCCTGGATGATGGCTCTCATATCAACTATCTCTTGTTCAGGGTTGTCTCCTCCCATCCTCAATGTGAAGTTGTTACTACAAAATCACCAATGTCATGTCTCTGATTTATAGGAATTATCATTATGATTTCTGGTTTTCATTTCAGCATGAAATTGGTGAGGAGAGACCCACATTCACTTCTGCTTCTCCAATATCTATAATAGTGCCTAATCCTTATTGTTCAGGAGTCTTCCATGGAGATCAGCCTTCCCCTGCTCAATTTATCCTAGCTTCTGGTCAGGACAGCTCTTCAAGCTGAAGTCTGGTGGCTAGTAGTCATTCCCTCTCATTCTTAGTGCCTGTTGGTGTGGTTGAGTCCACTTCAGGGCAAAACCAGTGCCTGACACCTATTTGTTGCTATGGCAAAGGTGGCTGTGACATCATAGAAGTTATAGCCATTATTTTGTGAATCTGTGTGAAGATATTCACCCCCACATAATTTCTTCCTTATATATGTCTCCTTTGCCCAAAAGTGCATTCAACAATTCAACAACCAAACTGTCACTCAGTTCCTGATACATTCAGAGTATGTTTCCATTTCCTTTAGAAAAAAGAAAAATTCAAGACATGCTTTGGTGATTTGTCATTGAATTACTAATACAGAGTATATAATTTTATGTATTTGTAAGTCTTTGTCCATCTCTCTTGAGCCCTTGCCATATTTCTATGTGTTTGCAGCTTGGGAAGGGAAATAAGGATTAATTCAATATAGCCAGAGATTATAGTTCAGAAGATTCTTTTTAGACCCTTTTGGAGGGAATGCCTGCTTTCTCTCTGATGTTCTACAGATGGCCATCTTGGTACAGAAACTGAGTAGATCGTCATAAGAGGCTTGTCTTGATTTCTACTGACTTTCCTCTGGGTTTGGGGAGTGTGATCCCATTGCATATGTGTCTCTTTGCTACACTAAAGGGCCCAGACTTCCTCTGAAAATCTAAGGCCTTGGGGGTAAGAGAGACTAAACCTCAGAACCCAGCTTCCCACATCGCTAGGATTACAGGCCTGAGTCTCTTGGACTCAACTCATAGCAGCATTTTTATACATAGTGTTGTCAGTTTCATTATATTCACTTCATAGACAGATATATACAAATATATGTATATGTTTATTCATCTATTAATAATCAGTGTTAGATCTAGAAACACACAAATATATATTCATATAATCATTTAATTAGAATCAAATTATAGCTGTATTTCCCCAAAAAATTTTACACTAATATTTTGTGAAATAATTACTTAAGACTAAAAATTTAAATGCCTTTGTAGTTTGAAAACTCATATTCAATTTAATATATTATATAATATACTATATATAACATCAAGAATATAACATGTATTTACATACACCTGATTTAATTATGTTATTTTCCTTCATGATTTTGTGTTTGTTCATCTATGTAAACTTTCTTTCTTCTATTGATGATGGTTTTTACTTTCCAGTATACATATTTCCTATATATTTTGTGAAATATCAACCATAAATAGATTTGTATATTATTGGAGCCAAATTTTCCTTCCATATTTACCCAAAGCACAAAGAAAATGTTTACAGATTTGAACTCACTTTTGGAAGAGTGTTCCACATACCACTCTAAGTATTATGTCATTTGTCCCAATTGACAGAATAGCTTTCTAGGACATCATTTCTGCTGTCCAAGACCTTTTCTTTTTTTTTTTTTTTAATTTAATTTAATTTTATTTGTGAACATACTGTACAGAGGAGTTACAGTTACATGGGCAGGATAATGTGTACATTTCTTACCAAGCATTGCAGCCTCCTCCTTTGTTTACCCTTCACATCCCTTCCCAGCCTCCCCCCTCCCCCACTAATCCCAATCCTTCTCCTTCCTCCCCCCCCAACCCCCCCCCCCCGCACCAACGTTGTAAAGTTCGTTTTGGACATGACATTTTGTACTTCTCATTGTTGCAACAGGTCCACCTGTATCCTTAAACAACTGGTTTTTCCCCATCTCCTCCACAAGTTATACTGACATCAAATATAGTGAAAGCAAGGGTTATACTGTGGGGGAGGGACATACAAAGCAACAAAGAGATAATCTTATAAATGTGTTAGAAACACATGCATGAAAGAAAAAACCATTAAAATACACATCTAAGGGTTCATTTTCCTGACATCACATTATCTGACCTTTTCCGCTTGACTCATACATATACTAGATATTACAAATAAGGGAAACCATGGGACCTACGTTTCTTTGGGCCTGGCTTACTTCACTTAATATAATTTTTTCCAAGTTTTTCCATTTCCTAACAAATGGGGCAATGTCATTCTTTCTGATGGAGGCATAGAATTCCATTGTGTATATATACCACATTTTCTTTATCCATTCATCTACTGAGGGGCATCTGGGTTGGTTCCATATCTTAGCTATGGTAAATAATGCTGCAATAAACATAGTTGTGCTGGTAGCTTTAGTGTGGTCTTGTTTGTAAACATTAGGGTAAATGCCCAAAAGTGGGATTGCTGGGTCATAGGGGAGCTCTATGTGGAGTCTTTTGAGGAACCTCCATACTGCTTTCCAAAGTGGTTGAACAAGTTTACATTCCCACCAACAATGAAGTAAGGTTCCTTTCTGTCCACATCCCCTCCAGCATCTGTTGTTGTTAGAGTTCTTAATTTTTGCTGTTCTAACTGGAGTGAGGTGATATCTCAATGTTGTTTTGATTTGCATTTCTTTTATGGCTAGGGATGTTGAACATTTCTTCATGTGTCTATTGGCCATCCTTCTTTCTTCTTCAGAGAAGTTTCTCTTTAAGTCTTTCGCCCACTTATTTATTGGGCAGTTGTTTCTTTGAGGATTTGTTGTTGGGGGGTTTAGGTTAGTTGTCCAAGACCTTTTCTAGCCACCTTACTACCCCAGCCAGGCATGGCCTGGCTTCTTTGCCGCTTCCTGTGCATTTAACAGTTCCATTTATACACAGTAAGCTCTCTGGTAGAGGCCCCTGTCACTCTGTGTTTTCCCCCCAACAACACAAGTATGCGTGATGCTTCAGATTGTAGGCTTAAAAAGAAACATCTTTAGGATTCATGAATCTACAATATATCAAAAACATTGACATTTTAATAAAGTTAGAAAACCAAATAGAATTAACACTTTACAACAATCAGAACAAAAACAAAAATAGAGATTTTTTTCCAGGAAGGGGGAATGGAATCTCTAAATCTAGATTGGTCTCTAAGTTGCCTTCCGGCAGAAATTCTGCCTCTGAGTCCTCAAAGGGATTTACTTCCTCATTAAAGACAGGATTTTCTTCCTGAGTCCAGGGAGGGACAAATTCTAATTTCTTAATTGGAAATTGGATTCCCTGCAGGAAGACAGATTGGTCTGGGTATTCTGTGAGGAAAGATTGTCTTTCTTCAACTGAATCTAGATTTTGGATCTCTCTTTTTGGTTTTACTGAACATAGAGTGGGGTCATTTTCCATTAGCACACATTTACCCTGCACACCAAGACGAGTCTTTTTGACTGGTTTGGCGCTGATCTAGGTGGATTGTGAATATCAATGGGAGACATTCTGGATCATCTTCTTCTTTGGTTGTATGTGCAGGTGCACATGCATCACATGTGGTGTTCAGAACCAGTGAGATGTCCACAAGACTCAAAACTTGCTTGAGCCTTTCCACAAATTAATAAAAAGCCCTCTATGTTCATATGCTTTCTGGAGATTAGTGATGGCTTCCGATGTCTATCAGTCACCATAGATGACAACACTGATGGGTTCTTTATCTGGAGTTCTGCAGGAGTTGTTCTAATGTGATGCAAACCTGAGCATGGAAATAGGTCCAGGAGTCTTAGAACTATAGAAGTTAAGGTGTGACTAAACTTTCATGAGGATCTAATGGGGGAAGCTGTAGAACTTGAGTTTTGACTGAACACTGATGAGAGTGTTTCTAATTAGAGATTACTTCCAAGTTCTATCAAAAGGAGAACAGATCTTACCTGGCAAAGAATATCAATAAAAGGACATTTTGCCAAGCTGGGGCATACTAAGGGCTCTTGGCCAATCAGGCACAGACCTAGAGACCCAGGTTCCATCCATACTCACCAGCTCTAAGGCATCTAAACAAGGACTTCTTCCTCTTTTTCTTGGTCTGAAGGATCATGCGTTCCTCCAGCTGCTCCAGAAGAATATGTGAGCAGAAAAGCAAGTCTGAAGAGGGCATGTTGAGCTTGACATATTGTGTAAGTTCTTTCATGGTGTCATGGTACTTGTGCTCATAGAAATCGTCATAGTAGAAGTCCATCCACATAGGAAAAATAGAACAAATCATGCTGTGGGCAGATAAGGAAAATGAGAGCCCACCCTCCACATCCTGAGCCTATAGCGTTTTTCTGGCAGGACATGCATGTTGGGAGGTAGGAAGAGACTCCTGCAAGCAGGATGATCCTCACAATTTCTCAAATACAATACTCTAAAATTCTCCCCGTGATAGGAGGAGAAATTTGTTTCCCCACTGAATCTGACTTGTTATACACAGACCTCCTTGTTATCCATGAGAGTCCAAAACAGCAACCGCATCCACAATGTGTAATCTGCTATCCACTGAAGTGCCAAGCCTCAATCCCCTGGTGAAAATCACAACTGGTGTGCAAAGAAGAATGTTGACTTTGAATCAGGAACCTCACAGATACCCATTTTCAAGGACAGAACTTCTTTTTGTCCCACCATCCACTTTCTTTTTCATCTTGTTCATCTTCCTTCCAGTTTCGGTAGAAGAATCTGTACCAATGGGAAGAGAGAAGGAGAATAACTCTGTGCTTCTCCTTGTTCTGAACTAACAGGACACACATGGGACTGGTTAAGTCCCATAGAGTAATGTAAACATGACAGACAAAAAGTGAGATATGTCTACACAATTTCAAGGAAATTCTGTGAGGATGCTTATATGCATCCGTCCAAATAAGTGCACAATGGTTCATGCCTCTAATCTTACTAACCAGGAGGGTGAGATCTGAGGATCACAGTTTGAACACAGTCTAATTTGTAAAATTCTAAAGATACTTCAATTAACCAGCCAAAGGTCAGACCTGGACCTGGGGATCAAATTATAGAGTGCTACAAACAGGGCAGCACTCAGGCCCCAATTCAAGCTCAAGTTGCATTCTTTTTTCTGTCTATATTCCTTCAAAGGCCTCCAAGATAGTGGTTTCCTAGGTGAGGGTGGACGTTGGGTTCTACTGGCTCATTCCTTTAATCCTAGTCTCTCAGCAAGCAAACTGCTAAGGCTCCACTAACTTCTGTGGCAAATGAAATGCTCTGGCAGCCCAGTAGTAAGGAGTTAGCCAGGGAGTGAACTTCTTTATCTCAAGACAAGCTCCTGTGTTCAGGCCCCAGTGAAAGATTCTCAGAGAGGTACCAAGTATTCCAATCATCTTCCAGGGTGTCTCATCAGCCCTGTTTGAAAGAGGAACACTCACTTTTTAAACAATATCCAACAACTGCTCCATTGTCTCCCACTCTATAGTGGTGAAGGATGTTTCCAACATAGAAAAGATCACCATTCTGGTAGGCAGGGACCAGGTCCATTACCAGCATTTCAAACAACCCTGAGTCCAAGCTCCCTATATTATATGTCACATTCAGGATTTGGGCTGACTCATTGTCACACTGAGGTGGTGAAAAGAATGGATTTTTGGAACATAGAATTGGGAGTACACTTTAAAATGAGTAATAGAGTGGATTGAAAAGTACACAGTAAATATTTTCTCAGTATACACATATTAAAGCACACAAGAAGAAGCTTGTACTGTGGGCTAGGATGAGATTAAATAGGTTTCCTGTCAGTTATAACTGGCCTGAGTTTCCTTGTGATATCCTTGGTTTCTTCATATAAAAAGGCCTGAGAATATGGATTCATGTTTTGGCACTGATCCAATGTCTGCACCATTGAGTGAGGAACTCACACCTCTCATGCCTGAGACCTGAGTCTCTTGAACTTTGAAAACAACACAGGAATATCTTTCTTGTTCCTGAGCTACAGGCCACTTGAGCTGGCTTGAGCTGACTGTCAGTTACAGTTGCCTGGCTCTCAGAGTTCCATATTCTATTCCATTTTGAGGTAGAGAGTGTCATCTCTCAGAGCCCAATGATCTAAGCTGCTTGCTCACATAAGACCATCCCAACGACATAATGGAGACTGAAATCTTCCCTCATTCATCACTCTATACACATGTGAACATTGTCAAATCCCAATATCCTCTGCTAGGTCTGGGAATCTGCATGCTCTCAACCTCAAGGAACACTTCCTAGGTCAGATCCATGCTTTATTTGTCACTATTCCTCTCATCCTGCAGAAATCATTTTGCCTCTCAGGGCCCTTCTCAGCCTGCCATGTGCTTCTTGAATCTACTTTTGACATCTACATCCTAGGACTTTGTTAGTTTTTTGTTTCCTAGTTTTGTTTGCCCTTGAAGCCCAAGTGTGCTGTCATGTGGAAAAAAGTTAAGTACTTAGAGGTGGGAAAATCATACAAGTATTGAAAAATAAACCTTATACATATTGTCATTTTTATAGATTTACATTCTTGTAAGATAAGAGTATTTTTGATACTCTTGTCATATTTTATGACAGAGGGGAGGGGGAGGAGGTAAGAGGTGCTGCATTGTCATCTCATAATTCAATGATTATTATAGAAAAATACTATAGTTGAAGGAATGTAAGCTTTAAATATAAGAACTGTACTCCTGTTTTTTTTATAAGCTAGTCATTTATAAAGAATTCCTCACCAAAGTCTTGTCATCTTTGTCCCATGAACTATCCTCCTCCTTCAAAATAATCAGGAAAAAATCTTCACAAATGAGTGAGCTGTTTCCCAATCTATGGATAATAATTTAAGATACAACATTGCCAGCAAATCTGTGTGTGTACATGTGTGTTGAGAGTGTGTGTATGTGTGTGAGGGTGTGTTGTGCATATCTGTGTTTTAGGTCTTGAATTCAGGGGGTATATGACAAGCCTGAGTATCTTTCTGTAGTGATCTACCAATTGTGCCGCAGTTCCACTCCAAACCTTTTGTAGTGAACTGGAGAGGAGAGACTCATAAAATTTCATGTTCAGGCTGTCTGAACTAAATCTCAGGTCTCAAACTCCTGATTAGTTAGAGTTATACTTATCAGTCTCCATAACCTGGTGATAAAACTGATACTGGTGGCAGTGGGGTTGCAAGTTTCAGTGTAGCTTCACACCAGTTTATATCATAAAACAGCAACAGTAGAACCCTATATAAAAATACAATAATAAGATGTAATTAGAATATAATTTAGTGATATAGTCTGTTAGCATAAATTTCAGGAAACCATGGTCTTAATGATTTAGCATCACAAATCCAAACAAAATGAAATAATTTCAGTAGACGCTACAAATTTTAATTCCATCATATAATAATTTGAAAACATAATAATAAACAGGAAAACATTCATACTTATAATGTAAAAAGATGTAAAAAGACGAAGATGGCAGATTATGAAATGGGAAATTCTACACGGCAGGAAAATTATTGTCATGGTGAATATATGATAATATTTTTCAGGGGAGCAATAGATAAATGTATATTTACTACACATAGTCTAACTTGTCTCTATCTCTATCAACTTCTGTCAGTGTATTCGTGTTTATGGTATATTCCCAAATAGCTAGCAGAGTCAGGAGGTTACCAAACTATATTAGCTTGAATGTTTTATGAGATAAACCTGCTAATTATATTGACTATTTTATATATTTAACATGTAGTGTGTTATCATTGTACTCTCTAAGTATATACATAAGCAATCCAAAGTGAAATGGAATATAACATTGTTTTGCTTGTAAAGGTAGGTATTTGGGACATCAGTTCCAGACCAGTGTAGAATTACCTGCAATGCTCCCCAACCCCTGGCTCTGCGTGATGGAATACTTGTATCATCCCAGGCCCATGAGGAGCTCAGAACAGGAGGATTTCAATTCCATGCAATTCTAGGAAAGATTGTCCATAGGTCTCCATCTCAACCAAAGAAAGTCCAACACTGGCTAGCACTTATCACCCCCACTTAGGTGAAAATAAAAATAAGAGCATTGTAGTATAAGAAACAAACAATATTAAAGCATGGCAATACAAACCATCATGAACAACACTTAACTAGTGTTTGTTTCTCATAACTGTAATCCTAACTATAATTAGGATTATATATATAAACCAGAGGCACCAAGCAGTTCATTTTAAAAATGACTATTTGAAGCCATGTTCCAGTCTCTCATCCCTGTAATCCCAGCTAGTCATGAAGCTGAGATCTGAGGATAGCAGTTCAAAGCCAGCCCAGGAAGAAAAGTCCCCATAAGACTCTTATCTCCAATTAACAACTCAAAAAACAGAAGTGACACTGTGGCTCAATTGGTAGAATGCTAACTAACTTGAGCACAGAGTCTCATGGACAGTGCCAGGCCCTGAGTCCAAGCCCCACAACTGTCAAAAAAATAAATAAACATTTTAAAGTCTGAATTTCCTGTAAATTAAAATGTCAGCTCTGGTATACAATTCTACAGACTACTACAGATTTCATTGTATTTGTTGTTAGACAAAGTAGCAGCACTTGAATAAAGGACATTTTTTCGTAAACTAGGGCAGATTGGTCTCTAATTCGACGAAATTGCTGGACTCATACGTAATATTTTTTGGTGGCTTTTTGTTTTCTTTTTAGAATAAGATGAGAAACCTTATTTCTGACAATGGCCATTTGGGTGTGTCTAACATCATTCACAGGCCATGCAAAATTAGCAGTAAAGACAAGACACAGTCAACTGGCAATAAATTTACTTGTCTTTATGCAAAGTTCCAAATGATTTGTTTAGCTTGTATGTCCCTATGGCCGATAGTTTCCTGTTCCTGCCTTCCTCAAAATACAAGCATGTTCCACCAATTCAGATTTGAGCCAGGCAATATGTAGTATTAGTGCCAAGTGTCGAGGAAAATTGTAACACAACCAGGGAAACATGAAACCAACACATTAGTAGCTGGACACTGGGGACTCAGGCCTATAATCCTAGCTACTCAGGAGGCTGATGATCACAGTTCAAAGACAGCAGGAGTGAGAAAATCTGTGACTCTTCTCTCCAATTAAGAACCAAAATGCCATAAAGGGAGCTGGGACTCCAGAGGTAGCCTTGATTACAAAAACTCAGGTGAAGCAACCAATCCTGAGTTGAAGCTGATGGTTAGGCACAAAAACAAAAACAAACTACAACAAAACAAACAAAAACTGGGAGAAAGCTCAGGAAAGGATGGCATTGTCTACAAGGCAAATGTACACATTACATGAATTGTGATATGGTAAACTCACTCTACACACCTTAGTAACAATTACATTTAAAAAAGAATCTGAGAAATCCCGAAGCCATGACCTTATGATGTGCATCTCTTTCTACTATTACAAAGTCCCATCATCTGACCTGGTAGCACACAGGTTGTAGCCCAGGGTGATTAGAAAATATGACCGCAGAGATCTTTTCAGATTATCCCACCAAATCTTTGATTACTTTAAGCTAAAAACAAAACAAAGCAAAGCAAACAAAATAGACTTTAAGGTTAATTAGACTGCTATTAAAAATTCAGATGTTGGTAGTCTTTGTGGAGGGGAAGGGAAAAAAACAATTATGTAAATAGGGATACAGGTGGATCCATAGCAACAATGAGATGTACAACACATTAAGTCAAGAAACAAACTTTACACCTTTGGAGGAGGAAATGGGAGATGGGAAGGGATGAAAAGGGGAAACAAAGGAGGAGGCACCAATGCTTAATAAGAGATGTACTCATTATCTTGCAAATGTAATTGCAACTTCTCTGTACATCATTTTCAAAATTAAAAAATTCAAAAAACTCCACTCAGAATTTTACTGTTAAATGATGAGTTAGTACATATGTTTTGAAGATACTGATCTCACATATGTCAGAAAAATATCTATTAATTCATAACTAGAAACTATGCAGTGTAAGTTATATTAATTAGGTAAGTTTCATTAGGTAACCAATGAAGAGAACACCACATGGTATTCAGTCAGGTAAAGTAGTTTATTTACTGAACTGCTGCCCATGCCATATGTTGTGTAGAGGCATGTGAAAAAAAGGGGATTGACCCACCTCGGGCCAGGACATATCTAGGCCAAGGACCAGATGACATATGGCCTGGTGGGGGAAAATTATGACCACACTGGATGTGACCTCAGTGTCTGGGAATCTCCTCTGGTAAAATGGAAAGTATGACCAGAGGCTGATCAAGTTGTGATTTAGCAGGAGGGGGAGGTGTCTGCCTCCAGGCATGCCAGATACCTGAGTAACACATAAAGGATGGAAACTTAACCAAGAAGAGAGGAAGTGTCTGCATTGGGTCTGCATGGCTTGGGCAGACCTAATACCAAATGCAGGTAACACCTCTGCCATGTAACTCCTGACTCCAAACCGTTCATTCTCAATCATTATCTTTCTTTTCGTTTCTTTTTTCTTTCTCTCTCTCTCTCTCTCTCTTTCTTTCTTTTCTTCCATCCTTCTTTCTTTCTTCTTTCCTACCTTCCTACCATCCTTTCTTTCTGTTCTCTCTCCCTCTATCTATCTCTCCTCTCTTTCACTCACCCTCCCTCTCTCCCCTATCTCAGTATTCTCAATTCTCAAAAAATGGGCAATTGGTGAGTTGAACTCACAGGCTGTGAAGAGCAGCGCAATTGGCAAATGTGAAATTTAATTTACTGTTACCTTATACCTCTACCACAGGTCACTGGAATCAAATAATGAGCACTCAGCAGCATGGCATCTCAAACCATTTGGAGGAGGAAAGCAGGCACATTCACTGCATTCTGGAGGTCCACCCTGGGAAGTTGGGGGAGACTCCTCCCTCCCCTTGGCTAAATCTCAGCCCAGTTTCTGCATCAGGAGAGGTGACTGCCTCCAAGTGAGCCAGTTACCTAAGTGACACAGGTACTGGGCAGAGACTTAGCCTCTTGTGGTGTTGAGATTAATGGCATAATTCAACATGATCCACAAGATTGTTGAGATTGAGACCTCCTAAATTTTTGGTTAGGCTATGTTCAAATTGTGATCTATTTATTTCTGATTGCAAACCATGATTATAGATGTGAACCAGAACATCAGATCATTCAAAGATCTTTACCACGCATGGAAGACATTAAGTTTATTTTCCCAAATCACATACAAGTTGACAGACAGCAATATAAGTCCTGAATTCTGGTCGAGGTGTTTTTTAATGTGAAGCAAAATTTACTTAGCAAAATATCTGACTACTGTGATTGTACTTTCAAACTTATCCTACATTTTAATATCAAATCACCTCTGAGCCAATGATTCACTCAAATTACCTATAATCATTTATTTCTCTCCTATCTTCTAGAGGTAGGCAGAACTGGAGCACACACTATTAACTAAAGTTGTAAAAATTTGAGAGGATCACAGTTCTGAATCAGCCTAGGAAGGAAAGTATCACCCATATCAACCTACTAGGTAGGTATATTGGAATGTAATCGTGGTCCCTGCTTTTGGGGCTGGGTGCAAAAATTGCTACTCTATGAGTAAAGTTACTTAAACAAAAAGGATTGGTGGAGTGACTCCCGTGGTGGAATACCTCTCTGGCAAACACTACATCAAAACTGAAATCTATATCCTAAAGATAAAATAAGAAAAGGAAAGAAAGAACAACTCATACTGAACATGTGTTCAATGAAATGATTTACACTAACTTATTGTAGTTATAATGCCATCATTTATTTCTAGGGCAAACACATATTGTGTCAAGCCTAAATGAACAAAATAACACACGATATACAAAGCTTTGGTAAAACACAGGTCTGGCTTACAATTGTGAACACTTAAGTTTGCATGTGCAGTGGTGTTGCAGGGTTTTTAAGGTTTATGGAAGTCCATCACTTTGATGAACTTGACATGATGAAATTACCTAACCATGCAGTTCACTGGACAGATATTGCTGATATATATATGCATATATATGTATATATATACATATGTATATGTATATATGTATATCTTCACACTTGTATATATTTATATATTAAGTGCCATGTAAATAAAATAAAATTTACAATGAATAAATTTAGTGAACTGATATCTTTCCTAGATAATTATTTAATGAATAATTTCATGTCTTATAGTCTCCAATGCTATATCACATTTAAATGCTTGCTGATCCCCTTCAGCTTTTTTATGATATTTTTTTCAGATGAAAAAGCCTGCCAATAAATATACTTGTATGACATTCTTCTCTTTATGAAATGAAAAGAAGCTGTGTAATATGGCTCTTTATGTGTCATCAACATATTTTTTTATTGTTTCAAGTACATATTGCCTTATACTTAGATTTCATTCATCTTCCAATAATACCTATGGGAAGGAGATAATGAAGGATCATTCTGTTACTTTGGGAGCTTCTGTTATTAATTACTGCATTAAATATTATGAAAATGAAACTTTGAAATTATTTAGAGAGATGACTTGAAAGTTTCCTTTCTATACACTCATGCTACTCCCTCAACTAAATCATAGAACTTAAAATAAGTAACATCTTAGCTGGGAGCCAGTGGTTCATGTCGGTTATCCTGGCTGTGCAAGAGCTGAGATCTGAAGATGTTAGTTCAAAGCTAGCCCTTGGAGGAAATCTGTGACACTCTTTCCTCCAATTAAAGACCAGAAAACTGGAAGCGGCACTGTGGCTCAATATTTGGAAAGCTATTTTTTGGACATGTTGTTGGAGTGACTATTGCTGCAGTTTGTTCAAGTGTCAGTAAAAGGGTACAGTTTTTGCACAATGATAGAAATCTTTCCGGGATCTGGTAGATTTTCCCACTGTCTTTAATTTCCCTTTTTTCTGAGAACTAAAATGTCATTAAGTTATCAGATATTCAGTCTATCACATGTCTAAATAATAGAGAATGGGACCAGGTCTACATTGAGCACTCACAGTAGACAGGTTTCTGGACATTCTCAGGAAGATCCTTCTGCAATTGTGGGATTGAGAGGGCTGGATAATTTACAAAACAGCCATCATAGATGGAACGTATTCTGCTAATTTGGCCCCTGAGATATTGGATGTTTTATCGACATTGTATTGATTTTTATGAATCAGTTAACCAGATTCTTTATACGATATGATGTTACTAAATTGTGAAATGCATGTTTATTGCATTTCTTTTGTATAACATATATACATTTTGAAATTTGGTATGAATCATTCATGTTTTTATTTTTTCAATATGGATTACTCCTAGTTCTCAAGAGTGGGGAAATGCTTTGGAACATTTTAACTTGAAGTCATATGTTGCCATGTGTCATATCCTATTTTCCTTGTACAGAGTTGGTAATAAATTATATGTAATTTATTTTTTATTTTTATATATTGTCTATTGCAGAGTTTGAACTTGGGTCCTGGGCACTGTCCTGAGGTCTTTGGCTCAAGGTTATCTCTCTACAACATTGAGCCACAGTATCAATTTTAGTCTTGATTGATTAATTGGAGATAAGTGTCTCATGGCAACTTTTCTGCTCAAGATGGCTTTGAACTGTGATTCTCAGAAAACAGTCTCCAGATTAGCCAAGATTACAGGCATGAGCTACCAGCACCTAGCTATATGTAATTTCAATTGTAGTTTTCTTCAAGTATTTCATCCTGCACTGAAGTTTATTTTTCTTACAAACTTTCTAATAAATATGCAATCTATTTAATTTTGAAAAGTACTGCTGTACCTCCTACTTATTTGTGGCATTTCTGAAATCCAAGTTCCTCTGTATGACAGGGTAGATACTTGTGCTTGTAACAAGTATTGTTGTTGAACACATGACATATGGCTACTAAGAGGATAAAGGATGTGAAGCTACAGTAGCCAGATAAAGAACTCCCAGGACAATTCAAGTGCAACTCATGTACTCTCTCTGTGGGTGCATAGGG
Organism: Dipodomys spectabilis; assembly: GCF_019054845.1. Lineage (NCBI taxonomy): Eukaryota > Metazoa > Chordata > Mammalia > Rodentia > Heteromyidae > Dipodomys > Dipodomys spectabilis. The sequence continues at coordinate 2,830,203 of NW_024870951.1, forward strand.
AACATAGAAAAGACATTCCTTTTTTGGGGGGGAGGTCTGGTCATGGGGCCTGAACCCTGCGCCTGGGTGCTGTCCCTCAGCTCTTCAACTCAAGGCTAGTGCTCTACCACTTGAGCCACTGCGCCACTTCCAGCTTTTTTCTTTTTCCTTATGTGGTGCTGAGGAATTAAACCCAGGGCTTCATGCATGCAAGGCATGCTATCTACCACTGAGCCATCTTCCCAGCCCGAAAATAAATTATTATACTTGAAAGTGATTGAGTGTGTGTTCACATAGACTTTGACTTAATTATCTATTGCTATAGTTTTACACATTCACTAGTATAAAACAATATTTCATATATATATATATATATATATATATATATATATATATATATATGCAGAACACAGTTTCCAGAATCCAGAGAACCACCTCCATGGGCACCACTTGCCTATGTTGCTCTTTGGGAATAAGAATGAAACCTGGAATTGTCCAGTGATAGAGAAATTACTCAGAGATTCAAGCATTTGTCTTTCAATATGTTGCTTGTTCCTAACTCTAAAATTAGATAGTCTGTTAATATATACTATATGTTATATTATAATATATTTATTATACTATATAATGTATAATATATAGTACAATATATATTACATATAATATCTGCTAGAATTATATATTTATAAGGAAAAATGTAATAAACACATCAATATCCATACTTTCCTAGTCATGATTAAGTTCAGCAGAGTTAGGTGCATTATATCTCAACAGGAAAACGCTACTGAAGTTCTGATGACCTTGAACTAGATAAGATTTCCTGTTTAAAAAATACCCTCTCCTCAATTATGAGAAAAAATAAGTTTGGAAGATTTTTTTGTTTTGTTTTTTGGGTTTTTTCTTGGCAGGTCATGGGGCCTGAACTCTGGGCCTGGGTCCTGTCCCTCACCTCTTCACCTCAAGCCTAGTGCTCTACCACTCGAGCCGTAGCAACACTTCTGGCTGAGGAATTGAACCCAGGGCCTCAAGCCTGCAAGGCAAGCACTCAAACAATGAGCCATGTTCTGAGCCCAAGTTTGGAAGTTTTTGGGAAGAGGAATTTGGCATTTGCTTTGCATCCTTGATTAGTAATGAATAGGTATCATTTTGCTCCAAATTTTGTCTCCTTTTATGTTCCCTAGACAGTTACACAGGATCATCATTCCATCGTATATCTTTAAGTCCTTCTTTTATATCTTTTTATCATTATTGTTTTGATGATCCTGAAGCTTGAACTCAGGGTATAGATAATGTCTCTGAGCTCCAGGCTAGTGCTCTACCACTTGTGCCACAGCACTACTTCTGGCTTTTTCTGCCTGGGCTTGCTTTGAATCATAATACTCAGATCTCACCCTCCTGGGTAGCTAGGATTACAGGTGTAAGCCACTAGTGCCCACAAGTCCGTCTCTTTTAGATATTATTCTAAAAGCCTCCTATCCAAGGTCAATCCTCAGATAGTAAAAGGGCCTATGCCAACAATTCTATCACACTCTCATCCCCTGTTATGGTTATTATGTGTCTTTTCCATGTTATCTTGAAGCTACTTCACTGTTTGCTTCCTAATCCATGATTGTATATGTGTTACTAATAATTACCTAAATTTAGTGGCTATACACCCTAAATTACCCAACCATTAATTTCATTTACTTATTTTTTTATCAATATGATTGCTCTTCAGTAACAATCTGAGCTTATACTCACCTTCTCTACCTCTTTGCGTGTGAAAAGCCTGGGTCATTTCTACCTTCAATGCAAGAAGTTAGCCAAAGAATAGCCTACAATATTCCTGCTTAGGATTCAGGACAAGTAGTTGAGTGCCTGAAAGAAGCAATGCATTCTTGGCATGGGAAGAGGTGGGAGAGACAACAGCTTAGAGAGCAAACTGGTAGACACAACACTTAACAAGTTATTTGAGGAAACTGACCTCTCACACAGTGGCAGTGAGATAACGCACCTATTGAATATTCATATATAAAGGAAGTTGTCATGTCTCACTGCACAACTCACTTTTAGTCAAAGAGAGGGTCATTCTTTTGGGTACTCCTTAGGCCCAGTCTCACTTTATCCCCATCATAGACTTTGCCCAGACTCTGTTGCTCCCAGAAAGGTGCCTGATGAGGAGGAAAATGTGATCTCTTGGTTTCTGACTGGCCCTGTGAGAACTGAGGTGACTTTTAGTTTTGAACCTATTCCTCCTGACAAAGCTGTGGTGAGTGGTGGGAAAGCTCATTCTCTTAATTGTGCTCAAGTACCAAATCTCTTCAGAGAATGTCAAGGAATGATAGATCTTGCCTGAGGGATTGAGTTTCTCTATTTCGAAAGAGGTCAATTAATATCTGATTCTGAGTTCCAGGTGGAGGTCTTTTACCAGATCTTCCAAGCTGGAGTCGAGGTTCCTCAGATTCCAGATCATCCTCATATTTCCCATAAGCCAAAAGGTCACAGGAGTTGTGTTCAGAAACAAGGAGAAATGAGAATAGCAGAAGAATTATTGGCAGGGGAAGGAATTAAAAATTTTGGGTTAAAAAGGGCTCAGAAAATCTAGGATCACTCACATCATTTGGGAATCACTTCATAAGATTAGCGAATAAAAGTAATAAATTACTGCCTAAATTAGTAACTCCACTGTTCTGGCTACATTACAAGTGTTCTGTCAAACGGTAGCTGTCTTAGCTCAATGTTGATGAGAAAAAGGGAACACATTTTTTCCTCACAAAGTTCTACTGAGTGTCTTCATCTATGCCCCAGGTTGTTCGTTTTCTCTACTTCTCTGTTACTTTCCTTTGCTGGATTCAATCAATGATACTTGAATGTGTTATTATCTTCAGACATGTAATCGCATTTTCTATTAATCCATTATTTATAAATTAAAACAAATTATGAGGAAACATATATCTATGGTACATTTTCTTCCATGGCATACTTATTTGATGTTATTAAGTATTATTTTAATTGTTTCAGTTTTAAAACTTGAGGAAAATATTTTGTTAGTATTAGCACTAATCAGTTGCACATTTTTAAAAAATGTTCCATGTCTGTGTTTTTGTTATTAGGCTTCTAACTTTGTCTTGTCCCCCAACTGTTGCCTTCTTAAAATTGGATCGTTACAAACTGTATATGATGGTCCTTTATGTGTTCATTGATATTTAAATTTTTTCTAATATCCACATATTATAGGGTATCTTCAACCTATTGAAACTCCTCTAAAAATGAATATGGAGGTCCCTTTTAAAGAAAAACACGAAGCCATAAAACCTGTGAAATTAGGATTAGGTATACATCCAAAAATATTTAGCAGTGATATTGGAGAAATTTACTTCATTTATATACCAGAATATGTTTATAATTATGAATAGCATATTTCCTTTATTCCCTCTTTTTTGTGCATCTAGGTTGATTACACAGCTTTTTTTCTTGCTGCCATGCACATGGATGTTGATGTTAATTTATATTCCTTCTTTATGTAGTAAGGTTGCAGTAAAGGTCATCAACACATGTGTCTTTTTGGTATTGTCCAAACTTCCATTATGATCTTCTTATGGGTTGCACTAGTTTACAATATCACAAAACCAAATACAGTTCCTGATCTATTTCAACCTGTCCAGATGTTTATTTATTCGAGTGGTGATAGCTATTCTGCTTTGTAGGATGGGATTTTAGTGACTTTCCTATATATTTTCCTTTGTATTTCCTATGTGGATAAGAATCTCAAACATTTCATTTATTTATTAAACACTTACATTTGTACTGCATTCCTGATCAGTGTCTTTGCTTTTCTTTTGGTATTTGATCAGTTTTTAAGTTCTATAATAATTGATTTTTTTCATATTCAAAATACTCACTTTAGTAAGAAGATTTTTTTTCAATGCTGTGGTGAACAATTAACTAAAATCAACAGATTGTACATTTATACAACTGGAATTTTTGTTTGTTTTCAGCCAGGAAATTGTTTCAATAAAGATGCTGAACTTTTTTCACTAGATAGACTGAAATGATAGTATGTCATATTAGCCTAAACTAATCTCAGAACTAACAGTCACAGCCTGGGCCACAACAGTCTGGGCTAAGTAAAACCACTAACACAGCATATGCTCCATTTAAATAGAGCAAAGGGCTTCATAAAAGTAAAAAGAAAGGCACCCCCTTTATGAAGCAAATTCTGAAGTTCACAAGCAGATATTAGGAATCTGAATACTAAGAAGATCTAAGGATAAAACTATATAGAAGAAGAAATTTAGAGTTCAGAATTCGGGAGAAGGAACAACCACTAGATACCAAAACTCAATGCTGAAAGGAAGAAGGGTTTTACACCAAACCTCAGCTGTGTCTGACTCTCTCACACCAAACACACACACACACACACACACACACACACACACACACACACACACACACACACACACACACACACACACCTAGTGAGAGACCTTAGCCAAAGTATAGCCATTCTGGACTTAGTCCATTTTGAAGGCCTATACTGAAAGTATCCATTGTGAAGGCATTTACTGAAAGTATCCATTGTAAAGACTTTTACTGAAAGTTAGGACTCAGGTTCCTGGAAAAACCATGAAATGTCCCAGTAATATTCTTCCCGTAACTCTCCTAGCAATAACCATAAGCGGAAGACAGGAAGGTACCTAAAGCTACAGAAGTTTCTTAAGATTCCATAGTTACCATAATTTGCTTCTTACTGCTAAGCCTGCACATGTTAGCCAATAAGATTGTTACAATATTAACTCATTAAATGTAAACCAATCATGTAACTGACAAGCTATGCACCCACTTACTTCAGCCCTATGCCCTATAAAAACCCTGTTAACTCAAGGTTCAGAGCTCTCAACTCTGACCCACTGCGATGCTGACAGTTGTGAGTCCAGGCTCGAGCTTGCAATAAATGACCCTCGTGTGCTCGCATCAGAAATGGCTTGGTAGTCTTTGGGGATAGTTTTCTCAGCACAAGAATAGTGTACACAGAGAACTCCAAGGGCAGCTGTATCTGGGACAATGAAGCTTTCCCCTCTTCCAAGCTGAAATGGGGGTACATTTTGCGTGGAGGATGGCACCCTGTGAGCCCTGCATGCATGGTGAACCAGAGGTGGGAAGCCCTGTGAGCATCTCCGGGATGGCCTCTTAGAGGCTGGGGAAGTTTAGTCCTATAGTTGGACATGGCACGAAACAGGAGGACAGTGGGAATCCAGAAGATAGGAGAGGCACAGGAGCAAATATGCCTATCCGTGGAGACTCCTTGGCCATGTTAAGGAATTTCCAAGCCCACGCATAGCAACCACCACCCAAGTCCCCAGAGGCCACTTGTCTGGGGGGCAGTCCCTGGTCCTGATCCAGAGCCAGAACTTCCCCAGTGGCCCTGTGCCTGGCTAGGGTGGAGCAGTGCCCACCAGCCATTCTTCCTCTGCCCTGCTGCACATAAACTCCCAGCAGCTGCCCGGTCCCCAACACTCATGGCAAGCCAGCTCTGTGGGGCAGGCTGAGCCTGTGCCTGAGATTCCTGGTGCCTGCTTCAAGGCGAGAGTGAGGCCTAGTGCACAGCAGAGGTGGCCCTCACTCACTTCAAGGGCCCCAGAGAGGCATGACAACCACTGGTTCAGCACTGCTGCCCTTCCCACCCCCAGAGTTTCCCTACAAGTCCCTGCCTTTTTACTTGAAATTCTTCAGCCACTGGTTGTCTCATTTCTCACTGCCTGTTAGGGTGGGATTTGAGACTCCTTCCTCTCCTCACCCAGCCGCGAGGCCCCAGGGGCCTAACTCCACACCTCACAGACACTCCCCAGAACCCAACTGCCTTTGGGGCTGCTGCTTCCTGAGCCCTTGGCCTACTGCCTCCTTCCTCCCTTCACCAGCCTCTGTCAGGGCCTCCCGTACTCTCCCTACTACTCCCATCCCCAACCCCAGCTTGGCATCCCCCTAAGCCTCCCCTCTTCTCCACACAGCTCCCAGTGGCAACCCCAGCAGGGCCACTGCTCTGGGGAAGACAACTGTGGGCCTGGCCCAGCAGAATCATAGGCTCCACAATGTGCAACCGGTTTAGAAATGGAGGAGCATAGGTCACTGATCAGTGTCTTTCACTTCGCTTACACAAGTATTAGTTGTATTAATTTGATATTTAATGTTGGATTTTGTAACCTCTTATTAAGCCTTTGAAGAATAGCTGGTAGAAATATAGTTTCAAAATTCGGATTGTCTCTTGTTTAATTCTTTCGAGATTCAAAGATGTTTAAGTAGTTATAACCATCATGAACTCTCATTTCTATAGCAGAGTCTATTCAGAAAATAATTGCTTATGCATCTGTCATCAATTACTTACAAGACTTGAAACTTTTAAAGTTTCAAATATTACAGGAAGATCTTTGATTCATGTTGAATGGAAGTGAGTAGGTTGAGCTGTTGCATACATTCTCATGTGTTCGTGTGTGTGTGTGTGTGTGTGTGAGTGCATCTGCGTGTAGGGGGGTATATGTGTATCATTAAAATCAAGGATAAGGATGTTGAGCCCGAGTCTGTACTTGTTTCTTTTTTCTAAGATATACATTATGGCGTTTCTTTCTTGGTGGTATGCTCTGATTGCTTGCCTTTGCCTGATGTGCACATTCCAGGTCAATTTTTCAATTAAAGCTTCTTTTTTTATAATTCAGCATAAAGAGCTCTGATAGTGTGTTGCTTTTAGTCTTCCATCTAAGATCTTCTTTTCATCTTCAAAAATTAACATTCAATATAAATTTTACCTCCTGGCTGATTTTCCCTTTAATTTGCATTTGAAATAAGTATTATAAGTCCTTTAATCTCTGTATTTATGAAGAAAAATCATTTTGAATTCTCTGTTTAGTGTAATAACACCTGGACAGATTTGTTAGTACCAAGACATTAAAATTACTTTGGTAGTTTTAGTTTAAAATACCTCCTCCATATTTACAGCATGGGGAGACAAATAATTCCTAGTAACAATGATAACAGGTTTATTCATTAAAATATCAGATAATTCATAATTTTGATTATGTCTAGTGGCTAATGAATACATTTGCTTAATAGATTTGTTTGATAGACCCTTGCACAAATATACCACTTGTGGGGGCTGAGAAGGTGGATCAGTGGTAGACAGCTTACCTTGAATGCATGAGACCCTAGGTTTGATTCCACAGCACCACCTAAGCAGAAACAGCTAGAAGAGGTACTTTGGCTCAAGTGGTAGAGCACTAGTCTTGAGCTGAAGAGCTGAAGGACAGCGACAGTTCACCATCATCAACAAATTAAATAAATAAAACTCATACTCAAGTACCTGAATTTCAAAGGTTGATTACCATTTTAGTTAGGGGCAGGGTGCCAAGATACAGCAGAACTCTGTTGCAAAACTTTAAGAGGGATTTCAACACCTAACAAATATGAAAAACAGAAAGTAAAACATTAGCTCGGCCAACAACATATAGAATTGCTACTCAAAGAGAAACCACTACTAAGAATGAACTACTTGTTACAACATTTCTTAAGAGATTATGGCTTTATATTAATTATCATATAAATTGACGTTCAAAAACTCCATCGGTGGGCCTGAGTCTTAAGGGCACCTACACAAACTGGAGAAGATCATCATCAATCTGGACTTTTAAAATTGTTATTGTACTTTTAAAATTGTTATATGGATAACCATTTTGTAAGTCAGGTAATGAGTTCATTTCCTGTTTGACAATCCCATCTCTCCTGTCCCTGTCCACAGTCGTATAGCTCGTTGTGAACACAATAGCTACAGTGTACAAGTGCTGCATTTGTTTCCCTGTTCTACTTGACTATCTCTGGCTCCCTCAATGCCATAAATGGATAAACTAGAACAAAAAAAAATTCCTCTTGTTTCAATTCCTGGAATACATTTCAATATAAACATCAGTAGTTTTATGAGAGTGTCAGGCTCTGTACACACATCCCAAACACGTATACTTCCTACACCCAGTCATAACTCCCACCTGATTCTAAGGTACACACAGTAATTCTTTTCACTTTGCACACAGGAAGTAACTGAGATTCAGAAAGATTATGTAACTCACTGGAAATACTGGGTTGGGCATAGTGGCTCACTCTTATACCTTACCTACTCCAGAGAATAAGATCTGAAGATCATAGTTTGAAACCAACCCAGGTTGACATATCCATCTTTATCTCCATTTAACCAGAAGGAAGCGAGAATTGTGTGTTTCACGTGGTAGAGCTAGAACGCCACCAGACATGAGTGGGAAACCTAAAGAATATTGACAATATGATGATTTTTAAGAACTAATGTTGTCCCGTAAATAATCTCAGACACCACACACACACACATACAGACACAAACACACACACACACCCACACACACACACACCACAATCACACTCCTTAAAACAGATGTTAGTACTGAAATCCAAATAGATTTTTTTTATTTTATGTTTTATTTTTAGTTTAGTGAGGTTTGACTTGATAGTTTCTACTGATGAGCCACAACTTAAAACTTCCTTATAATTATACCCATATCTGTATTCAGAAGAACATTCTCCTAGTTAAGTCTTCCTCCTTTTTCAGCAATGATAAGTTTTCTCTTCTTGGTCCAGTTTCTTTTTGGGATCTCAATCTCTTAGAATTTTCTGTTTTGCATGGTCTGTAAGTTCAGTGATTCAGTAGATCTCAGCCATCCTAATAACCTGGACAGAACCTGCCTTGGGAAAAGAGTTCCAAGCTCACCATTCAGTGGATGTTGTTAGTACTCACCCATAATCACATTCTCTTCAGAATTGGGAACTTGTTAGGTCTAGGAATTCAGGAAAAGCACTCATTGTGTGCTATTTCATGCTTTTTTTTTATTGGCAGCTTCCACCTATTGTCTACTTTAAGCATGGTATGAAGAGAAGGATTGCCCTCTAAGAGACAGAAGCACTGTACTAACTGTGGCTCTCAAAACATAGAAGGAGGGAAAGAAGTCAGAAGGAACCATAGAGCCTAGAAACTGATTTCTTAAAATCTCAAACTTCCTTTTATCTTACCTTCAAAATAGAAAGTCAGAGACTGCAGTTACTTGTATGCTCCATTTATATTCCTGAGCAAGGGGCTCCCTTCGCCTTTGCCCTTCTGACAATTTACATCAGGGGTAGGTGGGAAGATGTAACAAGAACACCTAGAGTTTGGGCCTGGGATTAAAAACTCCTTTTTGTGATCATAAACATTCCACCACTTCTTGAATTGAATCTGAGGGGCAGAAGGAAAAAAGGTTAGAAATTCAGAAACTTATAATTACTTCTAGGTTTGCTATCTAAACTCATCCCTTTCCACCCCTCAGAATCCTATTTCCCAAATATGTAGACACCCTTACACTCTGTTCTCCTGGAGCATTTGTGTGTGGGGTATCATCTCCTTCTTATGTGTACTGCTTTACAAATGGAGATTTTCTCCTAGGCTCAAAATGATTTCATTGATTGGGGCATTGTGCAATATACTAAACAGAGAGTTACCTGGAAGGAAGGTCCTAGAAGGCAAAACATCTACTAGGACAATGGAAACCCATGGTTTGGCATGCTTAATGTTTTAACTTGTGCACTGAACTAACAGAAGAAAATAACACACTAAGAAATCTGCCAATTATGCCAAATAAAGAGATATGATGTAGGTCAGAGAAAGGACATTGATTTCATGGTGGTCATGACAAGACAACACTTTACCACACGTTCAAAATACTAATCCATACTCACCTATGGTTTTATTCACCCATGTCATTAGGTCTGAGTTGTATGTAGGAGTCCTCAGGGCCTTCAGAACAGGAAGATCTCAGGGAGAGATTAACACTGGTCTACACTTTTGGGCATAAAATAACCAGTTTGATGAAAGTTCTTAGTAATATCCTAGTACACTTGGTAAGTATCCCCTCACTAAATTATCTTTGGTTTCATCATTTGCTGACATAGCAGCTGTCTGGTAGCTCCATTGTGAATTCACTTTATTCTGCTGAACCAGATATGGAGAAGGAGAGACTGACACATTTGCGTCTTTCTCAATGAGCAGTGAATGGCAGGGAAGTATTTAAGAAGCTCCCCATGTTCTCAGTTAGCTAGTACCATCTTGCATTCCGGCTCAAATCTTGATAAACAGATACAGAAATTAGCTTGTTGTACCAGATTCACAGCTAGAGAGGTAGATGAGAAAATAGAAGGGCTTGGTGTGAAAGCCACGGGTTGATATGAAGCACAATTCAAAAGATGTGGAGATGAAGCGAGCTACCTGGGAAATGGAGAGGCAGCTGAAACAGAAGAAGAGCACCTAGAGAGAGAAGACAGAGCAAGTTTGATGCTACCTGGACATTAAAGTAATCCACCTGAGGTACAACAATCTGGTTGTGCATAGCCACAGAGAGAAGTTGGAAGAACATCAGCAAGTGCTCTTGCCCATTTCTAGGGAGCTCCCCAATTGGGATGGTAAGAATTGGTAGCTTCTCAGAGCACTGCTGCTGAGCACATCTCAGATCCCTTGCTACCATGATAATTGACACTGGGGAGGAGCAGCAAGAGTTGTATGAGGTTGTTGCAGCTTACTATGTGGAGCCATTTCTGTAGCATTGTGGAGTGTGGTCTCTCAGGATGCTTAGAGCAAAGATCCTATAGTTGGTGTCAAAGAATGCAATCTACTTGGAGTAGACATTTATAGATGGCACGTGCCTGAACACAACAAGCTGATAATGAGCTGCTAGAGGTACTTTCTCTAAAGATCTAACAGCCAAAACTGGACAGGCAAACCCAGAGCTCTGCACCACATCAGGCCACCATGTCAATTGCTTCTCCCACAGTACTGGCTACCCACTTTGCACACCCATGACCTTGTTACCCTGATTGTGCCCCACAATCCCTCACAACTATTTTACTCTTTCACTTTGTCTATGCTTCCTTGTCCCTGCAAAACAGTTCTGGATACCTGTGTTAGCTACCCCAACCCCTGCAAAGCTGTTGCTGCTAACCAATTTCCTTACACTGGAACTCAGCAATTACAGTCACAGTTAACCGTTACCTGGTATCCTACTCTCTACTACTCTTTTCTGCTACCCATAATTCATAACACCATGGTTCCAGCCATCTGAACCTTGACACCTCTGTCTCCCCTGTCTCTGTTACCCCATTCTCCCCAAAAAAGCAAGCGAAGAGTGGGCACAGACAGTTGACTTGGATACTCCTCTTGCAGGCATAATGGAACAAGTTATTCCTCAGGTATTTAACTCGAGGGACTAACTGGTGGTGGAAAGAAACAGCTTACTCAAAGTTGACTAAAATCCAAGGACATGACTTATAACTTATTGCTAGGAAAAGAAGGCCCTGCAGTAAAAGTTACTGAGAAAGAAAATTTTACAAATAGTATTAGGAACGATGCAAAAGGTTGAGCTTAGTCTCTTCTACCAGTTGTCTGAATTATTTTATGACATATGATATGTAACTACATTGCATTTTAAAAATTATATGAAGATGCACATATATGTGGTATTTTTATTAATTGATGGAATAGTTGAATAGGATCACGTTAATGATATTCAATAGTTCATGCTCTATGATGTGCCCATGAATCTGCCTTTGGCAATATGTATTGACCTCTCTAACAACAATTGGAATTTCATTGTCAAATACAACAAGGAGATTAATCGTCTTAGTACCAAAATGAATGCGGGAACAAGAAAACTGAATAAAGCTTACAATTTTGATGGGAGGGGGTCAGTGGTAAGGGTTATGATAAAAGAGAAATTCTTCACCATGGAATCTTGGAAGAATAGAATATGTTTTATTGAATTACTAGCTTTTTACATTCTTAGAAAGCAAAACATTGTTTTTTATTCTTGCTATTTAGAACCTCTTTAATGAATAGTTTAACAAAAAATTATTAATACAACTTTGAAAATTCAATGATGTGAATTATCAGATTAACATTATACTCAAAGTTGGTTTGAGATGTAAGCAGGCTGCATTCCTTTTCTATTAAATTAATGGAATAAGCTTCATTTTGAATGGTTGGACAGTCCATCACACTTGTTCCAAAACAAGAAAATATACTGGAGAGAAAAAAACGAGGAGTAGTTCCAGGAAGATGGCAGAGGAGAACCTGGAGGCTAAACAAGCTCCCACCATAAAGCAGTTTTAGTGTAATAGTGAACTGTCCTAGGTGGGAGAATTACACCAAGTGTGCCATCCCAGTACAGAGACTTTTGCCAGAAAGGGAAAATCCACGTAAGGAAACAGATCTGAGCACTTGCAGTAGCAGTGGCCATACCTACAACACAGAGAGTCCTGGACAAATGTGCCAGACCCAGCGAGTGATCGGATTCTACCCAACACCAGCAAGAACTGACAAGGTGCAGGTAAGGTATCTTCATCCTGCAGATCACAGACCAGAAACAACCCAGGAACCAAGACATAATAACTCCTTCTCAGGGAGCAGAGGAGGCAAGGTCACCCCTCCCCCTCCCCTACCCACTGTTCCACTACCTGAGATCTCCATCTTTGATAATGGCAAAGGCATGGCTGAGAATATAGCTCCAATCCAGGACTTGGAGGAAAACAAAAGTCATTTAGCAGGTCACAAGAACCTATCCTGACTTGCCAGGCTCAGCTCCATTCAAGAGAAAGTCACCCAGCCCAGGCAGTGAAAACTCAGCCCCCAGAGGAATGTCTTTCTTCACTGTGTAAACAGAGCCAGAGGCTTCCCCTCCTTATAGCAGCCTAGAAAATCAATTGAAATTCAGTAATCATAAACCCTGAGAATGACTCCATGCTGGGCTCTGTGAGTGTCTCAGAAGCTAGCCCCTCAGGGAAAAGCTAGTGTTTGCTGAAAGGCCTCAACTCTACCCAGAACCTAGCCTCATCACAGCATCTCCAAACAAGAGGAAACTGCCAACTCTCTCTTTTGTGAGAAACAAAGCAGATCTCTCTCCCACTGAACTAGCCTGGGAGGAGGATCACAAAATTCTGGGTAAAGCAAACCATTTTTCTGCCTGCCAAACAAACTAACTTAAGAAACCAATCAAGCCACAGGAAAATCAAACACCACAAGCAGACAAGAGACTCCACCAATAGACTAGTTATGGACACAAGGGAGATATAGGATCTTCCCATTCACCCCCCCCCCCCCAAAGAACCCTTTCTTTTTACCTTTTCATTAACTTGTAATGTTTTTAAGAAAATTGTTTTCTATTAATCTGTTTTTTCCTCTTATAATTTTTATTTTAGGTGTATATGTGTGTGCACTTTTGTATTTTTATTTTATCTCTACTGAATTTTGATCTTTTTCCTTTCTTTCTCATTCTTTTCACTTTTTCTTCTCTTCATTCTTTTTTAGGTGACTTAATTGCTGTTCTCCTCATCCTCAGATATACCCTTTATTGATTATTAGACCTTATTCCACATTGTTTACACACTTAATCCAAAAATTTATTAATTATTTCAAAAACTCTTAGGCTTAAATTCCTTAATAACAGTATTATCTCATAATACCTATATAATATTATAATTATTTTTTATTTTTATTTTAAGTGTTTTTAGTTCTTCACATCTCCTTTCTACTTGTCCGCTCCTCTCATCCTATTCCTGTTCTTCTCTCAATATTTCCTCTTTAAACTTGCATCATTTTTGTGTTTCACTTTTTAAATTTAAATTTTTGTTTTTCCATTTTTTCTTGCCTCTTTTATTTTCTCTTCTCTTTCTCCTATCATTTTGTCCAATCTATTTTCCTCTTTGAGATTAGGACTTGGTTAATTTCACTCTCCTTTTACCTTTCTACATCTCTCTAATCCTATTTTTCCCACTTTTCTCCCTAAAACTAATAATTTCTGGTTTGCCAAATTCTACTTTGCTGTTCTTAGCCCATTAATACATTGTTGTTTTACATTGAATAGATAGTACCTGTTGAAATAGATTGTATCTGTCAACTTTTGATTGTGCAACTACAGGACTTTGGTTGATGCTTGCCTAAAAATAGTGTTCTAGCACAAAACTGGTGTTACTTTCATACCAAATAGAGGCATTCATGGAATCCATTAAAAGACAGCTGAATGAAGTCAGGGAGACCCGAAAGGGAATGTTGAATGGAGCCCAACAGAAAGAATGAGAGTCCAAGGAAACCATAACCAATCAACTAAGTGATTTGAGAATAAACACTGAAGATGAAATTAAGGAAGTAAACAAATTCATACAAGATCTAAAACAAAGCTCCATCAAAGAATTTGAAGCCATCAATGCCAACCAATTAGAAGGAAAAAAAATGTTTAAAAAGTAGAAATTCTTTTATTTATTTATTTTTTGGGTGTGGTCGTGGGACCTGAACTCTGGGTCTGGGCGCTGTCCCTCAGCTCTTCAGCTCAAGGCTAGCACTCTACCACTTGAGCCACAGCGCCACTTCCGGCTTTTTATTTTGCTTGTGTGGTGCTGAGGAATTGAACACAGAGCCTCATGCATGCAAGGCAAGTGCTCTACCACTGAGCCACCTTCCCAGCTCTCAAAGTAGAAATTCTTGAGAATAGGTTAGACCATGCAGAAGACTGAAACTCGGGGATTGAAGACACCCTATATATTATAGAGGGAGAACATGCAACTATCTAAGACAAATCCAAGAAATATGATAGATCTATTCAACATTTGGAAGACACCATCAGAAAGCCTAATCTGAAGATAATAGGTGTAGAGGAGCACCTAGAAACAGAAGGTCTAGGAACTTTGTTTCACAGGATCCTAGCAGAAAACTTCCCAAACATGCAAAAAGATAGGCCTATTCAAATAAAAGAAGCTTTTAGAATCCCAAATAGACCAGACCAGAACAGGACATCATATGAACACCTTCTAATCCCCACAGGATCAATTCAGACCAAGGAAAACAGCCTCAAAGTTGTCAAGAAGAATAGATCAATCACCTATAAGGGAAACCAATTAGAATCACCTCAGATTTCTCAGCAGAGACAATTAAAGCAAGAAGAACCTGGAATGATGTAGGCCATGCCCTAAAGACAAACAACTATCAACCAAGAAAATAGTACCCAGTTTTAATCTCCTTCATGACTGAAGGACAAATAAAAACTTTCCATACCAAAGAAAAAGTGAAACAAAATATCTTTACCAAACCAGCTTTACAAAAGTTACTTAAAGATGTCATACACAGAGAAAACCAACAGGACCACAATAAAGGGTAAGAAACTGCACCCAAATTGAGAATCCAAGAACCATAGGAAGAAACCAGTTGGCGCAGCCCTCAAGAAGGTGCATAAAATGGCAGCAACTCCCAAATATCTCTCAGTACTGTCTCCCAACATTAACAAACTTAACAATACAATTAAGCAACATAGATTGTCTAGTTGGGTGAAAAAAAGATCCTTCTGTCTGCTGCATTCAGAAGCCATAACTTGCTCATATAAACAAACACGTTTCACGTTGAAAGTGAAAGGCTGGAACAAAATCTAACAAGCAAACGGCCTCATAAACAGGAAGGAGTTGCAATCCTAATATCAGATAAAAGAGATTTCAAATTAAAATTAGTGAGAAGAGATAAAGAAGGTCGCTATATACTACTTAAGGGATCTCTTCTTCAGGAGGATATTACAATTCTAAATATCTATTCCCCATAAGAGCACCCAAATTTATCCAAGAAACTATATTTTTTCTCACATCTCCCATAGATGCAAAGATATTAATTGTTGGGGACTTTAACACACTCTCCCACTAGATATATGAACTCGGCAAAAAAAAATCAACAGAAAAACCATGGATATAAAAAACTGCATAGATCACATAGATTTAACAGAAATCTACCGAATATTTCACTCAGCACACAGGGAACTTTTGCCAAGAGAGACCACATTTAGGTCACAAATTAAACTTACAAAATCCAAAAACATTGCAGTTATACCTTGCATTCTCTCAGACTACAAGGGAATAAAATTAGGACTAAACACCAAAAGCCACTAATGAAAGTCCTGTAATACATGGAGGCTGAGCAACACACTGTTGAAACACCAATGGGTCATGGAAGAGATCAGAAACGAAATTCAAATGTTTATAATATTCAATAATAATGAACACTCAAATTGCCAACTCCTCTGGGACAGAGCAAATGAAGTACTCAGAGGCAAGTTCATAGCTCTGAGTTCCTACATCAACAAATTGGAGTGACCTGAAACCAACAATTTAATGAGACATCTTAGCCTCCTTGAAAAAGAGCAGCAGGAAAAACCACAATCCAGTAGATGGAAAGAAATAATTAAAAATAAATCAAAACAAAATGGATTAGAATCCAAAAAATCATAGAAAGAATCAGCAAAACAGGGTTGGTTCTTTGAAAAATTAACAAATTGACAGACCCTTAACAAATCTTATTAGAAGAACAAGAGAACACACTCAAATAAATAAACTCAGAGATGAGAATGGAAACATCACCACAGACTCAACCAAGATTCAGTACATTATAAGGAATACTTCTCAAGCCTTTATGCTAATAAGTTTGAGAACGTGTCAGAAATGTACTGTTTCCTAGTAAATATAGACATGCTGAAACTAAAACAAGATGAGTTAAACCATCTTAACTGGCCCATATTAAGCAATGAAATAGAAATAGCAATAAGAGAACTCCGATCTAAGAAAAGCCCGGGACTAGATAGTTTTACAGCAGAAATCTACAAGGCCTGCAAAGCAGGGCTTACGTCAATACTTCTCCAAATCTTCAATGAAATTGAAAGAGAAAGTTCACTACCGAACTCATTCTATGAAGCCATCATAAACCTCATCCCCAAACAAAGCAGAGACTCATCAAAGAAAGAGAACTATAGATCCATTTCTTTGATGAACATTGATGCAAAACTTCTCAACAAAATATTGGTCAATCGACTTTCACAATTCATCCAAAAAATCATACTTCATGATCAAACAGGATTCATTTCAGGGATATAAAGCTGCTTCAATATATGCAAATCAATTAAAACAACAACTCACATCAACAAGAGCAAGGATAAGAACCACATAGTTACCTCAATAGATGCAGAAAAAGGATTTGACAAGATCCAACACCCCTTTATTATGAAGGTTCTGGAAAAATTAAGAATTCAGGGAACATTCCTCAATACAATAAAGGATGTATATGACAAATCTACATCCATTTTACTTAATGGTAAAAAAATAAAGGTATTTCCTTTTAACTAAGGAATGAGATAAGGATGTCTACTCACTCCACTTCTCTTCAAACTAGTATTAGAATGGCTAGGTACAGCAATAAGATAAGATTCAAATATAAAAGGGAATCCAAATAGGGAAAGAAGAAGCTCTCCCTCTTGGCAGATGACATGAACTTGGATTTAAAGAATCCCACGGACTCCACTCCCAAATTATTCAAGCTGAGTCAAAACTTTGATAAAGTAGCAGGGTATAAAATTAACCCTCAAAAAACAATGGCTTTTCTGTATGCCAAAAATGAGAAAAGTATGGCTGAAATCAGGAAAGCAACTCCATTCGTAATAGCCACACAAAAAATAAAATACCTTGGACTTAACAAAGAAAAGAAGGACCTCTATGATGAAACTTTAAAAACCTGAAAAAGGAAATCAAAATAAAACTTAGAAAGTGGCAAAAACTCCCATGCTCCTGGATTGGAAAGATCAACATCATGAAAATGGCAATACTTCCCAAGGCTTTCTACAAATTCAATATGATACCTATCAATATTCCAGCCTCATTCTTTCAGTAAAAAGAAGAGGCAATCCAAAAATTCATATGGAACAATAAAAGACCCCGAATAGCAAAAACGATATTTAACGGAAACAACAGAGCTGGAGGAATATCAATACCAAATTTCAAACTCTTCTACAAAGCCATAGTAATTAAAACAGCTTGGTACTGTCACAAGAACAGACCATAGGACCAATGGAATAGAAATGAAAACCCAGAAATGAACCTATGTACCTATAGACATCTAATGTTCGATAAGGGAGCTAAAAAATTAGAATGGAAGAAACACAATCTCTTCAGTAAATTGTGCTGGCAAAATTGGTTAACAACTTGTAGGAAACTAAAGCTAGATCTTTATATATCATCTTGCACCAGAATGAACTACAAATGGATCAAAGACCTTGGAGTCAAACAGACACTCTGAAAACATTAAAGAATGGAATAGGAGAAACAGTAGGTCTCTTTTGCACAGGCTGAAATTTTCTTAATAGAGACCCAGAATTACAGCAAATCAAAGAAAAGTTGGACAAATTGGATTGCAGAGCTTCTGCATGGCAAATGACATAGCTAGCAAGAGCAATTGAAAGCCCATTGATTGGGAGAAGCTCTTCACTACCATACAACAGACAAGGGTCTCATATCTAAAATATACCTTGAACTCAAAAAAAATTAAATCCCCCAACAACAAATCCTCAATAAAACAACTGCCCAATAAATAAGTGCGCTAAAGACTTAAAGAGAAACTTCTCTGAAAATGAAAGAAGCATGGTCAATAAACACATGAAGAAATGCTCAACCTCTTTTGCCATAACACAAATGCAAATCAAAACAACATTGAGATACCAGTTCATCCCAGTTAGAATGGCTAAAATCAAGAACTCTAATAACAACAGATGCTAGAGAGGATGTGGGCATAAGGGAAATTTATAGCATTGTTGGTGGGCATGTGAACTTGTTCAACCATTTTGGAAAGTAGTATGGAGCTTCCTCAAAAGATTCCACATAGAGCTCCCCTATGACCCAGCAATCCGGCTTTTGGGCCTTTACCCAAATGGTCACAAACAAGACCATATTAAAGCTACCAGCACAATTATGTTTATTAACCATTATTTACCATAGCTAAGATATGGAACCAACCCAGATGCCCCTCAGTAGTTGCATGGATCAATAAAATTTGGTATATATATGTATATGTATATATATATATATATATATATATTATATATATATACACACACACACACACACACACACACACACACAAGAGAATTCTATGCCTCCATCAGAAAAAAGTAACATTGTCCCACTTATTAGGAAATGGAAAGACTTGGAAAAATTTATATTAAGTGAAGTAAACAAGTCCCAAAGAAACATAGGTCCCATGGTTTCCCTTATTTGCAATATCTAGTATATGTCTGAGACAAGCAGAAAAGGTCACACAAGTTGGTGTTAGGTGAAATGAACCACAAGATAAGGATTCAATGTTGTTTTTTTTTTCTTGCTATTGTTTCTAACATATTTATAAGATGATTTCTATATTGCTTTGTATGTCCCTCCTCCACAGTATAGCCCCTGCTTTCACGGTATTTGATGTTGGTATAATTTGTGGAGGGGAAGGGAAAAAAACTAATCTTTTATCTAGGGATACAGGTGGACCTATTGCAACAATGAGATATACAAGTTGTTAGGTCGAAAAACGAACTTTACAACTTTGATGGGGGGTGGGGGGAGAATCGGGTGGGGAGAGGGGGGTAGTATGGAAAGGTATAGGAAGGGGAAACAAAGAGACGGCAACAATGCTTGATAAGAAATGTACTCATTTTCTTGCCCATGTAATTGTAACTCGTCTGTTTGGTAGTCTCACTATAAAAAAATAAACAAATAAAAAATAAAAGAAAAATGAACTTTACAACTTGGCAGGAGAGGAAGGGGGATGGGCAAAGGGGTGACTGAAGAGCACGGGGGCGGGG
The DNA here is from genome assembly GCF_019054845.1 of Dipodomys spectabilis. NCBI lineage: Eukaryota > Metazoa > Chordata > Mammalia > Rodentia > Heteromyidae > Dipodomys > Dipodomys spectabilis. The sequence continues at coordinate 2,849,891 of NW_024870951.1, forward strand.
GGGGGGGGGGAGATGAGAACAGATGGGAAAGGGAAACAAAGGAGGAGGCAACAATGCTTGATGAATAATGTACTCATTATCTTGTCCTTATAATTGTTACCCCTCTGTATGGTATTTTCATAAATAAATAAATAAATTCGAAGGAGACTCAAAGCTGCTGAAATGAGCATATTTCCCATTTGGACTTTAATGGGATTTTTCTACAAACAAGATTTTCATCTTAACCCAATAATTTCACAATGCATTGCTACAGAATAGATTGTAAATGTAATATTTAATACTATTGTATACTTGAAGACAAAGTTTTACAGAAACCTTTAATTTCAGATAAACTAGAATATTCCAATAAATACATAGAAGAAATATAATTTAAAAATTCACTGATCAAAGCAAACCCTGGCAGGAATGTCTGAAAGATGCTTATCTGAAAACAGGAATTGGCACTGTGGCTCAGTTGGTAAAGGGTTCCACTTGAGCTGAAGAACTGAAGGATATGTTAACACTCTGAGATTAAACCCCAGGACTGACAAAAATAAAATTTAAGGAATTGAAGCATTAAGGCTGGGAAGGAGACTCAGCAATAGAGTGCTTTTCCTGAATGCATGAGGTCTTGGGTTTAATTCCTCATTACCACATAAGCAGAAAAATGTGGAAATGGCTCTGTGGCTCAAGTGGTAGAACACTAGCCTTGAGCTGAAAAGCTCATCAGGTACAGCAACCAGACCCAGAGTTTAGGCCCTCCTACCACCACCACCAACACAACAAATTAAAGCATCAAAAACCTGAAGTTGTTGTCCAGAATAATGAGTGCAACATTATCCGTTTACATGACTTAGTGACTTTAAACCTAGTTTAAAAGGGGAGGTGGTGGGCAATTTGTGTGTTTGCCAAAACCTGCAAAATTATTATGTACTTTCCCAAGGAGGAAGAAAGGAGGAAATGGGGGGAAGAGGGGAGGTGTTTGGTGACCTTGCCTTTTGGTTCAGTGATTGTTTTCTGGAGTCAAATTCAGAGAAATTCTGCTTGAAATCCTAGTTCCATGGGGTGGGAGGGCAATGAAGAAGCCATGCCCTGGAATTGGTTTTGTCCTGTCCTTGGCCTAGCTCCATCCATCACTGGATAATCCATGTCCCACTTCAGGACCAAGAAACCTTGAAGACTACTGATCCACTAGGCAGATGGACCTAACCACAACCAGAAAAGGCAAAAAATGCAATGCCGAAGACAACACTGGAAATCTATAACAGAAAGAGAGTTTTATACTGTTTATTGTAAAAATACTATACAGAGGGTTTACAGTTTCATGAGTAGGGTAATAAGTACATTTCCTATTGAGCATTGTTACCTCCTCCTTTGTTTTTCCCCTACTATCCTTTACCTCTCCAACTCTCCAACTCCTCCCTCCTTTACCCCTACCCGACATTGTAAATTCATTTTCGACACACTGTCCTGTACATCTCATCATCCCAATGGGTCAACCTGCATCCCTATTTCAGCATTCTGCTGTAACCTTTCCACTCCCCAAATTACAAAAATGTATATAAAAATGCAGAACACTGGAATCAAATAAACTGAAAACAGGGATTATACCATGGGGGGATGAACCTACAAAAGAATCATATAGTGCATTATAAGTATACTAAAAACAAAAACAAGAAAGAAAAAATCACTTGTGTGTCTGACTTGGGGTACCTTTCACTCAATGTCATCTTATATGGTTATACGTTCATAGCATTTGACATTCTCTGCTTGTCCTAGACATGTCCTAGTCCTTGCAAACCAGGGAAACCATGGGACGTATGTTTCTTTGGGCCTGGCTTACTTCACTTAATGTAATATTTACCAAGTCTTTCCATTTCCTAACAAATGTGACAATTTCATTCTTTCTAATGGAGGAATAGCATTCCTCTGTGTGTGTGTGTGTGTGTGTGTGTGTGTGTGTGTGTGTGTGTGTGTGTGTGTGAATCACATTTTCTTGATCCATTCATGAACTGAGGAGCATTGAGGTTGGTTCCATATCTTAGCTCTTAGCTATGGTGAATAATCCTGCAATAAACATGGTTGCACAGGCAACTTTGGTATGACCTTGTTTGTGATCATTTGGGTAAATGCCTAAACGCCCGAAAATGGGATTGCTGGGACATAGGGGAACTTTACATGGAGTCTTTTGACGAACTTCCACACTGCTTTCCAAAGTGGTTAAACAAGATTACACTCCCATCATCAATGAAATAGGGTTCCGTTTTAGCCACATACCCTCCAAAATGTTATTAAATTTCTTGATTATAGCCATTCTAACTAGAGTAAGGTGCATTCACAATGTTGTCTTGATTTGCATTTCTTTTGTGGCTAGAATAGTTGAGCATTTCTTCATGTGTCTAATGGTCATTTTTATTTCCTCTTCAGAGAAGTCTCTCTTTATGTTTTTAGCCCACTTAATCATCGAGCAGTTGTTTCATTGAAGATTTGCTGTTTGGGGATTTAATTTTTTGAGTCCTAAGTATATTTTAGATATAAGACCTTGTCCGTTTTATACCTCGTGAAGATCTTCTCCCAGAATGTGTGCTTTCTATTGATATTGCTATCTATGACCTTTGCCTTGCAGAAGCTCTCATGTTTCATGCAATCCCATTTGTCCAACCTTTCTTTGATTTCTTTTTATTAACTATTGTAATATGTTTATTAAATACAGACTGCATTAGCACTTGGAATTTATAATTCCATCGCATCTTGTAATAGTAAATTACTTGTTTCATAAAGAGATGAATTAAGGAATGAATTTCTTCACTGATTTTTCTTTACTCTATGTTTCTGGCTCTCTACTAAGAAAATTTCAGTATGTGCTAAAAAGCCCTAGTTTATCCTATTCCTTCATGTAATGTTTTCATGTTGTCCTCTTTTATTTTAAGGTCTTTCATCCATTTGGAGTTGATTCTTGTGTAGGATGTTATATATGGATCCAGCTTTAGTTTAACAGGTGTTTAACCAATTTTGCCCACACCATTTACTCAAAAGGCTGTCTTTCTTCCATTCTCTTTTTTTAGATCCCTTGACAAAGATTAGGTGGCTATCGCTCAGGGGGTTCATTTCTGAGTCTTCAGTCCTACTCCATTGGTCCTCAGGTCTGTTCTTGTGCCAGAACCAATCTGTTCTTATTACTATCTCTTTTTAGTAGCATTTGAAATTTGGAACTGATATTGCTCTAGTGCTGTTCTTTCTGCTAAGAATTGACAAACCTACAAACAGCATTATACTTAATTGTGAGAAGTTAAACCCATTTCTTATAAATTCAGGAATGAGATAAGGATGTCTGCTTTCTCCACTCCTTTTCAACTTAGTAATAGAATGCTAGCTGGGGCAATAATATAAGATGCAATCTTAAAGGGATCCAAATAGCAAAAGATGAAATAAAACTCTCCCTCTTTGTAGATGACATGGTCTTGTATATAATGAAACCCATGGACTCCATTCCCAAGTTACTCGAGCTGATCAGAAACTTTGCCAAACTAGCAGAGTATAAAATTAACCCTCAGAAAATAAAGGCTTTTAATTTAATAACGATAAGAGTGCAGCTGAAATTAAGAAAGCAACCCATTTTTACTAGCCACACAAAAAATAAAATACCTAGGAGTTAATTTAAGAGGTGAAGGACCTCTATGATGGGAAGTTTAAAAACCTGAAAAAGAAAATTAAAGCAGAGCTATGGAAGTGAAAAACTTCCCATTCTCCTGGATTGGGAGGATTAACATCATGATAATGGCAATACTGCCAAAGGCTATATCCAAATTCAATGTGATACCTACCAATATCCCAATTTCACTCTTCAATGATATAGAAGAAGCAATCCAAAAATTCATATGGAAAAATAAAAGACCCCGAATAGCAAAGAAGTTTATTGTGACCCTCATTTTGTATTGCCACCTTGATTCTACAAAGTCATTTATGAATTTTAACTTTCTTCCCTCCCTTTGGATAAAGCTCACAAACACCCTGCCTCTAGCTCCCAGACACTTAACTCTTGGCTCTGGACAATTGTTCCTAAATAATGTGTTACTTAATTGTATTTTGTGTACATAAAATATGCTTATAAAACTAGCATATTTTGATCTTATGAGAAAGCAGCCTTTTCCCCCCCTCTCAAATTTAGTTCCTGATAGACATTTTTATAGAGAATCTGTTTTCTTTTTTAAATGAAAGACTGGTAGGAAACTATGTTCATAATCTGGCTCCTTCTCTCGGACCTCAACACCTAAATCGCAAATTTCACAAAGCATTTACAAGAAACAATGAAAACCAAACATTGGGAATGATCAGATGCAGAAGGTTTTACCAAACCCAGAATAACTCTGCTGTCTGAGGGAGGGGCTGTCTCTATAAATTAACAAACAAACCCAAAAGGGCAGCCAGGAGTACCAGACATGAGTGTCCCTGGCTGCTACTTCATGAACAAGGAGCATGAAAGGGCTTCCTGAGCCTGCTGGAGAGGGTATGGAGGAAAGTTTCCTTGCCAGCTTGAGTACAAAAAGATGGCTTCACCCATCTGTGACTGTCTTCCTTGTTTTCTCCCCACAGCAGAGCAGAATTGTCCCCTGCTCTAAGAAGAATAAATATTGTACCAGCCAATCTGCAGAGTGGCTTCTGTTTGGTCTGCACACCTTCCTAGGTAGGTGCCCCCTGCCCCGCGGTGTGTGTGGCTCCCAGGGGCTGATCCTCAGGGCCCAAGTCCACGGGGCAGGCATGTGTTAGATGTGAGTCAGTAACACTGTCATTCACACAGCAGCTGCCGTGTTGCTGCCCTAGCTGAACAGCAGTTGTACCCTGATCTTCTCCCACAGTCCCAGGGGAGGTGCCTGCAATGGCCCGATATGGGCAGGCTGCCACTAGGATCCTACTTCACCAGACAGACCAGCATGCCAGATGAAGTGGCTGCCACCTGAATTATTAATTATTTTATGGATCAGTATTAAACAAAGTGATACACATTACTGTATGATATGTAATGCTATATCCTTGAGTCTATAGTCCATAATCATTGAACTTTATAATAGCAAGAATAGATTTTATTGTTTGTATTCATAAGGCCATAATGGAAAACTGAAATAAAAGTACAACAAAACTCTTATCCATAAACACTTGATTAAAACTCAGAATTTGAAAAAAAATTGTTTGTAAGTAGTGCAAATGAAATTAAACTACAATAGTAAAATACACACAAAATACATTACATTAGTTACGTTCAAATGTAAAATAAGTAATTACAGACAGAATTCCTACTGGATAAAAAATATTACAATGGTTTAAAACGTTGAAGTGATATAGGTTAAATATTTTGTTTTTATAAAACTTATTTAAATCTCTAAGTTCTGTTTATCTCAGTGAAGGAAAATGTTAGAAAGTAGAAATTATATGTGGCACCTCTTGCTTGCAGTACCACGAAGGGGAGTGGCACTTCCTAATGGGAGTCCTGAGATGAAACGCACACCCCGCCCAAGTAGACACATCAGAGGTCCATGTGGTGACCCTAAGGGGGTCCAGGACACCTCATTGCTGCTGCAGCAGGTGCAGGACCTTTGCGGTGGGCTGTAGCCAACAAGGTTCCATTAGTGACCAAACCAAGCAGCCCAGACTCAAGTGCCAAAGCCAGGAGGGAAGGCAGGGCAGATGCCAAATCCTGGCTATCATCCTGGCTACCATCAGTGCAGCCTACATTTCCAAGGCCAAGTCCTTTCTCCTGCTTTGGAGAACAACAAGGGTAGGGTGTGAGCCCATTACCTCCAAATGGAGTATCCCTAGAATGGCACCCAGAGCTGGGCCCATGTGGGCCAGAAGGGTGACACAGGAGGCTACACAGCAAAGCAAGAGGGGATTCATTCCCCCGGTGCTGCAGCTGGTGTGCTGCAAGTCCAGGTTTCTCTGCCACTGATTGGCATATGTAGGGTTGGCCCTGTACCGATTCCACAAGGACCAGAAAATGGAGGTCCACAGAGATGCTGAAGGGGCTCCAGGTTGTTGAGCTGCTGCAGCTGTCACAAGCCAGCTGGCAGAGGGGCCAACACATGGCTCCAGTACCCAGACCCCCTTAAAAACTGATGAGGTGAACCAAGGTTGGGCTGCCTGGCTCCATGGGGGCAGACTTCATGCCCAGCCTTCCTTTACCCATGGACTGTGCATTGTACAAACATGGTATCCCCCACCCCGCACTCATGGGGGCAGGCAGTGACCCCAGAACAGAGTCTCTGTATGATGGGCCACGCACTCAGGAGCACAGAAGACCAGTACCAGCACAGCTGGAGGAGGAGAGGGCAGCAGTGGCCTCAACTACAGACCCATGGCTGCCAGCTCCTGGGTGAAATGGAGCAACTGAGACTGGGAAGTTAGGTGGGAAGGGTGGGCGGGGCTCATCTGGCAATATTGGGGAGCATGCACACACATCCACTCACTGCACATCCACCGTAAAGGAGTTGGCCACACATCTCAACGGGTGACCTGAGGAGGCACCCACACCCACAGGGACTACAGAAATGGAGTTTCACGTGGTGATTTGGAAAGGGCTCCAGGGCACAGCCTTGGGGCAATGAACAACTGGTAAAAACAGAAACAAAAACAAAACAAAAAGAAAAACGAAAAATGTCCAGTAAAACTTTTCATCAATGATAACCTATTATACTTTAAAAACAGTTTTGCTTTCCTCTTGTCCTATATTTTTCATGGGGCCCTCTGAATTAACCAGAAATCTTCAGGATTTCTTCATGCATAGTAATAAAAATAAATACAGCTTCTATTCTTTTTTAATTAAGGCAAGTTGCATTTAGTTCTTTCCCTTGTTTGAATCATGAAAAAGAATTCCTGAAGTATATCTGTAAAACACCGAACTCAGCATTTCTTCTGAACTCCTCACTGAAGAAAGAGAATAAAATGACTGAGCAACAGGTATCACCCATATTGTCACTGTGCTAGCTGTCTCTCTGATTAGAAAATAATCCTGCCATGCATATGCAGATCGCTTATGCAAAATGTTTTCCAACAACTCTTGGTGTTATATTGCATTTATTTTCCTCTTCCTGCCTCCTTTCCTGCTCCTCTTCTCCAGGGTCCTGTTTCCCTCTTCCTTCTCTCCTACCTCTACTTTCTCCCTGTCTGATCCTCTTCTCCCTCCTGTTATGCCCTTCCTTCTCTCTTACCACTTCCTCCTCCTTTCCTTTCCTCTTTCTCTTGCACTTTCTCTTCTACGTTTTTATGGTCCTGGGGGTTGGACACACACTAAGCAGATGCTCTCCTGCTCACCACAGGCCTCCAGTCTTGACTTCATTTCAATGACACTCTATTTCTTTGGTGCAAACCCATCAAAGTCTTTTGATTCAGGATTTAATTCATTGTACATATTCTGCACCATGAATATGTGCTACTTCATACAGTGTGGCTAATAGGTTTGGATTATGCTTTGGCCTTCAGTTAAACTCATCAGAAATAATGTGTTTGAAGGCAATCTAATGTGATCCTGTTACTCCCACATTAATGAACTGGTTACTACATATATTGCATGAGTACTTCCATATTGCTCCCAGTTTAATGAACTGTCACTTTGTGGTAACACCCACAGTAACACTAACCCAAGGATTTCTGGAGATCAGAAGTTTAAGTCCAGACAGGAGAATCCATGAGATATGTATCTCAAAATAACTACTAAAAAGCCAGAAGAAAGCCTGTGGCTATGTGGTTTAGTGCCATACTTCCACAGAATAAGCTAATGACAGGTCCCAGGCCTCATTTGAAGACCTGTGGTGGGTGCACACACACACACACACACACACACACACACACACACACACACACACACAATTTCCCAGCAAGAGCAAGTATTTGTTTTCCCAATAACATATCTGAGTTCCAATTTATGTGTTTGGATATTTTTGAAAGTTTTATCATCAACTTACCTAATTTTAATGAATGACACCGTGTTCACTATTATTTAATCCTGGTTGGAAAATATTTTAAGACACATTTTCATGTAGAAAATTGTTTTTTTCCGCAAATTGTGACTGTCTTGGTTTGTAAGAATATCCAGTATATGTAAGAGTCAAGCGGAAAAAGAAAATGTGATGTTAGGAAAATGAACCCTTAGATAGGTATTTTAATGATTTTTTTATGCATGTGTTTCTAACGCATTTATAAGATTATTTCTTTGTTGCTTTGTATGTCCCTCCCCCACAGTATAACCCCCACTTTCAATATATTTGATGTCAGTATAACTTGTGCAGGAGATGGGGAAAAACAAGTCGTTTAAGGATTCAGGTGGACCTGTTGCAACAATGAGAAGTACAAATTGTCATGTCAAAAACGAGCTTTACAATGTCGGTGGGGGGGAGGGAGGGAAGGATTGTGTTGGGGGGGGAGGGGGGAGGCTGGGAAGGGAGGTGAAGGGTAAACAAAGGAGGAGGCTGCAATGCTTGGTAAGAAATGTATGCATTATCCTGTCCATGTAATTGTAACCCCTCTGTACAGTATGTTCACAAATAAAATAAAATTAAAAAAAAATAATCCATATGCAAATATAATCTAGGTGATATAATGTAATAAATGAAGTGTTATATGTATAATACTAAATAAATAAGGATAATAAACCTTATATGCATTGAAAAAAAAAGAATTGTGCCTTTAATTCATTAGTTCATTAATTAGAAAAGTAACCCTAACCCTAGAACCAATTGCCTTTGGATTCTAAAAGCCACAAAAGTACATTAAATTTATACATCCTGTCCTTGATTCAACTCATCTTTCTTAAAATAGTTTCTAGTTTTACTCAACATCGTGCCATTTTTCTAACACAACATTCATGATAACCCTCACACTAATCATACCCTAATTCTAATATTATTAGCAGTTTCCTATTTCATATTCATCCTAATTCGATCTTGACTTGTTAGTCACAGATTTACTTTCAGTTTGACCCTAAATTTTCCATTTCCCTAATGCTAACAGTAAGCCCAGCTGGAACTGAAACCTAATTTTCAACCTACTGCTAGTCTAAAATTAACATTAAAAATACTCTAGTTTTTTATTAATTGTAATGAATATTCCAGTTTGCACTCTGGAAATGAGTTTCAATTTTCCCTAATTCCAACAAATATCCTGACTCTACTTCTGAAGTGATCTTGTTCCCTAACATGAGCCATTATATTACTTGTCCTCACATTCTCTTACCAGGAAAAATATTGTAGCTTCCATTAGTCCTACCTTTTCCTGAACCACTGTATCCTAAAACAATTTCAGATTTGCATATCATCTAGTCCTTTACTTAACACTAACTCTCAACCTATACCTGGCTGGAAAACCCTCATTAATCATTACAAGAATGGTCACTGAGAAATAAATATAATGTTAATGCTCTAGTTATTATTCACGCTCACATTTTTGCTTCTACTTGTTAGTGAAAACTCAATTTTATAGTAAAACTTTCCTATTCATAACACTGATCATAATCAGAACAAAATACTGACCCTGATTTTAATCCAAATTATATGTTAATATTAACACTAACTAGTTAGTGTTACACTAGTTTTCATTCATCCTAACTTGATTCAAATAAGCCTTCCAAACATAGGTTTCAATTTTTTTCCAATATCTTAGTCATTTTCTAACTCTAAACTTAATCTTAACTTGTATATTGAATATTGCAAGTAGATTCTAATATTAATAGCAATACTCTAGTTCACATTCATTCTAATTCTTACCAGGCTTATATTAAAATTTACCTTCAATTTGACCCTCATTTTTTTTTCTCCTTCACTCTAACCGTAACTATGGCTGGAATCCTAACCATATCCTTGCCACTAATCGTATCCCAATTCTAAAATTTATGAAAAATGCTCATTTTGTGCAATCCTAATTGAAATTTCACTGTAATCCTCGAAATAAATTGCAGGTTTTCCTAAACCCTACAGATTTTCTCACTCTGAACCTATCTTGTTCCATAAGAGGAATCATTATACCCATTGATCTCAAATCCTGATATTACGAAATACACTGTACTTCCAATATCCCAGATTTTCCTGAATTCCTAGAACCTAAAAAAGTTCAGCTTTACTTAATATTTAACACACTTCTTTTTTTTTTTTTTTGTCGGTCGTGGGGCTTGAACTCTGGGCCTGGACACAATCCCTGAGTTCGTTAGCTCAAGGTGTGCACTTGTACCACTTGAGCCACAGCACCACTTTCTGGTTTCCTGGTAGTTAATTGGAGATAAAATTCTCACAGACTTTCCTGCCTGGGCTGGCTTTGAACTGCGGTCCTCAGAAATCAGCTTCCTGAGTAGGTAATGAGGCTGACAGAAGGATTACAGTTAAATGTGTAAGGTAATGAGTACATTTCTTGTTGACCATTGTTACTCCCTTCTTTGTTGTTGTCCAACTATCCCTTCCCTCTCCCATCTCCATCACTCTTCTCTCCCCAAGCTGTAAAGTTCATTTTCAGTACAATGTGCTGTGAGTATTATTGTTGCAATAGGTCATCCTGTGTTGAACCTAAATTTGCTATTTCTCTAACCCTAATTCTAATTCTGTCTGGTATCCTAACCCTAACCATAATAATAATGATAGTTCAATTCAGAAGTTAACAAAAAATACTCGTTTTTGTTCATCCTGATAATCCTCCCTATATCTTTAATTAAGTTGCAGTTTACCTTAAATCCTCCAAATGAGTTTATATGTGCATATATAAAGATATAATTTTATGTAAAAAACAAGATTTTAGGAGGAAGGTGTAACAAAAAGGAAATAGAGGGAGTATATTAGTGAAAGAGAATAACCAAACTGCCACTTCTGAAAATTAATAACCCCTAAAAATAACCAATTAGAAGACAGGGAAATCAAAAACAAAGTAGAAAGTCTCCACAGCAAATTGATGACATAGAAGATAATCTCAGGATCAAAGACAGAATAGATATAATAGGAAAGAGGAAATAATCATTTAGAACAAATCCAAGAAATAAGAAATGATCTTGCCAGAACTTCAAGACTCAGTTAGAAGATCATATTTCGGGGAGATATGTATCAAGAAGGAGAAGAGCAAGAAACTAAATGGATGGGAAGCATATTGCAGAATTCTAGCAGAGAACATGCCAAACATGAGATAGGCTCATTCAGAGAAGAGAAGCCTGTAGAAACCAAACAGAATTCTAGAACTGAACAATCCACCATGACATCATAATCCATTAGAGGATTATTAAAAATCGAGGAAAGGATTCTTAAAGATGCCATAGAGAAAAGATTGATTATTTATAAAGGATATACAGTCAGAATAAATACAGATTTCTTAGCTGATATTGTAAAAAGGAAAGCCTGGCATTATATATGACAAACATTAAAGGTAAACAACTAGCATCACGAATACAGTCCCAAGCCAAACTCTCCTTTACATTTAAAGGATATATAAACATATTTCATGACAAAGAAAACTTGAAACAACGTATTTCCATCAAATTATCAGGATAAAATATAATCAAATATATCCTACATAGAGGAGATCAAGAAGAAGAGGAACTGGTTATATAAAATGCTCCCTACCAGAGAAAAAGGTAAATATGTTAAGAGTAGATGAGACACAGCTCCTAACAACAGGTGTATAACATAACAGAACTTATCAGATATTTCTGTCTGAACTCTCAATATCAATGGACTTAAATTTCCAAATAGAAGACATAGATTAGATAGTAGTATCAAAAACCAAGATGCGTCCATCTAGTATCTATGAGAAACACATTATCAAACACATTTTAAGAAGCTAGAATTAGACTCCTCCTCAAATCACATAGGGACTCACTACAGAAAGACAACTATGAACCAAACTCTTTGGTAAGCATTAATGCAGAACTTCTTAATAAAATTCTCACTAATCAATTTCAGCAACTAACAAAAAATCATATGGTATGATCAAATAGGATTCATTTTGGATACTATTTGATTCAATATTCTTGTCAATAAACATAATACAAACCATCAGCAGAACCTGGACAAGAAACACATGATAGTCAATAGAGATGTAGAAATAGCTTTTAACAAACTCTAATACCCCATTATGATTAAAAGTTCTAAGAACCTAGGAATGCATGGAACATTCCTCAATATTAAACTGAGTATGTATATGACAGAGATAATTAGCATTGACCTAAGGGTGGAAGCATGAAGACATTAACATGAGGAATGAGAAAAGGATGTCCACTCTCTACTACTCTTCAATATTGTAGTGGACTTTCTTGCAAGAGCAATAGACAAGAGAAAAACATAAAGCAGATCAAGATAGGGTAGAAGTAAAACTATCCCTTTTTGCAGATGAAATGACCCTATATTTAAAGGACCCTGTAGATTCCTCCCTAAAGTTAGTAAAGGTGATGCTAACCTTCAGCACTGTAGCAGGATATAAAAACTACAAGAATCAGTAATTTTTCTGTTACCAACAATGGGAAGATCCACGCTGAAATCCAAAAACAACCTCATATATACTAGCCTAAAATCAAATCAAATCTAAACAAAACAAAACAACAACAACAAAACTAGGAATTATTCTTGAACTAAAATTGTGAAGGACCTGTATGTGAAAACTTAAAAAATATAAATAGGGAAATTGAAGGAGATTCAAGGAAATAGAAAGTCATTCAGTATTTCTGATTGGAAGAATTAACATTTTGAAAACTGCAATACTTCCCATAAACAATTGGCAATGCAATACTCATCAAAATCCCAACAATATTCTTCACTGTAGAAGAGAAAGCAATGCAACTATAATATGGAATTACAAAATTACAGATGAAACAGCATGCTTAGAAATGAATTCATTGGCCTATAGTCATCTTACACACACAAACACACACACACACACACACACACACACACACACACACACACACACACACACACACACACGTTCACACAATGGAATTATATTCACCCATCAGAAAGATTACTTTTCATTTTCACCAGTGGTAAGAAAAATGAAAGGTTTGGGAAAATTATATTAAGAGAAAAGAGAAAGGAATGCAGAATCAGAGCAATATAGGTTTCATGGATTCATTCGTTTGTTGTAGCTAGAAGATGCATAAAAATCTATAAGTAAACAAGACAGATTCTACCTTGTCCGTTAGAATGGCCATTACTAAGAAAACTAACAATAGCAAATGCTGGCATGGATGTAGCCAATTGGGAACTCCATTACACTGTTGGTGGGAAATTAAACATGTTCAACCACTGTGGAATGCAGTACGGAGTTTGCTGAAAAGAGTAAGTATAGATCTCCCTTAAGACCGAGTAATTCCCCTCATGGGCAGTAATCCAATAAACAACAAACAAGCTCACATGAAAGCTACCAGCATAACCATGTTCAGGGCTCAGGCCCAGAGTTCAAGGACTGGAAAAAGTTACCACTCCTGGTATTTGTTTCCGCAAATATGAACCGTTTTATATAAGATACCAAATCAATCTATTTGCAGTAGCTAGATTAGGACTTAAATGTAATGGGTGATAAATGGCTCCTTTGTTGAATCTCAGGAAGAGATGAAGGTAGTCCATAAAGGGGAGATTTTTGGTTGTTGTTGTTTGAGGGGCTTGAAGTCTGGGCTTGGGCACTGTCCCTGAACTCTTCAACTCAAGCTGAGTGCTCTACCACTTGAGCGACAGTGCCACTTCGGTTTTCTGGTGGTTAAATGGAAATAATAGTCTCAGGGTCTTTCTTGCCCACGCTGGCTTTGAACCGTAGTCCTCAGATCTCAGTTTCCTAAGTAGCTAGGATTTCAGCTGTGAGCAACTGCACCAGGTAAAGATGGGGGCTTTTTAGAAAAGAAAATCCACCTCTTCACCAGTGTCTAAACCTCAGATATTACTATTAGAACACTTCATCTTCACCTCATTTCATCAGACATTTGTAAATTTTCTCTTTTCCTTCATGTGGGAATACTGCAGTCAATTATCAACTCATCTGGGGGACTGGATCAATTGTATGATAATTGCTAGCACCTAATTTAAGAACTTTTACTTCAAAAGAAATGAAACCCTCATTTGGAATAATTGTTTTCTCTTTTTATTACAAATCTGTGCTTGATTACTTCCTAATGTGATATTGGACTTCCTAATAGAGTGATGAAATTTTCTTTCTTTTCAACCTCTCCCACATGTGGTCAAATATTTAAGAATTCAAAGATTTGCACTGATAATTGATTAAGCTGACTTCTAAGAAAATGTGCATTTCTGGAATTTGGTCTTCTGTCTTGTTCTTACATACACAAGCTTTCTATGATTTATTTGTTCTACAAGGAATTCTACTTTCCAATCTTTGTGTGACCAATTTTAGTCTCTCTGATCAGTCTTTCTGATCCTCTCTTTGGAGTCTCATTTGAGTCTACCTCATAAAAAATATATTAGTTATCAGCTAAATGACTCTCAGCTTCTGTTTTTTGCCTGATTTCATCTAGGCTGTGATAGCAACCCTGCCTGGCTGTGCTTAATGGAGTGTGTGTGTGTGTGTGTGTGTGTCTCTGTGTGTGTGTGTGTGTGTGTGTGTGTGTGTTGTTTTAGATGTCAAGGACTACTATTCAAGATAGTAGTTTCTCTGGGCCCCTGTGATCCCCTGGCCTAGAGTAAATGGGTTTTTCTCCTAAAGATACAAAGAACAACTGACTAAATTCCTGTTAATTGTCTCAAAATGAGGCAATCAGGCATCCTTGCAAAGCCATCAACAATGCTTTGTAACCACTTACAGAAGTCGTCTATCAAAATGGCTTTTCAAGGTTGACTGTGAAAAATGTTCATTTCCAAGTAGGCACCATAAAGTAGATCACATTCCTGGGATCAGACTTTTGGAAGGAAGCTTCCCCTTCCTTCCTTCTCTTATGATAGATCAAACCATAATATTCTTCAGTTGTGGCAAGCCTGGAGCACATATTCCCAAGAATATTCTGTAGTGTAAAACAAGAACAACTTTCAAAATAACAGTGTAAATACTTGTCTACTACAGACTGATTTATCTTGCTTTTATCTGTTGTTATTTTCATTACTTCAAACAGATGGATAATTTATATAGGGATTAGACAAAGGATTAATGGAATAAACATTCAGTTTACTTTCATAGATCCAATATAATACACTTAACCCGTAATGGACAAATAAATCCAACTCTAGAAACAATGTCATGAATATAAAATAAGCCTTAACAGGTATATTCTGGCACACATACACCATCATCTACTCAAAAATTCAGTCTCTCTGTAAATATTTATTTGGTATGAAATAATAAAAATTTAATTAATGAATTTGACTTTTAAGTATTATCTGAAATAGTCCTCATCTATATAATTGTAAATAATTTTATAGATGTCACCTAGACAAGAATTTACCATGCATGTAGAAATCAAATTTCCTCAATTTAAGCTATATGAGAGGGGTCATACCCTCGTGTACTATGTGGTGTGAATTTTACCACAGTGATGAACCCTTCCAACTAATACCAAGAGTCATGTGCAATAATTTATTATTTGATGTTAAGATGAGTGCTAAGTGTAGAATACACTTTGAATTATTACATTAACTCACAGAAATGAAGCAATAATGATATGTTATTTGTTTAAATTCTAATGCTTCTCAATTTTACAATTCATTAAATATATTATTAAAATTATTTTCACTTTCTTCTTTTCTATAGCTGCTGAAATGAAAATTATGTATTAAACATTCAATATTAAGAAATCAATAATAAGTAAACTATTATTAAAATGACATACTATTAAACTGTGATTTGAATTACACTTCTAACAAATTGTGATGTAAGCAAGTCAATAGAATTAAGGGTGATCATTTTTAAACTTAGCAGCTTGTTTTTTTTTTATTTTTTTTTTGGGTCCGATCGTGGGGCCTGAACTCTGGGCCTGGGTGCTGTGCCTCATCATTTCAGCTCAAGGCTAGTGCTCTACCACTTGAGACACAGTACTACTTCTGGCTTTTTTCTTTTTGCTTATGTAGTGCTGAGGAATCGAACCCAGGGCCTCAGGCATGCAAGGCAAGCACTCTACCACTGAGCCACCCTCCCAGCGCAGCAGCTTGTTATTTGTTTCCTAATTGTGTCATTTGTTATTCTTGGTCCAAGTCATCGCTTCATCTTAATTGTTTAGTTTTCTATTTTATCTCTATTGGTATGCTGATTGTGCATTTTGTTTTCCCTTTTTAATGATTGACATGAAGCTGAAAATCTGTATGCTAGTTTATTACTTGCTATGTTAATGTAAAATTACTGCTTTCCACAGCTGTTCTGCTCTATGATACTACAGTATTTCCCCCACTCCCATCTCCTGTATTGCTGCTCTCATATATTTTATTTTATTTTTATTTAAATTTTATTTTCAAGGTAATATACAGATAGGATATAGTTACATAAGTAAGGTAAATAATTTATTTCTTTTCTAAATTACTCCTATTTTTCTCCCTCTTCACTCCCAATGCCCTCCCCCAAGTTTACTTACAAAATATTTTCTTTTGAGTACTACTGTTGCATAGGTTCCTCCTTTGTCCTTTGTCTCACCATTTAGTTTTTTTTTTTCCTTTCCCTTCCCTAGTTCAGATCAACATATTGAAAATACCCAGGGTATCAAAATCCAATACAGTGACTACAGGGGATTAATCATAGGTGGGGAAAACCCAAAAGGATAAAAAGAAATCACATAGTACATTAAGAACAACAATAACAAAGAACATGTCTTGGAGTTCATTTAACTTGGAATCACCTTATACGATCATATGTACATAGCTATTGAGCTATTCTGCTCATCTAATAAGATTATCCTTGATGTACACAATAATGCTCCCCTATTACCCAGTAATCCCACTTCTGGGCATAAAACCAGGTGATCACAAACAAGGCCACAGTAAAGATACTACTATGTACCACAGTAATACTTACCAAAAATGACACACACACACATACACACGTACACACTTACAGATAAACACACGTGGAAAAATATGCTTGCCTCACAAAGAATGTGACCACCTCATTTGTAAGGAAATGGAAGATCTTTGAAAAAATCATATTAAGTGAAGTAAGCCAGACTTAAAGAAACATAGGTCCCATGGTTTCCCTTATTTGTATTAATTAGTTTACATCAAGGATAATCTCATGTATTTTAACTTGACATTTTGTTCTATGTTGAGTGTGCAACATTATTGCTATATTGTTTGTTATTATTTCTGAAAATAGGCAGGTATACTTAAAGAATTACATTCATCTCATCCATTATTGAAGGAAGAACAACTAAAAGAGTAACCACTACTAGGAAGAACAACTCCTACTTACTTAGCTTCATTCCTATGTAAGGCCAATATTGTCCCCTGTATCCTCATGTTGTACACTACAACTCTATACCTGGTCATAATGTATATCTAGTATCTTATGCATTTTGAACTAAATGCCCCAGAAGTTCCACTTTGCTTTACTTTAAAAAAAAAATTCTGTCTTAATGTTTGAGGATTGTGTGTGTGTGTGTGTGTGTGTGAGTGTGTATGTGTTTACAAAGATCAGAACATAACATTTTTCTTCATTTCGAATCCATCTTTCAGGTCATTGTAAGTTGTGGCTAATGGGAGAAGTCTCTTGTTTTTTTAAGGGTGAAACAGAAAAAGATATTTGTGCATGTACCAGAGTTGCTTTATTAGTGTAGTTGAACACTGAACTTCGATTTATATCTTGGCTGTTGTTGTGAATAATGTGAATAACAATGAACTACAGATATATTACGAGTTACCCGGAGAGAAATAATCACATGATTGGTGGGTCAGATGGTATTTCAACTATGATTTCTTTAAAAAATTTCATACTACTTTCTACAAGGAGAATACTAACCTGTATTTTGACCAAGAGTGTAGAAAATTTCCTTTTCCTCACACTCTCACCAACATTATTACCTTTTATTTAAAAGGTAATAAAGGGCAAATTTTTACTATCATCAGTACCCCAGACTGGCTTAAGACTGAAATCCAACCTCCTAAATGCTTGGAATTACAAACCTTTACCACCACACCTGGTTCCTTTGATTTTTTTTTTTGATAAGAGTTACAATAATTATAAAGTAGTATCATAGTAATTTTGAATTACATTTCTCTAATGACTTCTGCTCACAATGCATTAAGCCAGCACAGAAGTTATATTAAACACAACTGTGTAAACCCACTTTTGATATAGAGGGGTTTATGGAAAACATGTCTATTCAAACTTTTGTCCATTTTTAATCAAGTATCTTGTTAATCTCATTTTTAATGTCTCTATAAAAAATAATTAATTCAAGGTAGTAAAAAGAAAAAATTAAGCAACTCCTAACATTTTCAATAACTTGATATTGCTTAAATCATTTTCTGTTTATGCTTGAAACTATATAACAATTTAGTTAGGCCTTTTACATAGCTATATGTATTTCTTTTATTTTACATTGATTGCTCTTTCCAAAGCGTGCCTGTCTAATTTTGGTTTCTTTCGGTTTTAAGTAGTTCAGATTTCAAACTGAAGAATAAATGAAAGTAAGCAAACAAAAATACAGTTCCTCTCATCTGATAATGCCTCTACAAGAATGAGAAAAGAGTTCATCATCCTAAGGACCCTTAATCCTTAAGATAATATTTGCTATGATGCTAATGTTATTACCATTTTAGTGTTTGGAAAAATTGTAATTAAAGGCACTAAGAGCATGGCCCAAGACACACAGTGAGGAAGGAAATGAGTCAAATTTCCAAAAGTCTTTCAGCAATACACAAAAGGTAAATAAATTCTCTCCATTCTCTGGTACTCTCAATTCAATATTCATATTGTCCAAGAAATAATAGCATAGCAATTATTTTCCATGGTGATTGTTTTCTGTTACATTTTGTCTTCAACACAGACTGTGTTTGTGACATTGGGTTATTATGCACAGAGCTAAGCTTATAAATTATGGTCCAAAGAGAGGCAAATTTCTTCTGTCCCATAGTTCCATTATAGGTTTTACAAAGTACTAAATCTTTTAAATATCATCACTTCCTGTATTTTAAGAATTCAAGAATGAAAAAATTCACATATAATCACTCCAAAATGCTTTAAAACTAGGAGATGATAAAACAGGCCTCTGTGAAGTAAATTTTCTTCTACTTTTAAAATTATTCTGAAAGCCTTGTGCTGGTTTGTCACACCTGTAATCCTAACTACTCGAGATACCTACTCAAGAGGCTAACATCTGTGGATAACATTTGGAAGCCAATCAGGGTAAAATAAATTCATGAGATTATTTTCAAAAATTTTAATGAACTAGCAAAGTGCCAGGAATGGAGATGTAGCTTATATAGTTGCTCACCAATCTAGAGAGCAAGACGTAGCGAGATCTTGAGGCCCTGATTTCAAACTCTGAGCATGCCAACACGCAGGAATTCACACACACTCACTTTTTTCAAAATATCTTCATATCAGTGTTTTGCATTAATTTCTTTGTTAATGATAATATATGGGTAAAATAGGCAAAATAAACTCTTCCACCTCAAAACATTTTTATACATTTTTTGTAAAAATAATGTACAAAAGGGGTTACAGTAACATGAGCAAAGTAATAAGTACATTTCCTGTCAAGCTTTGTTACCTCCTCCTTTGTTTTTCCCCCACCATTCCTTCCCTTCCACCTCCACAAGTACACTCCTCACAACCCCAAGCCCCACCCAATGTCCCCAGCCTAAATTGTAAAGTTCGTTTTTCAAAATAATGTCTTGTGCATCTATTGTTATAAAATGGGTCAAACTGTATTCCTATTTAAGCATGTTGTTTTTTTCCCTTTCCCTCCCCAAATTAGAGAAGTGTATATACAAGATGCAGGTGCACCAACATCAAATAAAGTGAAAACGAGGGTTATACTGTTGGGGAGGAACGTATAAAAAACAAAAAAAATCACGTTGTACATTATAAATATGTGAGAAACAACAGCAAGAAAGATAAAAAATTGTGTCTCTATCTTGGGGGTCACTTAGCTTAACATCAACTTATTTAGTCATATACACAAAACTTTTCAACATTTCTGCTTATCCCAGACATATACTAGTTATTGCAAATAAGGGATACCATGGGACCTATGTTTCTTTGGACTTGGCTTACATCAGTTAATATAATTTTTTCCAAGACTTTCCATTTCCTAACAAATTGGGCGATGTCATTCTTTCTGGTGGAGGCATAGAATTAATATATAGACATATATATGTATATATATATATAGTATATGTGTGAGTGTGTGTTTGTACACACATATACACACAGAACATTTTCCTTTTTTGTTTTTTAGAGCAACTTAGTTTTCCACCTACATCATTTTTTCAAATGTTTTTATTGTGATTACATGGTTACATAAGTTCCCAAATTTCACAATATTGTGGGATAGTGATGCTTAGTTAAAGTCACAAACACATTCTAACTTTGATGGAGCAAATTGTCTATCATAGTCTACAACATTTATGAGTTCTATGAGCTTTGCAATAGAGTTATTTCATATATATATATACATATATATATATACTTCTTTTGTTTTGAAATATGTATATTTTTTGTTTTGTATAGCGTCAGTTATTCCCTCTTTCCCACTTGTTCCCTCCCTCCCTTCAGTGACATGGAGTTGCTTAGTTTATTTTGGTCAATGTCCAGTGCAGCTGATGGATCCCACTATTGTATGTTTTTCCCTGATTCTCTCTAGTCTTGTGTCGTCCTCTGGTTTCCCTTCAGTGTGCACATATGATCAGCAAAATGGGGTTATTTAGTAGTGATTCGACCAGATGAGTGGAAGTTCTTGGCTTCTTAAGTGTTGTTAATTTTTTCATATCACCTTACATTTTGGATTTAACATCCACTTATCATGGAGACCATGTGCCGTTCGTCTCTTTGCTTTTGGCTTACCTCGCTCAACATGATTTCCTGTAGCTTGATTGATTTCCTTAATAATGCCATTATTTTTGTCCTTTCTAATGGATGGAAAATATTCCATTGTGCATAGTTACCACAGTTTTTGGATTTACTCATCTCTGGTGGTACATATGATTTTTTTTCATATCCTGGCTATTGTGAACAGTGCTGCAATAAGCATGGAGGTGCATGTGTCCTTGAATATTAGTACCTGTTGTTCAGAATAGATGCCTAGAAGTGGTATGAATGGGCCATAAAGAAGGTCAATATTTAGCTTTCTGAGGACTCACCAGACTGATTTCCAAAGTGGTTGTGTAAGTTTACATTCTCATACACACACACACACACACACACACACACACACACACACACACACACACACACACACAGAATGTTTTCTTGATCATTCTTCTACTGAGGGACATCAGAGTTGGTTTCATATCTTAGCTATGGCAAATAATGCTACAATAAACATTGTTGTGGTGGTAGTTTTAGTATGGACTTGTTTCTGATCATTTAGGGGAATGCCCAAAAGTGGGATTGCTGTGTAATAGGGGAGCTCTATGTGGAGTCTTTTGAGGAACCTGCAAACTCCTTTCCAAAGTGGATGAACAAGTTTACACTCCCACCAAGAATGCAGTAGGCTTCCCTTCTGGCCACATCCCTTCCAGCATCTGTTGTTGTAAAAGTATGGAATGATTCACTAATTTGCGTGTCATCCTTTTGCAGGGACCATGTTAATCTTCTCTGTATGTTCCAATTTTAGTGTATGTGCAGCCAAATTGAGCACAGAACATTATTGTATATATAAAGTGTAATTGATTTTCTTAAACTAGACAATTCAACAAAAAGTAAGTTCAAAAGAATTGTGAAATTTTAGAACCATTTATTTCTTACATAAGCACACATTTAAGACTAAAGTCAAGATTGACATGGCAAAAACAAAATAATTCCAGGTATTTGTTGTTCATGAGATGTGTAGGAAGAGGAATTCAATTATTCTACACAAGGCACCTGTCATAGTGATCATTGCAGCAAATGTTAAGGTTTGTTAAAAGTTTTAATGATTTAAATATGTTTATTTTTGGAATTTATTTATATATGATAAAATTAAGACTGTTTGGCAGGTCATAAAATTTTTTGATAAAGTATATAGTATTTCTAGTAGCATATACTAGTAAGTATGTACATTTCAGAGTTTATAGAAACTTTACTAATGAGAAGTTGCAAAGACTGTTTAAAGAAGCAGAGTGAAGAGTTCAGATTTAAAGTACACAGTTTCTGTTAAATCTTTAGTGCTCCCTTACGTTATATGTTAATGATGAACAAATAATTATATAAGCCACATATAAATGATGAGATGAACTATAAATAGTAATCTTAGTGGGTAAATTTAAAGGCTACTCATAGCTTTATCCAGTTTTACATGTACAGGAATATGAGAAAATAGTAAAATCTACTCTGTACACTTCAAATACTGAAAACCCTGGTAATTGTTTTGTTTTTTATTTTAGTAATCATTAATATTTAATTATTTTTTTCTTCATAGCATTTTTTCCTTGTAATATAATAAAACATTTTGTGAGTCGTCATTAAGAGGTACTTTGAGAATATTATTGGGATGGCCACACCATTTTTCATAGGTGCATGTGAATTTACAAAGAGCAAAACTAAAAACAAAATACTGATTAAAATTTTTATCAAGTAGAGTCTGAATCAGTAGTGTTGATAAATGTCCACACCTAAAATCTTAACCCTAGGCTGAAGTAGTGTTATTACAGAATTGAGGCCACAAAATTGAGAAACTGTGTTTTGTTTTGTTTTTGTTTTTTTTTGCTTTGGTTTTGTTGGTTGTGGGGCTTGAACTCTGGGTCTTGGGTACTGTCCCTCAGTTCTTCAGCTCACGGCTAGTGTTACCACTTGAGCCATAGCACCACTTTCATTTTTTCTGCTTATGTCATGCTAAGGAATGAAATTCAGGACCTCATTCATGCAAGTCAAGCACTCTACCACTGAGCCACCTTCCCAGCACCTGAGAAACTGTGATTTAAAAAATTATGTGAACAATATTTGCTTTCTCCTTTGGGTTATATAATGAAAAATGTAAACATATTTTTATATTTTTGTGAATTGTCATACTTCTAAATTTATACTAACTGCAGCCAATTTATCCTTTTCAAAGTCAAGAAATATTTCTGAGAGTTTGCTTCCGTGAAGACTGTTTTTGCATTTATAATTTCTTCTGAGTCATTTTTATTTTTTTATCAAAATCACTTTATATTTTATGTTGATGAGTTATCATACATCAACTACCTTCAAATGTATATGTAGAGTCTCAATATAGCAGTATGAATATTCTCATACAACTCGTTTATCTGTTACGCACTTTAAGTATTATGATATTTTTCCCTCTCTTGCACTCTCTCATTTCTGCTCTTTCTCTTTCATGCTCTATGTCTGCTACTTAGATTTTCTGCTGGTCTACTATTATCCGTCAGGATCCACTGGTTTTGTGGGGACATGATAGGGACCATCACTTACCCTTGCATTCTGTAAGAGTTATAACAGTGACGTGAAATTATTCTTTGCCATTCTAAATGGCAAAACAACAGATCTAGGAATTCCTTTTCACTTTAAGTACTATTATAAATTTTATCTCATATGAATCATTGAGACTGATAAGATACTTTTAGCTTGGGACCTAAAAGTTCTTTTTCTTTACAAGCAACCTTTTACTTTTATTATCAGTAAGTAACAAAAACAAAGCTATCCTATGGGAAAGTAGGCTGAAGTTGTTCACAGGGATGAAAAACAAGGTAATGGGGGAAGTAAGTACAAAGGATATCCCTCATATAGCACAGATCCTTAAGAGCAGTTTATGATGTACACTTTGTGATAAGCACAATGTGCTGGGAACTGTAGATTAAATCACTGAACACCTGATATATATTTATATGCACATATATTTATGTATGTATATTTATTTACATATGCATATATGCGTATATAGGCCCATATATGTACACATGAATGTTACTATACACACAAATACATACATATGTACACACATGTACACATGCACAAATGGAGAAAGACACATAGATATAGCCAACAAAAGTTTCACTAGTTGTTGAATATGCCTTTGACAGAATGATTGGTAACAAATGTGTTGAAGATATATTTGTCTCTAAGAGTTCTTTTACCACTCCTCTTATCTCTTACAACTGGTAGGTTTAGAGAGATTCGACTTGAAAAAATGCAGTACAAGTGATAGCAAGTCACTCAGAAATCTAAATAAGTATAGGTCATATGGTGTCTCCCTGCTCCCCATGGAATGCTTGCTCTTGTAGACACTCTCAACAGCCAAAGTAGTAGGATTATTAAGAATAAAGTTATAAGGCTTTAAATGGTATCCTTCCTTGGGCTCTTTTCCAACAGCCAGCATCAATTCCTAAGCAGATGAGTGACTCCCCGGAAGACGGGAGCACAGGTCAAAATTTAACTAACCCATATGAAAAGTCTAAAGTGAGAAATGCTGACTGAGGTCGTGCTGATGTCCTGGCCACTAAAATAAGAAAAAAAGGAAGTTTTTTTATGTATTAAAATTTAAGAATAATTTGTAACCTATCAATAAATGTGTAGAACACAATTATATCAACTGACAAAAGATGATGTGCATTTCATTTATGTGATTTTGGACTGTCGGTGAGACTCTTATCTCCAATAAGCCACTAGAAAACCAGAATTGGCACTTTGGCTCAAGTGGTAGAGCACTCACCTTGAGCTGAAGAGTGTAGGACCAGCGCCGAGGCCCAGAGTTCAAGCCCCATGAATGACCAAATAAACAAATAACAACAACAACAACAACAAAACTCTCTGATTCTATGACAGCAAAAATTTTGTGGGTAATGGTTAAGAACAGGTTGCCATTCCAAAAATATATATATATATATCACCCACCAAAAAAGAGGAACAATAGGAAATATATAGCAGGAAACTTATAAATCTTAATGGACGAACAGTCTGTCAGTTTGTTTTAACTTTTTATCAAAAATGAAAATAATACTTGATAATATTTTATTAAGGCATTTAAATTTCTTTGACCTTGACATTTAACATTCGCTTTAAAAAGAAATTCAACAGGTGACAGTGTTTTCTCCTTACTTTTCCAAAGAAATGATTATTTCATCATTATAGTGTATAGCACAATATAACCAGAAAGCATTTGTTAAGGAAAAAAAAATTCCCATTATTTGTTTTGCTTGTCTGTATTTAAAGCTGCATACCACATCTTACCCACCCTATTGTCTGTTTTCTCATTTGAAACATTTCAGTAAATGTGTCAGCCAGCAAAGTTTTACAAAATAGCCTGCTTTCATTCATTGTGCTTTCCAAAATATATCTCACAAATGCTAACAACAAAACACAACTTGAAACATCTGTGGATTTTTCTATTTATGGTGCAAAGAAATCACTTTCCATAATGCCTAGAATCAGCTCTTCACAGGCATTAAATGGTCTTTCACTTCCATGTTTTAGAACAGCAGCATGTAACAATGGTGTACATGTTAATTTGTTCACCACATGTGGTTTGTTTACAGCAAGGACTGACTTCATGGAAGATGGTAAAAGATGAGTTGAGCAATTATGTAGTTTAAAAAGGCTCTGAGTTGGGGATAAAGAATATCCATTTATGTGATTAATATTTAAATTTAGTTCTATAATGCATACTCCTTCAATTTTCTGGCTAACATGTTCTACACACTAAGTATTTTTAAAATAAATATTGTACGTTGTTTCCTTGGTGACAACGTAATTGGAAGACTTAAAATTTTCCTATAACATGGCCATCTGAAATGAGATAGATGTACTTAGGTTAGCATAAAGAAATTTTGGGACAGCATTGATGTTTGAATCTTGGATGGGATTTAATTGGGAATTGTGAAAGGCTTTCATAGTATGAGAAGAAAAACAAAAGGCCATACTAATACTTTTATCTGCCACATTGTTTTATTAGTATATTCAAACACACACATATAAACACACAGATACACATTATGAAGACCCAGTCAGTCTGAAAGAAAAATTTTTAATAGGAATTCCCTAAAATATTTAGTCTGCTGAGATCTGATTAGAATTTACAGAAATATCTATTGGCTTCCACTCCTAGACAAGTTATTATCATTGATGAAGATGTTGCCATTTGAATTTAGAATACCCCAGAAAGACCTATGTGTTAAAGAAAAATGACATTCCAATTCCTCCCAGACTGTGGAGCATACCTGAATAGTTCTTCTGTAGATTAAGTTATTCAGAGTGAAACTCGTGAGAAAATAGACTCTCATCTTCTTTCTTCTTCTATCTTTTAATAATTCTAGGTAAAAAACATTTCTCTTTGGCATACTTCCCTCCTTGACATTGTCTTGTCACTGGCCCCCAAAGCAATAAAACCAGCTGAACATACACCGAAACATTCAATCTTGTACATCTGAGTAAGCCTCTCTGCTTAATAAGTGGACAATATCACTTATTATGGTATGTTATCAAACTAACCCAAAGTTCTAGTCTTTCTAACAATGTGGAGTATATTAAAATGTGCTTCATTATAAAATATCTAACTCCATGTTGTATATTGTGTTTTTTTTTCTGTTGATCCTAGCGCTTACAATCAGGGCCTACCTGTAAAACAGTTTGCAATAAATAATCACATTACTTTTATGATTCCATAATTTTACTTGTTTTCCTACAAATTTATAGAATAGTGTAGCTATGGAAATCAATAAATATTGAATTTTGATATCAGATTATCTATCACTGCTAGTGTTGTCAAAATTTATCTACACTGAAATGATTGCCATTGATATCTTTCTCAAGATTCCAAATGTTTATACTTTCAGCTGACCTTTTACAAAACTCATACCCCAAACATAATTTTTAGTTTGTTCATGCAATCATAAATATATGGCACAAAAAGTTAATTAACTTTATTTGCTGTCACTAATGGAGTATACCTAATAGAATTAAGTATATACCCTCAGGGAAATAAGATATTTCCTTCTAAGTCCAGACTTGCAGGCAGACAGACAGACACCCACACCCACACACATACACACACCCACTCTCTCTCTCTCTCTCTCTCTCTCTCTCACATACACACACACATACTTACCACTCTGACTCAGGTTAGGTTCCAGACATTGGGTATCAGACAATGATCTATTAATCAAACTTTCTTGTCCAGACATAAAATACATTAATAATTCCACACATATAGAAACACCAGATCATTCAAAATAATGAGAATATTTAACAGAACCACCCCGCTCTGAGCCATCTACTCCCTGATTTCATTCACTCATGTCGATGCATTTTTCATATCATAATTAAAAATCTTTTTGTATCTCTCTGATTAGCAGAAAATATGTTATCATATAAGAGAAAATGTAGGTAAAATTACTTTTTGCATATGAAATAATGACATTCCTGAGGATAAAACATGCCTGTTTTTCAGTTTGTTTGCCAAAATGGAACTATTAGATCTTCTGAATATTTAACTTTATACCTGAACCTTCAAATTTCACTAGGATTTGAATTGTGTTACTTACAACATTAATGTAAAATAAAAGCATTACTAAATATAAAGAAAATTATAATTTTATCACACTTTAATCCCTGAATTGACTTTATTATAAAAACAATTACATTTATATAACATGATAAACATCCTGAAACAAATTATGAGGTATGGAAACAGAAGAGTCCGTTTTTTGTTTACTGTATGTTGTTGTTATTTATAGTTTGTGATGATTCTGTCTTCTTTACCTTATGCATGGTATATTCATTCTATGTCATCAGGAAGGTGGGGGTGGGCACAAAGCTTTAGGGAAAGGGGGAAAAAATGAAGCAGTGAAGTTCCTTGAACATTGATGAAAGTGAACTATTTAACACATGGGTGGGGAAAGAAGTGAGGGAATGGGAAAATATGAGGGAACTGAAGACATTTCATAAAAAGAAATGTACACATTACTTGACTCATGTAATTGTAATACCTCTATAAATCAACTTAATAACAGGGTAAATTTATTTTAAAAAGGCAAACAAAATATCGTTTCTTAGAATCTTACAAGTATGTTTTTTTCACTGGTTTGAGCTGGTTGAGTCTATCTCTGAAAATAGCTACATTTACATTCATTGGGCGAATTTTTGAGCTACTGGTATATAAAAGTCAATTATGATTGTATGTTTTTTGAGACTGATTCATTTATTTCTTTATCTAATTTGTATAATTTCTATCTACCAGTTTTTGAATTGGCTTGTTCCTGTTTTTCAAGGACCTAGTGGTGCATTATTAGTGCTAATTTAAGATTGTTCTAATTTGTTGATGTACATACTCAAATCTATAAATTTTCCCGAGTATTGCCTGTGTTCTTGTGTCCCAGAGGAGGTAGTATTTTGTCTGTTCACTTCCACTGAATTCCATAAACGTTGGAACTTCCCTCCATATGTCTTCAGTGACTCACTGATGATTTGGAAATGTGTTACTCAGTCTCTGTGAGTTTCAGAATTTTTTGTGATGCCTTTTGATGATGAGATCTAATTTGGTCCCATTGTCGTCTAACAGGATATAGGGAGTAATTCCATTTTTATTTTTGAATTTTCACAGATTATCTTTCTGATCTAAGATATGATCTATTTTGGAGAACGTTCCATGAGCTGTTAGGTATAGCTTGTCAAAACAAGTATTTGGTTTTGATTTTTTGCTAGATTTTGACCTGCATGGCCCGTCCAAAGGTAAGAATGATGTGTTCAAGCAACCAACAATGTGTTTGGATGTATGCATATTTTTAGGGCAAGTAGTATTTGTCTGATGAATTTGAGAGATCTATGATTCAGGGCATTGATATCTAGCATTGTTATATCCCCCTGATGGAGAGTTTCCTTCATCAACATTTAATGTCCTTTTTAGTCTCTTTTTACCTTTATACCATTTTTAATTTAAAGCCAATCTTATCTAATATTAATATAACTAATCTGGCCTGTTAATGAGGTCCATTTTTAGTTTGTAAAGATGATATACAGAAGGGATCCAATTACATAAGTCAGATAATGAGCACATTTCTTTTTCAACAATGTCACCTCTTCCCACATGTTGTCCCAGTTTTTCCCTTTCAACCCCCCTCCCTCCTAAGTTGTATAGTTCATTTACAAGGTAGTGTCTATTGAGTGGCAGTGCTACATTTGTTTACACCTTTGTCCCACCATTTCTGTGTTTCCCTTGCCCTTTCCAAACTTATATATAAACCAAAGGTGCAGAAATTAAAACGAAATAACAGCATCCGAATTCAGATGGAAAAAGCAAAATAATAAAAAAAACACTCATTATCATTTCTTGGAGGTCAATTTGATGAACATTATTTTATATGATAATATTCATATAGCTATTGATCCTTTGTGATCCTCTCCAAAGGGCATCCTCCTTTGATCTCACTGTATAAATGTTTAGAATCCCATGTAATTTATCATGTCCAAATGTAATGTTTTCTCTTTTACCATCCAAGTGTGTTAAGTTGTAGAATTAGAGGCACATTCTAATACAACAAATGAGGGAAATCGGGCAACCTATATTGCTTTGAGTCTGACATTCTTCACTTAATATAGGTTTGTTCCAAGTCTTTCCATTTCCTTATGAATGGTGTAATATCACTTTTTCTGGGTGAATAGAGTTGCATCATACTTAAGAGTTTCTTCATGGCAAAGGAAAAAATTAGCAGGATATATAGAAAGAGAATAGAATGGAAGGAGATATTTACTAACTAAGCATTAGACCAGGGTTTACATAACTAACCCATATTTAGAGATCAAATAAACGCTCAAATCAACAAGAGCCCTATTAATATATGGGATAATGACTTAAAGAGAACTTCTTAGAAGAAAAGTAAAAATGACAAATAACATATCTCTCTCCATGAAAGAAATGCAAATCCAAACAACACCGAGATTCTTCTCACCCCTGTTACAATGTCATTATGAAAAAAAAGAACAATCACATTTACTAATAGGGATGTGGTCCAAAGGAAACTCTATTACATTGTTGGTAGAAATGTAATCTTGTTCAACGACTTTGGAAAACATTATGGAGGTTGCTCACAAAACTGAATAGAAAGCTACCTATGCTCCAGCAATTCCACTTATGGGCATTTATCCAATAGAGCAGAAACAAGGCCATACTGAAGCTGCCAGCACAATCATGTTCATTGTTGCATTATTGTCTGTAGCCAACATATGGAATCAGCCTAGACGCCTCTCACTGCAAAAAGGGATCAAGAATTGTGTGCGTGTCTGTATATGAATTATATATATATGTATATATATATATATATATATAATTTCATTGATCCCTATTTACAAATATGTATGTATATATACATACATAATCAAATTTTATTAATCAATCAGAATCATATTGCACCATTCTTTTTTGGGGGGCGGGGGGGTCCAGTCGTGGGACCTGAGCTCTAGGACTTGGGCACTGTCCCTCAGCTCTTCAGCTCAAGGCTAGCGCTCTACCACTTGAGCCAGAGTGCCACTTCCGGCTTTTTTTCTTTTTGCTTATGTGGTGCTGAGAAATCGAACCCAGGGCCTCAGGCATGCAAGGCAAGCGCTCTACCACTGAGCCACCTTCCCAGACCCTACTGCCCCATCTTAAGGAAAATGAAAGACTTAGAAATAATCATATTAAGTGAAATTAACTGGACCCAGAGAAAGTTAGGTTGTATGACTTTCCTTATGTTTGGTAGAGAGAAGGTACACATAAATGTAAAGTTAAACATACTGGATGATATCCAAGGAGGTAAATGAATTATCTGAAGTGTCAGAGTCCATGGAAAGTGTAAATAGTATAGTTCTCTTCAAAGATTAAGTCAAAACCCAACAAAATAAATACCAGTAAATGCCGACTACAAGAGAGGACAGTGTGGGGCAAGGTGAGAGGGGTAGGAAATTGAAAAGGATAGAGTACAGGCAAGAATCTATTGCATACTTCCCAGAATTGAAATAAACAAAATAATGGATAGTATGAAATGGGGGTGAAGATGTTGAAGTGGTAACACAATTTCAGGTGTACTGTATACACAAAATGATTTGTTAAATGGCAAGTAATTCCATACATAACATAATGTTGAGATAAGTATGGACTTTGTTGATTGGGAGGGGTGGATGAGAATGTTGAATGGAGTGACATTAATCAAGATGAATTGTATTCATAAACTGTTTCAGTGAATGGCAACTCCTTTGTACAAATACTTAAAGATAATAAAAGTATTCAAAAGGTTAATTATGATAGTTGAATAGAGCGTTGAACCTCAATTCAATTCCCATTTAATAATATTTGTAACTTGTAGGTTTTGAGAATAAAGTTCAAATAATAAAACATTATGAATAGTTTTTTTCAAAAATTTGAAATTTAAATCAATACTACTTTGCTTTTTGTCCACTATTGGGCTGTTATAAGAAAATACTTCAAAGTAAGTTGATTAAAAACATCAGGAGTATATTACCCATACTCTAGAAGCTTGAGCATTGATTATAAAAATGATTATTCAAAGCAAATCTTTGTCTTATGGGGGTCTACTCTCTGGTTCATTATAATCTCTTTGCTGGACATTCACATGACAGACTAGTTATATTGGGCTTCATTTATCAGGATCATTATTGCAGGGTAATCTCTGAAAGGCTGGTTCTAATGTCATCAGACAGGGGAATAGAATTTCAATACGTGTAATTGGAAGGAGTTACAGTGTCCAATACTTTTTGCAACTTTTTCTTTAACTCAGTGTAGTGTATCATTTGGATATTATTTCATAGAAAATAATAACTTAAGGACAAACCTATATCGTGTAAATTATGTGAATGATTCTTCTTATAATGGGAATAATTGTAGTGATGACAAAGTGAAGTATGATTGTTTTGTGGCTCTTGAATCACATCATAGGTAATCATGTAAACATGTTCAGCCTTTCTAAGGCCCTTCTGATGTATTTGAGCAATCTCCAATGAGTTAACTGATTTCAGAAATACAGATCTCCTTAGATTTTAATTGCTGTCTGCTATTAAGACTCCCACAGACACCAAAATCAGAGTATGATAATTTCTCTGATAAAACATATAATATAAATTGTTATAATTAATATAATATGAAGACTGTAATATTAATAGCATTATAAATACTAGTGCTATTATATAATATATTGACATCCTTTGGTAACATCAATTTTTAAAATATTTATAACAATGTAAATAGTTTGCAAATAGTTATTTGATGATGTATAGAAAATGAGAAAAAGATTTGTGTACATATTTACTTGAGATGCAAACAGATTTTTCTGGTTATTTCTGATCCTTCCTTTGTTGGTTTCATTCATGCATGGAGAACATGCAGCAAAGTGACAATTGTAACCTTGCGTTTACAAAAGGGTTAACTTACATGAAGTTTATGTTGGGCTAAATAACAGATTTTATAAATTAAATTGGTTTTGTCCCTTCCTTCCTTCGTTCCATCCTTCCTTCCTTCTTTCCTTCTTCCTTCCTTCCTTCCTTCCTGCTGTCTTTCCTTACTCCTTCCTTCCCTCCATCCCTACCTCTCTCTTTTGCTCTCTTCTTTTTTCTTTCCTTCTTTCTTCCTTTCTTTCCTCCTTTCTTTCTCTCTTTCTTTCTTGCTTTTCTTCTATTCTTCCTTTCTTTCTTTTACAAATAATATTTCTTAAGTGTATACATAAAATACCAATGTGTTATGGGTAATTAAAAATATTAACTAGATTAATATTAATTTTAATGACCTATGTTATATCTTAAAGCAAATTGTACTAAAAACCACTTCATAAAAGTTGCAGGATATGAAACAAATATTACTATTCATGATATTGTGTATTTCTTTAAACTAAAATAAGTATCTAGACATAATATGCATGTGTGCATGTGGGTGTGTGTTATTCTTGTGATTTGAACTCAAGGTCTATGCCTTAGTTTTTTTCACTCAAGGTTAGTTTGACCCACAACTCCACTTCTGGCTTTGTGTGTGTGTGTGTGTGTGTGTTTGTGTGTTTGTGTGTGTGTGTGTGTGTGTGTGTGTGTGTGTGTGTGTGATTAATTGAGATTTGTCTCAAAAACTTTCTTGCCAAAGCTGGCTTTGGTCCCCAGCTTCCTGAGTAGCAAGGATTACAAGCTTTAGACACTCATATTCAGCATAGATATATCTAAGAATAAAATAAATTTATTATTTGAATTCTAGAGGCTCAATTTAATTAATTAACATTTAGATATTTATTTAGTTGTTAAATCTGAACCTGCACTGTGGAAAAGTACTGTTCATTTTTATGAAAAAATATACACTTGAAGGTTTAAATTACAGAATCTTTGGACAAATTGAAATACTCTATTATTCAAAAGCGACAAAGAGATCATTAATCAAATTTCTCATGTAAGATAAAATCAATAGGCTCTGTCAGGGTGAATGAAGCAATTTGTCATTAACTTTGATTATTATCTACTGATGTTACATGATTTTCTCTTTTTTTACCCTAAATTTTTGACATAAAAATGCAGATTCATACATTTTTTGAGTGTGAAGAAATCATAGTTACTGGTCATGTATTTCTCAGGTTTGAGTACCAAGTCATTTCAGAGAAAAATTGAATTTCATGCATTTTATGTCAACAGTCATTTTTAGAAATTGAATCAATCTGAATATAAGATAACTAAAGCAAGATATTCCATGACTTTTCCAATTATTCTTATAGACTTGAATATAACTTATATTTGAATGGCAGGAAATTCATATTATACCTACTTTCTATAGAATAATTAAGAAATAAATGATCGTGATAGCATTCATTTTTCCTTCACTAGAAAGAATGAAACTTGCTATAGACGACAAAATACTTCAATGGAAATGCCAGAAAATTATGAAAAGTTCAAGTCACTATAAGTTGAATGAAATAGTCATTTTTGAAGGTAACAAATTGTAATCTCTTGAAGCTTCTTTATCTGTTAAATAAAATGTATTTGCGTTCAAAATATTTCATTCATCTCTCCAACAGTGGTATAACCAAACCAACTCCATGCCAAATAGCTTATCTGATTAATTCAAGTAAATATTTAGGAAGAGGAGTTATCACACTTGTATAGAAATATCTACCCACCATTCTAGAAATTAAATCTGAAATCATAAAAGATTGGGATTAATAATTAGCTTTCACTATGTTGCCATAAAGAGGTGGCGAACCTTTTCAAGTGGGCACAGTTGTAGAGGTATGGTCACTGAGAACTTGTGATCAATGAAGATGTTAAGATAAATGTCCTTTCTTTCTCTTCCTTCTTTTCCTTCTCTGTCTCCTTCTCCTTTTCCTTCTTCCTCTTCTCCTCTTTCTCTCTCTCCCACACCTATTCCTCCTCTTCTTTACTTTTTGTCTTCCATGAAAACACATACTCCATCAGATGTTCCTGACATTGGGTTCTGTGCCACCACCAACCCAAAACAATGAGGATAAGAAACATAAACTGAAATGTATAAAATCAGATGCCAAAAATAATCTATCCCCCTTATTAATTAATTTTATAAAATATTTTGTCATATGAATAGGAGACTGACACAGCATGCTCTCATTTATTATAAGGGATAGGATTTACTGGAAAAAAATCTGA
The DNA here is from genome assembly GCF_019054845.1 of Dipodomys spectabilis. Classification (NCBI taxonomy): domain Eukaryota; kingdom Metazoa; phylum Chordata; class Mammalia; order Rodentia; family Heteromyidae; genus Dipodomys; species Dipodomys spectabilis. Next base: position 2,884,520 of record NW_024870951.1, read on the forward strand.
CTAACATCACCTTAGTGAAATGATTGATTTAATAAATATTACATTAGGACAAATCTACTTTAAAATATCAGATATACTTCAACAAGAGGCAAAAAATTCACCTCTATGGTTTGCTAAGAAAAGACATCAGAATTCAATCTGTTCCTCAAGGAAATTGACCTATAATTGGCAGTATTGTCAATTTCATAAATGATTTAAGAAGACTGAAGAACAAATTTCAACTCTAACTAAGAGATAAAATTTACTTTGTCCCTGTAAACAACCTTTGTATTCTATTTATGTTTGGTCCACAAAATGACTTGTATTCTATTTTAATCATATTTTAATTGACTTTAAGTAGTTGCATGGGAGTTGCTGTTTGACCATGCAATTTATGAATAGTGTTTAGTGAGTTATTTTCCTGTCTTTCTTCTCTCCTGAGGTTTGAACTCTGGGTCTGGGCGGTGTGCGTGACCTCCTTTCGATGAACAGTAGAAGTCTATCACTTGAGGCACAGCAGGACTTTGATTTTTCTGACATTTAATTGGGGATAAAATCTCACAGACATTCCTACCTGGGCTGGTTTCAAACCTCCATCCTCAGTCTCCTGAGTATCTAGGATTACAGGCATGAGCCGTTAGTGCCTATCTTAATACAATGCATCTTTTTCTTTTTGACCCTCCTGGGGCTTGAACTCAGGGCCTTGGCAATGTCCACGAACTTCTTTTCCTCACATTGGCACTTTATGACTTCTGTCACAGTGCCAATTCCAGCTTTTTTTGTTAATGTAGAACTGAGGAATCAAACCCAGGGCTTCACACCATTCCCCTAAGACTACTACTAAGCCATATTCCCAGCTCAATACAATGCATCTTGATGATCATTATCCCTCATTCTTTTCAGTCCTATCTCATTCCTCAATTTACATAATTTTGTAGAGTATTCACTGACTTGCAGTGTCATATACAGTCACTCAGAGGATATATCACCGATCATATTTTATTGACAGTCTTATTCATCAACATATTAAACGTGTGCATTATAGAATTCTGTGATTTTAAATTCTAAATTATTACTCAGATTCACCCATTACTATTCTAAAATTTTTCTTAAGGTTAATGCAAATGCAATCTGCAATTCTTCGATAAAGTACAATGATTAATAGAATGTTAAAGTGTTGGACTATGAATATCATCTTCAGTTCTAGAACATTTTATCATAGCTACACTCTCAAAGTACTTCAATATCTATTATTCAACACTTCCTGTCATCATTTCAACCTACCCTCCACTTGACCAACCATTACTTCATAGTCTACCACTACGTCTGTGTCCATTTTAAAAAGCTGATATAATTAGAAATTGAAGTCTATTTTATCCATTCTTCCCAAGTAAAATTAGCTTCCAAAACAAGTCCATATAAATTTTTCCCAGGGATATACCATATTGATTTGTATGTGTGTGTATAATTCTATAATCCCCTCAATGGGCATTTCAATATTTTATTATATGTTATTATAAAAGGTTTTCTTATGTATATAATTGTACATGTGTTTCATTGGACATATGTTGAAATATATTTTGTATAGAAAATTATGATTCAAGGGCTGAGAAGTTGGCTCAGTGGTAGAGCGCTCGCCTGGCATGCCTGAGGCCCTGGGTTTGATTCCTTAGCACCACATAAGCAAAAAGAAAAAAGCCGGAAGTGGCGCTGTGGCTCAAGTGGTAGAGCATTAGTCTTGAGCTGAAGAGCTGAGGGACAGAGCTCAGGCCCAGAGTTCAGGCCCCACGACCGGACCCAAAAATAAAAAATAAAAAAAATTATGATTCAAAATGCTGGATCATAGAGGCAATTCTATGTGTAATATCTTAGATTTCCAGTATTTATAACAAACGGACTATATCACTTTAAGTGCCAAGCACCAATATATAAAGATTCCAATTTCTACATATTGATTGTGCACTGCTATTCTATTGTTTTTTCTATTTCCATTAATCTCTATATGTATGCAGTGTATAGGTATGGTATGATTTTTCCATATATTATTTGGATTTTGGTATATCATTATAAAGATATGTATTTGGATTTTTTGATAACATATTCAGGAAAGTTTCAGCTTTTCATAGGCAGGATGGTTAAGGTTTTTCATAGGCATTAATATATTTCTTATTCAAGTCTCTTTAAATAAATGTATATGTATACACACTATGTGCATATGCATATATTCATACTTATATGTGTACATACACAAATACCTATACATGTATACATATATATCAATATACAGATGTATATATACATGTATATAGACATACCTGTTTATTATTATCTTCATTTGTCTGTAAGTTAGCATTTTACTTTATTTGCCAAACGTGTCGTTTATTGATTTTACTTTATTTTATTTTATTGTTAAAATGTTGCACAGAGGGATTACAATTACATAAGTAAGGCAATGAGTATATTACTTGTTGATCATTATTACCCCTTTCCTTCCTTGTTGTTATCCCACTATCCCTTCCTCCCCCAGCTCCCACATTCCTTTCTCCCCACTCTTCGAAGCATGAAGTGGTAAGGTTCATTTCCAATATAGTCTTATTGGTATCTGTGTTGCAGTAGGTCATCCTGTTTCCTTGTTTCAGCGTTTTGTAATTCCCATTACCCTCCCCAGATTAGACATGTATATACAAGATGCAAGGTATCAAAATCGAGAAAAGTGACAACAGGGGATATTCCATAGAGGAAAGAACATACTAAGGAAACAACAACAACAAAAATGAATAAAATGACATTGTACATTTACAACAGTAACAATACAGACAGAACTCCTAAACATGTCCCTTATTACCAAGCTAGTTATTGCAATTCATGTCCTTATAATTTTTGGAACTTCACTAAAATGTATTGTAGCCTTCCATGTGGACTTATGTGTTTAATTTTTCCTAAATCTATCTACTCATATGATACCAGGCAGCTCTCTTCTGAAGCCAAAAAGGCAGCCTTCTACAGCTTGGTTCCAAATCACTTGTATTTTTTCTTTGTACTAAGAATACTGATTAAAGCCTAGTGCCTGTGGCTCATTTTATAATTGTAGCTACTCAGGAAGCTGAAATGAGGATCGTGGTTCAAAGCCAGCCTGGGCAGAAAAAGTCCATGAGACTCTTATCTCCAATAAACCACCAGAAAACCAGAAGTGGCGCTATGGCTCAAGTGGTAGAAACCTAGCCTTGAGCTGAATAGATGAGGGACAGCGCCCAGTCCCAGAGTTCAAGGCCCACGACCACCCCCAGCAATAACAACAACAATAAAGAGAATATTTACTCAAAAGGCAATACCACTAAGCAGTCTTAAAGATAGTCTGAAGTCTAACATTTTAGTCTTATCTTAGATACCAAGGGCCTTCTATTCTAATGAGCCATGAGCCCTCAGAATGTTGACCAAATTCTTAGTTTATTTACACAATTACTATAAGTATGTATTTTCTCATTTATCTTTCATTTCACCACAAAATCTGTATTTATCCTTTATGACATACTTGAATACCAATGCCTTTGGAAGATATTTATTAATTGGTGTATATTAATTGTACAAAGAAATCTTATTGAAATATCTTACACACTCACATATTGATCAAGGGCTTGATTAATCCATTTCTGTCTGTCTCCATTCCCATTGCCCCTTATTTTTCATCTGTTTTCTGTGAATTTCTTTGTGTCATCTCCACATATTGTCAAAATGTATTAAAGTGTTGTTGACTTTCCCTCAATGAAAATTATGCAATGCTGAATATAAAAGCAAAAATATAAGTAAATGGAGACTTATACTTTTTATGTATTGGAGGACACAATTGAGCAAAGATATTAATTGTCCCCACCCCCCTTTTTTGGGGGTCATACATGGGGCTTGAAATCTGGGCTTGGGCACTGTTCCTCAGCTCTTCAGCTCTAAGTGAGTGCTGTACCCTTTGAGCAACTGTGCCACTTCTGGTTTTCTGGTGGTTAATTGGGGATAAGATTCTCATAGACATTCATATTCCAGCTGCCTTGAACCACAATCCTCAGATCTCAGCCTCCTATCCAGCTATTATAATAATCGTGAGCTAACTGTGCCAAGCTTCACAGTTTTATTTATAAGATTATGAAAATTTCTAAAAAAAAACTGACAATCACTCTTTGACTCATGGACAAAGGAAAATAAACTTGAATATATTTCTCTATCCAATATTAAAGCTGCTAGTTTAAAATTGGTATATTTGTAGAGGAAAGATTATACAGCTCAATGTGTCTGTAGGGCACCAGATTAGAGCCACATAATTATTATCAAGGAATATTTAATAAGAGTGTAAAACCAAACACTTGTGGAGTGACATTCTCTTTAATAAGTGGTGATATGTTAGACAATATTGGGGAGAATTAAAAAGTGAACATTGACTTAAAATAATTTATTCAAATATTAACTTCAAGCAGGATTTGAAGGTGGCCTATAAAACAAATAGAGGGATGTAAATGTATAACATAGGAAGATGCCTTGACAATTTTCGAGATGAAGCATACCTAAATTTGGCATTAAAATTATAGGAAAGGAAAACTTGATATAGTAGAACTCAAAAATGTATAAAATAATTTAGACTGTGAAAGCTCATATGCAGGGGACTCATGTATCTCAACCTAACTACTTGTTAGGCTGTGATGTGAGTATTGCTGATGGATGGCAGCCCACAAAATAATGTTCCTGAAAATCTTATCTCTGATTAATCAGCAAAAAAGCCAGAAGTGAGGCATGACTGAAATGGTATATTATTAACAAGTTGCGACTAATCTCAAGGATCCTGTGTTCATGTCCCAGGACCATACATACATGTACAAAACTAATGGTAGTAATACTACTAATAGTGATGATGATGATGATGATGATGATGATGATGATGATGATGATGATTATGGTGATGATTATTGTAGGGCACATGGGCAGCAAAGATGGTGCTGAGAGGGAGTTGAGTGGGCAGAGCTCAATTTGCTTTATGTTAAGTGTGTAACCAGCCCATGGAAGCTTAGGTTCATGATAGGGTGTGACCTTGACAGTGATTGGTTTCTCTTCCTCCCTTGTCATGCCACCTGCTCTTTTTTGCTTTAAAAATGCTGTTCTTTGTTAATAAATGAGTTTCTTCCTGCTTGACTTGACTTCCTGCTGCGTCTGATTTTTTTTTCCCGGCTGAGGGAGGCTGGGTAAAGGGCCAGCGGCCGCACTTACCTTTCCTCAGACCCCGTCCATCTTTCATGGGATGGACAAAGACCCAACAGATGATGATAATGATGATGATGAAGATAATGTTGATGAAGTGTACCGATAGTCAAGGATAAAATATTTGCAAATCCTATACCTGAAGAATGTCTCAAATTAGACTCTACATAGAACTCTCAAAAACTAATGTTAAAAAGAACATCAATTAGAAACTAGCAAAATACATCTTGTGAAAAATAAGCCCAAGAAAGGCATCATCAGTCACTAAATAAAGGTACATTAAAACAAAAATGACATCATAAAACATGTATGAGAATTACTGCACATAATACAATATTGACCATACTAAATGCTATCAAGAAACAGAGAAACTGGATGCTGGCAGGAATCTCAAATGGGAAAGCCACTTCTGAAAACATTTTGACAGGTTTCTAGAATATGAAATATGCAACCACCTAGAGTATAGCACAGGAATTGAGCTCTTCAGGTTTGTCTCATAGAAATAAGCTGTAACATTCACCCAAAGGCCAAAACACAGAGGATTATAGCAGCATTATTTCCTCTAGTTAAAGAAATGGAAATCAATTCAGGCTTTCTTCAGGTGAATGGGAAACGAATTGTGCTACATTCTCTAATAACAGAACCAGAAGGCTAATCGAGTGAATACAATACAATATTACGGCATACAACAACAGGGAATAATCTACCATAGATTTGAGGGCAATCCTAAAAGCTTATTTATTGCATGACCTAGAAATCCGAGAAAAAATGTGTTTTGGTTTCCAGGATGAAACAGGTTTGGGATGGGATCAAGGGAAGTAGTGGGTTTAATTATAAAAGGGAAGCATGAGACAAACTTAAAGAAACGTGTCTGTAACTATTCATATAGAGTTGATAAAATTATATTGAACTTAATGTGTGCACAAAATCATTAAAACAATTGAAGTCTACATAAGGTACTTGTGATATATTAATGTCCTACTTTTATTCTCATACTATAAATATTTAAAGAAACTGAAAAAACTATTCAAGGGATTCTCTATGTTCTTCTTATAACATCATAAAGATCCATACTAACCTCAATTGAATTTAAAGATATCTAGAAAACAGAAGTCAATATTGAATGTTTACAATGAAAAATAATATGGGTCCAAGCTTTAGATGAACTACGCCATGCTAATTAGAAGGCAGAGATTTAGAAGACTGATATCCAGGGCCAGTTCTGACCAAAAAAAGTCGTGAGAAAATCCAAAAAAGAAAGCAAGATATAGGGTAATTTCCCTGTTATCTCTCTTTTGTGGAAACCATAGGTAAGAGATTATTGCTCAAGGGAGGCTTGGCCAAAAAGGAATACCTCATCTGAAAAATAATCTAAAGTGGTCAGAGCCTTAGCAACTTCAAGCACCAGTAGTGCCAAAGGAAAAAAGAAAAGAAGAAAACAGGAAAGGAAAAGAAAGGAGAGAAAAGGTAAACTATTTCCTCTTCATTCTTGTATTTTCATGTCAATGGATACAAGAATTGAGGGTATTTTTTTGCTGTTTTAGGATTCAGACCTCTCTCATATGAAAGCATTTATTTCAAGTAATTATTTTATTATTACTATTTATTAACTTATTATTAGGTCTTCTTGGAGATTGAACCCATAGCTTTGTATATATTAGTCTAGTCCTACAACTGAGCTTTACCCCAGCTCCCTTGTATAGTTTTGGTAATTGTTTTTGAGTTCTTCAATTTATAGCTACTCTACTTTTCATCTTATCTTTTCTCTCCCACATTTTTTTCTATATATTATAATTTATGTGTTCAAAACTTACCTCAATTTTGTATTCTAAACTTACAATTTTGCTTTTCAGTTTACAGAGAAGTCAATTTCCTCAGGAATGTGGTAATGCGATTCTTTTCAATAGAAGCACATATTTCCATCAATAGAACAGAATTGATGATCCAGAAATGAATCCACTCCTATAGGCACATAATCTTTGATAAGGGAGCCAGAAACACAGGATGGAAGAAAGACAAATTCTTCAAAAACTTGTGCTGATGGAATTATCTGTACACAGAAAACTGAAGTTAGATCCTTATATATCCTCCTGCACCAGAATCGATTCCAAATGGATTGAAGACCTCAATGTAAGTCCCAATACCTTAGAATTTTGCAGGAAGAGTTAAGGGAAACACGAGGGCTCCTTGGGACAGGTCAAAACTTCCAAAGTAAGGCTGGATAAATGGGATTACATAAAACCGAATCAATCATTTGTCAGACTCAAAAGACACGAAGAAAAGAGAGATATTGTAGCACAGATTTATTAGGGAGAAAACCTACAGAAGAGAGCCTCAGCCAATGGTAAACCTTTAATCCCTTTTTGAACTAGGATGTTTATAGTGCGTTTACGTGAATATAAGAGTTTTTTGGTGGGGATTAGTAAGAAAACAACTAATACTAAGACAGAGATAGCATGTGAAAAGAGTTGTAGCTGGAGAAAGGGAGAGATTAAGGCCATGGTGTCTAGTTCAACGCCTTGGCTTGGTGCCAGCTTTGTAAGGTATAGGTGCACAAAGGAAAGGGGGTACAACAGGACTGGTTATTAACAAAAGCCTCACATATGTCTGAAGCCTCAAAATAAGGACCCCAGTCTGTGTGGACCAGATAGTATCTAATATGGGGTTTTATTTAAATTAGGAAGCACAATTTTAGATTTTTGCAGAATGGGATGGTGCATAGTCAGTCATAGGCAATGTCTACTCTGTCAGGTAATCCAATCTACTCTTTCACGTGTTACCCAGTAGCCAGGTTTCAACACAAATGAGTACAATGAGATTGTACCAATGAGACTGTGATTTTTCCCTCTCCTGAATCAAAACTCTGTCAAATGATTTCTGTCTTCCAGCTATTTATGCAACATTTCTCATGATCTTTTCTACTATTTTGTCTTCATTATTGATGTTTATAGTACTTTTTATTGTTGTCTTATGTGTCTATGCCATTTTAAGAGCTTGAACTCAATGTTTAATTTTCTTCCTTGTACTTTTTGCTCATGGCTGATCACACTCTATCCTTTGAGCCACATTCTCATCTTCTCCTTCTTGCTGGACAATTGGAAATAAGTTTTCACTTTTTTTCTGTTTAGACTGACATTGAAATAAAATTTTCAGGTTTTAGCCTCCTGAGTTTCTAGGATTCTACACATGAGCCACTAACCCCAAGATTTGCTTTACAGTTACTTTACTTATGTGGTAGAAGAAAGTGGAAGCATATTTGTGTTAAATGTGCAATTTTCAAATGCAACTTGGAATCAACTTGATATAATGTAACAGTTTTCAACTTTAACAGTTAAATCAATGAATAGTTCACATTCCCACAGAAATATAATTGAAAACAAAAGGCATAATTGTTTTCCTAAAACAAGTAATGGAACCATAAACTTCTCTCACCATACAATTCATGTTTTCTATGAGTTTAATTAACAGACGTCCAATACTAAAAGTAAATATATTAATTGTATACCATAAGGAGCAATGTGATTATAGTTAAGAATAGATATTTCATCGTATACCATAAGGAGCAAAGTGATTATAGTTAAGAATAGATATTTCATCCCAGCCAAAAGATAACTTTTCGAGCAGTCTCACTAAAAAAAAATGTTACATACAGAAACTAATGGATATGATATAGCTTGATCATTACACAACATATAAATGAATGGGATTACCACTCCATACTTCATAAATGTGTAAAAAATAATTATGTAGCTAGGTGCCAGCGGTTCTTGCTTGTAATCCTACTTACTAAGGAGTCTGATGGCTGAGAATCATGGTTCAAAGCCAGCATAGGCAGGAAAGTCCTCGAGACTTTTTGTTTGTTTAATTTGGTCAATCATTGGGCTTGAACTCTGGGCCTGCGAACTGTCCCTACGCTCTACAGCTCAAGCTGAGCATTCTCCCACTTGAGCCACAGCACCATTTCCTATTTTCTAGTGGTTTTATTGGAGACAAGAGCCTCACAGACTTTCCTGCCCCAGCTGGCTTTGAACCGCAATCCTCAGATCTCAGCCTCTTGATTAGCTAGGATCACAGCCATGAGCCACTGGAGCCAGCTCCTTGACAATATTTTCAATGAGCCACCAGGAAACTGGCAGTGACTCAAGTGGTAGAACACTAGCTTTGAGGTCAAGAGCTGAGGGACAACGTCCAGGCCCAGATTTCAAGCCCCACAACCAAAAAATTTAAAAATAAACTGTTAAAAATAAACAAATATTTTGGCATAAATGTTAAAATATAATTCTAAAAATTTTTAAATCCTCACTAGATATAATAGTTTATATAAATGAGAAGTGTTTTCTGGTTTGGGTAACCATTGAATCAATTGTGTAAGTCACACATTTCTCAATCAATTCATATTTATGTATTTATATACTTACAAATTTATATATACTTATAAGTATAATTAACTGATAAGTGATAGGCAGTGCTGTTTTAGGAATCTCCCTTGGCTTTCTAACATTAACCTTCCTACCTTAAAATCAATATGCCCTCCAACCTTGTCAGAGATTTCATTGACAGTAAAGTTACTCATCTCATTGGAGCAGAAAAGTATAAGCCATAATTATTGTTTGTAATAACTGTCACATTTACATGCATTTCACTTAGTTTAAGCACCATGCCAGAAATAGCAAAATGTCTTCTGAGCTTTTCAATCTCTTAAGAGATGAAAATTTTTAATTGTACATCTATTTTTTTCTGCCTAACATCCTATATTTTGGAAAGATCTTTTTGTGTAATACTGTGTTCATGATTAGAAGACTGGAACAAAGGCAATAATGAAAATAGCCAAGGAAAATACTCGGAAAAAATTTAAAAAGCAATGGCAGACACTCCTGTTTTCATCTGTTTTAATGAGAATATATATTAAAGTATGTTTTTGTTATTTAAAGAGCAATAATTAAACTTTAATTAGCAGTGAAGAAGGGAACAGAAAACTGTGTTTGAAGACAGCTTGACTTTGAAAAATTCAACAAAACATAATGGATTTTTCTTGTTTTTCTATATAGTTGCCAAAATAATAGAGAGCAACACCCAAAGGCAGGAAAACACCTAAGCCAAAGCAGTAAACTTTTGTCTGTAATATAATTGTGAGTGTCTGACTCTTTCAAAGTCAGGCTTGCGAGGAGGAAAAGTGTATTTGCTTTAGTGTGAACAATAAAAAATATAAAAATCCTTTATTAATGTTTTACATATAATTTCTAGAACTTTTCATGTTGGAGAAGAGGAAAGGTATGAAAAAGTTCAAAATTTTTTGAGTATTCCCCAAGAGCATTCTTATTTATCACCTATGGCAACGGAAGTAGCCTTTGTTACTGTTAGTTTCATGCTTGTTTATATTTAGAAGAATTATTTGTTGCTGGGTTATAAGCTGCAAAACCTTAAGTAGGAATAGAGTCATTTCCTGAGAGAGGAAAGTTGCTGTGTAAACAAACCTAAAATATCAAAGACATAGCATAGTTGAAACTATTTTCCAGGTATGTCAAAATCTGTAGGTATAGATTTTGTTTCCCATTGTTCCAGGGGAAGCATTTTTTTATATTCTTTTTCACCATCTAGTGATCCTATAAAATCCTATACCATCCTGGGATTGGTGTAACTTTACTGGATTCTCTAATTTCTGTTGGAAAGTTAGGAAAGATAGAAAATTATGTTTATGTTACTGTTTTACTTTATTTTTTATTTCTTGAGAAACTGTAACTCAAAATGACATGAACTATCTTCCTAATATTAGGAGACAGATTTCATGTCCATATTCTAACCCTAGCCTTCTACACAACTTTGGTACTTAGTGATCCCCAAATGTGAAAATAAATATAGGGAGCATCTTATTTAAATATTGTTGAGAATTTCAAGACTTCCTTTATGTAAGGCCCTTAGAAGTATGTACAGCATGCATGTGTACAAAGCCAGTGACAACAGGCAAATATGACTGTTTCCCCAAAAGGATCTATGAAGTCAATAGTTATCTTCCCAAGCAGATGAAAAAATGCTTCCAAAATGATTCAGTCCACCTACATTTGGGGAGTTATTTAAGTTATGGCTTCTTTGTTAGACATATTCTTTTCTTTTAAAAATTGTCAAATATTAGCTTTATCATAAACTTCGTCTAGTATTTCTTGGTTCAAAACAGAAATCTTGGTACAGTTGATGTCACTTGGCTTTCTTACTTTCTCAGTTCAAAGCCAACCCAGGCAGGAAAGTCTGTCACATTCTTATCTGGAACTAAACACCAAAAACGCCAGAAGTGGAGTTTTGGCTAAAGCAGTAGAGTACCAGTTTTGGGGGAAGTTGGCCAGGGAAGACATTTGTTCAGGGACATGGTACAGCCTCTGAGTTCAAGCTCCAGAACCAGGACAAACTAAACAAACAAACAAGCGAAAAAACGCACATATTTCTTTGGGACCATCCTTAAAGCACTGGTTTGGGAACAGGCTCCTTTTGCTGATCATACTCGCTGGGTCCTGCTTTTTTGGAATGCTAACTGCACTGGAGAATTCAGGACAACAATAAAGGAATTAATAAGTGACTCCTGCAACAACAGAATCATCTCAGTAGTGAAATATCCATGCATAAGACAATTTAAAACCACCAAGTCTTTGTTGCCTTGCAATAGAACACTTGTAAAACAACGTTATTTCCGTTTGTTCTATGCTGGCCTTCAAATGGCACATTGTTTCCTTTTGTAATACTTTCAAGAAGAAGTTTACAGACAATTTTTATATGAATAAAGAACACACTCGAAAAAAGTCAGGGAAAGAGTTTCTTTCAAACCTTGGATTCTTTTTTTTTCTAACAATGAATATATATTTTTATAGTGAAAATACTGTACAGAGGGGTTACAATAACATGGGCAAGATAATGAGTACATTTTTTATCAAGCATTGTAGCCTACTTCTTGGTTTCCCCTTCCCACCCCTTCCCATCCTCCCCTCTGCCCCCCATCCAATCCTCCTCCCCCCACCAACAAAGTTGTAATGTTCATTTTCGACATAATGACCTGTACATCTCATTGTATCCCTATTTAAATGATTTGTTTTTTTCCGATCCCCTCCACAAATTATACCGACATCAAATGCTGTGAAAACAAGGGTTATTGTTATGCCGTGGGGAAGGGAAATACAAAGGAACAAGGAAATCACCTTATAAATGTGTTAGAAACAATCACATGAAAGAAAAAAAAACATTGGAATACATATCTTAGGGTTCATTTCCCTAACATCAACTTATCTGACTTTTTCTGTTTGACTCAGACATATACATATAATTTTTTCCAACTCTTTCCATTTCCTAACAAATGGGGCAATATCATTCTTTCTGATGGAGGCATAGCATTCCATTGTGTATATATACCACATTTTCTTGATCCATTCATCTACTGAGGAGCATATGAGTTGGTTCCATACCTTAGCTATGGTAAATAATGCTGCAATAAATACAGTCATGCTGGTACCTCTAGTGTGGCCTTCTTGGTGAACATTTGGGTATATGCCCAAAAGTGGGATTGCTGGGTCTTAGGGGAGCTCTATGTGCAGTCTCTTGAGGAACCTCCATACTGCATCCCAAAGTGGTTGAACAAGTTTACACTCCCACCAACACTTCAGTAAGGTTTCCGCTGTCCACATCCCCTCCAGCATCTGTTGTTATTAGAATTCTTGATTATAGCCATTCTAACTGGAGTGAAGTGATATCTCAATGTTGTTTTGATTTGCACTTCTTTTATGTCTAGGGAGGTTGAGCATTTCTTCATATGTCTTTTGGCAATCCTTCTTTCCTCTTCAGAGAAGTTTCTTTTTAAGTCTTTAGCCCACTTATTTATTGGGCAGTTGTTTCTTTGAAGATTTGTTTTTGGAGGATTTAATTTTTTGAGTTCCAGGTATATTTTATATATGAGACCCTTGTCTGTTGTAGGGCTAGTGAAGATCTTCTCCCAATCTGTCTGCTTTCAACTGATCTTGCTAGTTATGTCCTTTGCCATGCAGACGCTCTGCAATTTCATGCAATCCCATTTGTCCAACCTTTCTTTGATTTGTTGTGTTTCTGGGTCTCTATTAAGAAAATTTCGGCCTGTGCCAAGGAGACCTAGTGTTTCTCCTATTCCATCACGTAATGTTTTCAGGGTGTCTGCTTTGACTCCGAGGGCTTTGATCCATTTGGAGTTGATTCTAATACAAGGTGATATATAAGGATCTAGCTTTAGTTTTCTACAAGTATATTACCCATTTTGCCAGCACCATTTACTGAAGAGGGTGTCTTTCTTCTATTCTGTTTTTTAACACCCTTATCGAAGATTAGATGGCTATAGGTCTGAAGGTTCATTTCTGGGTTTTCAATTCTATTCCATTGGTCCTGAAGTCTTTTCTTGTGCCAGTACCAAGCTGTTTTGATTACTGTGGATTTGTAGTTGAATTCAAATTCGGTATTCATATTCCTCCTGCACGTTTCTTTCCGTTAAGGATCATTTTAGCTATTCAGGGTCTTTTATTGCTCCAGATGAATTTTTGAATTGCCTTTTGTATTTCCTTGAAGAATGAGGTTGGAATACTGATAGGTATCGCATTGAGTTTGTAGATTGCCTTGGGAAGTATTGCCATTTCACGATGTTGATCTTTCCAATACAGGAGCATGGGAGTTTTTGCCACTTTCTAAGTTTTGATTACCTTTTTCAGTTTTTTAAAGTTTTCATCATAGAGGTCCTTCACTTCTTTGGTTAAGTTAATTCCTAGGTATTTTATTTTTTGTGGGGCTATTCTGAATGGAGTTGCTTTCCTAAATTCAGCCAACCTTTTCTCATTGTTGGCATACAGAAAAGCCATTTATTTTTGAGGGTTAAATTTATACCCTGCTACTTTGCCAAAATTTTGAATCAGCTTGAGGAATTTTAGAGTGGATTCTGTGGGATTCTTTAAATACAAGATCATGTTATCTGCAAAGAGGGAGGGTTTTACTTCTTCTTTCCCCATTTGGATGTCTCTAATGCTTGCATCTTGTCTTATTGCTGTATCTAGGCATTCCAAAACTATATTGAAGAGAAGTGTAGACAGTGGACATTCTTGTCTCATTCCTGATTTAAGAGAAATGGCTTTAGTTTTTCACCATTAAGTATAATGCTGGCTGTAGGTTTGTCTTATACAGCCTTTATTGTATTGAGGAATGTTCCATGGATTCCTGCTTTTTTCTAGAACCTTCACATAAAGGGGTGTTGGATCATGTCAAATGCTTTTTCTATGTCTATTGAGATAACCTTGTGGTTCTTATCCTTGCTCCTGTTGATGTGATGAATTATATTAATTAATTTGCGTATATTAAACCAGTTTTGCATCCTTGAAATGAATCCTGTTTGAGCGTGGTGTATGATTTTTGGATGAATTTTTGAATGTTCTGAATCTTGGTTGTTTCTGTGGTGATGTGTCCAATCTCATCTCTGAGCTCATTTATTTGGGTGTGTTCTCTTCTTTTTCTGTTAAGATTTGCTAACAGTCTGTCAATTTTGTTGATTTTTTGAAGAACCAACTCTTTGTTTTGTTGATCCTTTCTATGGTTTTTTGGATTCTATTTCATTTAATTCTGATTTAATTTTAATTATTTCTTTCCATCTACTGTATTGAGGTTTATCTTGCTGCTCTTTTTCTAGGAGGCTTAGATGTCTAATTAAATTGTTGGTTTCAGATCTCTAGAATTTGTTGATGTAGGGACTCAGAGCTATAAACTTGCCTCTGAGTACTGACATTGCTGTGTCCCAGGGGAGCTGATAATTTGTGTGTTCATTTTTTTTTAATTTTTATTTTTTGTGTACACGCTGTACAGAGGGGTTACAATTACATGGGCTGGTTAATGTGTACATTTCTTATCAAGCATTGCAGCCTCCTCCTTTGTTTACCCTTCGCATCCCTTCCCAGCCTCCCTCCCACCCCCCACCCAATCCTCCCTGCTTCCCCCCCCACCAACATTGTTAAGCTTATTTTCGACATGACAACTTGTACTTCTCATTGTTGCAACAAGTCCACCTGTATCCTTAAACGACTTGTTTTTCCCCATCTTCTCTACAAGTTATACTGACATCAAATATAGTGAAAGCAGGGGTTATATTGTGGGGGAGGGACATACAAAGCTACAAAGAGATAATCTTATAAATGCGTTGGATACAAACGCGTGAAAGGAAAAAAACATTAAAATACATATCTAAGGATTCATTTTCCTAACATCACATTATCTGACCTTTTCCGCTTGACTCATACATATAGTAGATATTGCAAATAAGGGAAACGATGGGACCTATGTTTCTTTGTGCCTGGCTTACTTCATTTAATATAATTTTTTCCAAGTTTTTCCATTTCCTAACAAATAGGGCAATGTGTTCATTTTTGAGGAATATCATGAATAATTGATTTTTGTTTCTAATCTCTTCCATGACCCACTCATGATTCAGCAGTGTATTCTTCAACCTCCATGTGGTACAGGAATTTCTTTGGTGGCTTTTGTTGTTGAATTCTAATTTTATTACTTTGTGGTCTGAGAGAATGCAAGGTATGACTTCAGTGTTTCTGAATTTGGACAATGGGTTCTTTTCTTGTACAGCAAAAAGGAACACACAAACTAACTTGCACTTTGTTATTTCTCCACGTTCAATTTCTCTTTTGGTATCAGTTTCCACCTGCAATAAAAGTTCCTTCTACGTCCAGTAATAATCCATGGCACTGCTCGAGGTAAAAATGAATGTTTTTAGGCTTCATTGTACTAGCACAAAGACATCTTTGGACATGAGGTAACACGCCTTTCAGACACAACTTAGTAAATACAAAATATAAAATTTAAATGGCTTAAAAAAACATTATTCATGTACATATGGCCATATAAGATAATGTTAAGTAAAATAAGCCCCAAGATAGGGATACAACTTGTTTTTTTTCTTTATTGCAATTGTTTTAAATGTATCTAAAACGTACTATGTGATTTTTTTTCATTTCTCCTCCATGTTCTTCCCCCATGATATAACTCTTGTTTTCATTGGATGTGATGTTGGTGCCCTGCAACTTGCATATACATTTTTCTAGTGTAGGGAGGAGAAGGGAAACAACAAAATGCTGAAACAAAAATTCAGGATGACCTATTGTAACAATGATATGAATAAGACACTATGTAGAAAACGAACTTTACAACTTGGGAAGGGGGGGGAGAATTGGGTAGATGGGGAGGGAACAGATACCACAGGAAAAACAAAAGAGGATGTAACAATAGGAAATGTACTCATTACCTTATTTATGTAACTCTAAGCCCTCTGTACACTATTTTTACTATAAAAACATAAAGGAAACCATTATCCAGGAGTAGATTAAGTTCAAAATTCATAAGTGCTCTTAAATTAAATTTAACTGGGAGAAGATTCTCAGAAAAGTTTATTTTTGCGTGTGTGTGTGTTGTGCATTATTTCCCAAGTGTACACAAGCTAACAGTAGAAGAAACAATAGGAATAATAAGAGAAAGAAAAGTTCTGTGTTTAAGTATAATGGTTCAATATACTATAGAAGACTTTGCAAATAAGAAAACATTGAACCAATAAAGCCAAGGCCATTATGTAGAGTGACACTGAGAAATAATTAATACTAAGAGGAACATGAACGATGAGGCCACTCTCTTTCAACTTCTATCTCCAAATCATGGTTGCTAATCACACAAATTTGTAAAATGTACAATGGAAGAATAATTCTGGTTCCAAAGCAAGTTAGATATAAGAGCATGGACTTAACTGGAAAAATAGTCCATGGTGAGAAAGCGGGAATTATACTAGAAATGAACTAGTGGCCAAAATCTCATTTCTTTTTCTTTCTTTTATCTTTTTTCTTTCTTTTTTTTTTTTTTTTGATGATTGTGGCAGGGTTTGAACTCGGCCTGGGAAATATCTCTCCACTCTTCAGCTCAAGGTTAGTGCTCTACCGCTTGAGCCACAGCGCCACTTCCAGTTTTCTGGTGGTTAATTGGAGATAAGTACCTCAGAACCTTTCTTTTATACTCTTACTGGATTTGAACTGCAATCCTCAGATCTCAGCCTCCTGAGTAGCTAGAATTATAGACGTGAGCTCAAGTGATGGAATACTAGTCATGAGCAAGATTGCTGAATAAGGTTGCTCAGGCTTTTGCATGCACACTTACAAACATACACATACACACAGAGGCACATATATGTGCAAACACACCTGCACAAATAAAACAACTCAGAATATGGAGAAATGTTAGAAAACAATAGAAAATATATCCTGAGTAGGACTAGATCAAGTGATAAAGTCCTCAAGTGAAATTTCTTCAAAGAAGTTTGAGAATATTACATACCTAGGGACCAGAGATAATAAGATTTCAAGTAATCATTATTAAAAGGATTGGATCCATGGAAGAATGAATCGGAGACCCCTTCAGGAGCATCTGAAAATGTTCATATCCTGGGTCAAATGATAGAACATCTTTGAAAATAGTACATAAACAGTTTGAGCAGTCAATCTAATGTATAAGATCATAGAAGTTCAGATTGCTAGTCGGTATCTAGATTAAATAAACCACCAAACTATGGCAGGGAAATTTGATACAAGCCTGGAATTCTAGCACTCAGACTAAGACCGGAGATTAGAGAGTGGGATTACATAGTGATACCTTCCCTGGACCAGGTAGGATAATTTTATCTCAATGAAATATGCCAAACAGGAATACAAAGTTGGAAGTTTGGGCTAATTTTGTCATTATGTTTTGAGAAGGCAAGTTTCCTATTGAAATGCAACTCATATATAATCCTCAGTTGTGTTTTAAATGCTCTCTTCATTACACAACATTCCTAGATGCAAAATGGCTCATGATTCCCAATCAAAAATTTGAAAAAGTAAGCATCATTCTGTTGGATTTCAAAGAAATAATGAAGGATTACAAAAGTTTAAGCCTGGAAAAATACAAAGTTCATCTAAGGTAGGACTTTGTAGACCTTGCTAAATTAGAATTTAGATTTAAAATAAATATTTTGGTTTTGTTTGTAATATTCTATATTCTATAGGATTCTATATTCTATATTCATATTCTATAGGATACTACAAAATTCTTTTTAAGTAAAGGTTTTAATTTACAAATTCACAAATGAATCTGGCATTTTATTTGCCTAAAATATTCTTTCAAGCGAGGTATAATTAGAACTTAGATAATTGATAATTCCAACACTTCATGTATAAAATGATAGTGTGAATAATGTAGACAGAGTTATCAACAAATGGATGATATTAATTTATAAACTTAGAACAAACAAATTTTGAGGCTTTGGTGTAACATGGCATGAAGAGAGTAATTGTGTGAGGTCTGGGTTATTCTATCTATTCGTAATACAGGAAGAAACTTTCTTAATTACATGCCTCTGTATACAATGAGAAAAATGCTAGGATTGGAGTTGGTTTTTATTTTTTGATTTGTCCTCAGGTTTGAACTCTGTGCCTGGCCACTCTCTTTGAGCTGGTTTGAGCTCAAGGCTCATGCCCTACCACTTCAACCTCAGTGCCACTTGAGTTTGGCTTTTCCTGAGAAGTTTATTGGAGATAAGAATCTAAGGAATCTTCCTGACTAGGTGGGCTTTGAACCATAATCTTCTCATCTTAGCCTCCTGAATATCTATGATAGATAAAAAGTATAACTAATATTTGCAAGTGTTCTGATTTCTAGAAATCAGAAAAATATTGCAGCAATGTTTAGTGTAGTGTACTTTCCACAATACGAAGGGCATCATATTAGCACAAGTGTAGTATTTTTTCACAACAGTGATAAGTTATTAATGATGTGAATTAAGGGAATTTTAAGGTGCACCTTACATATTGGAAACTGTTGGGCTAGGAAGACTTTATGGCATAAAAGCTTGGGCTTGATGGTCACAGAAATAATAGCTTACTCTGATGAACAAATGTTTACTCTTGAGGAATTAATTATTACACATACTTCGTAGTTATAAACTCCACCAGAATGTGGCTAATTTTTTCTGTTGATTTCTCAATATCTAACACCCCTTTAGAAACTGCAGCTATTGCAGAATTAAATAACATGCAAACAGGTACTGTTTTGAATATCTCTGATATGGAATGTTCACAATTTGAAAATGAGTGGTTAGTATATGTAAGAACTTTGAAGAACACATATATTCTGTCCTTTTAACAATTATTCAGTTTTAAAACTTAGGAGTTTCCAGAGAATTAAACTGTTTTCTGTTTTACTATGAGACAATACTAAAATTATATTTTTTTTGAAAATTATGGCAGGTATATTGTGAAAATATTGTATATTTGGATAACAAATCAAGTTGATAAACCTCTGATAAAGAAAGGTGTAATTAATTCAAATTAGATGCAAATAGTGTTCATTTTTAAAAAGGTAATGCACATAGAATAATATTTACTATAGCAAAACAGTGAAATTATACTTTATGTAACTTATTTTTAGTTTAATTTTATTTTTAAGGTGATACATACAGAGGTTGCATTAATTGTAAGGTAGTGAATACATGACATGTCGAAATTTTACCCACTACCTCATTTTTCTCACACTTTTCCTTTCCCCCCAAACCCCTCACAAGTTTTAATGTAAATTTCCAACATGTTGTCTTGTGAGTATTGCTATTGCATTGGTTTGCCCTTTGTCCTTTGTCTCCCCAATTTGTTGTTCATCTTGCCTTGTCAAATTGAGATAAATGCATGTGCAATACACACAGTACTGAAATCAAATACAGAAGGGGATGAACTATAGGGGAAAACACAAAAGAAAATAGAAATCACATAGTACAATAAAAAAAAAAACCACTAAGAAAAACCTCTATTTCCATATCTAGGTGTTCATTTTGTTAAACATGATCTTGTATGATCGTATATACAAAGCTTTTGAACCATTCTGCTCATCTGTTAGTGTAATTCTATACATTTCCTATTATTACAAATGAGGGAAACTATGGAATTTGTTTCTTTGAGTCTTGCTTATTTTATTTAGCAGGATTTTTAAAAATCTTTCCATTCCCTTTTGATTTGGAAGCATAGAATTCAACCACATTTTGTTAATCCATTCATTTACTGAATGGCATATTGGTTTAAAACAGGTTTGCATGTAAGTATCACTTAGGGTCATTCAAAAATGACAGATGACACCTCCCCAGAAATACTAAAATCATGATTTCTATGTAAAAAAAGATTTTATGGTGGTACAAATGTTGAAATATCTGGATGAGTGTAATTGATATCTTGCACTGAATTAGGCAGGAAGATATCTGATATCATATGGGATAAAAATGGTAGTGACAAAATATTCCCTTGAAAAAGATATAGGAGGCTGCCAGAAGTATCAAGAAATTCAGATAATTTTGAAGAATTTAGAAATACAAGCTCAAATATGTTTCTTTAAATAAAAATTATGTAAGTGGAAGGGCAAAAGAAGGAGAAGAGAAGAAAATAACTGACATCAGATCATTGTCTCAAGTTAGAGTATAAAAAGTCATAATCTAGAGTTTGGAGGAAGATGGTAGAAGGTCTAGGCTAAAAAAAGTTTCGCATAGACAACAGTTTTAGTGTTCCAGTCAACAGTCCTAGGCTAGAGAATCACACCCAGTGTGCCATCAGAGTACAGTGAGTTTGGCCAGAGATGGAGTATCCAGGCAAGGAAACAGATCTGAGCATCAGAGGCTGGAGCCACCATGCCTACAGAGAGTGTCCAGTCAAAAAGATGCCAGACACTGTGTGCGTATTCTACTGAACACCAAGAAGAACTGACAAGGAACAGATATATTCACGCTGCAGATTGCAGACCAGAGAGCCCAGTAACCAAGGCTCTGGCATGAGTAGAACCCTGACATCCTCACTCCTTCTCAGAAAGCAGAGGAGGGAAGGCGGACCCTCTCCCACCACCAGAGAGTTCCATATTTGATACTGACAAAAGCCCAGACATTTGACTGTGGAACTACAGGACTTTGGTTGATGCTTGCCTTAAAATAGAGTTCTAGCACAAAAATGGTGTTACTTTCCTACCAAATAGAGGCATTCATGGAATCCAATAAGAGACAGCTGAAAGAAGTCAGGGAGACCGGAAAGGGAATGTTGAATAGAGCCCAACAGAAAGAATTGGAGTCCAAGGAAACCATAACCGATAAACTAAGTGATTTGAGAATAAACACATCACCAAATTAAGGAAGTAATGAAGTTCATATAAGATCTAAAACAAAGCTCCAACAAAGAATTTGAAGTCATCAAAGCTGACCAAATAGAAGGAAAAGAAATTAAAACAAAGTGGAAAGTCTTGAGAGCAGGGTAGACCAAGCAGAAGATGAAATCTGATGGATTGAAGACAGCTAGGTTATTATAGAGAAAGAACATACAACTATCCAAGACAAATTCAAGAAATATGATAGATCTATTCAACATTTGGAAGACACCCTCAGAAGGCCTAATCTGAGGATAATGGGTGTAGAGGAGCACCTAGAGTCAGAAGTTAATGATCTAGGAAATTTGGTTAACATTTTCCAAGCAGAGAACTTCTCTAACATGCAAAAACATAGGCCTATTCAGATTCAAGAAGCTTTTAGAACCCCAAATAGACCAGACTAGGACAGGATATCCACTGTGACATTTTAATCCCCAAGGGATCAATTCCAAGGAAAAAATCCTTAAAGCTGTCAAGGAGGAAAGATCAACCACTTACAAAGGGAAACCAAATAGAATAACCTCAGATATCTCAGCAGAGAAAATTACAGCAAGAAGAGCCTGGAATGATATATTCCATGCCCTAAAGACAAAGAACTGTCAACCAAGAATACTGTATCCAGCTATACTCTCCTTCATAACCGAAGGCCAAATAAAAAACCTTCCATACAAAGAACAACTGAAACAATATATATATACCAAACGAGCCCTATAAATGAAACTTAATGATATCATACACATAGAAAACCAACAAGACTACAATAAAGGCCAAGATACCACACCCAAACTGAGAATCCAAGAACAATAGGAAGAACCCAGGTGATGCAGCCACCAAGAAGGGGCATAAAATGGTAGGAACTCACAAATAGCTCTCAATCCTAATTCTCAAAATTAACGGATTGACTCTCCAATTAAGCGACATAGACTGTCAAGTTGGATTAAGAAGCAAGATCGTTCTATCTGCTGCATTCAGGAGTAACATATTGCCCATACAAACACATTTTCAATGTGAAAGGCTGGAACAAAATCTACCAAGCAAACAGCCCCCATAAACAGGTAGAAGTTGCACTCCTAATAACAGATAAAATAGTCTTCCAATTAAAATTAGTGAGAAGAGATAAGAAAGGTTGCTACATACTAATTAAGAGATCTTTCCTTCACGAGAATATTACAATTCGAAATATCTATTCGCCAAACAACCAAGCACCCAAATTTATTCAAGGAACACACTTTCCCTCAAATCTGACATAGATCCAAAGACATTAATTGTTTGGGACTTTAACACACCACTTTCCCCACTAGATAGATCAACTCAGCAAAAACTCAACAGAGAAACAGAGAGTTCTAAACAACTGCATAGATCACCTAAATTTAACATCTACTGAATATTTCATCCAGCAGCATCAGAATACACGTTTTTCTCAGCAGCACATGGAACATTTTCCAAAATAAACCACATTTTAGGTCACAAAACAAACTTTTCCGAATTCAAAAACATTGAAGCTATACCTTGCATTCTCTCACACAACAAGAGAATAAAATTAGAACTCACCACCAAAAGCCACCAAAGAAAGTCCTGTACCACATGGAGGCTGATAAACAAACTGTGGAATGACCAGTTTGTCATGAAAGACATTAGAAAAGAAAATCAAATATTCATGTATTCAGCAAAGATGAACACACAAATTACCACCTACTCTGGGACACAGCAAAGGCAGTACACAGAGACAAGTTTATAGCCCTGAATTCCAACACAAACAACTTGTAGAGATCTGAAACCAACAATTTAATGAGACATCTGAGCCTCCTTGAATAAGAGCAGCAAGAGAATCCGCAATGCAGTAGATGGAAAGAAATAATTAATATTGAATAAGAATTAAAGAAATAGAATAAAAAAAAGTAGAAAGAATCAACAAAAGAAAGAGTCGAATCATCGATAAAATCAACAAAATTGACAGAACTTTAGCAAATCTTATCAGAAAATGAAGCGAACACACCCAAATAAATAAACTCACGGATGAGAATGGAAACATCACCAGAAAAACAACCAAGATTCAGAACATTATAAGGGAATATTTCTCAAAACTTTATGCTAATAAGTTTGAGACCTTGGAAGAAATGAACCTTTTCTTATCAAATATTGACATGCTGAAACTAAACCAAGACGAGTTAAACCATCTTAACAGGCCCATATACAACACTGAAATAGAAACAACAGTCAGAGTCCTCCCATCTAACAAAAGCCCAGATCCCGATGGATTTACAGTGAAATTCTACAAGGCCTTCAAAGAAGAGCTCATACCAACACTCCTCTAAATCTTCAATGAAATTGAAAGAGAAAGTTCACTACCTAACTCATTCTATGAAGCCATCATAACCCTCATTCCAAAACCAGGCAGGGAGTCATCAAAGAAAGAGAACTATAAACCCATTTCTTGGATGATCATTAATGCAAGAATTCTCAACACACTTTTGGCCAATCGACTTCAACAATTCATCCAAAAAATCATACACCACGATCAAACAGGATTCATTTCAGGTTTCATTTCATAAAAAATTGTCTCAATATATGCAAATCAATTAATATAATTCATCACACAACAAGAGCAAAGACAAGTACCACATGGTTATCTCAATAGATTCAGAAAAATGATTTGACAAGATCCAACACCCCTTTACGTTGCAGATTCTGCAAAAATTAGGAATCCATGGAACATTCCTCAGTACAACAAAGGCTATATATGACAAACCTACAGCCAGCATTATACTCAATGGTGAAAAACTAAAGCCATTTCTTCTTAACTCAGGAACGAGACAAGGATGTCCACTCTCTCTACTTCTCTTCAATTTAGAGATAAAATGCGTAGTTAAACCATAAAACAAGATGCAAACATTAGAGGGATCCAAATAAGGAAAGAAGAAGTAAAACTGTTCCTCTTTGCAGATGACATAATCTTATATTTAAAGAATCCCACGGACTCCACTCTCCAATTATTCAAGCTGATTCAAAATATTGGTAAAATAGTAGGGTGGAAAATTAACCTTCAAAAATCAATGGCTTTTCTGTATGCCAACAATGAGAAAAGCGTGCTGAAATCCAGAAAACAACTCTATTTTTAATAGCCCCACAAAAAATAAAATACCTAGAAATTAAAATGCCCAAAGAAGTGGAAGATCTCTATGATGAAAACTTTAAAAACTTGAAAAAGGAAATCAAAACAGAACTTAGAAAGTGGCAAAAACTTCCATGCTCCTGTATTGGAAGGATCAACATCGTGAAACTTGCACCACTTCCCAAAGCTATCTACAAATTCAATGTAATACCTATCAATATTCCAACCTCATTCTTCAAGGAAATAGAAAAGGCAATCCAAAAATTCATATGGAACAAGAAAAGACCCCGAATAGAAAATACTATACTTCACAGAAAGAACAGTGCTGGAGGAATATCAATAACAAATTTCAAACACTACTACAAAACCATTGTAATCAAAACAGCTTTGTACTGGAACAAGAACAGACCTCAGAACCAATGGAATAGAATTGAAAACCCAGAAATAAACCCACAAACTTATAGTCATCTAATATTAGATAAGGGAGCTAAAAAAATAGAATGGAAGAAAGACAGCCTCTTCAGTAAATGGTGTTGGCAAAATTTGTTAATCACTTGTAGAAAATCAAAAATAGATCCATACATGTCATTCTGCACCAGATTCAAATCCAAATGGATCAAGGACCTCGGAGTCAAAGCAGACACTATGAAATAATTACAGGTCTGAAATCATTACTAGGTCTCCTTGGCATAGGCTAAAAGTTTCTTAAAAGAGAGACAGAAACACAACAAATCAAAGAAAATTTGGAAAAATAGGATTACATGAAATTACAGAGCTTCTGCATGGCAAAGGTTATAGCTAGCAAGATCAACAGAAAACCTACTTATTGAAAGAAGGTATTCACTAGCCATACAATGGACAAGGTTCTCATATGTAAACTATACCTGGAACTCAAAACATTACATGCCCCAACAACAAATCCTCAACGAAATAGCTGCCCAATAAATAAGTGGGCTACATTGCAACAATGAGATGTACAAGTTGTCATGTCGAAAACGAAAATTACAACTTTCGTGGGGAGAGACGGGGAGGACTGGGGGTATGCAGGGAGGATTGGGGGAGTCGGGGGGAGGATGGGAAAGGATGGGAAGGGGAAACAAAGGAGGAGGCTAAAATGCTTGATAAGAAATGTACTCATTATCTTGCCCATGTAATTGTAACACCTCAGTAAAATATTTTCAAAATAAAAACAAATAAATAAAAAATAAGTGGGCTAAAGACTTACAGAGAAAATTCTGTGAAGAGGAAAGAAGGATTGCCAATAGACACATGAAAAAATGACCGACCTCCCCAGCCATAAGAGAAATGCAAATCAAAACAACAATGGAGATACCACCTCACCCCAGTTAGAATGGCCATAGACAAGAACAATAACAACAGATTCTGGAGTGGATGTGGCCAGAAGGGAACCTTA
This sequence comes from Dipodomys spectabilis, assembly GCF_019054845.1. NCBI lineage: Eukaryota > Metazoa > Chordata > Mammalia > Rodentia > Heteromyidae > Dipodomys > Dipodomys spectabilis. The sequence continues at coordinate 2,910,496 of NW_024870951.1, forward strand.
CTTCATTGTTATTGGGATTGTAAACTTGTTCAGCCACTTTGGAAAGTTGTATGGAGGTTCCTCAAAAAACTCCTAGAGCTCTACTATGACCCAGCAATCCCACTTTTGGGCATTTACCCAAATGATCACAAACAAGACCATACTAAATCTTCCAGCACAACTATGTTTATTGCAGCATTATTTACCATAACTAAGATATGGAACCAACCCAGATGACCTTGAGTAGATGAATGGATCAAGAAAATGTGGTATATATACACAAAGAAATTCTTTGCCTCCATCAGAAAGAATAACAATACTTCATTTGTTAGGAAATGGAAGGACTTAGAAAAAATTATATTAAGTGAAGTAACCCAGCCCCAAAGAAACATAGGTCCCATATTTTCCCTTATTCAAGTACCACTTCTTGTTTGCACACACCCAGTCCATGTGTGAGGGTACTTTCTCCATGTTAAGCAATAGGGTCGTACTCACTATCTGAAGGGGAACATTCCACAGTATAACCCTATGCCCACAATAGCGGGTGTATAATTTAAAGTATTTTGAGACAAACAGTGATACTAGAATTGAAATGCTCCTTTGGGACATTTTCTTGGAGCTCATTAGTTTACACAGGAGAAATGTAAATATCCATAAATTTTGGAGCTAATTAGTAAATATCCAAATTAACACTAGATCCTAGAAGTTGTGTTATTACAAGTCAACATTGTATTATTGTTACATCAGAATCCTTCCCTACTTGCCAATATGTAAGAGAAAATGAAAGAAAGGCATTAAAGCAAAATGTCTTATCTTTTTAGGAATTTAACCCTAGTGGTGAGGGTAAAGTCTGAACTCTTCCATTCAATAAAAGCTTGACGTTTATAAGAGCTCTTCCTGCATATAAGAAATTGTGGCAGGTTGATTGACAGGGTTATTTCATCATGGAGATATCACCAAAACACTTTTCTTATTGAAATTGTCTATATCTTTTTAGTTTTCAAATCCAAATAGCATATTTCCTTCAATATCTCTGCAACAGTTTTGACCTTTTCTTCCTGCACATTCTTTCTTTTCTTTACTTCTGTAAATCTGCATTTATTACTTTCTTGTTTCTTTATTTATCTCATTCTTCCAATCTTGTCCACACTGGTACTCACATTGTTCAGAATTGTGTCAGAACTTTCCTTTTCCTCTTCCCTTTAATAATGCCCCGATTTTATTATTCTTTTTCATATTCATGGTCACGGATATTTTATTAATGTCTAAACAAACCTATCTTTGCATCTGCTTAATATAAACTTTGGAACTATCAGAATTTTTTTCCCCTAAATCCATCATTTCCACCAGCAATCTCTATCACCAAGAATATCACTAACACAGTTGCCTGGCCAGAGATATTGAACACTTTAGATTTCTTCTTACCCTTCTGCTACCACCCATTAGATAAAATGAATGATCAAGATTTTCTGAGTTTCTGTCACTAATATGATTTCTATGTACTACTTTTTATGCCTCTGACACCAGCCTGTTCATGTAATCATCACTGGTCACCTAGATTTAAACAACCTTTTACAAAGTATGTTTTTCCCCATAGTCTTTTCATATTGGTCCTTTCAATCACCAAATTACTTCTGCTTGTAAGCACACAGAGTGAAGAGCTCAGACACAAATTCTAGTATCATTATTTACTCATTACATTGACTACTGGCCTTACATTTCTCATCTGTAAATAGAGCTAATCTACCAGAAATATTGAAGAATATATTTGTTGACTTCTAGAGCAAAAACAAGAAAAGTGAAGAGTCCTTACGTTTTTCCCCTTAGCTTACAAATAAGGAAAGAGTCAAATTCAGTTTGTTGGTATAAAGTCACAAATTGTTTCATGCAGAAATAAAACTAAATTTTCCTCCTGGCTCTAAGGACGGGTTCTTTTAAGTTAACTCCAGATATGTATGTGGTATTATATAAATTGTGTCATGTGTTTACAGCTACATTGAAGAATATGTCATTGGAAAACATTTGTTATTGAATAATGTCTTTATGAGAATGGCATTTGAACTAATCACACTAAGTTGAAAACTACATCTTAGTCCATCAAAATATTTCTTATTGTTTTATTTGTTGCCAAGTGTTCTTAATAAATTTATACATAGATTTTCTCTAGTTAACTGGATGGAAACTAAAACTGATCATGGATTTCTGCCTAATGAGTGAAGCATGCTTGAGGCATGTGTTGTTAACTTCTAGGGATATATAACTAAGCCAATGGCTATGTGGGTAGTGAAAGGCTTTCTTCTAAATTCTCAAGGCTAGAACAAACAAGATCATTTGTAACAGAAAACACTCAGCTTATTAGATTTTATCTATGTGAGATAATCAACATGTGAAAATAAATGATTTTATTTATAAGAAAACAATAGTACCAAGAAAAGTGAGTATATTTAGAGAGACTGAAAGAATAACATTAGCGTTTTTAATGTCTCACCTGTTTATGTGATTGTATTTCTTGATATTGAAACTCTCCTCTTGTTATTCTTATTGTATTAACCCAATGCTGTTTAGTACTATGTATTCAATGTTGGAAATCTGGCTTAAAAGATGTCTAAAAATTTTTCCTTTCCAATCACAACCTTGACATTATCAGGTTACACTGTGGTCATCATCATCTTCATCGAAATTATTATTAGAATCATAAGTGCTAACTATTGAACATATGATACCTGTCTATGATTTTGCAATATTTGTATTTTGATTAATAATTTTAATGTTACCACTGTGCATGCATCCATGTCAAAATTTTGAATAAATAAACAAAAAAGCTAAGCCATATCAGGTAACTTGATTATGTGCTTATAAAAAATTATTGAGTAGATTTTTGAGCCATTGCAAATTCCTAACCAGTATGAATTTTCTTCCTCTCTCCCTGTCATTACACACAAATATTTAAGAGTTTGAACAGAATTTTTTCAAGTAATATACTATAAACCTTACTACAATATCATGTGTATATCTAAAATTCCCTTGAAATAAATAAACTCTACTTTCTATTGAAAGATTAATTATTTTACACTAGGAAACTTTTGGAAAAATAGACTACCTATCTTTGAAATGAAAAATAGTTGAATAAAAGTTTCAGAGGGAGTTCCGGGATGATGGCGGAGGAGAAGCTGGAGACTAAACAAGCTGTCACATAGAAAGCATTTTTTTGTTTTTGTTTTTGTTTTTTTGTTCCAGTGAACAGTTCTAAGCCAGAGAATCACACCAAGTGTGCCATCACAGGACAGAGAGTTAGGCCAGAGAGGGAAAATCCAGGCAAGGAGACAGATCTGCTGCGGCAGCTGGGCAGCAGCTGTGGTGGCTCTAGCCGCCATACCTGCACCACAGAGAGTCCAGGATGAAGGTACCAGAGGCAGAGGTGGCAGGTGAGCAGATTCTACTCAACAACAGCAAGAACTGACAAGGAGCAGATATCTTTATCCTGCAGTTCCCAGACCAGAGACAACACAGGAACCAAGATTCCGGCATGAGTAGAAGCCTGATATCCTCACTCCTTCTCAGGGATCAGAGGAGGGAAGGCCACCCCTCCCCTCCCCACTACCGGAGATCTCCATCTTTGATACTGACAAAGGCCTGGATGAGCTGCTACCTCCAACTCAGGCATTGGAAGAAAACAAGAGTACTTTAGTAGGTCACAGGAACCTAACCTGACCTGCTTGGCTCAGCTCCACCCAGGGAAAAGTCACCCAGCACAGGCTGCAAGCCCCAGGAGTGGATTTCTTCACTGGGTACACAGAGACAGAGGCTGCCCCTCCCTACAGCAGCCTTGAAAATCAATTTAAATACAGTAAACATAAACCCTTTAAAAGCCTCCAGGCTGGGCTCTGTGAGTGACTCAGAAGCTAGCCCCTCAGGGTAAAGCTACTGTTTGCTGAAAGGGCTCAACTCTACCCAGAACCTAGCCTTATCACAGCATCTCTAAACTAGAGCAAACAGCCATCTCCCTCTTTTGTGATACTCAAAGCAGACCTCCCTCCCATTGTACTAGCCTGGGAAGAGGATAAAAAAATCCTGGGTAAGCAGAGCATTTTTCTGCCTGCTCATATTAACCGACTTAAGAAACCAACCAAGCTACAGCAAAGTAAAACACCACAAGCAGACCAGAGACTCCAAATAGAGACAGGTTAAGGACACAAGGGAGATACAGGATCTTCCCATCCCCCCCCCAAAAAAAATCAAAGAACTTTTTTGTACGTTTTTTTGTTGTTGTTGTTCCGGTCGTGGGGCCTGAACTCTGGGCCTGGGCACTGTCCTTCAGCTCTTCAGCTCAAGGCTAGTGCTCTACCACTTGAGCCACAGCGCCACTTCCGGCCTTTTTCTTTTTGCTTATGTGGTGCTGAGGAATTGAACCCAGGGCCTTGAGCATGCAAGGCAAGCACTCTACCACTGAGCCACCTTCCCAGCCCCTGTATCTTTTATTTAAAAAATGTTTTCTAAAACTTTTTAAAAATTTTTAATATTGAACATTTTTTTGAAAAAAAAAACTGTTTTCTATTAACTTTTTTCCTTCCTCTTATAATTTATATTTTAATGGTATAACTGTGTGCTTTTTTCTCTTTTTTCTTTTTTTTCTTTCTTTTCTTTTCTTTTTTGTTTAGCGCTACTGACCTCTTGATCCTTTTTTTCTTTCCTTCTCATTCTTTTCACCTTTTCTTCTCTTTTGTTCTTCTTTGCATGACTTAATTGCTCTTCTGCTCATCCTCAGGTATACCCGTAATAGATTATTAAATCTTATCCCCCATTGTGTACACACTTAATCCAGAAATGTCTTACTCAAGTCAAAACCTTTTAGACTTAAATTCCTTAATAGTAGTACTACATCTTTATATATATAATATTTTAAGCATTTTTAAAGTTTTCCACATCTCCTTTTTATCCCTACCCTTATCTTATCCTATCTACATCCTACTCTGAATATTATGTTTTTATTTTGCATGATTTTTAAGTTTTTAAGTGTTCCTCATTTTAATTTTTAATGGTTGTTTTTCTATTTTTTCTAGTCTCTTTTTATATCTTTCTCTTCTTTTCTTTTCTCTCTTTCTACTATCATTCTATTTATTCTATCCAACCTATTTCCTGCTTTGAGATTAGGACTTAGTTAAGTTAACTCACCCTCTGCCTTTCCATATCCCTCTATCCCTATTTTTACCTACATCTCTCCCTAAACCTAATAATTAGTAGTTTGCCATATTCTTCTTTGCAGTTCGTAACCCATTAATACATAGTTGTTTGATGTTGAATAGATATATCTGTTGAACTAGAGTGTATCTGCAGACTTTGACTGAGCAACTACAGACGTTGGTTGATGCTTACCTTAAGATAGTGATCTAGCACAAAACTGGTGTTACTTTCATCCCAAATGGGCAGGGCAAGCAGGAAAAACACAAGAAAAATGGCAATTCCGGGTATCTCAAATGCCACTCATGATAATCAGTGGACAGATCAGATAATTAATAATCCAGAGGAGAGTTCCCAAAAAGCTCTACAAATACTACAGGCAAACATGGTAAATGAAAAGACTGAAAACCTGCAACGGACTCTGTATGAGCGTGATAGGGAGAGAAAGCAGGCAAAAGAAAGGCCAATACAAGAATATCATGAGCATGAGGAAGCTACTCAAAGATTGATACAGGAATTGTGTGAGCAGCTGGAGAGCACTCTACAGAAATAAAGGAATGGTGTGAGCAGGCTGAGATCAGTCAAAGAGAGGTACAGGAATCGCATGAACCAGAGGAAGATAATCAAAGAGTAATACAGGAATTGAGAGAGCAGGATGAGAATGCACAAAGATCATTAAAGGCATTCATGGAATCCATAAAAGGAGAACTGAAAGAACTCAGGGAATCCACAAAGGGAATGCTGAATGGAGCCCAGCAAAAGGAATGGGAGTCCAAGGAAACTATAACCAATCAACTAAGTGATTTGAGAATAAACAGTGAACACCAAATTAAGGAAGTAAAGAAGTCCATACAAGATCTAAAACAAATCTCCAACAAAGAATTTGAAGCCATCAAAGTCGACCAACTAGAAAGAAAAGAAAAGAAAAACAAAGTAAAAGTCTTGATAGTAGGTTAGAACATGTAGAAGATTGAATCTCAGGGATTGAAGACAACATCAATATTATAGAGAAAAAACGTATAACCATCCAAGACAAATCCAAGAAATATGATAGATCTATTCAACATTTGGAAGACACCATCAGAAGGCATAATCTGAGGATAATGGATGTAGAGGAGCACTTAAAAACAGAAGTTAATCGTCTAGGAAATTTGTTTAACAGGATCCTAGCAGAGAACTTCCCAAACATGAAAAAAGATAGGCCTATCCAGATACAATAAGTTTTAGGACTCCAAATTGACCATACTGGAATAGGACATCCCACTGTCACATTATAATCTACACTGGATCAATTCAGACCAAGGAAAAGATCCTTAAAGCTGTCAAGGAGAAAAGATGAATCACCTAAAAAGGTAAACCAATTAGAATCACCTCAGATTTCTCAGCAAAGACAATCAAAGCAAGAAGAGCCTGGAATGATGTATGCCATGCACTACAAACAACTATCAACCAAGAATACTGTACCCAGCCTTACTCTCCTTCATAAGCGAAGGTAAACTAAAAACTTTCCATACCAAAGAACAACTGAAACAATATATCTCCACCAAACCAGCCCTACAAAAGATTCTTAATGATTTCCTACACAGAGAAAACCAACAAGACCACAATAAAAGCCAAGAAACCACACCCAAACTGAGAATCCAAGAACCATAGCAAGAACCCAGTTGCTGCAGCCCCGAAGAAGCTGCATAAAATGGCAGAAACTCCCAAATATCTCTTAGTCCTATCTGTCAATATTAACGGACTTAAGCAATTAAGCAACATAGACCACTCAGTTGGATTAAAAAGCAAGATCCTTCTATCTGTTCCTTTCAGGAGTCACATCTTGCCCATAAAAACAAGCGCATTTTCAACATGAAAGGCTGTAACCAAATCTACCAAGCAAACGGCCCCCATATACAGGTGGGTTGCAATCCTAATATCAGATAAAATAAACTTCAAATTAAAATTAGTAAGAAGTGATGAAGAAGGGGCTGGGAAGGTGGCTCAGTGGTAGAGCGCTTGCCTTGCATGCATCAGGCCCTGGGTTTGATTCCTCAGCACCACATAAGCAAAAAGAAAAAAGCTGGAAGTGGTGCTGTGGCTCAAGTGGTAGAGTGCTAGCCTTGAGCTGAAGAGCTGAGGGACAGCGCCCAGGCCCAGAGTTCAGGCCCCACGACCGGACCCCCCAAAAAAAAAAAAAAAGAAGTGATGAAGAAGGTTGCTACATACTAATAATTAAGGGATTTCTCCTCCATGAGTATATTACAACTGTAAATACCTATTCACCAAACTACGGAGCACCCAAATTTATCCAAGAAACACTACTTTTCCTCATATCCCACATAGATCCAAAGACATTAATTGTTGGGGATATTAACACACCACTTTCCCCACTAGATAGATCAAATCAAGAAATTGTATAGATCAACTAGTTTTAACAGATATCTACCGAATATTTCACCTAGCAGCATAAGAATACATGTTTTTCTAAGCAACACAAGGAACATTTTCCAAAATAGTATACATTATAGGCCACAAAGCAAACTTGTCCAAATTCAAAAACATTGATCTTATACCTTGCATTCTCTCAGACCACAAGGGAATAAAATTAGAACTCACCACCAAAAGCCACCAAAAAAAGTCCTGTAACACACGGGGGCTGAACAACAACACACTGCTGAAAAACGAGTGGGTCATGAAAGAGATTAGAAAGGAAATTCAAATGTTCATAATATTCAACAAAAATGAACACACAAATTACCAGCTCCTCTGGGACACAGCAAAGGCAGTACTCAGGGGCAAGTTTGTAGCTCTTAGTGCCTACATCAACAAATTGGAAAGATCTGAAACCAACAGTTTAATAAGGCATCTGAGCCTCCTTAAATAACAGCAGCAATATAAACCCCAATGCAATATATGGAAAGAAATAATTAAAATAAAATCAGGATTAAATGAATTAGAATCCACAAAAAACCATAGAAAAAATTAACAAAAGAAAGAGTTGGTTCTCTAAAAAAATAACAAAATTGACCGACCGTTAGCAAACATTATCTGAAAAAGAAGAGAACAACCCAAATAAATAAACTCAGAGATTAGAACAGAAACATCACCAGAGAAACAACCAAGATTCAGAACATTATAAGGGAAAACTTCTCAAAACTTTATACTAATAAATTTGAGAACTTGGTAGAAATGGACCTTTTCCTAGCAAATATTGACATGCCGAAACTAAACCAAGATGAGTTAAATCATTGTAACAGGCCCATATTAAGTATTGAAGTAGAAACAGCAATTAGAGTCCTCCCATCTAAAAAAAGTCCAGGACCAGATGGTTTTACAGCAGAATTCTACAAGGCATTCAAAGCAGAGCTCACACAAATACTCCTCCAACTCTTCAATGAAATTGAAAAAGAAAGTTCACTACTGAACTCATTCTATGAAGCCATCATAACCTGTCGAGTCTTTGTCCATCCCACAAATGATGGATGGGGGCCAAGGAAAGCTAAGTGCGGCCACTCGAAAGTTACCCAGCCTACCTTAGCCCTTGAGATAATCAAACCCAGCAGGTAGTCAACTCAAGCAGGAAAGCTCATTTATTAACACAGAACAGGCCCCTTTTGAAGCCAAAAAAAGCAGAGGGTGGCATGGCAGTGGAGGAGAAGGAAACAATCACTGCCAAGTTCACACCCTATCATGCACCTAAGCTTCCACGGGCTGGTTACACACTGAAAGTAAACCAAATTGGGCTCTGCCTAATCAACTCCCTCTCAGTGCCATCTTTGGTGCCCATGTGCTCTACAGATTCTCCTTTTTTTTTAAATGGCAGACCCACCTCCCAATTAGTTATCCTTTCCCCTCCTCTTTAAACGTTATTTTAACAGGATTACATTGGTAAGAATAGCATTGGCCACGTTTGGAGTTCGAGGCAAGTCTGGGGGGTCTGATTCGCCAGACAAGGATATGGAGGGCCCTCGTGCATGATCCAAGAGCCTGTCCCAGTTACCTCCCATCCCCACCTAGCACAGTAATAAACATCAGTCCCACCACAGTTAGAAATGTCCAAAGCAGTTCAAGTAGTTCCTGGGCATATATAAAAGTCAGTATCTTGTAAGGTCGTTCTCTTCAGAACATGGGAGCAGGCTGGGTATTGGGAGTTCTACACATGCGGCATGGTGCATCCTCATGGGCCCCCACACTCAGGCCATTCTACTATAGTCCAGAAAAACATGGAAAATATAAAACAAACTGCAGCCGTAGCAAAGTAATCCTGGGCACCTGGTGTCTTTTAAGTAAGCCAGTTCCTTGTATGTGCCTTTAAGCAAGCACAGGGGTCAAGAAGACTTTTGAGCTTTACTCTCAGCTCCCAACGGCTCCTGACTTCTCCCCCTTCTTTGTTTAAAGAAGCAAACCCACCTGTCTTAGGTTGGGTGGATTGCCTTGTCTGCCTTACCCATCATCAGGAACTTCTTCAGAGCGAAGCTGAAGGCCCTGTCTTTGGTTGGTCAGACTGACACCCCCTCTTACCTGTCTCTGGCTGCGATTCCTCTCGAGGGAAATTCATTCCCTTGGAGCTTGATCTTATGTAACTGGCTGGCTAAGCTCATAAGAGTTTTGCAGTGCATGTGTAATGCAAGGAAGGCATAGGAAAACCATCAGCAAAAGCATTACCAGGCCAAGAAATGTCATTAGTATTACTTTAACATTAGTCAAGAATGGGATAGCAGTCTTTGCCACTTCAGAGTCCAGAGGTAGGGCTTGTTCTAATCCAGCTATTTGCCTGTGGGGTTGTAAAAGATCTAAACTGGAAGTATAACAAAAGGTGATTGTTTAACAATAAGTATGGATTCAATAATGCCGTTATACAAGCAATTAGTAAAAGGACAATTAAAGCAGGTAACATTAAAATAATTAGCTCTTACAGAAATATTAAACGTCGTCTGTACATAATGACATAGGGTGGTGATCAAAATGAAGGTCAGGCCACCATGTCTAAGGGACAGCTTCTCTTGAGGTGCTACTGATGATTTCTGCATTGCCAGCACTGATCACTGCCCAGGTCACCCATTGAGGTTGATGTAGATTCCGTAGGGCCATTGCCAGGACTGGGAGGGTCAGGACAGCCAACAGCTGGAGTATCACCATCTGCAATTAGAGAGCACAAGAGCTTCTCAAGGGCAGGTTTCCCTTGGGGATGGTTAATGGTTATCTTTCTGGCTGTCCTCTTTTAAACACAAGCCTCGCCCAACATAGCCATTTTTCTTTCTTGTTGGCTAGTTTATTCTTGGACATCCTTCTGTATAGAGGAAATGGGTAAAAACTTAAGTTTCCTGGCAGGTATCCAAATGGGCATTGTCTCCCTTATTGGAAAAAACGCATCCAAATTCCCTGCCCATAGTAACTAGGGGGTCAGGTCCTCTCCATTGTTGTGTCAGGGGATCCTTTCACTTGACTTTTACTTAGGGCTTAGTTGTCCCCAGTGTTTCTGAAATCTGTATTCAGTTGCTCTTTTTGAAAAATTTAAAATATTAATGGTAAACAAAGCTATGGAACTGCAAAAATATTGCCTGATGGCTTTCTGTAATTGTAATAACTTCTTGGGGCATCCTGTCTTTTAGTAGGGCAAATAAGGACACAAGACTATCTTTAGGGACAGAAACCCATGGCAACATCCAATTGATTTCCCCTAAAAGGCTCTGAAGTTGGATTAAGTTTAGAGAGGCTGGAATATCCAGCAAAGGCTTAAGGGAGCTGGCCTGAGTCAAGGTAAGGTGGGACCCGAGCATTTTAAAAGGAGGTATCTTTTCAATTTTATTGAGGGCTATGGTAAAACCTCCCTTTTTTTAATATGGCGAGATCCTGGGCCAGAAGGCCCTCCAGGTGTCCGGGGTCTTGTTGCCCCAGAATTATATTATCCATGTAGGCATAAGCAATGGAGTTATCTAAACCCAGCACAGGCCCTAAAAGTGTGCCCAAGTATTATTGGCAAAAGGCCTGGCTATTGGCCATTCCCTGTGGCAACACCATCCGTTCAAACTTCCAATCAGGCTGGGAAAATTAAGCGAAGGGATGGAGAAAGAAAACTTCTCGTAGTCATCTAGATGCAGGGGGATATAAAAAAAATTAATATCAATCAAAACCAAGGTATATTCTGAAGGTATAGTGGGAATCCAGGGCATGTCTCTTAGGAGCGTTTCTACTAGCTCCATCCTTTCATTTACTTAATGTAGATCTTGGAGCATATGCCAAGCCTCAGAGGCTTTTTGAATAACAAATATGGGTGTGTTCCAAGGACTCACAGTAGGGCATATGTGCTCAAGGTTTATGTGTTCCTCCACCAGAAGGTTGAGGGCTACAAGTTTAGATATGGTTAATGGCTGATGCTCCACACAAATAATGTTTCTAGTATAAATCAAACATGGATCGACAATCCTTTTTCCAAAGGTATCTCTCCCTGCCCTTGGGGCAGGGTGTAGGGGGCGGTTTACACCCCCCCCCCCCCGCCCGGTTGGCACTGATTGTTGTAAACAGTCCCTCTTAAAGTGCCCCTCCTGACCACATTTTTAAAAAAAAGTCCCTCTTCCAGATGGTCTTGGGGTTCCTTGGCCTTGGGGTGCCAGCATCTGGTAATAGCCTCAGTCATTGCAGATGTCTGAGCCTGTAAAGCTAAAGCTAATGATTGAGACAGTTGCTATTGTGTTCCCACATCCTGCGAGACTACCACCCATCTGCTCAAGGAACTCTTTCTCAATCTCGTGCAGGCCATGCGATGGTCTTCATTCATTCATTCCCAGACCAGCAGCTTTACCAACTGATCTCAGAAGTTCCCTGCTGGCAGCTTGCAGTGAACGCTCTGTTGGACTTAGTCTACAAACTCAGCTAGAGGGTCACCAGGTTTTTGTTTCACTCTGCTACGGGGGACTCAGTAGGCCCATCATCCAGTTTGTACCATGCAGCAAGTCCTGCCTGCCTCACCTGGTCACCGTACGGCCAGGTATTGGGGCCTGTTTGACTCCAGTGGAGTACCCTTCCCCCGTCCCTGTTAACATGGCATAAGTAATAGGTATCTCGGGTTGAGCCTGCCATATATTGTTTGCTGCACTCCGTATTCCTCCTTAAAGAAAGCACATCACTTAATAAACTGAGAACTGGTAAGGAAAGCTTTGGTCACATCCAGCCACTCCTTAGGGACACATGTGTGATAAGCAATATCCTGGAAAAAGTTCTGGGCCCAAGGAGAGTTTGGGCCATACTCCACCACCACCTTGTGGAGCTCTTTAAGATCTTTCGCTTCCCATGGATATCATTCCCAGGGCCTGGTAGATCCTGGTGCCAGATTGACCAGATACGCTTGGGGAAGTGAATCCTGTAGCCTAGGTCCAGGCTCTCAACTGGCCCTTCCCTTCCAGGGTAGGCCTCTGAGTAGGTTACTTCCCAAGGCCTTGGCCCCTCCACAGAAGGTTGGTAAGGATCCAGGTCTTGCAGCTACCTCTTGAGGGTCGAGGAGGGTACCATACCTCCTCCCAATCGGGGGAGGGGGCCTAGGACTGTCAGGAACACCTGAGTCAGTGTGAGTAACTTTCATCCTCATTTTGACTTCCACTGTGCATGTTTCCATGTGTTCTCCATCAAATTTGACCCATTCTTTTTCCTTCTCAATTCCCAAGTCCTCCTTTACTCCTTCTATGCCTAATGTTGCCTCCTCCTCCTTCTTCTGTGAGATAGCATTATACATACTAAGGGTTTCACTTACCCTGAAAGACCATTTAGCCTCCGCTGGTATCTTTTCCTTTCAAGCCCCAAGTTGGGTGCCAGATGTCCGGTCTTTGCCATTCCCACAAAAGGTCGACAGGGTCAGAGGAAAGGTAACACAGATGCTAGCATGTTCCTCAGCCTCCCTTAGCCTGGTATACAATCAGACCCAGCGGGGAGTCAAGTCAAGCAGGAAAATTCATTTATTCACACAGAGCAAGTCCTTTTTAAAGCAAAAAAAAAAAAAAAAAAGCAGCGAGTGGCATGGCAATGGAGGAGAAGGAAACAATCAATGTCAAGGTCACACCCAATCATGCACCTAAGCTTCCTCGGGCTGCTTACGCACTGAACTTAAAGCAAATTGGGGTCTGCCCAATCAAATCACTCTCAGCGCCATCTTTGCTGCCCATGTGCTTTACAATAACCCTCATCCCAAAACCAGGCAGGGACTCATCAAAGAAAGAGAACTGTAGATCAATTTTTTTTTTGTAGACCCATTTCTTTACTGAATATTGATGCAAAATTTCTCAACAAAATTTTGGCCAATCGACTTCAACAATTCATCCAAAAAATCATACACCACGATCAAACAGGATTCATTTCAGGGATGCAAATCTGGATCAATATACACAAATCAATTAATATAATTCATCAGATCAACAGGAGCAAGGATAAGAACCACATGGGTATTTCAATAGATGCAGAAAAAGCATTGGAAAAGATCAAACATCCCTTTATGATGAAGGTTCCGGAACAATTAGGAATCCATGGAACATTCCTCAATACAATAAAGGCTGTATAAGACAAACCTGCAGCAAGTATTATACTTAATGGTGAAAAACTAAAGCAATTTCTCTTAACTTAGGAAGGAGACAAGGTTGTCCATTGTCTCTAGTACTCTTCAATCTAGTGTTAGAATACCTAGCTAAAGCAATAAGACAAAATGGCAACATAAAGGGGATCCAGATAGGGAAAGAAGAAGTAAAAGTCACCTCTTTGCAGATGACATGATCTTGTATTTAAAGAATCCCACAACCTCCAATCCAAAATTACTCAAGCTGGTTCAAAACTTTGGCAAAGTAGCAGGGTATAAAATTAACCTTCAAAAATCAATGGCTTTTCTACATGCCAACAATGAGAAAAGTGTGGCTGAAATTAGGAAAGCAACTCCATTCATAATAGCCCCACAAAAAATAAAATACCTAGGAATTAAAATAATCAAAGAAGTGAAGAACCTCTATGATGAAAACTTTAAAAACCTGAAAAACGAAATCAAAACAGAACTTAGAAAGTGGCAAAAACTCCCATGCTCCTGGATTGGAAAGATCAAAATCCTGAAAATGGCAATACTTGCCAAGTCTATCTACAAATTCGGTGCAATACCTATCAATATTCCATCCTCATTCTTCAAGTAAATAGAAGAGGCAATCCAAAAATTCATGTGGAACAATAAAAGACATCGAATAGCTAAAATGATCCTCAACAGAAAGAACAGTGCTGGAGGAATATCAATACCAAATTTCAAACTCTACTACAAAGCCATAGTAATCAAAACAGATTGGTACTCACACAAGAACAGACCTCAGGACCAATGGAATGCAATTGAAAACCCAGAAATAAACCTACAGACCTATAGCTATGTAATTTAAGATAAGGGAGCTAAAAAAATAGAATGGAAGAAAGACAGTCTCTTCAGTAAATGGTGCTGGAAAAATTGGTTAACTAATTGCAGAAAATTCAGCTAGATCCTTATGTATCACCCTGCACCAGAATCAACTCCAAATTGATCAAAGACATCGGAGTCAAACAGACACCCTGAAAACATTACAGGATGGAATAAGAGAAACCATTGGACTCTGGAATAGGCCAAAATTTTCTAAATATAGACCCAGAAACACAACAAATCAAAGCCTGGTTGTACAAATGCGATTGCATGAAATTGCAGAGCTTCTGCATGGCAAAGGACATAGCTAGCAAGATCAATTGAAAGCCCACGGATTGGGAGAACATCTTCACTAGCCTTAGAACAGACAAGGGTCTCATATCTAAATTATACCTGCAATTCAAAAAATTAAATCCCCCAACAACCAGTCTTCAAAGAAACAACTGTCCAATAAATAAGAGGGCTAAAGACTTAGAGAGAATCTTCTCTGAAGAAGAAAGAAGGATGGCCAATAGACACATGAAGAAATGCTCAAACTCCCTCTCCATAAAAGTAATGTAAATCAAAACAACATTAAGATACCACCTCACCCCCGTTAGAATCGCAAAAATCAAGAACTCTAACAACAACAGATGCTGGAGGGGATATGGGCAGAAGGGAACCTTACTGCATTGTTGGTGGGAGTGTAAATTTGTTCAACCACTTTGAAGAGCAGTATGGAGGTTCCTCAAAAGACTCCACGTAGATCTTCCATATGACCCAGCAATCCCACTTTTGGGCATTTACCCAAATGATAACAAACAAAGACACACTAAAGCTCCCAGCACGACTATGTTTATTGCAGCAGCATTTACCATAGCTAAGATATGGAACCAAACCAGATGCCTCTCAGTAGATGAATTGATTAAGAAAATGTGGTAAATATACACAATGGAATTCTATGCCTCCATCAGAAAGAATGACATTGCCCTATTTGTTAGGAAATGAAAAGGATTGAGAAAATTATATTAAGTAAAGTAAGCCAGGGCCAAAGAAACATAGATCCCATGGTTTCCTTTATTTGCAATAAGTAGTATATGTCTGAGTCAAGCAGAAAATGTCAGATAAGTTGATGTTAGAGAAATGAACCCTAAGTTATGTATTCAAATGCTTTTTTTCTTTCAAGTGATTGTTTCTAACACATTTATAAGATTATTTTTTGTTGCTTTGTATGTCCCTCCCCCATGATATAACCCCTGCTTTCTCTGTATTTTAGGTTGGTATAATTTGTGGAGGAGAAGCGAAAAAACAAATAGTTTAAATAGGGATACAGGTGGAACCATTGCAACAATGAGATGTACAAGATGTTATGTGCAAAACGAATTTCACGTCTTTGGTGGGGGGGGGGAAGGAGGATTGAGATGGGGTAGGGGGAGGATGGGAAGGGATGGAAAGGGGAAACAAAGAAGAGGCTAAAATGCTTGATAAGAAATGTATTCGTTATCTTGCCCATGTAATTGTAACTCCTCTGTATGGTATTTTCACAGTAAGAAAAAAAATCAAAAATAAAATATAATAAATGAATGCTTGAAGACCTTAAAAAAATTGTAACTCCTCTGCAGGTATTTTCACAATAAAAAAATTTATTAATAAAAATTTATTTTAAAAAAAGAAAAAGAAAAGAATTAAGAAAATTATTCCAGGGCTGGAAGGTGGCTCAGTGGTAGAGTGCTTGCGTTGCATTCATGAGGCCCTGGGTTCAATTCCTCAGCACCACATAAGCAAAAAGAAAAAAGCCAGAAGTGGCACTGTGGCTGAAGTTGTAGTGCGCTATCCTTGAGCTGAAGAGCTGAAGGACAGCGCCCAGGCCCAGAGTTCAGGCCCACCACCACACCCCCTCAAAAAAATATTCCAAGGCTGGTTTGCTCTAAGACTATATTTCTTTTCTTGTTCTAGTTTTCATATGTTTGTCGAAATTAAAATTCCAAAAATCCAATGGATGTTGACATTCAGAAACATCTTCATAGACACTAATATTGGAGGCCCTTAAGTGGAATTGTTTTATTTCATTTATTATTTTCCCAAATAAATCACCATGATTGTGTATTTTGTTTCTTTTCACTGTTACTGGCTCTTATGTTGAGAATACTTTTTTTTCCTAGCAAAGTAGAGAAAAGCAATTTGATTGAGCAAATAACATATGGCTTTCATAAAATGCAGATGCATATATTTGTGTCTTCTGTCATTTCTAAAATTTCTACCAGAAAAAGTTCTTAATTACTCATAAGAGATACCTAATTTCAAGGTATTCCAGTTATTACATACACATTTTGATTAAGTTATCTCTGTATAAACTCAAAATAAACAGAAATCACATCTTCGTTTTAAAAACTGTAGTTTGCAGTCTTTAGCCAACACCGAAAATATTTCTAGGTATTCTGCATTTTGTGTGAAGTATTTTTAACAATAGTTTTTTTTTGATGTCATGTAAATCACGTGCAATATATTATCTCTTTTTATTGTATACATTTTAGTGGTTCAGAAGCGAATTGTACAATCATGGGTTTTTCAAGCCAAATTTTCACAAACTTGCATTTCTTCAAATAGAAAATCTGTAAACTTTAGAACAGACATTAAAATAGATATAAAATTCAGTTACAGGTATTTGTCCAGCATACATCCTCTATAGTGTGTCTTTTCAAAATTTGTTTTTGTAGATTATTTCTAGGGTCTAACATAGACCGTTCCAGTGTACTGTCAATGAAACACATTACATGTGCAAACAAGTTTTTTACTTCTCTATACATTCATAGAAGTGTAATGCATGGATCCTATACAATTCTCTTTGACCTTTTGAAGACTTGAAAACTTTCTTGCTAAAATGATTGCAGTATTATACAAATCGAACTGCTATGTGGAGTACAGCAATTTCTCCACAAATGCATTAATATATTTTGTGTCATCTTCTTATATAATGGTCATGCTAGTCACTTTTCTTTTTCTTTTTTCTTAGATGCTAAAGAGGATCTTATTTCTTATGTTTCTCCTATTGACTATTAACTTACATATGTTCTTTAAAGAAATATCCTATTCAGAAATAATTATATAGAATTAGAAGATATAAAAATACTTAAGACTCAGGATCATTGTAGCATTAATATTGTAGCACTAACAAATATATGCCCTCTATCTGTTGCATATATTTTCACTTCTGTTATACTTTCCTTTTTTGAAATATGAAAGGTTACCAGTTGATGTTATCTAGTTTATTCTTGCTTGTCTTTAGCCACTAATGAGCCTCCTGAGCATCAAGGATTACCAATTGGTGCATGTTTGTCTTTCAATATTTTAAGTATTTTCCTTCTTCTTTTGAATTCAAATATTTTCCTTTCAGGAATTCTGCAAATTCTCAGACTGTTGTTCTCAACTGTCAAGATGGTAAGCATCTGTTTGATGGGTAATTATCCTTTTTATTATGTTTGACATATTTTTCATGATTTCTATTGTTTTATCCTTCCTAATTATTGCATATGATGATTAGAATATTTAATATATAGATTTCAGCTTTAACTGTAAGGAGATGGTAAACCTCATGTCAAAAGAATGGTTGAAAGAAGTGGCGCTGTAGCTCAAGTCGTAGAGCGCTTACCTATAGCTGAAGACCTGAGGGACAACGCTTGAGCACAGAGATCAAGCCCCATGACTGACAAAAAAAAGAATGTTTGAAAAGATTCTTATAGAGACAGCATTTTGAACTTTATACATAAAAATGACAAAAAAATTTAGTTGGTCTTTGTTTCTATGAAGAAATTTTAAAAATAGGCTTTCAATTATATAGAAATATATTTTAAATGCCAACTAAACAAAAAATTAAAATATTATAATCAGCAAAGTTATCCCTAGATGACTGTCCCATTTATTCCCCCCCACACACTCTTTTTCCTGTTTTAGAGCCTAGAAAGGAAAAGGAAAATTGGTGTTGATTATTAAACATTGTAAAATTCTCAAACTAGTTTTTCAGAAGCTCTAGAGGCTTGGATGTAGAACTGTGGTAGAGACCAAGCCTAGCGTGTTCAAGGCCCTGCATTGGATCTTCAGCACTGAGAAAAGAAGAAGACGAGGACGACGATGATGACGAAGAAGAAGAAGAGGAAGAAGAGGAATAAGAAGAAGAAGAGGAAGAAGAGGAAGAAGAGGAAGAAGAAGAAGAAGAAGAAGAAGAAGAAGAAGAAGAAGAAGAAGAAGAAGAAGAAGAAGAAGAAGAAGAAGAAGAAGAAGAAGAAGAAGAAGAAGAAGAAGAAAAGAAGAAGAAGAGGAAGAAGGAGGAGGAGGAGGAGGAGGAGGAGGAGGAGGAGGAGGAGGAAGAAAAAAAGCAAAGAGGAGGAGGCCGAGGAGGAGGAGGAGGAGGAAGAAAAAGAGCAAAGAGGAGGAGGCAGAGGAGGAGGAGGAAGAAAAAGAGCAAAGAGGAGGAGGAGGAGGAGGGGGAAGAGGAGGAAGAGGTACAGAATAACATTTATCGACATTTTATTTAGTGAATAATTATGTAAAATAAGAGGTTCAAGTTTCTTTTTGATCTTTATAGTAGTTCCTGCTTAGCCTCCGGATATACATTCCAAGTGGATACCTGAAATCAATGAAGTACCCTCTGTATTCAGAATTTCCACATTAGGTGTTCACCCAACCAGAGACTTAAAATATTCAAGGAAAAAAATTCTTCCCCTCACATTCAATATAACAACTATTTATATACTGTTACATATATGTTGGTAATAGATTTAACCTTGACGTGATGTAAAGTGTAACTTACTTTGTATAACATATTATGCTATTTTCTATATGGGCCTGGAGCCTATGCTGATTTTAGTACACTCAATCAGTTCTGGAAGCCACCCTATAAATACCAAGGTGACCATTTTGTGCTTTTACCCAGACAAATGTAGCTACAATAAAGCTTAAGTTATAAATTAGGTACAGTAAAACAATAATAACAGTAACTAATAAAATAGAAGAATTGTAACAATATACTGTAAAAAAAGTAATGTGAAATAGGTATGGAAGTGCACACCTGTAATCCCAGAATACAAAGTCGAGGCAGGAAAATAATGTGAGAGATTTACAGTGAGACCTTACATCCACAAAAAGCAAAAAAGGTATTATGCGAATGTGAACTCTTTCAAAATGACATTTTTTTTCCTTTTAATCTTTTCAGAGTACAGTTGAGCACAGTTAACTAACTACAGAAGGGGAAATTACCGTGAAGGGGACAACTGTATAATTAAGTGTTTTGTGAAGAGAAAAATGTATCCTATTTAAAAGTTCTCTTCTGAGAAGAAAACCCATGCACCATTCTTTTGCCTTTTTCTGAAACTAAGACATTGCTCCCCTCCCACCTAACCACATTCCCACCTAGGTTGTGGAAAGGACAAGCCCTTTCAAACTAGCTTAGCTGTGCCATCAAGGCTTTCCATGGAATTACAAACATCTTTTATTCTTGAACAATCAATCTTCCTGTAGACTGTTTCACACCTATTTTGCTTCCTGATGCCCAGAAGACACTCCTTTGAACACATATTCGTTATTTTCAGGTGAGTAAGATAAATGACTTCCGAAGAAGAAAATGTGAATTTGAAGATTGAAATTGAGAAGGGAAATCAAACTCTTCCATCTTTTGTTTATTAAGGATCAGAAAAAAATGATATGTGCTTACATGCTGAGAGTAAGCAACATTTTTTTGGGGGGGGTACGGTCGTGGGGCCTGAACACTGGGCCTGGGCACTGTCTCTTAGGTCTTCACCTCAAGGCTAGCGCTCTACCACTTGAGCCACAGTGCCACTTCCGGCTTTTTTTCTTTTTTACTTATGTGGTGCTGAGGAATCTAACCCAGGGCCTCAGGCATGCAAGGCAAGCGCTCTACCACTGAGCCACCTTCCCAGCCCAAGTAAGCAACTTTTGCCGCCTGTGCTAATGAATTTAATCTTGATGCTGAAGTGAAATGTCTGCCATGTGTCCTGAACCCAAATTCCTTATTTTCTGAGAGTACCACTCCTTCAGAAACTCTGATTTGTGCTCTGAATATTTACTTCCTGTTAAATGTAGTTGCTTGGATATTTTGATTTTGTGAAGGCTGGGTGAATTTGATGTTCTTTCAGTTAAATTGTAAGCATGTAAAAATGAATTGAACCTGATTAAATGAAGTCCTTTCTGCGCATTTTCTCTGGTACAGATTTTTCTGATTTAAGAAATCTATATTTTAAGTCATTCTGGATGCCTAATTAGGTCTGTGTATGTGGATGGGTCCATAAGAAACGCAGAATTCACCACATTGATTTTGGAGCAAATACTCACAGCTGGTAACTGGGCAATGATTCAGAAGACAGCTGAGGCTGAAGCCATGAGCGCTCCTGCCTGTGTTCAGCTCCCAATCTCTTCTAAAACGCCCTTCGCTTCCCATGCGTTGCTATCTTTTTCTGTCCAAAAAGTTTCTGGAGCTTCATCTTATTCTGGCCTCTTAGTATTCCAACATGAGGGGAGTGAAATCAAGCAAGGGAGATGTGTCAAAGGGATTTTTTTCGGGTTCGGTTGTGGGGCCTGCACTCTGGGCCTGTCGACTGTCCCTCAGCTCTTCAACTCAAGGCTAACACGTTACCACTTGAGCTGCAGCGCCACTTCTGTCTTTTTCTGCTTATATGGTGCTGAGGAATTGAATCTAGGGCCTCTTGCGTGCAAAAAAATCACTTCACCACTGAGCCACCTTCTCAACCCCAGCAGAATGATTTTATCTCAGGATCCATCACATTTGGGAGCTTCTGGTTGAAAACCCCAGAAAGACAAAAGTGAGGTAACAGTTTCTTGGATAAGGAGACTCAGGAACTGGTGTCACCTGAGGAGAAGCTGGTAGAAGAGAAAATAGTCAGAAGAATGAGAAGGGGTGTGAGGAAGTGGAGAAAAAGAGGCCTAAATTACCTAGAACTGGGACCTGAGTGTGAGCTTAATTTTACTGTGGGAAACCAAACACAATGACACAAGAGTTTACAACTTTGATTACCCTCTCTCATGCTACCAAGCCTTTCCCAGGTCCACTTCCATTCAGCATGGTGTCCATTCTGGGATTCATTGACTGCTGGAGGTTCCCGGGGAAAGAAAAGAGTGGAAACCACAGGACTAAAGCTCAGAAAAGACAAATGTCATCATTTCTCACATGTCATTTGTCAAAGTAAGCTATGCAACCAAAGCCTGGTATCAATCGGGATGGGAATACATATTGTCAGCATTATAGTAATATCTATTATTATTGTCATAATAATCTAACATCTCTTGTTTTCACCAAAGGGAAAGGGATGGCATTTCTCCTTTTTCAGGAGTATGGGACAGGACATTCTGTAGAATGTTCTTCAATTGGGGGCTCTCTGAATCTTTTCTCCTAAGATTGTGGCTATGAGGTTTCAGGGAGGAGTATTACAGTGCAAAAGTATGTTGTCAAACTGGGAACTGGTGGCTCATACCTATATTCTGAGCCTGAGATCTGAGGATTATGATTCGAAGTCAGCCTGGGCAGGAAAATCAATGAGACTCATCTCCAATTAACTAAATAGAGCCAGAATTGGAGCTGTGGCTCAAATGTTAGAGCACTAGCTTTGAAAGAATGTGGGTGAGGGGAAGCTCTGGGACAGAATCTTGGCCCTGAGTACAAACCCAGGATTGAGGGATGGAGGGGAAATATGCTCTCAGTGCATGAAATCAAGGGTGTATGTCAACATAAATATTGATGATAACTTTGGGGTAGAGTTGATCAGTTTTATTCAGGAAATGATTTGTTCCACTCTTCTCTGTTCTGTATGCTTTAAAAAAAAACAGCTATGTGCAATATGTACCTAAGAGGTGTGGATTGCACTGATGTATTGGTTACACTTTTTTCTAATTAAGAAATTATACATAAGTAGTGTAAAAAGGTGTTTTAATTTTTAATTTTGAGGAGTTTTAATTTAATGTCATTTTGTGAGTACATCTTGATTGATGTCACCAATTTTATCATTCTTCTCTGTCTCTCCCAACCCACCCCTCAATTTACCTGATTACACTTTCACACATTTACATTATGACTGTATTAGCCTACTGCACCAGTTTTGTAAAGAATTTTCTTCATTGTACAGGCAAGGAAGATGAAGATGAGGACTACAAGCCCAAGACAGCATAGCTATTAATTGGCATCAAGATTATTTGACTTACAAAATCTTCACCAAAAGAAGCATTATAAAAATGAACATGGCCAGGAAAACTAAAAGCATCTGTATTTGTGTGTGTGCTAGTTCTGGGGCCTGTGTGCTGTCCCTGAGCTGCTTCGCTACCACTTGAGCCACAGTAACACTTCCAGCTTTTTGGTAGGTAATTGGAGGTAAGAATCTCATGGACTTTCTATCCTGGGCTCGCTTTGAAACACAAACTTCAGATCTCAGTCTCCTGAGTAGCTAGGATTGCTGGTGTGAGCCACTGGCAGCTAGCAAAATATCTATTAGTTGTCCCACTTAAACATATGGAGCAGTAGTAGGTCGTTTGACACTGGTGAAATGCAGATAATGATTCCTCTACTTATTTTTCTCTGGTGTTTTGACTAGTGTGATACTGCTCACTCTGGTTTATATGACTGTACAATCATTGTTCCATTTTGTTCAGTAAATAGTTTTTCAGGACAGGAGAACTGTAAGGGATTGAAGTCAGCCTAGATATTATAGAGAAAGAACACACAACCATCCAAGACAAGTCCAAGAAATATGATAGATCTATCCAACACTTGGAAGACACCACCAGAAGACCTAATCTAAGGATAATGGAAGTAGAGGAGCACCTAGAAACCGAAGTTAATGGTCTAGGAAATTTGTTTAACAGGGTCCTTGCAGAGAACTTTCCAAACATGCAAAAAGATAGGCCTATTCGGATACAAGAAGCTTTTAGAACTCCAAATAGAACAGATCAGAATAGGACATCCCACCATCACATTATAATCCACACAGGGTCAACTCAGACCAAGGAAAAGATCATTAAAGCTGTGAAGAAGAAAGATTAATCATCTATAAAGGGAAACCAATTAGAATCACCTCAGATTTCTCAGCAGAGACAATCAAAGCAAGAAGAGCCTGGAATGATGTATGCAAAGCCCTAAAAAGAAACAACTATCAACCAAGAAAACTGTACCCAGCTAAACTCTGCTTCATAACTGAAGGCCAAATAAAAACCTTCCATAACAAAGAAAAATTGAAACAATACATCTCCACCAAACCAGCCCTACAAATGATTCTTAAAGATGTCCTACACATAGAAAACCAACAAGACCAGAATAAAGGCCAAGAAACTGCACCCAAACGGACAATCCAAGAACTATAGGAAGAACCCAATTTTTGCAACCTCAAAGAAGGTGGATAACATGGAAGGAACTCCCAAATACCTCTCAGTCCTATCTCTTAACATTAACAGACTTCACTCTCCAATTAAGCGACATAGACTGTCTAGTTGGATTAAAAACAAGATCCTTCTATCTGCTACCTTCAGGAGTCACATCTTGCCCGTAAAAACAAACACATTTTCAATGTTAAAGGCTGGAGCAAAATCTACCAAGCAAACGGCCCCCATAAACAGGCGGGAGTTGCAATCCTAATATCAGATAAAATAGACTTCAAATTAAAATTCATGAGAAGAGATTAAAGAAGATTGCAACATACTAATTAAGGGATCTCTCCTTCAGGAGGATATTACAATTCTAAATATCTATCCGCAAAACACCGGAGCACCCAAATTTATCCAAGAAACACTACTTTCACTCAAATCCCACATAGATCCAAACACATTAATTGTTGGGTATTTTAACACACCACTCTCCCCACTAGATAGAACAACTCGGCAAAAACTCAACAGAGAAACTGCAGATCTAAACAGCTGCATAGATCAACTAGATTTAACAGACATCTACTAAATATTTCACCCAACAGCATCAGAATACACGTTTTTCTCAGCAGAACATGGAACATTTTCTAAAATAGACCACATTTTAGGCCACAAAGCAAACTTGTCCAAATTCAGAAACATTGAATTTATACCTTGCATTCTCTCTGACCACAAGGGAATAAAATTAGAATTCAAAACCAAAAGCCACCAAAGAAAGTCCAGCAACACATGGAGGCTGAACAACACACTGCTGAATCTCGAGTGGGTCATGGAAGAGATTAGAAAGGAAATTCAAATGTTCATACTATTCAACAAAAATGAGCACACAAATTACCAGCTCCTCTGGGAGACAGCAAAGGCAGTATTCAGAGGCAAGTTTATAGCTCTGAGCTCCTACATCAACAAATTGGAGAGATCTGAAACCAACAATTTAATGACACATCTGAACCTCCTTGAAAAAGAGCAACAAGATAAACCATAATCCAGTAGACGGAAAGAAATAATTAAAATTAAATCAGAAATAAATGAATTAGAATCCAAAAAAACTATAGAAAGAATCAACAAATCAAAGAGTTGGTTCTTTGATAAAATTAACAAAATTGACAGACCCTTAGCAAATCTTATCAGAAAAAGAAGAGAAGACATCCAAATAAATACACTCAGAGATGAGAATGGAAACATCATCATGGAAAAAACCAAGGGGTGGGAGGCCTGCCATTCTCCACCAGAAACCCCACCCCTTACTAGCCCAAGTCTTCCTAGTGTTACCCTGCCCTCTCACAGCCAGACCCTGAAAAGCCTCAACCTCATATCTCCGCATTCCTGCACCAGAATCCCCACCTTCTGTCAGCCTCTTGCCTCCATTTCCTGCCCTGCCTTATGGGAAACCTCACCCTACATATCCCACAAGGGCTCACAGTGCTCTACCCCTTCTCTAGCTAACCTCCTCCATTGTAGCCTTGTTCTTTCTTCTCAAAGCTCTGCCGCAAACAGCCTCCTCCACAGCGACCAGTCCTTCCTTCACTGAAAACCAGTTCACCTGCCAGGCCTCCACCAGAAACCCCACACCACCTTCATTCATGAAGGTCCCATCTAGTAACTTTTCTTACAAATGTGATTTTATACTGGCCATAGAATTCATACTAATCAATATGATAGGAAAGCAGTATTGCAAAAAGGCAACAATAATTAGATAGCTCTTAGATGCCTTAGTCTAGTTTGGGGTTCTGTTGCCCGGCAGATACATATTGTGTGAAAATATGTGAATAATTTCAGTTGCGGTGTCTTGTTCTTCTATATATTAATTGTAAATATTGCTCTTTGTTAAGCTGTGACTTAAAATAGGTCTCAGCAGGTATTGGCCCAGTTAATTCTGTAGTTAGTCTATTTCATCATTTCAAGATTATCAAGATGAAAACTCCACACACCTTAAGACACACCTGCAACAGTACTAGACATACCCTCCTATTGGTCCAAAAGTGTAAACTAGACCTGTGTTTTACAGAGCTTTGTATGTGGTATAGTATTGTTTATTCAGGCTGAAGAGCTAAAATAACTCCAATTTGAGATTAACCCCACTATCTTTTGCTAGACTGCCCTCAGAATAACGCCAAGAGACAATAAAAAAACACAGGCTGCCACCAGCCCTGCCCACCCTTAAGAAAGCAGAGCAGTTGCCCAAGTGTTCCAGGAACAGAACATAGTAGTAGTTCAGAAAAAGGACAGAGCGGTTATTGTGGACTCAAAATAATCATGTAACTATTTGTGCGAAAATTCCCTAAACTTGTTTGTTTAAAGCTGTGCAGATTTTGTGCTCGGGGACTCTTAGAATCACTGGTTGCCCGGTGTGTAGGGGACCAAGCTTAAGCTTGCAAATATACGACTCTTTGGCTATTCGCATTGGTCATGGTCTCCGGTGATCTTTGGGGGTCCCAAGTTCAAACAACATTTCTGGGGGCTCATCTGGTACCTGCCTCATAGGACCCTCTAGACGCTCCTCCACAGAATCCCAAAAAACCCAGCTCTTGAGTCAAGTCATTGCCTTTCTGTATATTTGGTTGCCAGCAGGTTCTGTACCTGTAATTCTGGATTCCCAAGGGGTCTATTCTCTGGTTGGCAAGGTGTCTTGGTAGACATGCTATAAGACTGCCAATAGGGTCTGTGAGTAAGACGTCCTCAGACTCCTCTGGGTAGATTGCTGTTTAGGACGGACATTTTTGGGAAACTCTAAGTCTGTAGACTGGCACTTTTTGGTTGGCAATTTACAAAGCTGCAGTGTGCCTTTGTAAGTTGTGTCTTTGTGTTGACTGTTCTGTTTGTCATTTGGGGTTTATTTTAGCCTTAGGCCATGGCCCAGGGAGGTCGGAGTATGGGGGAGATTCTGCCAGTCTGAGGGGATAGCCTCTACGGACTGATTTCCCTAGCCCCAAAATGACTTGGACTTCTCTTCCCCCTTGGAAGGCCCTTGGGTCTACAAATATTGATGAGATGTTAGCCCATTCACTGAGACCTGATTGTCCTATGTTGTATGTTTCCAGAGATAGGGAAGTTCTGGTTGAGTGTGGTAGGCTCACTCAGCAGACTCTGGATTCAGCTTGCTGAGTGAGAACGGCACAGAGTTCTGGTAGGGATAAACTCAGCCTTTGGTTATTGTCTTCTCTAGTTCTGTTTTAGAATTTGTACTAGTTTTAAATGTGGGTTTTTGGTTTTAGTGTTTTTGTTATTTATTTGAAAATCTCTGGTGAAATAAAAGTTCCAGGCTCCAGCTGAGTTCAGTCATATAGAAGGATATGTGCCAGTTTTGACTTTTCAGCTAGTCCAAACAATGGAAATTGCTCTTGTCTAAAATTGGATAAAAGTGGATGAATAAGTTTACACACCAACCAACAATGCAGTAAGGTTCCCTTCTGTCCTTATCCCCTCCAGCATCTGTTGTTATTAGAGTTCTTGATTATACTCATTCTTACTGGGGTGAGGCGGTATCTCAATGTTGTTTTGATTTGCATTTCTTTTATGGCTAGGGAGGTTGAGCATTTCTTCATGTGTCTTTTGGCAATCCTTCTTTCCTCTTCAGAGAAGTTCTTTTTAAGTCTTTAGCACAATTGTTTATTGGGCAGTTGTTTCTTTGAAGATTTGTTGTTGAGGAATTTAATTTTTTGAGTTTGAGGTATATTTTAGATATGAGACCCTTGTCTGTTGTAAGGCTAGTGAAGATCTTCTCCCAATCCATGGGCTTTCTATTGATCTTGCTAGCTATGTCCTTTGCCATACAGAAGCTCTGCAATTTCATGCAATCCTATTTGTCCAACCTTTCTTTGACTTGTTGTGTTTCTGGGTCTCTATTAAGAAAATTCCGGCCTGTGCCAAGGAGACCTAGGGTTTATCCTATTCCATTCTGTAATGTTTTAAGAGTGTCTGCTTTGACTCCGAGGTCTTTGATCCATTTGGAGTTGATTCTGGTGCAGAGTGATATATAAGGATCTAGCTTTAGTTTTCTACAAGTAGTTAACCAATTTTGGCATCACCATTTACTGAAGAGGATGTCTTTTTTCCATTTTATTTTTTTAGCTTCCTTATAGTAAATTAGATGGCTATAGGTCTGTGGGTTCATTTCTGGGTTTTTGGTTCAATTCCATTGATCCTGAGGTCTATTCTTGTGTCAGTACCAATCTGTTTTGATTACTATGGCTTTGTAGTAGAGTTAGGAACTTGGTATTGATATTCCTCCAGCACTGTTCTTTCTGTTGAGAATTATTTTAGATATTCGGGGTCCTTTATTGTTCCCTATGAATTTTTTGATTGCCTCTTCTATTTCCTTGAAGACTGAAGTTGGAATTTTGATAGGTATCGCATTGAATTTGTAGATATCCTTGGGAAGTATTGCCATTTTCACTATGTTGATCTGTCCAATCCAGGAACGTGGGAGGTTTTTTTTTTTTTTTTTTTTTTTTTTACCACATTCTTAGTTCTGTTTTGAATTCCTTTTTCAGGTTTTTAAAGTTTTCATCATAGAGGTCATTCACTTCTTTGGTTTAGTTAATTCCGAGGTATTTTATTTTTTTGTGGAGGTATTCCAAACGGAGTTGGTTTCCTAATTTCAGCCACACTTTTCTCATTGTTGGAATACAGAAAAGCCATTGATTTTTCGGGATTAATTTTATACCCTGCTACTTGCCAAAGTTTTGAATCAACTTGAGTTCCCCTATGGCCCAGCAATCCCACTTTTGGGCATTTACTCAAATGTTCACAAACAAGATCACACTAAAGCTACCAGCATAACTATGTTTACTACAGGTTTATTTACCACAGCTAAGATATGGAACCAACCCAGATGCCCCTCAGTAGATGAATGGATCAAGAAAATGTGGTATATACACACAATGGATTTCTAAGCCTCCATCAGAAAGAATTACATTGCCCCATTTGTTAGGAAAAGGAGAGACTTGGAAAAAATTTTGTTAAGTGAAGTAAGCCAGGCCCAAAGGAACATAGGTCCCATGGTTTCCCTTATTTGCACTAACTAATATTTGTCTGTGTCAAGCAGAAACGTCAGATAATTTGAATACATATTCAAATGTATTTTTCTTTCATGTGATTCTTTCTAATACATATAAGATTATTTCTTTGGTGCTTTGTATGTCCCTCCCCCATAGTATAACCCCTGCTTTCACTGTATTCGATGTCGGTATAATTTGTGGAGAGGAAGGGAAAAAACAAATCGTTTAAATAAGGATACAGGCGGACCTATTTCAACAATGAGATATACAATTCGTTATGTCAAAAACGACCTTTAGAAGGGGAGTTAGAAGGGGAGGAGGATTAGGTGGGGGGCGGGGAGAGGATGGGAAGGGATGGGAACTGGAATCAAAGGAGGAGGCTACAATTCTTCATAAGTAATGTACTCATTATCTTGCCCATGTAATTTTAACCCCTCTGTAGAGTACTTTCACAATTTAAAAAAACATTAAGAAGAAAAAAATAAAAATAAAAATTGGATAAAATTCAGGACAGTTTATTTTCAGGTGACCACCTCCCCCCCTGAGCCTTACTCCAACAGAAGTGAGTGAAAAGATCAATTGGTGAAATGACTTGCTAAAAAATCAATCCCTGAGAAAATGAAGCTGTAGAAAATTACCTAGTTTAAAAGAAATATTGTCTTAACGTTTTGTTTGAAGACTTTAGAAAATGTATGTACAACTGATTTGATTTTTGGGTGCTTAAAGATGTGAGTGTGTTTTGTATGTGTTTGTGATCATATTCATGATAGAAATTTCCAGGGTGATGTAACAATTGGGTGAAATTGAGTTTAAAATTCAAAAGGTTATGAGGTTTGGACATTACCAAAACATTTTAAGGCATTTTCAAATGGTTTTAAATAGCTTTTTAAGGATACTTTAACTTGAAGATTAGAAAATCTGGTATTTTAGAATGCATAAGGCTGTTTATACTGTAATCAAGATATCGGGCTTAACAAAAAGGAGAAACTTAGAAGCTAACAAAAAACCTATTTTAGGAGTGAACAGTGAACAGGCAGAAGTGCAGTTCAGCTCGTCATGCATGGTGGAACAGGCCATGGGAGGAGTCCTCCCATGGTGAAAGTGGGCAAACTGGCTCAATAGCAGTTCATCTAACCCTAAAGTGTCGGATTGTGTGCGTACCTATTCCACAGGAAGGGCCAAGTGGCCCATCTTTATTCTGTCACTTTTCCCTTCACATAGACACTGGAAACATGATGGTAAAAATGAGTGATATAAAGATCTGATTAGCATTGCTAAAACTGCCCCTTGGATGTGTTAAAATTAAAATTAAGAAGGCCTTAAAAAGAGGGTTAAAATTTTATTTGTATAATGTTATTTGCTCTCAAAGATATTCTGCCATTGTGTATGTTTTTTTTTTAAGGCATAAAGGTGTTAAGTCTAGTTTCTTGGTACAGTGATGGTAATTGTAATTTTTGCATTAAGAAAAAATGTTATTTGAGTTTAAAAGTTTTCATGTGTATCTGTTTTAAAACAAGCAACCAAGAGGAAATTGGTGACACACTTAGCCTTGAAAGTTCAAGGGATTTTTCAAAATGCAACTAAAAACTAAAGTATAGAATATTACAACAGAGATTAATAGGAGGCTTAAAATTAGAATGGGTTTCTGTATATAAAGTTTAAAAGTATAATTGTTCTAAACATTTGCCTCAAAATACAAAAAGGAAAAATTAGGATTACCAAAATAATTGATTAATTCCTATTTCAGTTTGTTGTCATGTTTTTTTTGTAACAGTTCTCATCAGGCCCACAAAAAGGAGTGAGGATTCTTGTCAGATGTAACTTTTGCTCTTAATATGTTTCATGTAAGAATATGCTTAAAACTACTTCTATGTTGACCACCTTGTTGCTTTTAATTGGAGTAAAGTGGCCTTTTATGAGATTCATTGATCTGTAACTGGTTTGAATCCAGCCCGGGCAGAAAAAGTCCGTGTGAGACTGTCACCTCTACTCAGTCACCAGAAGGCTGAAAAAGCAAGCAGACCTGCTTTAGGATTCAATGTGACAGAGTGCTAGCCTTGAGCTGTAGAGTTAAGGGACAGCAGTCAGGCCCTGAGTTCAAGTCCAGCAACCAACTAAGGGAAATATCAATAAGGCATTTTTCCCCATGTGGAGAGAACATTCCTTGTATGAAAGCAATGTAGGAGCATCCAGATACCGTAAGCCAATGCTTGGATGGCAGAAATAATGTAAGATCCTAGAGTCATTTGTGTGTGGCCCTTCAAATATTGGTCAGAGCCAGGAGGTCATGGCAAAATAGTTTGTAAGCATGTCTAATGTCTATGACTGTCTACCTTGTAAGGGACAGGAACTTGTCAGTCATCTGTGATAGTACTAAAAGTCTAAGGTTGTAAAATGTGGAGGATAGTTTAGATCCCAACGCCTGTATGTGCCAAAAGCTCTTATTGGCATTAACTTTTGAGCTGACACCAGCTACAAGAAATTCATCTGCTCAGGAAAGTTTTATAACTTGAGTTTTTTTTTTCTATTAATATCTGTCTGAAGGCCTGCAGAGAAAACTCAGACATTGTTAGGATTACAAGAGATCACATTCGTAAGCCATCCTGGAAGATCTTTTTGCAAAGCAGATGGCTAAATAAGCACCACTGCTGTAGCCAGAAAAAATGTCTGTGCATTTTTCAAAAGTTAAAATGTTGTTCTTAATGACATCTAACCTTGGAAACCTCTTTGTAAAATAGGCTAAGATTATATATTCCTGGTTAGGTAGGATCAACACCCCTGAGTCAGTTTGAAGAAGTGACAGAAGATGAATCTTCGCCCATTATCTCCATTTAAGAACAAGGGACCAGATTATCTTTTTTAAAATATGACAAAATAGAATAGATAGAAGGAAAAGGCATGGGAAATAATAGTACAGGCCTGAGCCCTCTATATCTGCTTAGAAAATCCTAATCTTATTAAAAGTACAATCTAGTTTAAAAAATTGTCATTTTGGTTAATTGTCCTGGGCTACTATTTAAATAGTCTAAAAAACTAGGTGAGTCATAGCCTGCCAAGCCTATGCAATGAATCCCTAACCAGTCTTTGTAGGAATTTGCAGCCCAGAACGAGGTGTGACAGTCCCTTGAATCCACAGAGAGTCCCTGCTGCTGCTGCTGCTGCTGCACACCCTAATGAGTAAAGTTCAACGACAACTTGACAGTCACCTGGAGGAAATCTATATCATCACCCAGACCATCTCCACCCTGGTAAAAGTAGACTGAACTCCTGCCTGATTCCATTACCTGAGAATGCTTCCTGGTTGAAAGCTGCTAAAACTAAGATCTTGTGGGACATTCTTTTGGTGATATCAAGTAACCTCTCTACTCCCACAGTGGATATTTGGGGCAAGGATATTACTGCCTTGCCTTAGGCACTTCAGGGTCACAACCTAGTTTGGCTCTGGTATGGTAATTATCTGCTTCCTCCTGGGTGTATTTTAAAGATAAAGGAGAGAATTATTTTAATTAATGGAGGTAAGAGGAGGAATGACACCCAGCCCTAATCTTAGCCTTAAAATCTTGCAAGTTTTTCATCCCACGGGTGCCTTGAGGCTTTCTGAGATAACTTGGTTCCACAAATCAAAAGAAAAATGTGCAGTTTTAAACTCTAGCCACAAAGGAGCGCAAGAAATTGTAAAGAATAGGAATGTAGTAAAGAAAGCCTTAGGAAGGAATTGGGGGAAAATTGGTATCCACTAGATAAGAAAGGATTTAAAAAGTAAGGATTGTCTTAAAATGTTTGTAAAGAAGAAAAACCTCAGAAAGTTTAAGTATGTAGTAAATGGTATTAGTATGTCTTAAAATTGGAGCTTACGAGTACAGCTGGTATAATGGTAAGTTAGCTGTGGTATATGGAGTCAGGATTGCTGGAAGAAAATATAAGGACCTTTGGTACTGTTAATTTTTGTTACTCACAATTGGACCTTGTAGACCTTGTAGATCAGCACAGTCCATCTATTAGTTCTGAGATCCCAATACCAAACTGTAAATATAGAAGACTGTACCAATTAGGGGACCATGATTGGTCCCTGATGCTCTAGAAGAGGAGAGAATGAAGAGCCACAGTAACTCCAATTTGAGATTACCCCCACCATCTTGTGCTAGGCTGCCCTCAGAGTAACTCAAAGAGAGAGAAAAAAAACGCAGTTTGCTAACAACCCTGCCCAACCTTAAGAAAGCAGAACAGTTGCCCAAGTGTTCCAGGAACAGAACATACCAATAGTTCAGAAAAAGGGCAATGTGGTTAGGGTGGACTCAAACCAATCATGTAAGTGCTTGTGTGGAAGTTCCCTAAACTTGTTTGTTCAATACTATTAAAGCTGTGCTGATTTTGTGCTTAGGGACTCTTAGCCTCACCGGTTACCCGATGTGCAAAGGACCAAGCTTGAGCTTGCAAGTATACGACTCTTTTGCTGTTTGCATTGGTCATGGTCTCTGGTGGACTTTCGGGAATTCCAAGTCCACACAATAGGGCTTGATTCAAAATGTCTCTTCCCAGGGAATTAAATGATGGCAATAATAGCTAAAATGACTTAGGGTCATTATTAACATCGAACACATGCTGATGTTTTTATTTATATCTCTCTTTCTCCCTCCCATTCTTTCTTCCACCATTTCTTTCTTTTCTTTTTTTTTCCTTCTTCCTTCCTCCCTCCCTCCCTCCCTTCCTCTCTCCCTCCCTTCCTTTCTTCCTTCTTTCCTTCCTTCCTTCCTTCCTTCCTTCCTTCCTTCCTTCCTTCCTTCCTTCCTTCCTTCCTTCCTTCCTTCCTTCCTTCCTTCCTTCCTTCTTTCCTTCTTTCTTTCCTTCCTACCTTCCTTGCTTGCTTGCTTCCTTCCTTCCCTTCTCTCCTCCTCCTTCTCTACTCTCTTTTCTTTCCTCTTTTTTCTTCCTTTTTTTCTCTTTTAGGAAGTGAATATGAATTTAGATACTTTGTTGTTTGAACAAGTATTCTACCATTAGAACAATCTTTTTTCAATTTAGTTATTTGCTCATAGGTTATCAATTGTGCTGAGGGCTGAACAGAGGCTAAGTTCCTCACCTCTGTCTGCCAAGTACCTCGATCACAAATGCATTGCAGCATGCCAGGCTTAGGATGATATGAGAATCTTACTACGTTCCTTGCACACTGGTTCTGAACTGTGATTTTCTCAAATTCTAGTTAGTGATATGATCTCCAATAGCCTGCCCTCAGTATAGATTGTCTAAATGAATGATTGAAGGCAATTTCATTTTAATCTTTTTTTTGCCAGTCCAGGGGCTGTTATAATTTTATTTCTAGACCATTTTTGTGCACATTAGCTTTAAAATATTGCTTTACTGCCTTTTTTTCCCTTTTTACTTTTCTTGGTCATTAGGCTTGAACCCCAGAGTCCTTACATTTTCCACCTTATCTTATAAAGTATATGGTATAAAGCCACTAATTGTTTCCTGCAGAGAGAAAAATAAATTTCACCTCCTGGCTCTAAGGTCTATGTCTTTTTAAGGTAACTACAGATAAGTAAGTGGTATTATGTAAATTGTGTCATGTGTTTACAGCTGTATTGAAGAACATATTCTTAATATATCATTGGAAAACAGAGTTATTGAATAGTATCTATATGAGAATGTTATTTGAACTAATCACACTAAGTTGAAAACTACATCTTAATCCATCAAAATGTGGAAATTAACGATTTTAATTATAAGAAAAAAAACCACCAAGAAAAGTGAGTATACATTAGAGAGTCTGTAGGAATAACTTTAGGGTTTTTACTGTTTCTACCTGTTTAATGTGGTTCTATTTCTTGATATTGAAACTCTCCTCTTGTTATTCTTACTGTACGTAATCCAATGCTGTTAATTACCATGTATTCAATGTGGGAAATCTAGCTTCAAAAAAGTTTTTTTTTCCTTTTCAATCACAACATTGTAATTATTAGGGTACACTGTGGTCACTATCATTTCCACCAAAATTATTACTAACATCATAAATGCTAAATATTGAAAGTCTGATATGTATCTATGATTTTGCAATCATTTGTCTGTCGATTAATAGTTTTAATGTTACCATCGTGCATGCATCCAATTTAAAATTTAAAACAAATAAAGAAATAAAAAAACTTAACCATAACAGGTAGCTTGACTATATGCTTATAACAAATTGTAGAATAGATTTTTGAAGTATTGCAAATTCCTCACCAGTATGGATTAACTTCCGCTCTCCCCACCACTACACACAAATATTTAAGAGTTTGAACAAAATTATTTCAAGTAATATACTGTAAATGTTACTACAATATCATGAGTATTTCGAAAATTCCCTTGAAAATAATAAACTCTACATTCTATTTAAATATTAGTTATTTTATTCTAGGAAACATTAGGGAAAATAGACTGCATATCTTTGAAATTAAAAAAGGTCAAAAATAGTAGCATAAAGTTTTATAGGGAGTTTGTCTTCAGAAATATATATATATATATATATATATTTATATATATATTTATATATATAAATATATATATACATATAATATGTAGAAAGACATACATTTTTGGAGATTGTCATCAGAAATATATACATATATCTAAATATTTGTGTAGAACGATGTTCATTATAGTGAAACAAAAATCTTAAGACATAATTAAAATTAAATAAATACATCAAACCAAGTGCCAGTGACTCAAGCCTATAATTCGAGCTATTCTGTGTAATTAGATCTTAGAATTGTGTTTGAAACTAGCCCAGACAGAAAAGTATTTGTTAGATTCGTATCTCCAATTAACCACTAAAAACATTAATTAGCTCTGTGCCTCAAGTTGTATAGTGCTGGCTTTGTGCATAAAAAGGTTTAGAGACAATGCTCATGCCTTGCAAACAACCACAACAAAATATGTCAAATTAATTTCACATTAATTTCACAAAAGCATTTTTTAACTGCTGTGAACATTTCTTAGAAACATTAATACATGCCTCTGAAAAATGTTAAGTAAAAATTATAGAATAATTACGTCTATGTTAAAGACATGACTATTTTGATTGAGTTATCTAGGTAATGATTAGAAATTAAGAATATGATAATATATTTGGATTGGTCTTTTATTCTACTTTATGATAGTAATAAAATGATACTTGTAATGATTATATAAAATTACTCTTGTTTTGTATTTGAATTATAATAAGTGATAAACATTTTTAAATGATTTCCATAGGAAAGGATCATTTCCTCAATGGTATCAATTCTTTTGTAATTTCAAAACAATTAAGAAAATTATTTCAAGGCTGGTTTGCTCTAAGATTATATTTGTTTTCGTATTCTACTTTTCATATATTCGTAGAAATTAAAACTAAAAAAAAATCAATGCATGTTGGCATTCAGGAGCATCTTCATAGATACTAACATTGGAGTTTCTTAAGTACAATTATTTTATTTCATTTGTTATTTTCACAAATAAATCAACATGAATGTGTATTTTGTTTCTTTTCACTGCTGTTGGCTCTCATCTTGAGAAAACTTTTTCCTAGCAAAGGAGAGAAAAGCATTTGGATTGAGCAAATACCATATAGGTTTCATAAAATGCAGATGCATAGATTTGGGTCTTTTGTCATTTGCTAAAAGTTTCTTCCAGAAAAGGTTATCAATTACTTATAAGTGATGCGTAATTCCTAGATATTCTAATTATCACATACACTTTTTGATTCGGTTATCTCTGCATAAACTCAAAAAAACGGATCAAAAAACTGAAAATAAACAGAAATCACATCTTCATTTTAAAAGGTGTAGTTTACAAAGAATTTTTAGCCAACACCGAAAACATATTTTCAGGTATTCTGCAATTTGTGTGAAGTATTTTAAGCAATTTTTTTGCTGACATGAAATTCACATGCAATATACTACCTCCTTTTATTGTAGACATTTTAGTGATTTGGAAGTGAATTTTACACTCATAGGTTTTCCAAACCTAAGTTTCACGAACTTGCATTTCTTCAAATAGAAATGCTGTAAATTTTAGAACAGATATTAAAATAGATATAAAATTCAGTTACAGGAATTTGTCCAGCATATATCCTCTATAGTGTCTCTTTTCAAATTTGATTTGGGGGATTATTTCCAGGGTCTCACACACAATATACAAGTGCACTGTCAATGAACTACATTCCCTGTCCAAACATTTTTTTTTACTTCTCTTTAATATATACATAGAAGTGTGATGTCTGAATAATATACAATTCTCTTTAACCTTATTAAGACTTGAAAACATGCTTGCTAAAATGATTGCAGTATTATACAAATCATTGTGCTATGTAGAGTATATGAATTTCTCCACAAATGCATTACTGTATTTTGTGTCATCTTTTTATATTTATGGTCATACTAGTGAGTTTTCTTTTTCTTTTTTCTTAGATAATAAAGAGGAGCTTATTTCATATGCTCCTCCTATTAACTACTAATTTACATACGTTCTTTAAGAAATATCCTGTTCGGGAAAATTTTTATATAGAATTAGAAGATTTGAATGTACTTAAGACTCAGGATCGTTGTAGCATTAACATTGTAGCATTAACAAATATCTATCTGTTGGATATGTTTTCATTACTTTCATAGAATTATGAAAGGTTATCAGTTGATATTAACCAGTTAATTATTGATTATCTTTAGTCTCTATTGCTTTATATGTCAAATTTTTAGAAACCATTACTGATCCAATGTCATGAATCTGTACATTTAGGTTATATAGGATTTTATATCTCACATTTAGTTTGATAATCATTTTTATTTTAAATTTTTGCATAACGTTTGAGGTACTAGCCTACGATCATTTTAAATCTAGAGAGGCAATAGTGCCAATACATCCATTTAAGATTCTATTTTTATTTCATTAAGTCATGGCATCCTGGTCAATATCTATTGACAATAGAACTAAGAATTTATTTTTGATAAATCTGTTACATTCTTCTATGTGTCTGTTCTTTCACTACTAAACATGGTAATAAGGTTCAAATCTAATATGAGGGCTCAAGCTACACCATTTTACACATTTGTTCTGACTGACCTGTATTCCTTAAATTTACATACGAGTTTATTGAACAAGTGGACCAATATTCTACAGAGATATCTAGATGTTTGATAGTCACTCATATTTTGCACCTTGTGAAAACACAAGACCCCAGATATTATATATAGAAAAATGTCTTTAGAGAATGCTTGAAGCATCTAAAATTAATTTAGGAATGAGTTAAGATTTAGTTAACACAATAGCATAATAAATTTGAATAATGACGACTTGAGCTGTACTACAGAGGAGAGTGAGAGGGGATAGAATAAAATGATGGACCACATAGGAGATATATGTAATTGCTATTGTGTTTCAAAGAACAGAAAGACTTCAGAGAAGAGGAGGAAAATAATCAAAGTATTCTGAATCAAGTTTCTTTTTATTCTACCTAATAGTGTGGACTAAGAGTCAGAGAAGATGGGAAAAAATAAAATAGAAAATAAAGCATTGTATAGACCTGTTACAATGTAAAGAAATTGTAATAGGAATATGATGACTAATTTCCGAAGAAAAAAAAGAAAGAATAGATAAACTCTAAAGGCAAAAAGAATGAAGAGAGAAAAGAGGCAAAATAAAACCTTTATCAATCACAAACACAAGAGTTTAGAAGTAGAAAAACAGTGGAAATATTCTAAAAAACAATAAAATAATAATAAAAATTGCTATCATGGATAGAATATGGATCACATTTTATCATATATAATTTTGAAAAAAACATATTAGGAATGAAAATTTAAAAGTCATAATTTAAAACAATATTTACATTATAACTAGACAGTATAGTTCAGTGGTAAAAACTTGGCCCAGCATATGTGAAACAGTAGAGTGATCACCCAAGCATTACAAAGTACACACAAAGCACACACACACACACAAAAACGACATAAACACAGACACACAACACATACATACATTTGGAATATTGATATTATCATATTAACAGAGTAAATTATCACAAATAGTAAAACTAGTTTAATATGTTGAATCATAATATTGCTTGTACTATTTAAAATTAAGTAGAAATAAAATAGTCACGATATGCTTGGATTCTTATAGATTAAGTATATTGAAAATTAAGAAATAGAAGACATGAGAACCTTTGCAAAGAGTTTTATACAATAAACATTTTGAAACATGTATCCTTTTATTTTTACCAAAGATTGATGTTATTGGAGTTTTAACTCAAGATTTAGAATATGATAACCAGGTGCTCTATATCGCGCTAGGGATGGCTATATCTCTATTTATTTCACTCTGAATATTGTTTTTTGGGTTCCTGTCCTGGGGCCTGAACTTACGGCTTTTGCGCTGTTCCTCAGCTCTTCAGTTCAAGGCTAGTGTTCTACCACTAGAGCCACAGCGCCATTTCCAGCTTCTTTCTTTTTGCTTATGTGGTGCTGAGGAATCGATCCCAGGGTTTCATGCATGCAAGGCAAGCACTCTACCACTGAGCCACCTTCCCAGCCCCACTCTGGATATTTTTGTACTAAGGTCTCATAGTTTCTCAGGCTCTCCCTATTTACAAACCCTACTTGCAGTTCCTACCATAGCTAGAAAATGGAAGCCACAAATCACCATGCCCAGATTAAACTTTTTTTTTTAAAATTCAAGTACAAATATTTACAAAAAAAGTGAACAGGTAATGAAGCCTTTCTTAATGAAGTTTGTGCTTCTTGAAAATACAGTAAGTATTTGTTAACTGGAAAAATGTTTAGAACTTTAAGAAAATAAATTTATTTAAATTCACCAACCATGTAAAAATTAAAATAATCTTAAAAATTCACATGTTAAATATTTTTAAAGCAAAATATATGTATATGAATAATTTAAATGTGTAAAAATTATGAAAAATTAAATTAACTAATTCTACAACTCTGAAAAAAGAATTACCCCCCACAAAAAAGAAAATGATTAAGTTCAAAATTTGAAATTTAGAAAATAAAATGAAATGTACTCTTTAGTTGACTTAAGTAATTGTAAACCCACCGTATACCAATTTTATAATAAAAAATGCATGAACAACGAAAGCAAAAGTACCCATTGATCAATAGCAACAGCAAACGCATCAGTAGTTTTTTGAGTGTACAAAAAAAATCGATAGAGTGAATAACAATGTTCTTTCCATAAAAAATGTACTCATTACCTTACTTATGTAACTGTAACCCCTCTGTACATTACCTTTACAATGAAATTAAATTGAAATTAAAAATAAACCAAATAATATACCAATTAAGAATTCTTAGAAGCCATCTGTTAAAAACCTTGTACAAAACTGCCCCAAGTACCCGAGGAATATACTTTGATGATACTATTCGAATACTTAAACTTCAGCAGAGAAGCCAAAAGTTTAAAAACTGTTACAAAGTAAAGTAATAAATCAGAATCTATTACTATAATAATCATTAGATGAATTTTTAGTGGTAGTCAAATATGTAAGGAATGTGGAAATTTGCCATTTGTTTTCACTTAATACGTGAGAAAGAATTTTCTAGGTATTTTAAAATATATCATAAGTTAATGAAGAAACTATTGCTTCACATCATATGATAATCAGATAAAGATTATATTAGAGCAAAGAACAGACAATAATACGTTGATGGATGTTAATGTATATACCTATTTTGGTTGTGGGCAATTATGGGGATTTCAAATTGAGTTATTGTTCTTGCTAGGCTGGCGTCCTATCAGTGGTTAATTTTAGGATAGGGGTTCCCTTTCCACAAGAATATGCACCTGATCTGTCCTTTTAGCCTTCCCATCATCAATGGCATCAGAGTTGCCACACCAACTTTCTAGATTCCTACCTTGGCTGGCCTTGATCCTGCAATCCTTCCAATCTTAGTCTCTAGATAGTGCAGGATGGTGGAAAAGATCCAATGCACCCAGCTATATATTGAGAAGGAAATCCACTAAAATTTGGCCTGTTTTCTATTCTCAAGCTTCCTAAGTAGTTAAGAGTACAGATTGGAGCCCCTGCTGCCAAGCAGTAATAGTAGTTTTAAAGCAATTAGACATATTATGACTTAGGCTTGTGATTACCTCAGGAACGAATAAAAGACCAATGAACCATAGAGGGGTCAGTTCATCTCCCTCAACTCTATAGTGTTAGGAGATTGTTTTGGCTCTTCCTAGCAATATGATTTTGTGAAATCCTGCAGCAAGCAGCATATTTCTTTCACGAGAAGAGAAGCCTCTATCAAACAATTAGCAATAGGTTTTTCTCCTCCTGGCAAGCATCTGTAGTTTTATTATCTTCATATAATTCATGATCTGTCTGTGTATGCCAAAGACGGCTGTGAAAATAAAAAGACCCTTCTCAGTGCTTAGCATGCATATACCATTCATAGATATGAAGGTGTTTAAATATTACTTAAATTGCTTTGGACTAAATAATGTTCACCTTGACAATCTTGAGAATGAAGAATTGGTTTCTCAGCACTTTAGGTAAGAACGTGAAAGAAAAGGAAAAGTGAGGAATAAGTCCACACATACAATCAAATGAAACAAAACAACCCAAGAAAACACAAATTAATTCAGTATTCAAGAACCTGCAGGAAATGCAACGATTTTTAAAAAATCAGGTATGATAAGTTTATGAAAATCCTGACTATTGGAGGCTACTGTTGTGAGGCTAGTGGATGAAGCCCAGATTGAACAGAAAGATCTATACACTATGCCAGGCACCTGTTATTCTAATTTCCAGGAAGAATAACATCAAATGGACATCGCCCATTATCATACACATGTAGGAAGCCAGATTCTATCTGAAAATTAATCAGGATAATTTAGGGCTGGGGGCATGTGGCACTGTGGCTCAAGTGGTAGAGTGCTAGCCTTGAGCTGAAGAGCTGAGGGACAGAGCCCAGACGCAGAGTTCAAGCCCCACGACCGGACCACCCTCCCCCCAAAAAAGGTGATGACTTTTCAAGTACTTATATATCAACTGAGTTACCTTTGTGGAGCTAATGGATTCAATATAAGCCTCGCTTAAGAGCTACTTCTAAATTTCTACAGCTTAAAATTTCCCAAATGAGGTCTTACTGGCACAAATGTCTACCTGACCCTTGACCCTTCTTCCATGTAGGAACACACCAACCAGAATATTTTACCTTGACAGCATAGATTGTCTTAATGGGACAAAACTAAAATGTTACAAGGGATCATAGAGAGATGAACAGTTCAGACAGAACTGTTCAGACTAGAAGGTATTTTATCAAAATGTAATTATTTATTATACCTACCATTTCAAAAGTAGCTAAAGTCAAGAAGATGAAATAATTGTTCAAATGCATAATTACCTAGTGTCCTGGCCTGTCTACCATCCAACCAGGCAGGAACTCACACTACTGACTTTCTATCACCAAATATTTCCATAGTTCCAGGAGAAGTCCATATGTTTCTCCTTGATATTAGGCCTTAAATTGGTAATGTTTAATCACAGTATTTCCTCTTGCCTCTAGGTTGTACATCAACAAATGGTAAAGCATTAGGTCTAACTCTACCAAACACTGAGGTAGAGATAATGAAAAATACTTTAAAACAGAGTTGCTTTTGATACCCTAACTATAACAGAACAATGCAAAACATTTTCTTATATTATATATAATTATATATTTTATATTTATACGAGCTGATTTTATATTTCACACAGTGAATATTACTAAAATTAATTGATAATTTGACAAATAAATTGGTATTTAAGCCAATAAATGCCCCGGCCTGCGGGGTTGATCAACAAGGGCTCGAAGAGGAACTGACCTGAATGAGAGACAAACCAGACATGAGGAAGGAGACCAAGACAGGGTTCTGATCAAGGTCTCAAACTTTATTTTTTACACAGCAGTATATATAGCACGCTGAGCAGGGTAATTAGCATCAGCAGGTCAATAGGGTTTCTAAGCACCAAAACTGCAAATTATATCTTGCAAAAGGTCATAGGTGAGGAATCTTCAGAAGGTGCCAAGCAATGTTGTCAAAGAGGACATCAGTAAATTGTAAGGCTTAATGGTTCTTATGGAAAGTAGTGGCGCCAAGCAATGTTGTCAAACAGGGTATCAATAGGCTCCAAGGCTTAACAGCCCTTATCGAAGGTAGTAGCTGTGTTTTCTTAGCAAACAGCACTTAGTTGAAGATAGTAGCTGTATTTTCTAGCAAACAGCACTCGGTTCCCGGCAAATAAATAGATTGGAATATAAATAAATAGGTTTAGAATATATATTAGGATATAAAAAGTATGAATGCAGTGTCTTTGGTATAAACGTGTGGTATATTCTAAGTGTTCTTGGTCTTTAGAATTCACATGGTAAAAATTTGTTGTTTTCCTCTAAGCTATAAGGGATTTTACTCTGCAGCTCTCTTTATTGTTGTAACTCGCTGGTCCCAAACTGTTTTTCTCCATATTTCTGAAGCATTCCTACTGATTATACCCAAATTTTGCTGATATGATGTCTAAAAGGTATTGTTCTTCTGCAGGACCCACAGGTCCTAGGATCCCAGGTCCCAGTTATCTGCATCATCAGATAA
This sequence comes from Dipodomys spectabilis, assembly GCF_019054845.1. Lineage (NCBI taxonomy): Eukaryota > Metazoa > Chordata > Mammalia > Rodentia > Heteromyidae > Dipodomys > Dipodomys spectabilis. The sequence continues at coordinate 2,954,056 of NW_024870951.1, forward strand.
CAAGGGCAAGACTTCTCACCTAAGCCCATGCAACATGCCAACAAAAAGTATTTGAAAACCCATCTCAATTTCTCCTTTCCTATAATATTTCAGGGCCCCAATTCCTTAAGACACAGAAAGTAGCGGTAAGCAATTGTGAAGTGCAAGACAACTTAAAATGAAAGATATCACAAAATCTGAGAAAAAGTACAGTAATTCAAAATTTCATTTTACAAATGATCAGCCCATATGAGTGAACAAGATCACAAATATCACAAGATTATTTTTAATACCCCTCCCCTAATGATTACTGGAAAATTTCAGTCCAGAATAAGTAGGCCAAAAAATATTTTCTGGAACGATAGATCCATAATTGGTCTGCCAAGGCTAGGTAAACGACTTAGAAGTCAAATATAATTCAGTAAAACAATAATTGAGAAGATCATTAGTGCTTCAAAACATTGGTACAGTAAAACTTGGTTCTGTAGTATAAAAATGTTGTCATTCTCAAACCAATGATAACCTACATTTAATCTCCTGAAAGTATATTACTTTTCAAATAAAATTTTTAAACTCATTCACCAAAATAACATTTGACAAGTAGATGATACTTAGTGACATTACAAGTTTTTCATGTGTAGGAGCAAATTACAATAGAGTGGATTTATTTACCCAGCACTAATGCCAAACAGGCTCAACCATTCATTAAAGTGTAGAAATAATACCCCTCACCATATGTCTTGTTCAGTAGGTGCCTTCCAGAAATGTGTTAAATACATCAGCCACCCATATTTCAAACCCAAACAGTAGTTAATAAAGTAAATTTCATCACATAAGGTACATTTTAAAAAGTCATGAATAGTTGTCTTATCATATGTTGTTTTATGTTTTTCCCTATCTGTCTAACATAGTAAGAAAAATGATTTTGTCTTGAATATGGGTACTCATCAGAGATGTGACGAACATAAAATCTGTCTTCTATTTCCATCATATTCCTCTATAGTAGTAAATTCTAGTTTTCTTCTTTTTGAAAATCTTGTAGGTAGTAGAAAATATTATCCCACGTAAAATAAAATAATCGAACACCATTGAACAAAGCCATTTATAAAAACTGGTAGGAATACATTCTAAGCCATTTTTAAATTTTCTTGTTAATTCCATTGTGTATATATACCACATTTTCTTGATCCATTCATCTACTGAGGAGCATCTGGGTTGGTTCCATATCTTAGCTATGGTAAATAATGCTGCAATAAACATAGTTGTGCTGGTAGCTTTAGTGTGGTCTTTTTTGTAAACATTAGGGTAAATGCCCAAAAGTGGGATTGCTGGGTCATAGGGGAGTTCTATGTGAAGTCTTTTGAGGAACCTCCATACTGCTTTCCAAAGTGGTTGAACAAGTTTACATTCCCACCAACAATGAAGTAAGGTTACTTTCTGTCCACATCCCCTCCAGCATCTGTTGTTGTTAGAGTTCTTGATTTTTGCTGTTCTAACTGGAGTGAGGTGATATCTCAATGTTGTTTTGATTTGCATTTCTTTTATGGCTAGGGATGTTGAACATTTCTTCATGTGTCTATTGGCCATCCTTCTTTCTTCTTCAGAGAAGCTTCTCTTTAAGTCTTTCGCCCACTTACTTATTGGGCAGTTGTTTCTTTGAGGATTTGTTGTTGGGTGGTTTAATTTTTTGAGTTCCAAGTATATTTTAGATATGAGACCCTTGTCCGTTGTATGGCTAGTAAAGATCTTCTCCCAGTCCGTGGGCTTTCTATTGATCTTGCTAGCTATGTCATTTGCCCTGCAGAAGCTCTGCAACCTTATACAATCCCATTTGTCCAGCCTTGGTATATATACACAATGGAATTCTATGCCTCCATCAGAAAGAATGACATTTCCCCATTTGTTAGGAAATGGAAAGGCTTGGAAAAAATTATATTAAGTGAAGTAAGCCAGGCCCAAAGAAACATAGGTCCCATGGTTTCCCTTATTTGCAATATCTAATATAGGTATGAGTCAAGTGGAAAAAGTCAGATAATGTGATGTTAGGAAATCGAAACCTCAAATATGTATTTTAATGTTTTTGTTTCTTTCATGCATGTGTTTCTAACGCATTTATAAGATTATTTCTTTGTTGCTTTGTATGTCCCTCCCCCACAGTGTAACCCCCGCTTTCACTATATTTGATGTCAGTATAACATGTGGAGGAGATGGGGACAAACAAGTCGTTTAAGGATTCAGGTGGACCTGTTGCAACAATGAGAAGTACAAAATGTCATGTCAAAACCAGCTTTACAATGTCGGTGGGCGGGGGGAGGTATGATTGTGTGGGAGGGAGGGGGGAGGCTGGGAAGGGAGGTGAAGGGTAAACAAAGGAGGAGGCTGCAATGCTTGGTAAGAAATGTATGCATTATCCTGCCCATGTAATTGTAACCCCTCTGTACAGTATGTTCTCAAATAAAATAAAATAAAACAAAAATTTTCTTGTTAACTAAAGATTAATCTTCCAAATGGATGAGAATAAAATCATGTCTAGGTGCTTCACGTCTCCAGTCTTGCAAATTGTTATTGCAGATGAATGAATTATGGCAATATAAGCTGACATCAGTTCAATTATATGCAGGATTGAAACTCCATGGAACGTATATAAACCTTTCAAAGTATTAACAGACAGTTTAACAGAATGACTACCAGGAAGTTGAAACCAGAGAGGAATAATTGTAAAGACATAGAATGAATGAAAAATGGAACAAGGGGCAAGTCAAGCTAGAATATTCAATGTACACATGTGATAAAGGAAGTAGTAAATCTGAAATAAATCTTGGAGAAGGAGTTTGTTGAGAATGATAGAAGGAGTGATTCTGATCCAGGAGCATTGGACAATTAGATGGACATATTTAATTGTAACACACTTGCACAAACTTCTGAAATTCAGTTAAAAAACACAACAACAAACAAAAACACACAAAAATCACAACCAAACAGCAATCCCTAGAGAGTATGAATATGACCTCTCAAAATTTTAAATAGTTAATGAAGGGCAGTCTTGGGAAAAGCAAACAAAGCTGTTCAAAAGGGCACTTTGGGGTATGGGAGTATTTTGAACAGATTAAAATAGATTTTCTAAGGTTATAAACCACCTATATTTGCTGCAAATATTTTCTTCTGTGAGTTTTCTTTGTCTGAAATGGGTACTCCAGTCCTGAGACACACATGATAGCTTGTGAAGATAGAATGGACTAAACAAGATCAAGAACCCATTACTCCACTGGAGACAAAACAGTCCTCTATGTTGTCTCTCATCTCTCTTCACTACTCTTTTTTCATATTTTTAAGTCAAGTCATTTTGAATTATATCTTTCCTTCTTTGCTCTGGCAAGTAATTGGTCAAAATAATTAACTAAATATTATTTGCCATTTTTTTCTATCATGCTGTTTACTTGTCCAAGCAAGTCCATTAAACTTCACCCTTGTATTTGGTTGCCACGGAAACCCAACATCTATGTTAATGAGGACAAACTTTAATGTAAAACTTTGTCTCCAAAAAACCAGTCCAAGAAGCTGACATCACAAATATTTACCTATTCATTTTTATTTTTTCTTTTACCTTTAAAGTCTTCCTGTGTCTAAAGTGCCCACAAAAATGTACTCCACCAATTTTTGGTTCAAACACTTCTAAACTGAAAGATATATTTTGCTAGCAAGATGCTTAAAGGAAACCGAAGTATACTCCACTTTTATCTTCTCTCTTAATACTCTCCTTAGATAACATATCAGAAACAGTGAAGTTATTCTTTGTAAAATTATTTCAATAGATTATTTTTCTCTTGGTCTTGCATTTGCTCAACAAGTTGCATGAAGAAGACCAGACTTAAATCACCCATACCTTGTATGACAGTGTCTCTTACAATGGACAATACTTTTGTCCTACTTCGATGTCCTCCTCTTAGCTCTTGCCTGATTTGCAATTAATCACAGCTTGTTGACTTCAAGTCTAGTGAAGCTGAAGAACTATAATGCCGACCCCACTACTACATCTTCATGGTTTCTGTTTTTAAACTCTTTTATTTGGATGTGGAATTTATTTTCATGTCTTCATTCAGTCTGTTCTGAATTATAGTGAGCCAAATAGGCTCTATAAAATCACTTTAGGTACCAAAAATATTAACACAATCTATATAAAAAAATTTGGCCTCCCTCCACTGCTGAAGCCAATATGCTTAGCTAGGCCTTCTAAGAACACCTTTTCTTACCTTTTCAATTTGCTCAATTCTTTTCTTTTTTTTGTGGGGGGGTGTTCTGTTCATGGGGCTTGTACTCTGGGCCTGGGCACTGTCCCTCAGCTCTTCAGCTCAAAGTTAGCATTCTAGCCACAGCACCACTTATGGTTTTTTTTTTTTCTTTTACTTATGTGGTGCTGAGGAATCGAACCCAGGGCCTCATGCATGCAAGGCAAGCACTCTTCCATTGAGCCATCTTCCCAGCCTTGCTCAATTCTTTTCTGATCCCAAAACTTTTTGCTTATGTAATAAGGGAAGTCTTCACTATCTCATGTTAATAAGGATATTATATTTTGTGAGCTACTTAGAAATCTGAAATCATTGGTTTGAAGTGTCCAATGTGATGTTTTTCTGTGTTTCACTGCTTCACGTGCAAAGACATTGTGGAAAGTATTGCAAACAGAAAAGTGTAAAGCCAATACATTCTTTCATTGTGAAGGGCACTTTCTCCCTAAATATTTTGACCCAAATTATCTTTTTCAGAGAATTACTGTTTGGTAATCAAAGGTTAATTCACAAATTTTGAGGTCTTACTTTTTTTAAGAACTTTGAATTTAAATTCCATTAGAACCTTGTTTCACACAGTGAGAGTATATTTCCTGGATAAGGACAATTCTCAAGAGAACCTATACTATTTATAGAAAGGTTTTTGAGATTTGTTTGTTTAGAGTGAAAAGGAGCCAACTTCACCCACATTGCTCCCTCTCAGCTAATTCTCCATGGATTTCTTTGCATGAAAGTCTATTTTCCCAGGCAATTTTAAATTTTATTAATAGGCTAAGTTGTTAAAAGTTTTGAACAATTAAACTTTACCTGTCATTTTCTTTTCTTTTGAAAATACTGTACAAAGGGGTTACAATTACATGGGCAAGATAATGAGTACATTTCTTATCAAGCATTGTAGCCTCCTCCTCTGTTTCCCCTTCCCATCCCTTCCCATCCTCCCCTTGCCCCCCCACAAAATCCTCCCCGCTCCCCCTCCCTCCCCCCCGCACCAAAGTTGTAAAGTTCGTTTTGGACATAACGACTTGTACATCTCATTGTTGCAATGGGTCCACCTGTATCCCTATTTAAATGATTTGTTTTTCCCCTTCCCCTCCACAAATTATACTGACATCAATACAGTGAAAGCAGGGGTTATACTGTGGGGGAGGGACATACAAAGCAATGAAGAAATAATCTTATAAATGTGGCAGAAACCATCACATGAAAAAAAAAAAAAACACTTGAATATATATCTTAGGGTTCATTTCCTTAACATTTCCTTATTTGACATTTATGCTTGACTCAGACATATACTAGATATTGCAAATAAGGGAAACATAGAACCTATGTTTCTTTGGGCCTGGCTTACTTCACTTAATATAATTTTTCAAGTCTTTCCATTTCCTAACAAATGGGGCAATGTCATTCTTTCTGATGGAGGCATAGAATTCCATTGTGTATATATACCACATTTTCTTGATCCATTCATCTACTGAGGAGCATCTGGGTTGGTTCCATATCTTAGCTATAGTAAATAGTGCTGCAATAAACATAGTCGTGCTGGTAGCTTTAGTGTGGTCTTGTTTGTAAACATTTGGGTAAATGCCCAAAAGTGGGATTGCTGGGTCATAAGGGAGCTCTATGTGGAGTCTTTTGAGAAAATTCCATACTACTTTCCAAAGTGGTTGAACAAGTTTACAACCTGTCGTAATTTTTAAACTCTTTTGAAATTCCTTTATCAGAATCTCGAATTCACCAATCCTAATTCCACCTTTACCATCAAAAACAGTTAACATGTTTTTTTGATGATATTGTGTCCATGAAACTATTATTTTCCAGTGACTTTGTTATGCGTATATATGACCATATAAGCTGATGCTGAACAAAATGAACTCCAAGATATGGAAACAGATTTTTATTTGTGATTGTTGTTTTTTAATGTACTATGTGATTTCTATTTTCTTTGGGCTTTTCCCCTATGGTTCATTCCCTGCTGTATTTGATTTTGGTACCATGTTTATTGTGTATACATTTACCTAAATTAGGGAAGGGAAGGGGAACAACAAAATGGCGAGACAAAAGACAAAGAGCAAACCAATGCAACAGCAATTCTCACAAGACAATATGTTGGAAATGTACATTACAACTTGTGAGGTTATTAGAGTGAAGAAAAACTGAGAAAAACGAGGGAGGGGTAACAAGTTTGAATAGCTATTTATTCACTAAATTACAATTACTGTGAGCCCACTGTACATTACTTTGACAATAAAATTAAATTAAAAAAATAAGTTGCATAAAATATAGCTTATCTCTATTCTGAAAAAAATACTAAGCTTCTGCTAATGTGATGCCCTCCTTGTTCTGGAACGAACCCCACAATAAACTGGATTGCATGAATTGTTCCCCCACTGGTATTCTTGAAATCAGAACACTTGTAAATATTATTTATATTTATACTTTTTTAACTATCGTAGATATGCAGGATGCTAAGATTGAAAGATTACAGTTCAAAACCCACCCAGGCAGGAAGGTTCCTTAGAGTCTTATCTCGAATAAATTTCTCAGAAAAAGCCAGACAGACACAAGTGGCACTGAGGTTGAGGTGGTAGGGCATGATCCTTGAGCAAAAACAGGCTCAGAGACAGTTTCCAGGCTCAGAGTTCAAGCCCTAAGACAAACCAATAAAACAAAACAAAAATAAAAACAAACCCCAAACCTAGCATTTTTCTCATTGCGTACAGAGGCATGTAATTAAGGAAATTGCTTCCTGTGTTACATATAGGTAGAAGAAAGACGATCTCACAGAATCATTCTCTTCATTCCATGCTATACCAAAGCCTCAAAAAATTGCTCTTTTTCTAAATTTTTAAATTAATACCATCCATTTGTTGGTAACTCTGTCTACATTATTCACATTATCATTTTATACACAAACTATTGGAATTATCTATTAACTAATTTTTAATTATAACTCTCTTGAAAGAATATTCTTGGCAAATAGAATGCCAGAAACATTTGTGAATTTATCAATTAAACCATCTACATAAAAAGAATTTTGTACTATCCTATAGAATATGCAATTACAAACAAAACCAAAATATTTATTTTAAATCTAAATTCTAATTTAGCAATATCTTCAAAGTCTTACAGATGAAATTTGCTATTTCTCCAGGCTTAACATTTTGTATTACTTCATCATTTCTTTGGAATCCAACAGAATGATGATTACTTACTTTTTCAAATTTTTGATGGGAATCATGAGGATTTTGCATCTAGGAATGTTCGGTAATGAAGAGAGCATTTAAAACTCAACTGGGGATTATACGTGAGTTGCATTGCAATAGGAAACTTGACTTTTCAAAACATAATAATAAAATTAGCCCAATCTTCCAACTGTGTATTCCTTTCTTGAATGGTTTGTTTTATTAATACAAAATTATACTACCTGATCTAGGGAAGCTATCTCTATGTAATTGCACTCTTTAATCTCCTGTCTTAGTCTGAGTGCTAGAATTCTAGCCTTGTATCACATTGCCCTGTCATAGTTTCTTGGTTTATTTAATCTAGATACAGACTTGCAATTCTGAACTACTCCAGTGATATTATCCACTAGAATGACTGTTCAGACTGTTTATCTACTATTTTCAAAGATATTTTAACATTTCACACATGATATGAAAATTTTCAGATGCACCTGCAGGGGTCTCTGATTCATTTCTCCATGGATCCGATCCCTTTAATAATGATTACTTGATTTTCTTATTATCTCTGGTACCTACCTATGTAATAGTCTCAAACTTTTTTGAAGGTAATTCACTTGAGTACTTTCTAATTTTAAAAATTATTACTTGATTCTAGTGTTACTCAGGACATATTTTCTATTGTTTTCTAATTTTTCTATATATTCTGAGAGTTGTTTCATTTGTGTATTCGTGTGTGCATATGTAAGTGCCTCTGTGTGTGTGTACCTTTGTATGTATGTATGCAAAAGCCCCAAGCTCTTATCCATCAGTCTTGCTCATGACTGGTATTCCATCACCTGAGCCATTCTTCCAATCCAGCTTTTGGCTGGTTAATTATAGGTAGTGTCACAAAGAGTGTTCTGCCCAAACTGGATACAAACTGAACTTCCCAGACTTCTTTACATTCTAAGGTTTTATTTCTCCAGGAGTATCAACTTTTAAACTACAAACATTTTTGTGAGTGTAAAGTCTAAGCTGTGTACCAGATTTTTCACACAGGAATTCATATAAAGATAGATGAACATACACATTGCGTGGACTGAGTGTACACTGTTAGAAATGTGATCTTAAACCAGGAGGCAGTGGGATCTGAGGATTGGGTTTCAAAGCCAGCCCAGGTAGGAAAGTCCCGGAGACTCTTTTCTCCAGTTAACTACAAGAAAAAGGGAAGTGGCACTGTGGCTCAAGTGGTAGAGTGTTAGCCTTGAGCTGAATAGCAGAGGAAAAGTGCCCAGGCCCAGAGTTCAAGACCACAACCACCAACAAAAAAATATATATAAGTAAAAAAAAGGAATGTAATCTTAGCCAACCATTCATTGCTAGTATAATCCTTGTTCTCTCAAGATGCATTTTTCCCCAGTTAAGTCCATGCTCTTATATCTGACTTGCATTGGAAAAAGAATTATTCTTCCATTCTACTTTTAACAAATTTGCATGATTAGCACGTGTGATTTAGAAAGGGAGTGGCCTCATACTTCGTGTTCCACTTAGGAATAATGCTTTCTGTATATCACTCCCATAAATCTACATACTGGAAATGGCTTTATTGTTTCATTGTTGTCTTATTTGTAGAGTCTTCTATAGTATATTGAACCCTTAGACTTAAAAACAGAACTTCACTTTCTCCTATTATTGCTATTGTTCTCTTACTGTTAACTCACGTACACTTGGGAAATAATGCGCAGCACATATACTCACAAAAAGAAGGACCTGAGAACCTTCTTCCCATTAAAAATTCGCCTTAATTTACAGAGAACTTACAAAGTTTGAACTCAAGGTACTCATTGATAATATATTTATAAGCAACATAAATTTCATATTTTCTCTTTACTAAGTTGTCTCTGAAACACGTGTTACCTCAGGCCCAAAGATGTCCTTGTGTTATTTCAGTGAACCCAGAAAACTTTCATCATACCTCAGGCAGCACCATAGATTGTTACTGGAAATAACTGCTGCTGAATGTGGAAACTCCCAGGAGAGGAAATGAACATAGAGGAATGACAAAGTTCATGTTAACTTCTGCTTTCCTTTTTACTGTACAAAAAAGAATCCCAAGGCTTGAAGGAAACTCTGTCCCTGACATTTTCGAGTGTGTTCTATACTCATATAAAACTTTTCTGTAAACTTCTAGTTGAGAGTATTACAAAAAGAAATAATGTGCTATTTGAAGGCCAGCATAGAACAAAAGGAAATAACGTTGTTTGAAAAGTGTTCTACAGCAAAGAAACAAAGACATGAAAGTTTTAAAGTGTCTTATGGATGGATATTTCACTCCTGAGATGATTCTCTTGTTGCAGGAGGCAGTTATCAATTCCTTTAGTCTGGCTCTGAGTTCTCCAGAACAATAAGGATTCCAAAAAAGCAGGATCCAGTGAGTATGATCAGCAAAAGGAGCCTCTTCTCAGACCAGTACTCCTTTAAGGATGGTCCCAAATAAATATGTGGGGTTATTTTTGTTTCCTTGTTTGTTTGTTTAGTTTGTGTTGGTTCTAGGGCTTGAATCCAGAGGCTATACCCTGTCTCTGAACAGTTGTCTTTCCTGCCCACCTGCCTACAAAGCTAGTACTCTACTGCTTGAGCCAAACTGCACCTACTGCATTTTTTTATTTTTTTTTAATTACAGATAAGAGTTGGACAGACTCCCCTGTCTGGGCGGGCGCTGAACTAAGATAGTAAGAAAGCTAAGTGACATCAACTGTATGGACTTATCTTTTGAAACAAGAAATATTAGTTGAGGGCTGGGAAAGTGGCTCAGTGTCAGAGTGCTTGCCTTGCATGCATGAAGCACTGGGTTTGATTCCTCAGCACCACATAATCAAAAAGAAAAAAAAGTAGGAAGTGGCGCTGTGGCTTAAGTGGTAGAGTGCTAGCCTTGAGCTGAAGAGCTGAGGGACAGCGCCCAAGCCCAGAGTACAGGCCCCACATCCAGATCCCCCCCCAAAAAAAAGAAAAGAAAGAATTATTATTTGTAAATGATTGTCAAACTAATATTTGGCAATTTTTAAAAGAAGAGAATATGTCCAGCAAAGAAGCCATAACTTAAATTTTAACTCAGCAAAAGTAGGTGCACTGAATCATTTTAGAATTATTTCTTCTGCTTGGGAAGATTATTGACCTTGCCCTTCTTTTGGGGAAAACTAAAAGTCATATTTCACTTTTTTATTGGTCTTGGGGCTTAAACTCTGATTCTAGGCACTGTCCCTAAGAAGTTCAGTTCAAGTTGAACGCTCTAGCACTTCAGCTACAGCACCACTTACGGGTTTTTGGTGGTTAATTGAATATAAGAGTCTCATAGATTTTCCTGATCTGCCTTTGAACCACAATCCTCTGGTCTCAACCTCCTGAATAGCTAGGATTACAGGTGTGAGCAACCAGCACTCATCTCACATTTGCATTTATGTGCAAATATGCAGACAAAGTATGGAAACTTGAACCAAATGATGACATTGAAGCTTTTCAGAAAATTTGAGTTAGCAATAATTATGTCCTCCTTTTCCAAGTTGTTACATTAAGGACTAATGAGCTATGGGACCCTTACATTAGTATCTCATGCCATCTGTAATGTGTAGTATCAGGAAATGTTCATAGAGAAATACAGAAAGACAGATTTTTAGAAAGCAAAGGAGATCTGGTATGAAAGAACAGCATAGGAGATACATTTTTTTTTAATCACACAGAGCTTAAAAACTATCCTAAGAGATTTAGAATGGCATAGGCAATGAGGAACAATCCTAGTTGATAACTAGTGCTTCAATAATCAGAAATGGTTCCCTAGAACAGCTTCTGATATACCTTACCTACCATTTTATTCTTTCCATCTGGAGTTTTTCCTTCTCTTCTGTCACAACTGTTAATTACCCACTGCCTTTTTGGTGCCATGACTGACCAAAAAGATTTCCAAATCACACTTTGACTACCCTTCTCTTTGTGATTATCAATGACCACACAAAAGCCTGGAATCATTTAATTTCCAGAATTAATCTTCACCTGACATCTAAGCACATTCCTGGCATTAATTCCTGTGACCTAATAAACAAAACTTTTTATTTCAACACAGTATCCTAATATGATTAAAGTACATGAATTAGAGACTATTTTCAGGTGTCAGTATGGAAGGAGCAATTATATATATTCCAAGTATGGGTTCTTTATTTTGCATTAACTAACTAAATGTTTTTTGTTTTGTTTTGTTTTGTTTTTGCCAGTCCAGGGGATTAAACTCGGGGATAGGGAATTATTCCCCAGCTTCTTTTTTTACTCAAGGTAAGTACTCTACCACTTGAGGCATAGCACCACTTCCAGTGTTTTTCTGTTTATGCGGTACTGAGAAATTGAACCCAGGGTTTGATGAATGCTAGGCAATCACCGTACCATGAAACCACATTCCTAGTGCCCTAAATAACTTTTTTTTAATATGGCATTATATTTTCATTCCATAACTATGTATCATAATTTTGGCCAGGTGCTACAAAATGATGTTGAAAACAATACTAATCCAGTAAGGGTGGATAGACAATGAATAACCATCATGGTCTAGCCAGGGCACAGAGAGGCTTACCTCATGGAACTGTTTCAACAGGCTGAGCTAGACAGCTCCTGACCCAAAGCCCACCCCCGGAATGAGAGGGCCACCTTGGGTTCCAGCCACATGGGGACGCTGGGCCACCTCCTCCAGCACCCATTCAACCAGTTCCTGTGTGTGAGGGAGAGAAAGAAAGTCAGAATTACACTTAAGTCAGTGCTGATGGCTCAGAACTCTCATCCTAACTAGACAGGAGCCTGAGAGTTGAGAATCATGGTTCATAGCCATCCCGAGCAGGAACGACTGTGAGACTCTTATCTCCAAAGAACCATGAGAAAACCGGAAGTGATGCTGTGGGCTCAAGTGGTAGAGTGCTAGCCTTGAGCTGGGGAGCTTGGGAACAGCTCCTAGGCCTAGAGTTCAAGCGCCACGACTGACAAGAAGTGGACTTTTGACCACAAGAAGTGGACTGAATAGCACACATTGTCCTAGAGAGCATGGCAGAGAAGTCAGGCTGAGCTTCCTCTGAACTTGAGGTCATAAGTAGGTCACCTGGCTTCTCTATGCCTTGATTTTCCCAGCTGCAAATCTTAACACAGTGAAGGATCTCCTTCCTCATGAAGATAGGATAAGGATGAAAGAAAGCCATGTTTTGTTTCATAATCCCAGAGGTGTTGCATGAATAATAACAGGTCCCACCTGTGCCCTTTCCTGGTATCTTCTTGTCATATGCTCCCAGAATTGTCAAGAAGCTTGTATGAAGGCCACTCCCTCTGAGCTTAGCCATATTCGAGATCCCTCTGTATAAATCCCTTGTTTCTTCACAACTGTTCTGTGAGGAGACTAAGGTCCTATGTTTGAAGCCCTACACAGAGATTCACCTGTGGTCAAAAATTGGCTGCTGTGGAGTAAGAGTTTGAGTTAATCCATCTAAACTGATGACTGAGCATGGCGCTACATGCCTACCATCCCAACTATAGAGGACCAAGCCTGGTGGAGCATACCTTTCACAAATAGGAGGACCATAATTCAGCCCAGCCTGAGCATATATTGATTCTCTATCTCAGAAATTCCCAAGACAGAAAGGTGGCTCCTCAGAGCTGGGGAGATGAAACAAGCAGGGGATCATGGTGCCTCTAGATGCATGTCTGTACGAGGGTAGGGATGGTGTTGGAGGGGCCATACACCTGTGCTGCTGGGAGAAGCTGTTGGTGGCTGCTCTGGGTGGGGTGAGCAGCAATGGCAGCAGCATTGTGGGTACATGGGCCCAGAGCAGAGCACCTGGGGCAGAGGACCAGGTGGGGGCCTTAGGCTAGCTGGCAGCAAGCCATTGCCTGAGGTATGGTACCCAGCACTGTGGGGAAGCAGAGGAGGGGGCCAGGGCGCCACCAGGAGTATGAATATCCTACTATACTCAAATTCTCTTGTGCACCACTCAGCCACCTCTGCCTTCCTCAACTGCTGGTAGTGGTGTCAACTAACAGAATGAATCCCTGTGCTACCTGGAAGCATAGAATGTGGGCGTGGCCACCATTCTTGTATCCCATTGTTCAGAAAGAAACATGAAAGAATGGGAGTGTAGACGGAATTCTGAGATGCAAGCAGCATGGCTGGAGTAAAGATGACAGCATCTCCCCTAGCCCTTTTCCCAGAGAACTCTGTCCAATTCAGTTGGGTACAAGAAGGTGACCTGCTTTAGCCAGATAGCTGCACAGATTGTTGTGTATGTCTCTTTGTTTCCAGTCCCAGACTTTAACTCAGGATCTGGGCAGTCTGTGAGCTCCTTTTTCTCAAGGCTGGCCCTGTACACTGGAGCCACAAGGCTTCTGGCTTTGTTGGCAATGAAGTTGGACAGGGGTCTCAAGGACTTTCCTGCCTAGGGTGACCCTGATTCTCCTGTCACAGCCTGGTAAGTATCTAGGAGGACTGCTGAGAACCACTGGTGCCTGCTTCATCATTGGTCTTGCTGATGTTCTTGTACAGACAAGTGAGTTCCCTATCCACGGGTTGAAGTCATGGGAGCTGGAGCCCACAATTCAAATCCTGGCCCTGCCATCTCCAAATGGCAGGAGATACTAAGAAATTTGTTCCTATCCATATGATTACTAATGGAAGGTGATATATGTCTTGATTTCATGAGAAGATCTTGAATGATTCTAGCATAAAATTATTCACAATTATAGGACACTGGTCAATTTTAGTTAATACTTTATTAAGCATTTAAACAATCACATACATATAATGGAGGCATAATGAAATACCTAAGAATTGGGTCGTACATACTATAAAGGTTCCATTTTTCTGCCAGGACTGGGATTTGTACTCATGATCTGGGTAACTCTGTTGCACTGTGTGGGAAAGGGAAGCTGGCTTCCTTGAATTCAAGAAATTCCAGTCTGATCCTTAGGCCTGAAATAGATCCCCACCACTAGAAAACATCCTATCCATGTACAACTTAAATATATGATTTATATTTATATCCATATGTTGACTCCATAGGTGTTAAGTATAGTTATTTTATTTTTTGTTTTATTCATGTATTGACCGTTTATGTCATTGACTATTATGGCACATAGAACATTGATTACATTGATTAAATAGGATATAGGTCTACATATGTATTGTACTTCATACCTGACACCGAGGACATTCACAGAAAAGGAAAACATGTGTCGCCATCAGCTTCTTACTCCACGATTCATTGTTTGGGAGTGATGGCATCTGAACTTATGGCCTACAAGGCCAAATTCATGAATGGGTGAGTGTCATCATGACATCCTGGGGCAAATTGAGCTGACAGGTTGTTTTCAGGATCTGAGATAGAGCCCCAGGTGTTAACAAAATAAGAACAGATTAACATGCAGATGGCATTATGCTAATAAATATATATCTTTATAGAGTGCCAGAGTCGTCTATACATTTCTCAGTTATACAGATTACATTCCTACCAATTCCTAGGTATTTATATGGATCCACATAATTAATGTTGTTGTTTTCATCCTTAAAATATTAATGAAATCAATTACTGTCCTGAAATTATTGCATTCCTGTAAGTAATTATATTCTTTCAATGCTTCATAAATATTAAATAACATTAATCAGCCTCCTGAAATGATGCTGTCTAATTTTATAGGAGCATCATTCACGATCAATTCATTCAACCATGACATTGACACCATTCCATTGTTATTCCTATGGATGAGAACCAGTATCTTAATATCTCCTGCCATTAGTTGGTGTCAGAATGGGGATTCAAAATCAGGGCCTATGTTGCCACGTAGCTCTATGGCTTCCCCGATAGTCTGGCAGCCTTCAGCAATGCAAGGTGAAGTACCCTTTGCAACAGTGTCATTCAGACCCAGGAGGGTCACCATGCAAAGGAAGAAAACATAAAAAGGCCACATTTTTTCTGTGCATTTTTTTCCAGGCAAGGCCTGGAGCAGCTATGGGACCACTGGGTGCACCGCAGCTTATGGTGATCAGAGCTGAGGCAGAGTTACCACGAACTGAGTTCAAGCCCTGTGCTGAGAAAAAAAATAAAAATAAAAACAAAATTAAAAAGTAAAAAAATTAACTACTTGGCTTGCAATTCCCGCAATTCATTCTTCCAGGCTTTGAATTTGAACTCAGGATCTGGGTAAATCTGCAGCAATGTGGATGAAGGGGAAGATTACCATACTTGAAGATAAGAAAGTCAGGCCTGTTCACTAGGCCTGAATTCAAGCCCCAATCCTGGAAAACATACTATTTATAATCATTGTAAAGATAAGATTTATACTTACCTATAGATGTTCAGTACATTCATGTCTGATGTGATTGTTCCTTGTATTTTTTGTTTTATTCATTTATTTAACATCAATTGTACTATGATGAAACCCATTCCCTTTATTACATTGATGACATCTTATCACAGAGCATCTGGATCTGTAGAAATGTTCTCCATCATGCCTGACACCAAGGATTCTCAGAGAAAAGGTAAACCTATTTCACACTCGGGTTCTTATTCCATGATCCACTTGTTGGTAGTGCTGGAATCTGAACTCAGGGGCTAGCAGGACCAATTGGAGAATAAGTCAAGGTGTGAGCAACTATCCCAGGATCTGACAATGACCCCCAGGGTGTTCCACTATAGTCATAAATGCATTACTTAAACCTAGGATCTATATTGACATACATGTGTGGACACGATTTCTGTTCGGTGTACTTCTTCTTATTTTGTCTCAAATTCTAGGAGGTATTGCTTATTTTACTAAGTATGGTGACAGGTATAACTGTTCTAACATGGATGACAACCTGTTCCCATGGTTATAAGGTTGCCTATGCATTCTCCATTCTAGTTAGACACTGGACATTCACGTGAGAGGAAAGCCTGTGCAACAGCTGGCTTCTGACATCAGCATGAATGTTTTGTCAGTTCTGGGACTTGAACTCAGGTCTTGGCAGCTCTGTTGTACTAGGAGAGAAGGGGAAGCTCACCATCCTTGAGGGATAGAATTTCAGGCCTGGTCCAAGGCCTGATTTGAAGCCCCAGCACAACAAGCCCTCCTTTTTTAAACATAATATCTCTTTTTACCTACAGGTGTGGTATGCATCTTGCATTCAGTGTAGTTATTCTTTTTATTTTGTGTCTTATTCAAGGATGTATTTTATATTTTGTTGAGTATGGTGACAGATATAACTGCTGATATGGATGACAACCTATTGTCATGGTTATAGAGTTGCCTATATAGCATTCTCCATCCTCGATGAGACCCAGGACATTCACAGGACAGGAAAACATGGGCAACCACTGGCTTCTCACATTAGAATGAATCTTTTGGCAGTGCTTGAATTTGAACTCAATGCCTAGCAGACTCAATTGATGAATGGGTCATGATGAACACAGAAGCCTATGAGCCACTAAGGAGCTAGGTCATCCCAGGGACCTGAGATCATGCCCTGGTCGGGGGCAATATAGTCATAAATTCATAATTAAACAGAGGATCTATATTTCCAAACATGGCTGGGCATCATCTTGCATTCGGTATAGTCACTCTCTTTATTTTGTGTCTCATTCATTGATGTATTTTGCATTTTCTTGAGTATAGGGAGACAGATATAACTGTGGTGAACTGGATTACAACCTATTCCAATGAGTATAGATTTGCCTATGCATTCTCCATCCTAGCTGAGACCCAGAACTTGCACAACACAGGAAAACAGGTGCAACAACTGGCTTCTCTCATCAAGGTGAATTTTTGGTAAAGCTGGGATTTGAACTCAGGGCCTAGGAGGCCCAACTGCACAATGGGTCCACATGAGCACACCAAACTGTGAGCCACTAAGGAGCTGGGTCATTCCCAGGAACTAAGATTGAGCCCCAAGGAGGCCAAAATAGTCCTCAATGCATCATTGAAACATGAAATATATATTCACATGCGTGTGTGGACTGCATCGTGCATTGAGTGTAGTTATTCTTTCTTTCGTATGTTATTCATGGATGTATGGTGTATTTTCTTGAGTATATGATGAGAGATATAACTGGGTTGACATTGATAACAACCTATTCCCATGGCCACAGGGTGGCCCATGCATTCTCCATCCTAGCTGAGACCCACAACTTGCACTGGAAAGGAAAACAAGTGCAATGATTAGCTTCTGACAGAAAGATGAATCTTTTGGCAGGGCTGGGATCTGAACTCGGGGCCTAGCAGTCCCAATTGGAAATTTGGTCCACATGAGCACACCAGCCTGTGAGCCACGAAGGAGCTAGGCCATTCCCAGGACCTGAGATTGAGCCCCTCACCATGGGGGGAAGAGTGAGAAGCACAATATTCATCCATTCATAAGCTGAAGTAGTATATGTATAGGGTAGGAGAGATGGTGTCCTGTGATGGAATCCAATCTACCATGGGAATACTGATTCTTGGATCTTTCCTGATGCCTCCATTTCATGACTGTGATGATTATTGTCAGCTTCATCAACTCTTCTTTACCCCATTAATCTATACCCCATAAGTCTTGCCTATCATTTCCTACTCTCATCATGCACGAACTACTCATTCAAGGATGAGATCGATAGCATACCATAACTCTTCGTAGGTCCAGAACTGAGTAGCTCATGATCTCCCGCCATTCCCTCCTCATAGCGGGGGCTTAATTCAAGATTCAGGCCTGCAAAAGATAAACTTTATATGCATTTTAAAAGTAGGATTTATACTTCCATACAGATTTTCAGTCCATATTGTGTTTGGTGTGGTTATTCATTTTATTTCTTGTTTTATTCATTTATTTACCATTTATTTTATTGACTCTGATGACACCTATACCATTTATTAAATTGTGTATATCCTATCGTATAGCATCTAGATTTTGGATGTGTTCTCCATCATGCCTGGCAATGCTAGGATCTGAACTCAAGGCCTAGCAGGCCCAATTCATGAATGGGTTAGTTTGAGCATGGCAGCCTCTTGCCAATGAAGCTGTGAGGGGGTTCCCACATGATGAGATTGACCCCCAGGTTTAGACAAAACAGCGATACATGGATAGGCAAACTGTGGTATACAAATAAATACATATTAGTAAAGAGTGCCAGAGCTGTCTATCTATGATTGAATGACACCTACTACGTTCCTACCAACTCTTAGGTATTTATTATACTGCCAGTGAAGGAAAATTATTCGTTTAATGCTTAATAAACTATTAAGATCAATCAGCATTCTAGGATTATTGCATCCAATTTTAGACTAGACCAAGGCACGAAGTACTCTTTCAACCAGTATTCCTATGCATAGGAACGAGTCTCTTGTGATCTTCTGCCATTGGTATCAGGACTGAGATTTGAAGCTAGGGTCTATGTTGACAGGTTGTCCCATGGCTTCCCTGAGAGCCCATCAGCCAATAGCAATGGCAGTTCAGGTCCACTTTACAGCCGTGTCATTCAGACCCAGGATGGTCACTGTGTAAAGAAAAAAAAATCGCAAAAACCGAGCCCTCTGCAGCTCACCAGTTTTTGTGTTTTCCAGCGTTTTCTTTTCTTCCTGACAGCCCACTGGGCCTAGGATCTCAGGATCGGCTATGGGTCCAGAGACTGCATCCCAGCCTAGGGAGATCCAAGCAGAGGCAGTTTCCACGACCTGATTTCAAGCCCCATGGTTGGCCAATAAATGAATGAATAAATAAATAAATAAATAAACAAAATTTAAAAAATGAAGCTCCCTGGTTTGGAATTTCTGCGAGTTTTATTTCCTAGAAAGGGATTTGAACTCAGGTTCTTGGTAAATCTGTAGCAATGTGAGGGAAGAGTTGCTACTACTTGAGTTCAAACCCCATGCCCACCAAAAATGAAAAATTAAGTCACTGACCTCGGTAGGGGGAGCTAGTTGTCAAGATGGGAGGGAAGGGATGGCAACAGTGCTCAATAGGAAATGTACTCATTACCATGTTCATGTAACTGTGACCCCTCTGTACAACATTTTACAATGAAAAACATACAAAAAAGAAACATATTAGTTTTCAGAGAAGCACTTTGGAGGTAAAGGAAGGAAATCTGAATAGCTATACAAAATTCTACGCTGCCTATTTTTAATGTTCAGTATGGAATTGAATAAACATAACTGCTTCCATTAAAAAAAATTAAGTCACTGCCTTGGAACTGGGGCCAGTATTTCTGCCATTGCTAGCATTTGAGCTCACCATCCAGGTAACTCTTTTGCAACATGGGTGAAGGCGAAGCTCACAGCCTTGAGGAAAAGAAATTCAGGCTAGAGTTCCCAGGGCCTGAATGAAGGCCCTGCAATGGAAAAAAATATTTCTATACATGTGTAATGAATGTATGATATATACTTACATATGTATGTTAATTTCATATTATGATTTTTATTATTGGTTTTTATTTGATTCATTTATTTATTGATTATTATGTTTAGTATTATTATACACATAATATTTATTCCATTTTGCACATCTATTATAAAATTATGCACAATAATTTAGGACATTGACTCATTTTTCATTAATATTTTATTAAGTTTTGAAACATAATACATCATTAAATGGAGCCATTTGTCACAGTATTCACATGTTTAGAGTCTCTCCCAAGTATGAGCTTTTTCTTTTCTTTTTCCTTTTTTTCTTTTTCTTTTTATTGTGAAAATACTGTAGAGAAGGGTTACAATTACATGGGCAAGATAATGAGTACATTTCTTATCAAGCATTATAGCCTCCTCCTTTGTTTCCCCTTCCTATCCCTTCCCATCTTCCCTGAGTTTTTTCTTTTCTTTGGATATCTTCCTATAGAGATTTTTTAGATGATTTATACTCAGAAGCCTTTT
This sequence comes from Dipodomys spectabilis, assembly GCF_019054845.1. NCBI lineage: Eukaryota > Metazoa > Chordata > Mammalia > Rodentia > Heteromyidae > Dipodomys > Dipodomys spectabilis. Next base: position 2,974,373 of record NW_024870951.1, read on the forward strand.
CCTGAGGATAGGCAAATTGAGGGATAAAATTTTACAGGAGGGCGAATAGCAAAAACGCTCCTCAACGGAAAGAACACTGCTGGAGGAATATCAATACCAAATTTTAAACTCTACTATAAAGCCATAGTAATCAAAACAGCTTGGTATTGGCATAAGAACAGACCTCAGGACCAATGGAATAGAATTGAAAACCCAGAAATGAACCTACAGACCTATAGCCATCTAATCTTCGATAAGGGAGCTAAAATAATAGAATGGAAGACAGACAGCCTCTTCAGTAAATGATGCTGGCAAAACTGGTTAACTACATGTAGAAAACTAAAGCTAGATCCTTATATATCACCCTGCACCAGAATCAACTCCAAATGGATCAAAGACCTTGAACTCAAAGCAGACACTCTGAAAACATTACAGGATGGAATAGGAGAAACCCTGGGTCTCCTTGGCTCAGGCCGAAATTTTCTGAATAGAGACCCGGAAACACAACAAATCAAAGAAAGGTTGGACAAATGGGATTGCATAAGGTTGCAGATCTTCTGCAGGGCAAATGACATAGCTAGCAAGATCAATAGAAAGCCCACGGACTGGGAGAAGATCTTTACTAGCCATACAACAGACAAGGGTCTCATATCTAAAATATACTTGGAACTCAAAAAATTAAACCACCCAACAACAAATCCTCAAAGAAACAACTGCCCAATAAGTAAGTGGGCGAAAGACTTAAAGAGAAGCTTCTCTGAAGAAGAAAGAAGGATGGCCAATAGACACATGAAGAAATGTTCAACATCCCTAGCCATAAAAGAAATGCAAATCAAAACAACATTGAGATATCACCTCACTCCAGTTAGAACAGCAAAAATCAAGAACTCTAACAACAACAGATGCTGGAGGGGATGTGGACAGAAAGTAACCTTACTTCATTGTTGGTGGGAATGTAAACTTGTTCAACCACTTTGGAAAGCAGTATGGAGGTTCCTCAAAAGACTTCACATAGAACTCCCCTATGACCCAGCAATCCCACTTTTGGGCATTTACCCTAATGTTTACAAAAAAGACCACACTAAAGCTACCAGCACAACTATGTTTATTGCAGCATTATTTACCATAGCTAAGATATGGAACCAACCCAGATGCTCCTCAGTAGATGAATGGATCAAGAAAATGTGGTATATATACACAATGGAATTCTATGCCTCCATCAGAAAGAATGACATTGCCCCATTTGTTAAGAAATGGAAAGGCTTGGAAAAAATTATATTAAGTGAAGTAAGCCAGACCCAAAGAAACACAGGTCCCATGGTTTCCCTTATTTGCAATATCTAGTATAGGTATGAGTCAAGCGGAAAAAGTCAGATAATGTGATGTTAGGAAAACGAACCCTCAAATATGTATGTTAATGTTTTTGTTTCTTTCATGCATGTGTTTCTAACGAATTTATAAGATTATTTCTTTGTTGCTTTGTATGTCCCTCCCCCACAGTGTAACCCCCGCTTTCACTATATTTGATGTCAGTATAACATGTGGAGGAGACGGGGACAAACAAGTCGTTTAAGGATTCAGGTGGACCTGTTGCAACAATGAGAAGTACAAAATGTCATGTCAAAACCAGCTTTACAATGTCGGAGTGGGGGGGAAGGGGGGGTTTGATTGGGTGGGGGGGAGGGGGGAGGGTTGGAAGGGAGGTGAAGGGTAAACAAAGGAGGAGGCTGCAATGCTTGGTAAGAAATGTATGCATTATCCTGCCCATGTAATTGTAACCCCTCTGTACAGTATGTTCTCAAATAAAATAAAATAAAATTGAAAAAAAAATTGAAAAAAAAATTTTTTTACGGGAGGGGCTAGAAATGTGTCTTAGTAGTAAAGAGCTCCCTCCTCAGCATGCATGAATGCCAGGGTTTGAATCCTCAGTGACAGATACTCAGGAAAAGCCAGAAGCTATGGAGTGGTTCAAGTGGCTAACCTTGAGGAAAAGAAGCACAGAGATAGTACCAAGGCCCTAAGATCAAGCCCCAGGACTGACAAAAACAATAACCCAGATGCCAGTGCTCAAACCTGGAATGCTAACTTCTCAGGAGGCTGAGAGTTGAAGACTACAGTTCAAAGACAGCCTAGGCAAGGAAAGCCTTTTAGACTGTTATCTCCAGTGAACAACCAAAAGACCCCACCTGGCGCTGTCGCTCTAGTGGTAGATTGTTTGCCTTTAGTTGAAGGGCTCAGGGCCAGTGCCCAGGCTTGAGTTCAAGACACACAACTAGAAAAAAATGAGGGTTAATCAAAGTACTTTCCTATTTGCTAATTAGGAGAACATTCTCTTAAAAATTAACACTGATATACACCAGAATTGGAGTCAGAGCTCCAGATTCAAATGTAGCAGATTTATATTCCCAGCCTCTTAGACTCTAGCATTGTAACCTTGTGTCCTACCTGGTTCTTAAAGGTCCATTGTTGAAAGGCTTAATATGCTTCCCAAGCCCTATGTGATAAGCAGTTGACTTGTATTGTTAATGTCCTTACATTTCTGAACCTAGCAGAGCACCAGTAGCTCATGCCCAACACCCTAGCTCATGAGGCTGAGGTCTCAGGATCACAGGGTGAAGCCAACCAGGGCAGAAAGGTCTATGACACTCTGACTTCCACTTCTGAAAGGTCAGATGTTCAAGAGCTTCCTGTGTTTCCCTTGGTGATGAGAAGTTACTTGCACTCTAAATGTTCTTAGAGTTCTCGAGCTATAGAAGCAGGAAAGAAACATTATTGAACCATCCTGGGTTCAAATAAAGTTCTCAGGATCCAAACCCTAGCACTGTTTGCAGAAAAACTCCAGTGTAACACTGTAATTGAAGGACAGAAAATGGTTGCAAAAGCCAGGCTAAGTGCAGAGACCTAGGCATGCAGGATTAGGAGGTAGAATGTACACACTCAACAGGGAAGTCAGCTGCAAAAGCCAGCAATAGGGGGAACCCTGAAACATTTGTTAGAGTTAAAACAGGGTCAGGCTTTTCTCAGCCTCTTCAAACAATGACTAATTAACCTTCCTCTCTCTGGTGAAGGGAGCCTCAGGCTATCTTTAGGTTAACAATAGAGAGCCAGTTTAGTGGGGGAGAGGAGAGGAACAGAGAAGAAAAACCCTGCTCTCTGGTCTTAAGCAGTGGGGTTTTGACTCTCCATATGTCAGATTTAAAGACCATTCTTCTAACTCTGCCAGTCCATTCTCCTTCCTTCATTCTGCACATCATTAATGCAAATTCCCAGTCCAAGGAGAAGCAGGGTCCTTTCTCTTCTGTCTCCAAGCACCTGAGTTAAAAACTGGCTCTGCCCTCGTGGCTCTGGGGCATTTGGCTGCCTGAGAAGTGTTAATGAGACAGTCTTCCTGCTCTGTGGTTGTGTGAAGGTGAAGTTGGTGGCCGGAACACTGAAGAAGGCATCATGACTGGGAATTGTTCCCTTCATTCCTCCTGACATCCAAGACCAGGTTAATCTATCATGTTTCTTTCTATCTATCTATTTTTCTTTCTATTTATCTATCTTTTTTCTATCTATCTATTGTTTATGTATCTATGTAGTATGTATGTATGTATGTATGTATGTATGTATGTATGTATGTATGTACGTATGTATGTATCTGTCTGTCTGTCTGTCTGTCTATCTATCTATCTATCTATCTATCTATCTATCTATCTATCTATCTATCTATCTATCTATCTATCCATCTATCTATCTATCTACCTACCTACCTAGTTAGCTACCTACCTACCTACGTAGGTTTCTGTTTGCCAGGTCTAGCCACAGCATCAATTCTGGCTTTTTCTGTGTATGTGATACTGAGTAATCATACCCAGGTTTTCTTGCATGCTTGGCCAACATTCTTTCAGTAATCCAAGTCTGCAACCCCATCTCTTACTTCATGGTATTTTTTACATAAGTATACCATCATTTTACATCCCCAATTTAATTTTCTGAATATTAGTTATTTCTTTATTTATATATATATATATATATATATATATATATATATATTTCCATGCTTTTTATATTTTTTTGTGAACATACTGTACAGACGGGTTACAATTACATGGGCAGGATAATGCCCACATTTCCTATCAAGCATTGCAGCCTCCTTGTTTGTTTACCCTCACATTCCTTCCCAGCCTCCCCCTCCCACCCCTCCACCCAACCCTACCCCCCCACACACCAACGTTGTAAAGCTCATTTTCGACATGACAGCTTGTACTTCTCATTGTTGCAGCAGGTCCACCTGTTTCCTTAAACGAATTGTTTTTCCCCATCTCCTCCACAAGTTATATTGACATCAAATATGGTGAAGACAGGGGTTATACTGTGGGGGAGGGACATACAAAGCAACAAAGAGATAATGTTATAAATGCGTTAGAAAAAATGCATGAAAGAAAAAAACATTAAAATACATATCTTAGGGTTCATTTTCCTAACATCACATTATCTGACCTTTTCTGGTTGACTCATACATACACTAGATATTGCAAATAAGGGAAACCATGGGACCTATGTTTCTTTGGGCTTGGCTTACTTCTCTTAATATAATTTTTTCCAATTTTTTCCATTTCCTGACAAATGGAGCAATGTCATTCTTTCTGATGGAGACATAGAATTCCATTGTGTATATATACCACATTTTCTTGATCCATTCATCTACTGAGGGGCATCTGGGTTGGTTCCATATCTTAGCTATGGTAAATAATGCTGCAATAAACATAGTTGTACTGGTAGCTTTAGTGTGGTCTTGTTTGTAAACATTTGGGTAAATGCCCAAACGTGGGATTGCTGGGTCATAGGGGAGCTCTATGTGAAGGCTTTTGAAGAACCTCCATACTGCTTTCCAAAGTGGTTGAACAAGTTTACATTCCTACCAACAATTAAGTAAGGTTCCCTTCTGTCCACATCCCCTCCAGCATCTGTTGTTATTAGAGTTCTTGATTTTTGCCATTCTAACTGGAGTGAGGTGGAATTTCAATGTTGTTTTGATTTGCATTTCTTTATGGCTAGGGATGTTGAGCATTTCTATTGGCCATCCTTCTTTCTTCTTCAGAAAAGTTTCTCTTTAAGTCTTTAGCCCACTTATTTATTGGGCAGTTGTTTCTTTGAGGATTTGTTGTTGGGGGATTTAATTTTTTGAGTTCCAAGTATATTTTAGATATGAGACCCTTGTCCGTTGTATGGCTAGTGAAGATCTTCTCCCAATCCGTGGGCTTTCTATTGATATTGCTAGCTATGTCCTTTGCCATGCAGAAGCTCTGCAACTTCATGTTATCCCATTTATCCAACATTTCTTTGATTTGTTGTGTTTCCGGGTCTATATTCAGAAAATTTCGGCCTGTGCCAAGGAGACCTAGGGTTTCTCCTATTCCATCCTGTAATGTTTTCAGAGTGTCTGCTTTGACTTCGAGGTCTTTGATCCATTTGGAGTTGTGAATACTAGTTATTTCAAAAAAAAATTATCTTCTGTTCCCCTGTCTGATTTGTGTCTGTTCCTGCATGGACCTCATAATAAAATGTAAATAAAACTGCTGAGAGCTTAAGTTTGCATCATATAAGGACACAGGCCTGGAACCCTGGAAGAGAAAAGCCATGGGCCTGAAATGAAGAGTATGGTGCAGTATATGCCATGAGCATATCTGAAAAGTGAACCAGTAAATAATAGGAGAACCATTGCATACGATCTGTTTGCACTCAGGGAGGTACTATACACACATAAGTAGTTAGTGCACTGATACATAATCTTGTCCTTCTCTTTTTGAAAAGAGAAGCCATCCCAGTGCTTAAACACAGGGCCCAATGCGTACCTCAGCTGTTTCGTACAAGGCTGAATATTTACCACCACCATAGCTCTACTTCCAGCCATCTGGTCGTTAATTGGACATAAGTGCATCCCATGCTTTCTTGCCTGGTCTGGACTTTGTCTCCTGCTCGGCTTTCTCTCTCAAAGCTGGAGCTTTACCCTCTCGGACTCTGTTCCACTTCTGGTTTTCTGGTGGTTTTTTGGCAATAAGAATTTCACAGACTTTCTTGCTCGGGCTGACTTTGAATTGTGATCTCCCCAGGAGACTGCAAGCAGCTTTCTCAGGCATACACTGAGGAGCCCCTCCACTCAAAACCTTAGTCTAAATCTCGGGATGTACTAGAGAAAAACAGAAACATGCAGACGCTTCCACTGTGTTCTAGATAATTAAGTTTGGAGACACACAACATTCATAATTATTAGATCATTTTATAGGCAAAAGGAGCAATGCAGACAGTATGAGGATTGCTCCAGCTTTTGGTTCTCTCATCCTTAGACAGTAAATTCATTGCAGCTCAATGCTAAGTGACAGAACTGGCATTTAAGGTGGACATTAGCTGCCAAATCCTGTGATACTCATTTCTCACTTTTGCATTCAAACCTGTGATCAGAAGAGAAGATGAGGGGAGAAAATCCTTCTCAGAGAAAGAAGCTATAAAGAACATTGGAATAGCTTACTTATAAAATCAAACCACTAGAATGATTCTGTCAAGAAATCAGATTGTACAGATTAAAAAATGAAGAAGAAAAGAAAGGCAAGAGCCAGTGGAGGCTGACTATAATCGCTACTCCTCAGGTAGCTGAGATGTACAGAATCAGAGTTTGAATCCAGCCAGCATAGGAAAATCCATGACACGGTTATTTCTAAGACATCACAGAAAAACCTAGAAGTGAGGAGGTGATTCAAGGTGAAAGCAATACCATTGAGCAAAAGGAGCTCAGGGACAATGCCTAGGCTCATAGTTCAACCCCAGTTCCTGCCCCCTCGAAAAGAACCTGTACCTCCATGTCTCTGTGTATATGGACATATTCCTATAGGTGAATCTCCAGAGTAGCTATTATGAATTGCACCAGTCTAGAAAATTTGTTTTCTATCCAATGATTTCATAACACAGAGAGTGCTTTCATGACAGTGCATGTTCTGGGGCTCACCTCACTGTTCCCAGTGTAACCTGAGGGTTTCTCTGCATCCCAGGCCTGCTGGAAGAAGTCTCTCTCATTGTTTCTCTGCATCCTAGGCCTGCTGGAAGAAGTGTCTCTCATTGACTGGATATGCAGACAAATGGCCTCACTCCTGTTCAGCTGTTTAACAAACAATTCCATCTACGTCAGTTAGTAATGATGAGTGTGGGCAGGCTTTGAAGGCCAGGAGAAAAAGACCTCTTTGTATCCCACATGATCTCTCTCCCCAGTGCCCTGTTTTGACAGGAAGATTTCATTTGTACCACTTCCCATAGCAGGCCAAGTCCTTTGTACTTATGCTGCCTTTGTGAGACTATATTCCGGTGTTCAGATACAGTGCTCAATATAATCCAGGGGTCCTTCTGGCAGACAACTAGGTCACTGAACCTAATGGAATATTTCATTGTTGGAGATGATGGGGCTATGATGCCTCTCCTATGTTTCTGGAAGCTTGGGAAATCCAAGCACATGTCGGATATCTCAAAGCTTCCTGTCATCTAGGGCTGGTCAAGCTCATCAGATATTGAAACTTTTGACCTCTCCTAGTTAGGGCCTTGGTGGCTAGGTTTTGGGGTTGAACACAAGGCCTGAGTGCTGACCATGAGCTCAGTGCAGAAGCCCAAGGCTTTACCATTTTGTGTCATGACTTCAACTATGGTCTGTGTGTGTGTGTTTTCGTGTGTGTGTGTGTGTGTGTCTGTGTGTGTGTGTGTCTGTGTGTCTGTGTGAGTGCGCATACACCAGTCCTAGAGCTGGAACTCAGCACTGTACCTAGTTTCTCTTGTACAAGGATAGCTCTCTCCTGATTGAGCCACAGACCCACTGCAGCCTTTTTCTAGTGTTGTGGTCTTGAGAAATAAAGTCCAGGGTTTCATAGTTGCAAAGCACTCCACCCCTAAGGCACATTCCCAGCCCTCTACTTCAGGTTTGTTAGTTTGTTTCTGTCTTTTTTGTTGTTGTTGGTTGTAGGAGTTGAAGTCTGGGGCTGGATGCTGTGCCTGAGCTCTTCAGCACAAGTCTTGTGCCCTACCACTTGAGCCAAAGCACCACTTCATGTTTTCTGGTGGTCCATTGGAGCTAAGTGCCTCAAAGACTTTCCTCCCCAGGCTAGATTTAAACCATGATACTCAGATGTCATCCTCCTGAGAAGCTAGTATGACAGGCATGAGCGACAAGCACCCAGCTTCAACTTCAGGTTTTTTAGTGGTGAATTGGAGACAACAGTCTCAAGGGGCCTTTTGTGTCTGGGATAGTTTGAAACCCAGATCCTCAGATCTCAGCTTCTTGAGAAGGCGGGATGACAGTCCTCAGCTATCGACCCCTAGGTGGCACTTTCCTGCAAGGGGGTCCTTGGCTACACGTGGTGGAATGCTAGCCATGTGCCCAAGAGGTAGGGATCAGTGGCTAGGCCCCAAGTTCAAGGTTCATGACTGTGAAAAAAAAGAAAGAAAAAAAAACCAATTGTCTGCAGGAGACAACTCACTAGTCTTCAGTAATACATAATTTTTGTCCCTGCCATGGGGACATATCTGAGCCTCAATATTCTTGTCTGCATATTCATCTCAGTTGTGGAGCTCTTACAAGGACCCAATGAAAGAATGCACCTGTGAAGGGCACTCTTTTCATATGATACTCTTTGCATGACTCAACACACAGCATCCTGTGAAAGACCCAGCACACAGCACCCAATGCAGGACTCAGCACACTGCACCCTGTGAAGGACTCAGTACATAACACCATGTGCAGGACTTAGCACAGAGAACCTTATGAAGGACTTAGCACATAGCTCTGTTCCACAAGCTGTTATTAGAATTAGGTTGCTTTCATCAGTATCACCATTCTTTGAGGAACATTTCACAAACCACACAAGTTCACATCTAATGGTTTATTGTGGTGGGGTTTTTTTGGGGGGTGGGGAGTTAGGCATATGGCTTGAACTCAAAACACGGAGATAGTACTCTAATAACATTTGCTCAAGGCTAGAGCTCTACCACTTGGAGCCACATTTTAAAGAGTCTCACAGAATTCCTGCCAGGACTGGGTTTTAAAGCCCCTGAGCAGCTAGGATGATCTGGGTAAGCCAGTTGTGTCTGGTTCCATGGAGCTTGGTTGCAGCATTTACATTTGACTAAGTCAGGTTAGGTGACAGCTGTCAGCACCAGACTCCTAGCTTGCTCTGTGATGAGGTATTTGAAGTTCTATCTTTGTATAGTTGCAGTTAGAACAATCTATCTTTTTGTGGCAGCAGTCCTATGGCTTGAGTAAGGGCTTAGACACTGTCCCTAAGCATTTGTACTCCAGGCTAGCACTCAATTCATTGAAAGACCTCAGAACTTCCCGGTACTCTGTTTATGTGGCACTGAGGAATCGAAACAAGGGCTTAGTGCTTGCGAGGTGAGCACTCAACAACTGAAACCAGGACTGAACAAGTTATACTTAGAGATTCCTGTATATAAATATTATATACACAGAGAGATGTCTGTATATTGTTTAATTATAGATAATATTACTAACAATTTTTAGGTATTAAATCATGTCTCCATTTAATGATATGTTTCAGTTGAACAATTAATAAATCATTAATTAATAATTACTCAATATCCTGTTGTTGTTTATCATATATGTACATACATCCATACATAAAATTACATATTTTATAGAATGAGATAGATGTCTATATATAGTTAAATTATACATCATTTGTTACTTTCAATAATTAGGTATTTAATTATATCTCTATTTAATTTTTATTCTGTTAATGCTTAATAAAATATTAATTAAACTTAATCCACCTCCTATAATTATTGAATCTAATTTTATCCCAATAGGATTCACTACTAATTCAATCTGTTTTTCATTTATTTTAGTGACAATTATTCCACCTATGACATTTCTTACCTTTATGACATCCTATTACATAGTATATAGATTTGCACCCGAATTATACATCCTACCTGAGCACTTTCAAAGAAAAGGAAAACATGGGTCCCTCTCAGCTTCTTACTCCAAGATTATACTTTTGCAATTGCTAGGATCTTGACTCAGAGCCTAGAAGGCTCAGTTCATGAATGGGTGGCTGTCAGCGTAGCAGCCTCTAGCCAATTCATCTGCCAGGCAGTTGCCAGGCCCTGAGATCGAGCCCTGTATGTTGACTCAATATTGTGCTTATTGGAGTCATTCATTTAATTTTCTGTTTTATTAATTTATTTACCGTTTATTTTATTGACTTATTGCACATGGAATATTTACTACATTTATTACATAGGATATAGATTTGCCTATGTATGAAACTTCACACTTGACACCCAGGACGTTCACAGAAAAGGAAAGCATGTGTTACCCTGGGCTTCTTACTCCCCGCTTCAATTTTTGTGAGTGCTGGCATCTTAACTCACAGCCTACAAGGCAAAATTTATGAATTCCTGAGTGTCAGCTCGGCCAGCATGGGGCAGATGGAGCTGACAAGCAGTTCCCAGCACTGAGATCGAGACCTAGGGGTTGACAAAATAAGAACAGATTGACATACAGATGGTAGTACACAAAGCAGTATGGAGGTTCCTCAAAAGACTCCACATAGAGCTCCCCAATGACCCAGCAATCCCACTTTTGGGCATTTACCCAAATTATCACAAACAAGACCATACTGAAGCTACCAGCACAACTATGTTTATTGCTGGTTTACCATACCTAAGATATGGAACCAACCCAGATGCTCTTCAGTAGATGAATGGATCAAGAAAATGTGGTATATATACACAATGGAATTCTATGCCTCCATCAGAAAGAATGACATTGCCCCATTTGTTAGGAAATGGAAAGACTTGGAAAAATTTATATTAAGTGAAGTAAGCCATGCCCAAATAAACATAGGTACCATTGTTTCCCGTATATGCAATAACTGGCATATGTCTGTGTCAAGCAGAAAAGGTCACATAAGTTGATGTTAGGGGAATAAACCCCATGATAAGTATTCAATTTTTTTTGTTTTTGTTTTTGCCTTTCATGCAATTGTTTCTAACATATTTATAAGATGATTTCTATGTTGCAGTGTATGTCCCTCCCCAACGGTATAACCTCTGCTTTCACTGTATTTGATGTTGGTATAATTTGTGGCGGGGAAGGGTACAGGTGGACCCAATGCAACAATGAGATGGTGGGGGAAGGGGAGTAGTATGGGAAGGGATGGGAAGGGAAACAAAGAGGAGGCAACAATGCTTGATACGAAATGTACTCCTTATCTTGACCATCTAATTGTAACTCCTCTGTACAGTATTCTCACAAAAAACCCTCAAAAAAAAAAAAACAATTAAATATAGATCTTTATAGAGTGCCAGAGGTTTCTATACATTCTTCAGTTATATAGACTACATTCTTACCAACTCTTGGGTATTTATTATGCCTCCATGTAATTAATATGACTGTTTCCATCCTCAATAAATTTTTAATTGAATCAACCACTGTCCTGAAACTATTCCATCATGGAACTAAAAGTATTCTTTTAATGTGTCAGAAAATATTCACTAAAATCCATCGGCCTCCTAAAATCACTCTGTTTAATTTTATAGTACTATCTTTCAGGAACAACTAATTCAACCTTGACATTCATAAGCTTCCATCAGTATTACTAGCAATAGGAATGAGACTCTTAGGATTTCCCTCCATTGTTAGGGGACAGGAATGGGCTTCTAACACAGGGCATATGTTGCCGAGTTGGCCTATGGCTTCCCTAGTAGCCCGCCAACCTTCAGAAATGCCAGGTTACAAACAATTTTCAGACATGTCATCGAAATCCAGGAAGGTTACCTTGCAAAGAAAGCAAATGTAAAACCGGAGCCATCTGCAAGTTGCAGGATTTTTATCTGTCTTTTCATTTTTTTTCCTATCAGTCTTTGTGGCCCAGGAACTCAGGTTCAGTTGTGGGTACAGTGGCTGCACCCAAGCCTAGACTGATCAAAGCTGAGGCAGAGTTGCCACTACCTGAGTTCAAGCCCTGTGCTTGACAAAACAAAAATACATACATACATACATACATACATACATACATACATTAAAAATATTTTAAAAATTATGAGGATCCTTGGCTTGGAATTCACACCACTTTTTCTGTCAGGCCTGAGATTTGAATTCATGGTCTGGGTAAATCTGCAGCATTGTGGGGGAATGGGAAGCTCACCGTGCTGGAGGACAAGAAAGTCAAGCCTGTTCTCAGGGCATGAATTCAAGTCCTAGGACTCGACAAAAAATAATATTCGTATATATTTTAAATACATGATTTATATTTACATACAAGTTACTTGCATATTGTGATTAGTTTAGTTATTCATTTTATTTTGTGTTTTATTTATTTTTATCTATTTAATGAGTATGATTTCACATAACATTTTTTACATCCTATTACATAGGACATAGATTTGCCTATGTATTATACATCATTCCTGAAACCCAGGACTTTCGCCGATAAGGAAAACAAGTGAGACAATTGGCTTCTTCCACCAGGATTAAGTTTTTGGCAGTTCTGTGATTTGAACTCCAGGCCTAGAAGGCCCACTTCATGAATGGGTTAATTTTAGCACAACAGTCTGATGCAAGTGAAGTTGGTGAGCAAATTTGAGGACCTGAGATCAAGGCCTAGGAGTGGCCAATACATAAACAGATAGATGTGTAGATTGCTGTGTATGTATTTACATATGTATATTCAGCTATAAATAAATGTATATATATAGAGAGACAGACATTTATGTAGATTCTAGTGTATAACTCTCCATAAAGTGATGTCTGTCTATATCTTATTTTTATATATTCTATTACTACCAATTATTTGTTCTAAAACTATGCCTCCATTAATTATTCATGGTAGAAGACTTAATAATGTACTAATTAAATTAATCAATGACTTATATTTATTGGATACAATCTTATAATAGAAAGACTAGCTAATTATTAATTAAATTAGTATATGTCAAACATTCTATTAGTGTTCCTATAAATAGGAACGAGTCTCCTAGGATCTTCAGCTGTGTGTAGGTGGCAGTCCCAGGATCATGGAACTCAGGGCCAAGGTGTCTCTGTTGGGCTCAGGCTTCACTAACAGCCCACGAGCCTTAGGCCATGCAAGGTGACATACAATTTTCCAGCCCAGTCATTGAGACCCAGGATGGTCACAGTGCCAAGGAAAAAGAGGTAAAATGGTTATGTAAAACTTCTTGGTTTTTTTCTTCCTCCAGTTTTTTTTTTTTTTTTTGGTTTGATGTATTTTTGCCAGTGCTGGGAGTTGGACTCGGGTTCTAGTATCCCCGGGTCACCTGTGGGTGTAAATGCTGTATCCCAGCCTATGGTAATCATGGTTTAAAACAATAAAGTGCTTCCTTCAGCAAAAGGAGCTCAGGGACAATGTCTAGGCTCACAGTTCAATCTTCAAAAAAAAAAGCCATTACAAAAAGCCATTAAAACGTCACAAAAAAGAGCCATTAACTCCATGTGTCTGTGTGTGTATGCATGTATTTCTATTGGTGAACATCCAAGGTTGCTATGAAGAAAGGCACACAGCTAGGAAATTTGCTTTGAATACAATGATTTCATAGCACAGACAGTGTTTTCAAGACAGTGCATGGTCCGGGGTTCCCCTCACTGTTCCCAGGTTATCCTGAGGGTTTCTGCGCACCCCAGGTTGCTGGAGGATGTCTGCCTCACTGTTGGAACAGGCAGACAAAAAGTTTCACTGCTATACAGCTGTGTAACAAACAATTTATCGGAGGCAATTAGTGAGGATGAGTGTGGATGGGCTCTGAAGGCCAGGAGAAAAAGGCCTCTTTGTACCCCAAGCAACTCTCTCCCCAGTGCTCTGTTTTGACAGGAAGCCTTCATTTGTGCTACCTCCTGTGGCAGGCCAAGTTCCCTGCACTTGTCCTGTTTTTGTGAGGCTATGTTCCAATGTTGAAACAAACTGCTTCAATAATTCGAGTCCTTCTGGCAAACAACTAGGGAGCTGAACCTAATGAAAAGATTCCTAATTGGCAATGGTGATGCCTCCCTAAGATTCTGGAAGTTAGGTAAATCTAAGCACGTGCAAAATCACAATGCTTCCTGTCATCTAGGTCTGGTGAAGCTTATCAGGTTTTGAAACCTTTGTCCTCTCCTAGTCAGGCCTTGGGTGACTAGGTTTTGCAGTTGAACACAGGGCCAGGGTGATGACCATGAGTTCAGAGCAGAATCCAGGTGCTTTACCATTTTGTGTCACAACTTCACTTCTGCTCTGTGTTTGTGTTTGTTTGTGTGTGTGTGTGTGTGTGTGTATGTGTGTATACACTAGTCCTGGAGCTTGAACTCAGGACATGAGCATTGTACCTGTTTCTCCTGTTCAAGTATACCACTTGAGCCACAGAGCCACTTCAGACTTTTTTTCTAGGGATGTGGTACTTAGGATTCAAACCCAGGGTTTCATAAATGCAAGGCACTCTCCTCCTAATACAAGTTCCCAGCACTCCACTTCAGGTTTCCTTCTTTCTTGTAAGTTGAAGGAGTTCAAGTCTGGGCCTTGGTGCTGTCTCTGAGCTCTTTAGCACAAGTCTAGCGCTCTACCAGTTGAACTACAGTGCCACTTTAGCCTTTCTGGTGGTTCATTGAAGATAAGCATCTCAAGGAATCTCCTGCCCAGGTTGGCTTTGCACCATAATCCTCATCTCTCAGCCCCCTGATTAGCTAGGATGGCAGGCATGAGTCACCGATGCCCAGCTTCTACTTCAAGTTTCTAAGTGGTGAATATAAGATAATAGTATCACAGGACATTTTGTCAGGGTAGATGGCAGCTCTCAGCACCAGACTCTCAGTTTGTTCTGTGATGAGGTATTTGTAGTCCTAGACTTGTGATGAGGTATTTGTAGTACTATACTTACATTGTTGCAGTCAGAACATTCTAACTTTTTTTTTTGGTGCCAGTCCTGGCTCTTGAGTAAGGGTCTAGACACAGGCCCTAAGTTTTTAAGCTCAAAGTTAGTGCTTGACTGCTTGGGTGACAGCATCACTTCTGGATTTTTTTTGTGTACACAGTAGTGAGGAATCAAATGCAGGGCTTTGTACTTACTAGGCGAACATTCTATCATTAAGCCCCAGGAGTGAAAATTGTATGAACATATAAATGTATAGATTGGTAGATAGACAAATAGATCTATATGTATAAAATAAGAGAGAGAGATGTCTGTATATTATGAAATTGCATGTACAATATTAATACTGATTATTGGCAATTAAAATATTCCTTCCTTTTTTAAGTTTCATGATTGAATACATACTAAAGTATTAGTTGAAAATTAGTCAATATTGTATAATTGTGTATAATTTCATAATATCGTATACTAACTACTAATTTAATTATTACTTTTATAAAATTCCATTCATATGGGTATATATTGGAATAGGTTTCTGAGAATCTCCATTCGTTAGTGGCAGTCCTGGGATTCGACCTCCAGACCTAAGTTGCTGGTTTTGGCTATGGCTTCCCTAATACCCCGCCAAACATCAGCAATGCAAGATAATGTATGCTTTCTGGGCCTTGTCCAATAGACCCAGGATGGTCACAATACAAAGGGAAAAAAAAGGACAACTACCTACTTGAACTTCTCAGTTTTAGGCTTCTCCTTTACAGTTTTTTATTTTTTTTCCACCCTGAGATTTGAAGTCGGGTCTTAGGATGCCACCACCAACTGTGGCAGAGATGCCAAGATCTGAGTTCAAGCCCCGTGCTTAGCCAAAATAATAATAATAATAATAGTAAAAAGGCCCTGGTAGGCTTTGTATTTTTTTGGATTTTCTAGTAGGCTTTGGATTTGCACTCAGGGTCTGGGTGAAGGAGAAAGGCTCACCGTCCTTGAAGACAGGAAATTCAGACCAGTTCCCAGGGCCTGAATTAAAGCCCTAGCACTGGAAAAAGTAATATTAATATATGAGATCTATTTACATACATGGGTTACTACATATGACATTTATTACCCTTATTTATTTAGTATTTAATATATACACATGTAACATTTCTTTTATTACATCATATCATATAGGGTATAGTTGCATATGGATTTTACATCATACTGACAAAGGACTTTCACAGAGAAGGTATATAATGTGTCAAAATTGACTTCTTACTCCACGAATAAATTTTTGGTCATGCTGGGATTTCATCTCACAGTCTACAATGCTAAATCCATAAATAGGGTCACAGACTTAGCAGACCAGCCTCCTGAAAACTGAGCTGCTCAGTACCACAGAAACAGAAAAAGCAGAAAGTGGTACTGTGGCTTAAGTGATAGAGTGATAGCCTTGAGCAAATGAAGCTCAAGGGTATGCCAAGACCCTGAGGTCAATCCCCAAGACTGTCAAAAAGAAAAAATTCATCCTGGTGTGATATTTTGCTCTGGGACTCAGAGGAGGGCTGAGGTTATAGATAAGAGGTAGAGGACAGGTGCTGGTGGCTCACCCCTGTAATCTTAGCTACTCAGGAGGGTGAGATCTGATGATCCCAATTGCAAGCAAGAAAGTCTATATGAGAGACTTTTCTCTAATTAAACACCCAAAAAGCCAGATGTAAAGTTTTGGTTCAAGTAGTAGAGCGCTAGCCTTGAGCACAAAAGCTCAGGGATTGGATAGCATCCAGGCCATGAATTCAAACACCAGGACTGGCACACACACACACACACACACACACACACACACACACACACACACACACACACACACACTCAGACACACACACACAGCCCAAGATAGAGCATTTGCCAGTCAGCCTGCACAAGTTCCATCTCTAGAAACTCAATATTAAAAAAAAAGAGGGAGAAGGGAAGGAAAGACTTGCTCCCGAGGTGACATAACCAATGCCAAAATTCCACAGTAGTTCTAAGATGTGGATTCAGGACAGAGGGCCTCAGGCAGAAGGTACAGCATGGGCAAAGGTCCTGAGGCGTGGTGTAGAGCAGATGGTGTGGGTGGAATGAAGGTTCTGTGGCTTCAGACAAGTCTGGTAGGACATTCAAAGCTGGGTCAATATTTGTACTTGAGTCACAGGTAGGGCAAAGGGTGGGGTCCCTGAATGGGGCCCGGGAGGAAGATTAGTTGACTTTTTACCAGAGACCGCAGCCATTTCCTGTGGTTGGAAGCTTATTTTTCACAGCCACTGACCTTTAGACCTCCTTTGCATGGAGGAGTCAGGGCAAACGCAGGGAAGAACACTTGCTTAAGAAAAGCTTCTAGCTCAATGCCACCAGTGGCTCAACCCCTGTAAATCCTAGTTACTCAGGTGACTGAGCTAGAGATCGTGGGTCAAGCCAGCCCAGGGGAGGAAAGTTAGTGAGACTCTTCTTGCCGTCGAACTACCAAAAGCCCGAAATGGAGCTGTGGATGAAGTGGCAGAGTGCTAACCTTGAGGGAAAAAAATTAAGAGACCAGAGCCTAACCCATGAGTTCAAGCTCCAGTACTGGCACCAAAAAAAATAAAGAAAAGCTTTCAGAAGCTCCTAGTCTACTGTGGTGAAAGGCCAGATCAGCCAGGCACCGGTGGCTCACACTTGTCCTCCTAGCTCCCCAGGAGGCTGAGATGTGAGGATCACGGTTCAAAGCCAGCCCAGGCAGGAAAGTCCAGGAGACTCTGATCTTCAAGGAACCTCCAAGAAACCAGAAGTGGTGCTGTGGCTCTAGTGGTAATCCGAACAGCTGGGGGACAGCCCAAAGCCCAGAGTTCAAGTCCCATGACCAACACCTGGCCTGCTTGGACCTTACTCTGTGGCTCTAGGGAGAGTACTTTACAGTGGGCCACTGAGGGTCTCCCAATTTCTAGGTGTCCTACAAGTCTTGAGAGCAGCCTCTTTGGAGGCCTTTGCCTACACAGCAGGCCACAGTATCAGAGAAGTTTCGAGCCGTGAGCACGGAGGGCATTAATCTGTTCATCAGAATGGCATCTCTCATGGCTGCACTGTAGATCTGAGCAAAAAATCGACCTCTCAAACCAAGGTTCTGGGCCAGAAGGGGCAGGAGCTGCAAGATGGCACAGCAGGTAATGCCCACTCACTCGAATATCACAAGAGTGTGAATCTTTCAGGCACACCTTGAGCAGGTGTTGAGTTGGGCTCATGAAAGACTTGTAGTCTCAGGTATCCACAGCTAGCAGGCTGCTGCTGGTAGCAGTCTCTATCCCAGGAGTCACAGGGCTCAGAGCCTTACTTTTCTCACCAGTGCTCGGAGCAATCGTGAGCTGACTACAAATGAGCATCCATAGTGGCTTTCCTTGGTCCTGTGGCCCCATGCATGGATAGAGGGGCAGGTTCCATGGAACTTACTGCCATGACCCAGACCCCTCAGCCCAAGAATGAATTAGGGAAATAGTACTTGATCTGCCTTGAGAGTTTACTATGACTATGCCTCAGGAGTGCCCCCAGTTTTCTAGCTGAGCTCATCATTACCACCTTCTTTTGTGTGTGTGTGTGTGTGTGTGTGTGTGTGTGTGTGTCTGTGTATGTATGTATGCATGCACACATGTGCACACATCTTGGTACTAGGGCTTGAACCCAGGGCCTGGACTCTGTCCCTCACCTTTTTCATTCAGGGCTAGCACTCTACCACTTGAGCCACAGCTTTTCTTCCAGCTTTTCGGTGGCTAGTTGCAGAGGAGATTCTCACAGACATTTCTAGTTGGGCTGCCTCTGAATGGCAATCCTCAGATCTCAGACTTCTGAGGAGCTTGGACTAGGAGGGCATGAGCTATTAGCATCTGGCCACACTTTCCTTCTTGGCTGAAACAGATTACCTCTCCCCCAGCCAAGCACCCATCTACAGCTACCCTCCTTCCCCAGGCTTCAGAAGAAACATACCCTACCATGAGTACAAAGAAATGGGATCATGTTAGAGGTTTATGTTCTCCACACTGTCACAGGATACTGGAAGCTGAAGTGGAGGTCAGAGATCTAGGTCAGGGCAAGTAGACAGCTGTAAGAACAGAAGAGCGCATGAAAAGACAACCTTGCAACTGGGTGCCAGTGGCTCATGCCTATAATCCTAGCTACTCAAGGCTGACACCTGAGGATCAATCAAGATTCAAAGCTAGCCTGGGCAGACGTTTCTCTCCAATGAATCACCAAAAGCTGGGAAGCAGAGATACTCTAGTTCAAGTGGTAGAGTACCAACCTTGTGCAAACAAGCTAAAGGATACCACCTAGGCTCTGAGTTCAAGTCCTGGTAAATACACACACACACACACACACACACACACACACACACACACACACACACACACACACATATGCACACAGGCATGCACACAGGCACTCAAACACGCACACAAGCACATGCATCCACTGTCATCCTCAACTGGAGCCAATTGCTCATACCAGCAATCCCAGCTACTCAAGAGGCTGAGCTCTCAGAATGGTAGCTTGAAGCCAGCCCAAGCAGGAAAGTCTGTGAGACTCTTCTCTCCACTAACTACTAAAAAAGGTGAAAAGTGATCTGTGATTCAAGTGGTAGAGTGTTAGCTCAGGGACAATGCCTAGGCCCTGAGTTCCAGCTCTGAGATTTTTTTTAATAGACACCCTTTGCCTTCCCCACCCCCACAGACCATAAATCCAGATTTTGGTCATCATAGATCTCACTTTTACTCCTGCCACTTCCATAGCACGTCCACAAATGGCCAGTGTGTGGCCAGCTACGGGTTAAGAAGTGAACTTACACAAGGAAGGCATAAACAGGTCAAGGCTAATGCCCCAGAACAATGAGGTACTGGGCATACCAGTCTCTCATCCCCCTGTTCCCTGGACCTGGAATCTTAAGTCTCTGCCTCTGTATTCTGGGTATCCGGAATTATCTAGAAGGACCTGAGAGGTCTAGCTGGGGCTGGGAGATAGACTTGGCTGTCATAATGTTCGTTGACATTTCCTAGATAACAACAGATACTTCCAAGCCACCTGTGTCTCACCTCCTATGCAACCCAAGATCCTTCGTGATTGGGCAACCTTCAGTCAGCTATCAAGCTCAAGTTGGTCAGAACCACTGGCAAACGCTCTTCCCCCACTCCACTGCCAGCCTGATGGGAGGGACATGCAGCCAGAGGCCCAGCTGAGGAAAAGGACAAGACATCCCATGACTGAACCCCACCCCTCCAGAGGTAAGGGAGAACCTATGCCAGCTGGCCCTGCTGACCCAGAATCCCCTGGAGGTCACCAAAGATATGGATAGCCGGACTTGGGCTCCAATGAAAAGCTGGACTATGCAGTTCTCTGGCAATTTAGGACTCATTGTAGACCCTGACAGGGGGCTAAATGCACGGTTGTAATGGAAGAGGGGCAACATCCGAGATCAGGTAGAGGAAGACAGGCACTCAGGAAGGGCACAGAGAAAGATGAGGGAAATACACACACACACACACACACACACACACACACAAACACACACCACACACACACATAGGGGTAACCCAAGGCCTCATCAGTCCTTGAGCACCGGAACATGCCAAACCCCGAGAAGATGGCACTACCATCCTCACACAAACTGTAGAAAAATCTCAGCCTCTCACAAGTCTGGAATGGCTCATAACACAGCATGGCATTTCCTACTGTACACAACTCTATGCAGAAAACTCATCCACCTTATTTTTGGTTGTCAGTCATGGGGTTTGAACTATGTGCCTGCACCCAGTCCCTCACTTCTTCAGCTGAAAGTGCGCGCTCTACCACTGGAGCCACAGCACCACTTCCGGTTTTCTGGTGGTTCATTGGAGATAAAAATCTCACAGACTTTCCTGCCCAAGCTGGCTTTGTACTGCAAGCCTCAGGTCTCAGCTTCCTGAGTAGCTAGGATGACAATTGTGAGACACTGGCAGCACCCGGCTTCAGTTACGTTCTTATAGCCAGGTGAAATCCAACTTGTCAGGCTACAAACCACATGCAACCCTTCACTTCAGACTTTGACACCAGCATCCAAAACTATATTTCCATGAATGGAGGGAATATAATTGACACTACCCTCCCATCCCTGCTCCCATTAGCCCACTCCCTGCCTAAGACAGGCCACGACCTCTGGAGTTGTTGGTAAGGCAACGCCCACCCTTCTGTGACTTCACACTGGGGCAAAACTGGAGAGTTTTTAGAAATTTCTGTACACTTAGGCTAGCATCTGGTCTCCCAACCACAGGACCCCCATTGCTTCACCATCACTTGCAGGCAAGGGGTGTCTTTCTGGTTTTTTTTTGTTGTTGCTATTGTTGTTTTTGCTGAGGGGCTTGAACTCAGGGTTTGGGAACTGTCCTTGATGATGATTTTTATTCAAGGCCAGTTCTGTTCCTTTTAAGCCATGGCGCCATTTCGGTTTGGAGATTGTGGATGACACTCTCATGGGAATTTCCTGCCTGGGCTGGGAAATGAGATCCACTGGATCTTAGCCACCCGAGTAGCCAGGATGACAGGCATGAGCCACCAGCACATGGCTTACAGTGTCTCATTCTTTATAATTTCCATTTAGTCCTCCTCTATACACTACCACCTAGACACTCCTCTATCTCCCTCACAGAAAGCAAAGGGAGGCTTGGAATCTGCTTGGGGCCATGGGCATTAAAGAGCCCCCTCCACATCTCTATCCCTCTCTAAGCTTCCATCCACCTCCTCTGGATGAACTGGTCCTCTGTGGCAGGTCGGACCCACTAGGATTCTGGGGGCTGCCTTGTATGCCCCCACCCCATCCAACCTGTACCTGAGGATTTCTGGGGCCAGCTACTCCATGTCCTGGTGGAAGATGTTGGGAGGGTTGCTGATAACCACCTCCAGGGGTGTTAAGGGCAGAAGAAATGTCTAGCTCCCTTCTGTCAAAGAAGGAGACACTAAGCATGGATGGATCTCCTAAGATCAACAGGGCATAGCCAACCACCTGTCACCAAGGACCATCGGAGTGCTATTTTATTTTCACAGTCCTAGAGCTTGACCTCAGGGCCTGGGCACTGTCTAGGAGCTTCTTCTGCCGGAGGCAAATCACTCTTCCACCTGAGCCCTGGTGCCGAGTCTGGCTTTTTCTGTGTATGCGGGACCTAGGAATTGAACCCAGGGTTTCCTGTGTGCTAGGCAAGCCCACTACTGCTAAGACACAATCCCAACCCTGGATAGCTGTTCTTCTATAAACCCTCAGGTCTGTCTCGGGATAGTCTTGTACATCAGTATTGAGTTTCTCACCAGCAGCCCTGGCTGGAAATAAATGTGCTCAACTATGTGGTAATTTATCTACAGCATCTTTGCTCTCTGTGCTTCCTGTCAGATCCTCTTAGTTAAGAAAGACCCTCTTTCAATTGTTGCCTCTGAAAAGCCCACTCCAATCTCCCTGACAGGGCAAGGTCTTCTCCGCTCTGCAGGCTGCATGCCTTGTCATGCTCTGCCTTCTGCCTGGTGTGGGTTAAGAGCACACGAAGGAGTAGGCCTGGCTTCCACCATGCAATTTCTGAAGGCTCTGATAAACTACCTAGGACCGGTGCTGTATCACACTATGTGAGAATGTACTCAAGGCCTAGGCAGTCTGGAGGCGAAAAGGTGGGGCCATATTTGTGTGTGGGCTTGAACTCATGTTCTTGGAGCTTTCTCTCTGAATTTTCATGCTCAAGGCTGGTGCTCCATAACTTGAGCCAAAGCTCGACTTCTAACTTTTTGGTGGTTCCATGGAGAGTAGATTCTCACGAGCTTTCCAGCTTATGGCTGGCTTTGATCTTTGATCCTCAGATCTTTGCCTCCTAAGCAGCCAGGGTATCAGACGTGAACCTGAGCAAGAAGTGATAGGCACCAGACCCTTTCTTTGATTATCTCGTGCCAACAAGTAAGCCCTAGTTAAAATAGTCATTTACAAGGGATCAAGTACCTCTGCTAGGTCAGTTAATACAAGGAGATAAGGTGCCTTTGGAAAAGGTTAGTCTGAGTTGGCCTAGGTGAATGTGTGTGTGTGTGTGTGTGTGTGTGTGTGTGTGTGTGTGTGTGTGTGCGTGTGTGTGTGAGTTTCGGGGATACGTACCCTGATCTCTGCAGTGCCTCATCCTCCCAGTGGTGAGAACATCCAGGATCCCCACCCCAAAGAAGTTGGGTAGAGGAGAGTACATAAGGTAACTTTTAGTGGGATGATCTGAATTCTATCCTGAAACTGAAGCCTGGAGAGCTAATGCAGAGAAGGGGAGGTTTAGAGGAGCATCAAAGAAGCCCCTTACTTTTGGCTACAAGTACCAGAGAGACGACTGAATCCATTCTTTTTAGTAGTAAGATAACTGATGCCCACTATTCATTTATTTTAGTATTTTTTTCTGAGCCCTAGGGCTTGGATTCAGGGCCTTGGTGTCGTCCCTGAGCTTCTTTCATTCAAGGCTGAGGCACTACCACTTGAGCCACATCACCACATCTGGCTTTTTTTCTGGTGGGGGGAGGTGGTTTTTGGGAGATAAGAATATCACAGACATTGCTGCCTGCGCTGGCCCTTAGTCATGACCATCAGACCTCAGCCTCTCAAATAGCTAGGATAATGGGTGGGAGCCACCAACACCTGAACGCCACCATCCATTTATATTCCTCTAGGGCCAGTGCCGGCCACCTGCACTGCACCCCCCCCTTATTGTGAGTGGCAAGTAATCATGGGTGGGTTTGATACTTCAATTGCCCGCCTACATACCTTTGAGCATTGTTCTTGATCAGTTTGATGGCAGCTACTTCGTTATCTACAGCAATGACTTGGCTGTGTCACAAGAGCAAAGGTACCCCAAGAGCTGTCAGGTCTGGAGTCTTTCCTCTGCACCCCGCTCCCCTACCTGAAATGACACACCCCAGCAAAGCGAAGTAGACATAGAGTGAATTCATTTTCTTATAACCGGGATCTGGCCAGATAGATGGCAGTGAGGATCAGAGGCCCAGAATCATGCTGGGCAGTTGAACAACATGATGCCTCCTCATCCACATTCTTTTAACTGTCTTAGCAGAGGGTAGTGGGGAAGTACTCAGAGGATGGATGGACAATGAATAACCGTCACGTTCTAGCCTGGGCACAGAAGGGCTGACCTCAGGTAGCTATTTGAACAGGCTGAGCAAGACTGCTCCTGACCCACAGCCCACCTCCAGAATGAGAGGGTTACCGTGGGTCCCAGCCACATGGAGACGCTAAACCTCCTCATTCGGGACACATTCAACCAGTTTCTGAAAGAGAGAGAGAGAGACAGAGACAGAGACAGAGGCATAGGGAGAGAGAGAAAAAGAAGGAAAGAAAGAGAGAGAGAGAGAAAAAGAAAGAAAGAAAGAAAGAAAGAAAGAAAGAAAGAAAGAAAGAAAGAAAGAAAGAAAGAAAGAAAGAAAGAAAGAAAGAAAGAAAGAAAGGAAAAGAAAAGAAAGAAAGAATTGGACTTATGTCTGATGCAAGTGGCACAGGCCTAATGCTTTACAGGAAGCTGACATATGAGGATCATGGTTTTTATCCAGTGCAGGCAGGAACGGTCTGTAAGACTCTTATCGCCAAAGAACCACCAGAAATTCAGAAGTGGTGCTGAGGGCTTAAGTGGTAGAGCACCTGCCTTGAACTGAGGAGCTTGGGGACAGTGCCCAGGCCCAGAGTTCAAACCCCAGGACTGACAAGAAGTGGTCTTTCCACCACAATAAGTAGACTGAATAGCAGCCATTATCATAGGGAGCATGGCAGAGAAGTCAGGCTGAGCTTCCTGTAGACTGGGGGACATGAATAGGTCACCCAGCTTCTTCGTGCCTCATTTTCCCCAGCTGCAAAACTGAACACAGTGAAGGATCCCCTTCCACATGGGGATAGGGTAAGGATGAAAGAGAGCCATGTTTTGTTTCATAATCCCATACCTGTTGCATGATAAATGACAGGCCCCATCTGAGCCCTTGCAGGGCATCTTCCTGTCATATGCTAACAGAATTTCCAAGAACCGTATCTGGCAACCGTTCCTTCTATGCCTGGCCCTGCCCCAGAGATCCCCCTATATTGATCCCTTGTTTCCTCACAACTGTCCCAGGAGGATACTGAGGTCTGATGGTAAGGCCCAGAGCTTCAACTGTGGTCAAGAATCAGCTGCTGTGGACTAAGAGTTTGTGACAATCCATCTAAACTGATGACTAAACGTGGTGCTACCTGTCTAGCATCCCGATACAGAGAACCAGTCATGGTGGCCAAGACCTGTCACAGGAGGATCGTGATCCAGTCCAGCCTGAGCATATATTGAGTCTCTATCTCGGGAATTCCCAAGACAGAAAGGCTTGACATTCATGGTAGAATACCTGACTGGCAAGCCTAAGGCCTTGAGTTCAAACCCTAATATACCAAAAAGAATCAGAGGCCCGGTGCCAGAGGCCCATGCCTATAATCCTAGCTACTCAGGAGGCTGAGATCTGAAGGTCATAGGTAAAGATTTAAAATAGGGTTGGCCTCACCCATCAGACCTCATGATGAGATGACCCAGAGTTTTACTCACTCAGTACGCTCCATACTAACAGAGCTGGCATCCTGACTAAGTGCTGGCCATGCTCTCTGTCCCTCTGGGGAGCCACCCCTTGTGGGCCCCACCCTCAGGTCCTCCCAAGATCCTTCTGCCACCAACCAAGGACAAGGGAGTAGACAGCTCCAGGGAACACAGATCCCTTGGCCTTATAATTTAAGCTTTTCACCCTTCCAGGCCCCCAAACCTAAGACATAACTTCCATGCACCCCCCAAAGATAGCAGTTAGAAGTTACCCAAAGGGTCCAGCGCTCCTTGTTACAACCCACTTCTACACACACACACACACACACACACACACAAACACACAAATCTGGCACAGGTGGTTCATGTCTGTCATCCTACCTACTCAGAAGGCTGTGGTCTGAGGATCACAGTTCAAAGCCAGCCCATGCAGGAAAGGCTATGAGGCTCTTATCCTCAGTGAACTACCAAATAGAGATGGACCTGTGGCTCAAGTGTCAGAGCACTAGCTTTGAGCTCAGAAGGTCAGGAACAATACCTATGCCCTCACTGCAAGGCTCAGTTCTTCTAACACAGGGACAGATCAAGGCTTCAGCAGTCCCTGAGAACAGAACCATGAACTCATTCCATTAGGATCACATCCCACCCACAAGAACCTGGCACTACCGACCTCAGACCTACTGTAGACAAAACATTGAGCCTCTCACATATCTGGAATGTCTCAGAGACCAGCATGGCATTTCATATGGTACACACTGCTATGCAGAAAACTTAGCTACCTCTTTTTTTGTTGTTGCTCATGGGGTTTGAACTCTGGGCCAGGTCACTGTCCCTCAGCTTTTCAGCTGAAGATGAGCACTCTCCCACTTCAGCCACAGCACCACTTCTTGTTCTCTGGTGGTCCATTGGACATCAAGTGTCACAGACTTTTCTGCCCAAGCTGGCTCTGAACCATGGTCTTCACATCTTAGCCTTCTGACTAGCTAGGATGACAGTTGTGAGCCACTGGCGACTTCCAGTTTCAGCCACCTTTACATACCCACAGGAAAATCATCTCATAAGGCCACAAACTTCTTGCAACCCTTCACTTCAGACTTTGTCAACAAGCATCCAAATTCATCCTTTATTGGAGAAAAAACAGACATAGCAATCCCAGCACTGCACCCATTCACCCCCTCACTGCCTGCCACAAGCCATGTCCTCTTGAAGCTGTGGCTTCAAGCTGGGGTAAACTTGGGAGTTCTTAGAAATATCTGTACACTGGGGTGAGCACCTGGTCTCCAAACCACAGCACCACTCTTTTCATC
Organism: Dipodomys spectabilis; assembly: GCF_019054845.1. Lineage (NCBI taxonomy): Eukaryota > Metazoa > Chordata > Mammalia > Rodentia > Heteromyidae > Dipodomys > Dipodomys spectabilis. The sequence goes on from NW_024870951.1 coordinate 3,001,125, forward strand.
TCTTGCACACCTGGACCATCCTTTGCAGGCAAATATATTTTATTTTCTTTCTTTTTTCAGTTGTGGGGCTTGAACCCTAGGCCTGGTTGCTGTTCCTGAGCATTCCAGCTCAAGGCGAGAACTCTACTACTTAAGCCACAACACCACACCACTTCTGTTTTTCTGGCGGTTGGTTGGAGATAAGAGCTTCAGGGTTTTTCCTGCCCAGGCTGGCTTTGACACCTGATGCTCAGATCTCACCTCCTGAGTACCTAGGAAGACAGTCATGAGCTAGTGCCACCCAGCCAAACATACTTTTCCATGCCTGTCATCCTATCCCCTCAGGAGCCTGAGATCTGAGGACTGCAGTTGGATGCCACCCTTGGCAACAAAGTCCATGAGAACTCATTATCTCCAATTATAAACACCCAAACATGTTGGAAGTGGAGCTGTGGCTCAAATGGTAGAGTGCTAGCTTTGAGTATAAATGACAAGGGATAGGACCCAGTCCCTAGTTTCAAGTTTTTCTAGCAAAAACCCACCCAAGAAAGGGAAGCAGGTGGGCATACAGGAGCTGAAAGCTCACACAAGACTCCCAGAACAGACCCCCATCCTGCTCTGATTCTCTAGATTCTATGTCCTACATCATGGTAATCTTAGATGGAACTTACCATGCAACAAGTTAGGATGTTCAAGTACAATCGCATATTCAGGATCCCCTGACCATATCAAAGACTCAAGATCTCTCACTGTCCTGCCTCTACACTAGTAGGGAGGTGAGGTGTAGTTATCCAACCACAGGATGTGGGAATGAAAGGATTTCTCAGCCAAAGGACGCAGACTCAAGTCCCTCTCTCTCAGGAAGGAGAAAAGGGCTGAACTCTCCCAGGAATGTTCCTGGGTTGTGAGTATCCTCAAAGAAACAACCCTGCTCAGAGAACAGTGCCTCTGGTTTTCCCACCAGCCTCTATACAAACCTGCTCCACCTTCAGTCTGCTCTCTGTGAATCCCAGATCTGCCATTTAGACTAAAGGCTGAGCCAGCAAAGAGACCCATCTCTGCCTCTGAGAATGGCAATCACGGGGTCCTCGCGCCCCCTAGAGGAAGTCTAGGGAAACAAGGGTCCTTACTCCCACCCTCATTCCCTGGCCGCCCTGTGTTAGTGGCCAGGTTATTTCTGTCTCTGGTGGAGGAAAGAAAAGTGCGGGGGGGGGTGTCAAATTCAGACTGAGCCCTGGAAAGTCCCAGTCCCCAAGGATGTACTGCACAGACATCCTGCAGTGGACAATAGCCAAGTGGTCAATGGTGAACCTAATGTGCCAGGACTCTTAATAGCAGTGTGGTTGGGTCAAAGGCTCTATCACATTTGATCTAGGATGTCAGGTGAAGTCATGGCTCCAATATCCTGACTCTCCTGACCTGTGATTGTCCTCCCTCTTCATCTTCCTGCTTATCCCTTGTCCCCCCCCCCCCCCGACACTCCCTCACACCAATACCTCCCTAGCCCTTGAACAGCTTGTTCTTATCTGACCAGAAAATAAACTCTTTGGCGCCAGGGATGATTGAAACCTGGTGAACCGCCCTGAGTCCTAGTGTCTACCCGAGGCTGCTTACCTCTGTAGTCGGCTACCACACAGCTCCTGGATGTCAGAAGGTTGCTGAGGTGTCAGTGTCTTGGGCCTACATACTGGCTTTAGGCTATGAAATTGTCCCCACCTAGATTGTGAATGGTTGGCTCCCTTGATCCAGGGACTCCAATCCAAGGCTCACATGTTCTCCCTTCTTCCTTCCTTTCCTCTTTTTCTCCATCCAGCCTTCCCTCCTCTTTCTCTCTTTCCTTCCTTTCTCTCACTCCTGGGCCTTGAACTCAGAGCCTAACACCAATTTTGTGCTAGAAAACTATTTTGAGGCAAGTATCAACCATAGTCTGGTAGTTACACAATCAAAATGGATGCAGATACAATCTAGTTCAACAGATACAATCTATTCAACATCAAACAACCATGTGTTAATGAGTTAAGAACAGCAAAGATGGATATGGAAAATCAGAAATTATAGGCTTTAGGGAGAAATGTGGGGAAAAATAGGACTAAAGGGATGTGGAGAGGTAAAGGGAGAGTAAATTTAACCAAGTCCTAATCTCTGAGAGGGAAATGGATTGGACAGAATATTAGGAGAGAGATTAAAAAAAAGAACAAATGGAATACCAAAAAATTAAATTTAAGACGTGAAACACTTAAAATATGTAAGTGTAAAGAAATGATATTGATATAAGAAAAGGATAGGATGGAAGGAGGAGAGGGTTAGAAAGGAAACATGAAAACTAAAAAATAAAAATTTTTAAAATTAGTTACTTGAAAATTATATAGATATAAAGAGAAAATAGTGCTATTAAAAAGTTAAGCCTAAGAGGTTGTGAATTGAGTGATAAATTACTGTATTAAGCAATGGGGAAAAAGGTCTAATAATTGACAACAGGTATATATCTGGGGATGAGCAGAACACCATTTAAGTCATGCAAAAATAAGAAAGTAAAAATATGAAAACAATAAAAAGAACGAAAAGATCAAAAGAGTTTAAACACACACACACACACACACACACACACACACACACACACACACACACGTACCACAAATAAAAGTTATGAGAAAAGGAAGATTTACAGAAAACACTTTAAAAAATTAAAATTATAAAAAAGTTTCAAAAGAGTTCTTTGATTTTTTTAGGTTTTTTTTTGGGGGGGGGGGTGAGAATCCCTTGTGTATCCCTTGTGTCCATAACCAGTCTCTTGGTGGAATCTCTAGTCTGCTTGTGGTGTTTGGTTTTCCTATGGCTTGATTGGTTTCTTAAGTCAGTTTGTTTGGGCAGGCAGAAAATTCCATGTGTTACCCAAGATTTTGTGATCCTCTTCTCAGACTAGTTCAGTGAGAGGGAGAACTGCTTGGAGTATCACAAAAGAGGGAGATAGCTATTTCCTCTAGTTTGGAGATGCTGTGATGAGGCTAGGTTCTGGGTAGTGTTGAGGCTTTTCAGCAAGCAGTAGCTTTTCCCTGAAACACTCACAGAGCCCAGCTTAAAGCCATTCTCAGGGTTTATGTTTACTGAATTTCAATTGATTGTCTAGGCTTCTGTAAGGAGGGGCAGGCTCTGGCTCTGTTTACCAAGTGAAGGAAGTCACTCTTCCGGGGGCGGATCTTTTCTCCCTGTGCAGGGTGACGTTCCCCTGGGTGGAACTGAGCCTGGAAGGTCACTTCTATTTCCTCTGACCTGCAAAATAACTCTTTTGTTTTCTTCCATGGCCTGAGTTTAAGCTAGCTGCTCAGTTGGGCCTTTGTAAGTATCAAAGATAGCGATTTCCCGTGGTTGTGGCGGGGAGGGGCGGCCTTTGCTCCTCTGCTCCCTGAGAAGTAGTGTGGATGTCAGGGTTCTACTCACGCCAGAGTGTTGGTTCATGGGTCATCTTTAGTCTGCAATCTGCAGGATGAAGATATCTGCTCCTTGTCAGTTCTTTGGTGTTGAGTAAAATCCATTTGTCTGCTGTGTCTGGCACCTTTGTCCTGGAATCTCTCCATTGTAGGTTTGGTGGCTACAGCTTCTGTCGCTGCCACCACATCTGCTGTAGCAGAAGCAACTGGCAAGTGCTCAGATCTGTTTCCATGCCTGGATTTTCCCTTTCTGGGCAAACTCTCTGTACTGTGATGGAACACTTGGTGTGATTCTCTAGCCTATGCTTGTTCACTGGAACACTAAAACTGCTTTCTATGTGAGAGCTTGTTTAGCTTCCAGTTTCTCCTCTGCCATCTTCCTCTGAACTCCCTTACACATTAGTATGACATAATGTTGTGACATCACACTGACATTGTGATATCACTGTGCCATTCTGTTTTCACAAACCTATTATGACATCACATGTTAGAAAAATCATGGGTTTTAGGACTTCTAGCTCCTTCCTTGAAGTCTTATCCTCATTGTAAACTAGTAGCAATTTAAATCTGACATGATTGTAATATTACAAACTCATAGTGACATCACTATTCCATGGGTGATCTCATTACCACCATAACACAAACCTATTGCATCATCACATTTCCATTGTGACATTTCAATCCGTTATGACTTCTTAGCACCTTTGAAAAAGCATATGGCCTTTGTGATATCAAAGTTCAGTTGTTTACCCATATAATCATTGTGGTCTAAAAATTGAAATCAGTTATACCATTGTAATATTACAAAACATTGGAGAAAGGATCACCAGTGTGACATCATTGACTAGTCCTCTCCTCATAACTTTGACATGATGTCCTTGTGATACATAGGCCCTTTGTGATCTCATAATGTTTTTGACTTCATATTTCAGGTGTGACATGTGATATTAGAAATGCACTCTGATATGAAAATTTTGACATCACTCTGTCAGATATCATGAGCATTGTGTCACATTTTGACATCACATACCTGGTGGGAGTTCATCATGTTTCGGCCAATGCATGACTTTGTATATCTCACAATCCCATTCTGAATTCATATTCTAATTGGGAGTTAATGAAAATTGAAGTCCAGTATGTCATTGTGACATCATAAACCTACTGTGACCTCATGACTGTTATGGCATCACCAACTAATTATGACATAAAAATATTATTATGATTTGATATTGTGACACCATATTGCCCTTGTGATATCAGTGTTCCTTGGGTTTTGTAAACCTATTATGACATAACCATTTACAAAATTTATGGCCTTTGAGATGATTAACTTTTTTAACTCATTTACTTATGATGCATAAAGCACAAGAAAATCCAATGAGGCATATTGAAAATAACTTTATTTACACTAGAAATGGGCATGCGTTTACCTTGTCCTGGGCTGCGCAGTCAGTGACAAGCCAGCCCCAACCACCAAATCTCAGACCTCCAATGGGCAGTCCCACACAGAGTTAATTGGTCTGCAAACCTCCAACCCCCCAAATTATCATCTCTAAAGCTCCAAACTTCAAAAGGTAAGGCTTTTCCCTTTTCCCTTACTCTCTCCTTCTTTATAGACCTTTCCTTCATTTCCCTTTTTCCCTTTCATCACTTCCTTCTTTTCTTTAGGACTCTCCACTATCCACAGGCCTACACTTCTCTGGCCTGGTGGCCAATTGATATCCTTCCCCTCCTGCTCTCCCACAAATTCCTCTTCTCCCAGGTCTTTCCCTTCCTGCTGTAACACCACTTCCTTCCTTCCAGGTCTTCCCTTGATTTTCTCCAATTCCATTGCTCTGACCATGCAGCCTATATATAAGTTGAACCTCTCCATCACTCCAGTGTGTCTCCTGCCTAACAGTTTTCAACCATCACTTCACAAACTGCCCATTACCCAATCACTTCTTCACAGCTCGTCATGTGATGACAACATACTACCCCCTCCAGCAGCATACCCCATGCACTCGAGTGGGCCATGACATGTGGCCACATTGATTAGTGGCCCCTGCTTATTATTAGGGCCCCACTGCTTTATACATCCCCCACTGGTTTTCATGTCCATTCAAATCGTGATTCCTTCTTACCAAATCCTAAAAAATCCCTTCTCTCCTCCAAACAAACAGGCTTAAAATGTAAACTTAATAGAAAGCAAGTAAATTATAGAAACATACTAGTTAGCACTAATTAACACTTAGTAAGCCTTATCCTTAAGGGATCCTCTGAGTGTCTCTCAACAGTCAATCTTGCAGCCTTCTCTGTATATTGGTTCATTGCCTGTTTCACTTGAGACTGATGGATCTAATATTGTTTTCCTACTAATTTAATAGAAGACAGTGAAATTAGCACCACCAAGTAAGGTTCTTGCCACTTCAGTTCCAATTCAGGAGCATGATGCATTTTTACCTACACCAGCTGTCCAAGCAAGAAAGAATGGGTGGAGTTTCTTTTTTAAACTCTATTTCTTAGTTTATTTCACTTACTTGAGGTCTAGCTTTTGAATTTTTTTCTGAAGTGAGACTTGCTATAGAATAAACTACATTACTCCCCCCAAAGAAATTTTCCTTCCAACTGGATTTAATTTCTTATTTTATATTTGAATATTTTTATTGTCATCCTTATGTTTATTAATTTTTAAACAATTTTTCTTATTATAATCTTTAAGTAGTTGTACAGAGAAGTTCCCATTCTACAAAACAGTACATGAATGCAAGGTGTCTGACAACATTGTCACCCATCCCTCGTAACCTTTCCCTTAAAATTTGAGATAGGTGATTACATATCTTTCACATATTTCACAGTATTGTGGAATTGTGATGCTTAAAGTCACAAACACTTTTTAACCTTGACAAGGCAAATTATCGTTATTATGGTCTAAAGTTTGTTAATTCTATGAGCTTCAACAATACAAATTATTTTTCCCACCTCAGGTGATGTTTAAATTTTTTCATCTTGTTTAGTGTGGGCTATTCCATCTTTCCTCCCTCATTCCACTCTTCCCATCACTGTGTTTGGGTTGCTTAGTTATTTTTCTTCTATGTCCCGTGCAACTGATGGGCCCCTTTGTTGTATGTTGTTCTATTTCCCACTTATTCCGTTCCTCCTCCTGGCTTCTTCCATTGCGTGCATATTTCTATCATCTACATGGTCAATAACAGGGAGTCATTAATGGTGGTACAACAAAATGAGTGGCTGTCCTTTGTTTCTCGAGTCCTGTATACTCTGTCATACCTTCTTGCATTTTGGCTTTAGCATCCACGTATCAAGTAGACCCCGTGCTGTTTGTCTCTAGGTTCTTTGCTTACCTCATTCAAACAATTTGGTCTAGTTCCATCTATTTCCCTGCAAATGCCATCATTTTGTCCTTTCTAATGGCTGCACAGTATTCCATTGTATATAGGTACCATATTTTTGTGATCCACTTATCAGTAGTGTCCCATCTGGGTTGTTTCCAAATCTTGGCTATTATGAACAGTGCTTCAATAATCATAGAGGGGTGTGTGTGTGTGTGTGTGTGTGTGTGTGTGTGTGTGTGTGTGTGTGTGTGTGTGTGTGTATAGTGGTTCCTTTTGTTCAGAGTAGATGTCTAAGAGTGGTATAGCCAGTTAATAGGACAGGTCGATATTTAGCTTTCTGAGGTACCTCCAGAGTGCTTTCCAAAGTGGTTGTACTAGTATATATTTCCACCAGCACTGCAGTATTGTTTCTCTTTCTTTACATCCCTTCCAGCATTTGTCATTGGCTGAATTTAGGATGTGGGCTATTCTGACTGGGGTAAGGTGGTATCTCAGAGTTGTTTTTATTTGCATTTGCTTTACAGTCAGGGATGATGACCATTTCTTCATGTGTTACTTTGCTTCATGTGTTACTTTACTTCTCTTCTGAGAAGTCTCTCTTTAGCTCCCTTGACCATTTCAAGATTGGTTTGTTAGGTTGGTGAAAGGTTAGTTTCTTGAGTTCACCATATATAATGGATATTATACCCTTGTCTGATATATTGCTGGTAAATATTTTTCCCAATTATTTGGCTTTCTTTCTACTTAGTTGCTACTTTTTATCTGTGTAGAAACTTTTTATTTTAACGTAGTCCCATTTATCGAGTCATTCTCCAATTTGTTGTGATCCTGGGAATCTGTTCTGGAAGTTCCTGCCTGTGCCTATAAGTTCAAGTGTCTATCATACTTGGTCCTGCAGTAGTTTCAGAGTTTCAGGGTTGATGTTAAGGTCTTTAATCCATTTTGAGTTGATGTTAGTTCATGTTGCAAGACTAGGGTCCACTTTTAGTTTTCTGCATGTGGCCAGTTTTCCCAACACCAGTCGTTGAAGAGGTTATGCTTCTTCCACTGTATGTCTTTGGTTCCTTTGTCAATTATCAACTGGCTGTACATATGCGGCTATATTTCTGGGTCTTCTAACCTGTCTCATTGATTTTCAGGTCTCTTTTTGTGCCAGTACCACGGTGTCTTTGTTATTATGGCTCTATATTAGAGCTTGAAGTCCTGTTTCATGATCCCTCTTGTATTCTTTCTTTTGCCTAAAATTGATTTGGCTATGCTAGGTATTTTGATGTTCCATATGATTTTCTGGACTATTTTCTCTATTTCAGTAAACTAGGATATTGGAATTTTAATGGGAATTGCATTGAATGTGTTTATTAATTTTGGCAGTATAGCTATTTTTACAATATTAATTCTGCCTATCTAGGAACATGGGAAGTCTTTCCATTTCCTGGTATCCTCTAAGATTCCTTTCTTTAGGCTTTTATAGTTTTCATGGAATAGACCCTTTGCATCTTTGGTTAGGTTAATTCCTAGATAATTTTTTTGAGGTTAATGTGAATGGGGTTGTTTCCTTGATTTCCATTTCTGCTTGTACATTGTTGCTGTTTAGAAAGGTGACTGATTTTTGTTGCATCCTACTACTTTGCCAAATTGGTTTATAAGCTCTAAGAGTTTGGGGATGGAGCTTTAGGGATCGTGGATTTATAAAATAATGCCATCTGCAAAAAGAGGTATTTGATCTTCTTCCTCTCCTATATGGATTGATCTTCTTCCTCTCTTATGTGGATCTTTTTAATGTATTTTTCTTGCCTTATTGCTCTGGCTAAGAATTCCAGAACTATATTGAAGAGGTGTGGAGAGAGTGGGCATCCTTGCTTTGTTCCTTTTTTTAAGGGAATTGCTTATAGTTTTTCCCCATTACGTATAATATTGGCCTTTGATCTGCCATGTAAAGCTTCTATTGTCTTATGAAATATTCCTTCTATTCCTATTTTTTCCAGAGGTTTTAGCATGAATGGGTGCTGAATTTAATCAAAAAGCCTTTCCGCATCAATGGGGAAAATCATGTGGTTCTTGACCTTGGATCTGTTTATGTGATGGATTACATTTATTGACTTACATGTTAAACCACCTCTGCATCTCTGGGATGAAGCTTACTTGGTCATAATGTAGTTATTTTTATATATGTTTCTTGATTCTGTTGGCTACAATTTTATCGAGGAGCTTTGCATCTGTCTTAATCAAAGAGGTTGGTGTGTAGTTCTTTTTTGGGGGGTCTTTGCCTTGTTTGGGGAAGAATGTGATATTGGCTTCCCAGAATGAGTCTAGGATTACTCTCTCTGTTTCTATTTCTCTGAAGATCTTGAGGAGTATGGTTATTAGTTCCTCTTTAAAGGCCATATAGAATTCTGTAGTGAATCCATTAGGTCCTGGCATTTTCCTGTTGGAAGATTTCTTATTACTTCTTCTATCTCATTGCAGGTTATTGACATGTTTAATTGATTTATTTCTTCTTGGTTCTGTTTGGGCAATTTGTATTTCTTTTGTTTTTCAGGCAGGAAAAGATGTTTATTTATTGAATTGCTGCCCCCACCATGCATGGTGGAGAAGCATGGCAGAAAAGGAAGGAGGGCAACCCACCTCTGGGCCAGGACTTATCTAGGCCAGGGACAGGAAGAGGTGTGGCTAGGTGGGGGAAAGGTGTGGCCACACTGGATGTGACCTCAGGGTCTTGGACCCTCCTAAGGTCAGATGGGAGGGCAGAAACTTAGCCAAGAGGGAAGGAGGTGTCCCTGTTCAGACCTGATATTCCAGACTTTTGATTATTATGAAAAAGGACGAACATTCTCTCTGGCTACTTCTTGTTTGCAAGGGCAGTCAACAGAAGGGGTAAAAGGCTGAGATGTGGTCCCCTCTGGGCGAAGGAAGCAGGCAACAGCTATCACTTGGGAATTGAGTCCTTAGATGAAGTTTGGAGTCTTGGATAATGTCTGGAGGTCTCATGAGGCATTGAGGGACTGAAAAATGTACTAGAGAGCAAATAAATGGCAAGAGGAAGGACTTGGGGCTGAAAATGTTGGTAGAAATGTTCTAGGTATTTCTGACATCTGGCAACTAGGTAGAGAAGAAGACAAGTGATAAAGGCAAGAATATAAATTCCTGTCCAATTGAAAGTTAGACAGGAATGAACATTAGATGGTCAGACTTCTTACTTCTATTGATCTTATGACTCTGGTTTATTTTGAAAGGGCAGGCACAAAGTGGCTGATGTGATATCATCTCCTCTTACTCCTCTCCATGTTCCCTTGATCCCCATACCAGCCGAGTCTAGCTGCTCATTGCTGGAATGGTTTGTCCCAGTTGGTATTCAAGGAGGTTTGTACTTAAGGCCTGGGCACTGTCCCTGAGCACTTCTGCTCAAGGCTATCACACTACCACTTTGAGTTATAGTACCACTTGCAGTGTTTGCTGGTTAGAGAAAAGAGGCTCTAGCAATGCTTCCAACCTGTCTTTGCAGGTTAGTTGGGTGATGGAGTCTAAGGGATGTTTTGGCCTGGGCTGGCTTTGAACTGCAATCATTGCCACAAAAGCCCTTTGTTATTTCTAATTAAAGCAACAAGGACATCAAATAGAATAAGTAGGGCTTACCTGGTCCTTATCAAGAATTGAACAAATATTCTACAATGACAAAACTAGTTAGACGTGAGAATCTTAACACAGTATACCCAATATTTTAGAATCACATAGTCAGTATCAAACTACACAACACAAAACAAAAAAGGCAAAACTCAAAACTTAAAATTTCTGACAACAAAATTTAGACATCTCTGCCAACAAATCACATCAGATGATTGGGCATCAGTTACCAGTGTCTATGAAAAGAGCAACTTCTTAGCAAGGCACATTAGAAATAGATGAATGGAGGAGTAGTAAGCTTGGTGGAAGGGTACGGGTTGGATTGGGCCAATCCCTTAACCCACCATGTGGCCAAGATGGCAAACTCAAGTTGGCAAATTTCTGAAAAAATGCAAAGAAAGCCTTAACAAAAATTCAAGCCTTGTTTGACCAGCCTTTGATAGGGAACTAGAGGGGTCCCCAGGACCCAGGGCACAATCCAAAAAGTTGTAGAAAAGGGAGAGATATGGAAAGTTGGACGTGAATAGCAGAGGGCAAATGGAGCCTGAAAGTAAACAGACTTCGACCATGTACCATTGCAGAGGCAAAAATTGTCTAAATCTGACAACAGCATAAAAATATTAGGTGTGCCGTCTATCCAGGGAGTGCAGGAAGCATTTCAGAGGGGTTTCTCTGCTTAGGCATGGCTCGCAGCACCCTATTAAATGTGTAGGACAGTCAGTCTGTTGAATGAAGGAGAGCTGACCAGGCAGAAGTGGCGTCCCAACTTCCCCTGGAGCCCTCTAGAGAGAAATGTCCAACCCCCCAAACCAAGCATCCTTGGCTTCAGAGCGACCAGCCTTTCGGCTAAAGGCCATAGGAGCTCTTTGGCGTGGTGGCACATCTGAAAAGAGATTGAGAAACAGAGAGCCATAGAGACTAGTTTCACTCACCAGAGTAGAGAAGTGGTGTGGACGTGGATGTCAAGGCCAACAATGGTATTGGTAAAAAGTCTTATGTGGTATCTCAAGGCAGTTTGGTTCGCAGAAAGAGGGTGGTTAGGAAAGTCTAACATTTCCAACTCTAAAACCCCATCCGAGACAGAGCATCATATATAAGGTATATTAAATAGGTAAGTTTCATTAGGTAGCTGATGAAGAGAACACCACATGCTATTTAGGCAGGAAAAGAAGTTTATTTAATCAACTTCTGCCCCCATCATACATGTTGGAGAAGCATGCCTGAAAAGGAAAGGGAGAAATAGCGATATGTATATTTGTAAAAATTCATCCATCTCTGCTAGGTTTTCCTTCCTTTGTGAGTAGAGTCTGGAATTATTTCTTTATGAATGTTTGGATATCTTGTATGTTTGTTGCAATTTTCCCTGTGGCATCTCTGATATTATTGATTTGGGTCTCCTCTCCTATTTTGTTGCTCTTGCCAGTGGTCCGTCAGTTTTATTGACTTTTTAAAAAACAAAAACAGGTCTTTGTTTTATTAATTTTACTTATAATTTTCTTAGTATCTCATTAATTTCAGCTCTTATTTCGCTTATCTCTTTCTGTCTAGCAACTTTAGGTTCAATTTTTCTTGTTTCTCTAACAGTTTCATTTAAATCATAAGATTGTTTAATTGGTCTATGTTTTCTTGATTTGCACAGAGAGAACAATAAATTTGCCCCTCAGGATTGCTTTCGCTGTGTCCCATAGGTTTCTTTGTGATATATCTTCATTGTCATTGAATTGTAGGAACTTTTTAATTTCTTCTTTATTTTCTTCTGTGACCCATGTATTGTTCAACAGAGTGCTGTTTAATGTCCATGTGTTAAGTTTTTTCTACTTTATGCCTTGTTACTGAGAACTAGTTTGATTCCACTATGGTCAGATAGAATACAGGATATTATATCGATCCTCTTGTATTTGCTTAAATTCCTTGTATGAACTAAGAAATTATTTATTTTAGAAAAAGTTAGGGGGTTGGAAAAAATAAGACCCTGCTGGTGTGAATGCCTGTAATTATAGCTACTCAGGAGGCTCAGATCTGTGTATTCAGGTTCAAAGCCAGCCCAGGCATCAAAGTTCATGAGGCTTTTCTGGGGTTCTTCAGCACCACACTCTGCCTCAAGTATGGGGTTGTTCACCACCTTTGCCACCATGGGCTGGACTGGGCTTCTTGTGCTAGCCTGTTTGGAGAGGTGCTGCACCCCACTAAGGGTCCAGAGTAGTCTGCTGTTGCTGTCGATGCTGCTGCTGCCGCCAAAGCTGCTACCGCAGCTGCTGACACTGCCCCAGGTGCTGCCACTGCAGGATCAACTGGGCCACTTATTCAAGGAAGGTACCACAGCACAAGTCAGGTGTTAACCACTGCTGCTGTCTCGGGCTAGGCTAGGCTGCTGATGCGGGCCAGTATGGAGAGGCACAAACTGCCACGGGTCTGGAGTTGTTCACTGCAATTGTCCCCGCCCCAGCCACCGCTGCCTCCCTGGGCTGCTCTGGGATGTTCCTGTGGCTAGTGCCAAGAGGCATTGTGCACAGAGTCTGGGTGGTTTGCTGCCACTGCCAGCTGCCACTGCTGCTCCAGGTTAGGCTAGGCTGTTTACATCAGCAGGACAGAGGTGCCATGCTGCGAGTCTAGGGTTGTTCACCACTGCTAACAGTTACTGTTGTTCCTGACTCGGTTGAGCTGATTGCACCAGCCAGGCAGAGGCGCTGTGCCAGGGAGGGTGAGGGAAGTCTTTCGGCTGGCTCTGCCTTCTGAGATTTCTATTTGTATTCTCTTGGTTGGCAGTGGCTCTTTGGAGTCTTCTGGAGGCCTTGGGATGCTTGCGAGTGTGTGGTCCTCTGAAGGTCCAGAGCTGGGGCCGCTTAAGCAGCCTGGTAAGAAGCCCTGCCATTTAAGCTACTCAGCATGGAGCCCCATCAACAACAAGGGATTTGGGAAGGGTCTTCCCCCTTTAATGTCTGTGTAAGTTTTTCCCTTTTCTTTTTTCACTTCCTCTCTGAGTAATCACCCTTTTTCTGGTGGGTCACTTGGAGAAACAGAGCATTGAAATCTGTTTTTGGTTGGAGAGAGCTATGGTGTTTCCCTGCTGTTCCATCGCCATCTTGACCCCTCTCATTCAGGTGGAGTTTTTCTTAGGTGGCCTGTGGGCCTTGGTTACCAAAGGATAGGTACATAAAAGAATATGTTGTAAAGCCTGCAGATTGTAGTTAGACATTTATGTTATTATAGCCTTCCCAAGTTTAGCAACCAAAGGGGGTGTTCTACCCTAAAGTATTTCAAAGGGATTAAATCGTTTAACATAAGGGCTACATATTGCTCGAAAGAGAACAAAGTTCAGAAGGCTTACGTAGCCATGGCCAGTCCCTGTATTTAATTTAGTTAATGTTTCCTTTAAGGTCATATTCATTCTTTCTAGTCCCTTGAACTCTGAGATTTATAAATGGATTGTAACTTCTAATTTATTCCTAGGGCGTTAGTTAATAATTGAGAACTTTGGCCCTGAATGAAGGGGCATCTTTGGACCCCATAGCTAAAGGTAAGCCAAATCAACAAATTATCACATGCCTCAGCTCAGCCTGAAAAAGTGTCCACAATTAGTAACAGGTACAAATAACCATACTTTACAGGCTTTACCTCGGTGAAGCTCACTTTCCCAAATTCACCATCTGAGGTTCCTCACATATGAATTGTTTCCATATGTTCCAGCTTTTCAGTATTTTCCTGTTGGAAATTATCTACACACTTTACAAAGGATTGTCAGGCTGAGGCCCCACTGGTTTTCGAACAGTTATAGGCAGTGGCCCGGGGCAATTTACCAGAGTGCAAATATCTACATGTAAACTGACAGAAAGCTTGAGACTGTATGAATTTTTCACAAGTTCAGTGTCAACATTTGCACATTTATTACTACTCTTTTTGCTTCTTACTTTAATCTTAACGACTAGTAGCTCTAGAGACCCCACTGGTTTTAGAGTGGTCTCCCAAGCTACCTGATCAGCTCAGATGTTTCCCTGTATCTTAGGGTCTCTAGTTTAACTCCTGTATAGTACGCTGAACCTTGGAGACTTCTTCCATTTTATTCTCTTCCTTTTCTCTCAAACTTGCTTTCATGATCTTGCTCTCCTTCTCAATGTGCTCCTTAATCTGCAAATATTTTGACAGGGTCACAGGAGAGTTTCTTTGACTGGTCATCTGCTTCTCCTTCTCACATCACCTTTGCTTGCTCTTCAACTCCTCCCTTAAGTTCAAAAAGGTGCTACTGAGAGGTATTTTTTCCCACCTCCATCTGTTCTGTAGGGACTCGGTGCTTCTGCATTACATTTATGGTGAAGGTCTCAGCAGTCGTTTTGGCCTTTTACTCTAGTAATTTATCTTTCTGGTTTTCCACTTAAGTGTAATTTTGTGACAGATCTTGCAACTGTTTGTTTAGCTTTTCTGCTTTTCTTCCCAATGCTCTTTCCCTTTCCCCAGCATTCTCTATCAGAGCATGTGGTCCTTTAAATCTTTCTGAAGAGTAACAATCTTCAGCCTGATATTTTCCTGTTCACTTTTCTTGGCCTGATCTTCTATGACATAGCACTTCCCCGTCTTCTCTGCCAACTACTCTTTCCTTCTTTCTCTGTTGCCTTGAATTTCTGGTGACACTCTTCAAAGCTTATAATCAACATGTACTTCACCCTAATACATTCTTATATCAGGTCCAACTCCTTTTTCATGGCTATGATTTCTTAATGCAGCATCCAGATCTTTTCTTGGCCTCACTTGTGGTTAGCAAGGATGGCAGCATTGCTGTCCTGTGCTTCTGTTGGCCTCTGACTTGTAGTCCCCTAATTTGCCTCATGCTCACCCAGGCTAATGTACTTGAATTTCATTTGATTCTGAGTGTTTTCTAGGTTCCTTTTGAGGATTTTCTTCTCATTTTTGACTCTCACAAGTTCCTAATTTATATCTTCAAATCTTTTCTTCATGTAAAATAATTCTCTCTATTATCTCCTGTGTGCTCTATGTGCTTTTAATCTCTTGGTGGGTTTTTACTGGCACCTATAGGAGATTCATTCTTTTATAAGTCTGTGTTTTGAGTTAGAAGTGGGTAAATTTTTTTCTTTAACATATTTCTTCTTAAGTTCAGAGGGCTGCTTTTTAAATTGAACACAGTTAGAATTCGGAGCCCAAAGCTCCTTTGCATGTTTCTCCAGAGAAATGAATACATTTTACAGGTGGTTAATGTGATTACTTACCCTGTCATTTTCTATCTTTCTCCTCCTTGGACATTCTTTTCCACAATGTTCATTTTGCTTGCAATAAGCACACTGGTTTAGTCCTAGAGGATCCCTACTGACATTTTCAAATGAATTGTACTGTCTTTGCTAAAGGTTTCTTGATCCATATTCTGGTGCTCCTACAAAAAATTCAAACTCACTTCTTAGACTCTTTTTTTCCAGGGTATCTCTGGTATCAAACACCCACTGGCAACCACTTCCATCTTAGAATACACTTTTCCCTCAAAACCTTCTAACTTTTGAAGGTTTCTTCTAATATCTGTGGCCGACTGAGTAACAAAGGCCATATTTAGGGATCTTTGATTCTCCAGGTCTTCAAGATCTATAGGCCAGGCCTATAGGTCCTATAGGCTTCTGGGAGAAGTTCCAGAAAACGTTAGAGTACTAACTGGGGAACTGTCCCATTTCACTCACCTTAGATTGATGACTTGGCTTTCTAGATACTGTGGTATGCCTGCTAACCGAACCTGGCAATAATTGGTAAGCACCTCCATACCTCGATAGCTGTTAGTCTCAGCTTGAGTTTAGATTTTTTTTTTTTTGGTCGGTCGTAGGGCTTGAACTCTGGGCTTGGGCGCTGTCCCTCAGCTCTTCAGCTCAAGGCGAGCGCTCTACCACTTGAGCTACAGCGCCACTTCCAGAAACTTTTTTTTTTGGGGGGGGGTCCGGTCATGGGGTCTGAACTC
The DNA here is from genome assembly GCF_019054845.1 of Dipodomys spectabilis. Taxonomy (NCBI): domain Eukaryota; kingdom Metazoa; phylum Chordata; class Mammalia; order Rodentia; family Heteromyidae; genus Dipodomys; species Dipodomys spectabilis. The sequence goes on from NW_024870951.1 coordinate 3,017,432, forward strand.
TGGGCCTGGGCGCTGTCCTTCAGCTCTTCAGCTCAAGGCTAGAGCTCTACCACTTGAGCTACAGTGCCACTTCCGGCTTTTTTCTTTTTGCTTATGTGGTGCTGAGGAATCGAACCCAGGGCCTCGAGCATGCAAGGCAAGTGCTCTACCGCTGAGCCACCTTCCCAGCCTCAGCTTGAGTAAGTCTTGGGAAAGACTTGTTCCAAATGGTCTGGTTCAATAGTGGGGCTACTGTGTGGTCCAAGGACCACCTTTATGTCACTGAGCAGAATTCACTCCCTTTTCTACCAGGTGAAACACACTTGTAAAATTTGCCGACACTCATCCCAGATGTGCTTGTGTGTGAAAATTACTGTCTCTAATGAGGGAATGAGCCCCTGGTTTTATTTTTTTCTGAAAAGGATAGATTTTCTGTATCCAGTTATACAGGTCACTAGTTGTAAAGGGAAAATACATTAGAAAGGGGGCCTGCTCACCATCTCCTCCATGTTCTTGTCTCAAGGGTAATAAGGATAACATACCACATTGTACCACCTCAGGCTGGTACAAGTAACCACTTTTGGTATGGGAGGACTTTAGATTAGAGGTGTTGATGGCAAAGAATAGGAGAGAGACTACATCAGTGCATCTTCCTCTGAAGGATTCTGTAACACTGGGGGAGAATATTTTTTTGGATATGACAACTTTAGGCCTGTTCTCCCATCCTGAGAAAGGGAGTAAACAGAGGTGCATACAGGACACAGATAGAACTATCAGCATACACACACAGACCAATAGCCACAGACACTAAACCCACATGTCCACACCACTCAATTTTGACCTCTACAGAGATCTGAGATGACAGAGAGAACATCCCAGATTGCCTCTTGAGGATGTTGCAGATGACCTCTGGAGGATGTCACATATATCCTCCCTAGGAGGCCCTAGATGACCTCTCATGGAGGATCCAAACGGTTCCCCAAGGAAGTGTCAGATGACCTCAAAAGGAGGCCCCAGATATCCTCTCAATGAGGATGAGATTAACTCTTGAGTAGCTCCCAGATGGCCACTCAAGGAGGCCACATATGAACCCCAAAGGAGGTTCTAGATAACCCTCTTGAGAAAGAGACAGATGACCTCCAGAGAAGGTCCTCTATAGCTTCTCAAGTAATTCCCAGATGATGTCTGAAGACAGTCAGATTTTTCATCAAGGTAACCCGAGATGACCTCCCAAAGAAGCTCCACATGACCTCAGGTGGTCGTCTTAACTTGCCTCTTAAGGAATCCCCAATGACTACTTTTGAATAGGTCTCGGGTGGCCTTCAGAGGAAGCCCCAGATGACCTCTGGAGAAAGTCCAAGATGGCCACTGGAGAAGGCCAAAGATCACCTCCAGGGTAGGTCTCAGATAGCTTCTCAAGGAAGTTGCAGATGCACTCTTGATGAAGTTCCAGATAGCTTCCAAAGGAAGCACTACATGACCTCTTAAGGAGGTTCCAGATGGCTTCACAAGGAAGCCCCAAATGACCTCTCAAAATTTCTCAGATGGCTTCCCAAGAAAGCCACAAATTACCTCTAGAGGGGGTCCCAAAAACAGGTTGGCAAGCTTGCCCAAACGCACCCCTAGAGGTACCTATAGGACTTTTGTCCATGTTGGTCCTCTGGAGACAAACACTCGAGGCCTTGAAGGCTGACACACTCACCTATAGGGATTTTGCCCTGGGGCCAAGGCCTGATGCCATCTAAACGGATTAATCTTCATGGGGACTCCAAAAATTCGGAACTCTGATGTTCAAGGGAATCCATCTAGACATATTTAATGTAATAAATATTCTCCAAACCACTGAATCCCAAAATTATGATATCCAAAGCTCCAAATATCAAAGGGCAAGCCTTTTGTTCCCCTTCCCTTTGTCTCTCCTTCACTACAGACCTATACTTCCTTTGAAGTCTTTCCCTTTATCCCTTCTACCAGTTCCTTCTTCTCTTCAGGCCTCTCTACTCTCCACAGGCCTGAACTGCTTTGCCTGGGTCGTCAGTTGCCATCCTTCACCTCCTGCTCTCCCTCAACTTCTTCTCCTCCCAGGTCTTTCCCCTTCTGCTATCACACCACTTCCTTCCTTCCAGGACTTTTCAATTTGTATCTCCCCTTCCATTGCTCTGAACAAACAGCATATGTAAAGTCTGTACCCCTTCTCCACTCCAAATGCTAACAGTTTTCAACTATCACATCCCAAGCTCCCCACAGCCCAATCACTTCTTAACAGCTCAACTTTTGGTGATTAATGTACCATCCCCTCCCACAAAATGCCCTGTCCTCTCCAGCTGGCCAGGAGTTGTGGCCACACTGATTATCGGACCCTATAAATTATCGGGGCCCTGCTGAATATTACAGTATCCTCCTTGTGAACTAGTTGTAATTGAAATTGGAAATTTGATTGTAATATTGCAAACTCATTGTGATATCACAAACCCATTTTGACATAATCATCAGCACGACATCACAAAGCCATTGTGACAATATTGTCATTGTAACATCATGATTCCATTGTGACATCTCAAATCTATTATGACATCTTAGCTCCTTTGAAAAATCACATACACTTTTCAACATTACAGTCTCTTTGTGTACCCATATCCTTGTTGTTAACTAATGACAATTGAGATCAGATATGCCATTATAACATCATTGTGATATCACATTTTCATTATGAGAATATCAACTCATTGTGACATCACCATACTCAATGATATAATCGCAGTATGACAACAATTGTCATTGTGACATCGTAGACACATTGTGAATGCCTATTCTGTGATTTCATTGTATTTCAAATGTGGCATGAGAGTTGATATCAGAAACACACTTTTGTGCCTACGTAACCATTTTGACATCATAATCACGTTGTGACATCACAGTGCCATTGTGATATATCTAATACCATGTGACATCACAAAACTCTCCTATCCTCATAACTTCTGTGACATGCTGACATTGTGATATCTTAGAACATATTGCCCTCATAATTTGTTTCCAACTTCATATTTCATGTATGACATGAGATACCGGAAATCCACTGTGACATCATAACCATTGTGACATCACACTGACAGATGTCATGAACATGGTGCCACATTGTGAAATTACAAAAAGTTTTGATGTCCCAATTAGTTGATGATGCCATACAGGTAAGGGGTCACAGTAGGTCTATAATGTCACAATTGGTTGGTGATATCCAAATGGCATAAAGGTTCTCAGTTATTATGAAATCACAGAGAATTTGAGTTCACAAAAGGACAGTGGTATCTCCAAAGGCATGTGTTGTCACAAATGTGATGAAGTCCTAGGAGGATTGTGATGTCATAGTGTGATACAATGGTCATGATGTCTGTCAGTATGATGTCACAATGGTCATGATGTCACAGTGGATTTCTAATATCACATATCAGAACTGAATTATTATAAGTTTGAAAACAGGTTACCAGCTCAAAAATGGCCTAAGACATCACAATTGCAGCACGTCACAATGCTTATGAGGACATGGCATATTTGTGATGTCACAGTTTGTTAGTGATATCACCATTGCACTATGATGTCACAAAGTGATTGTGATGCCATATGTTTATGGGATCACAATGATTTTCTGATATCAACCCATATGCCACATTTAAAATAGAGTGAAATAAGAGCATAGGCATTTACAATGTGTCTATTCCCTCATAATGACAATATAATGTCATAATGCTATGAGGTCATTGTAAATTGGTGATGTTGCAAGGAGGTGATGATGTCATAATGAATATGTGTTGTCACACTGGTTATGGGGTCACAAAGGGTTTGTGATGTTACAATGGTATATATGAATTCAATTGTCATGTGTTCAAATTGATGATATGGGTACACAAAGGGACTGAGGTCACAAATGTCATATGTGTTTTCTAAGGTACTTAGGGGACATGATAGCTTTATGATTCACAGTTGTGATGAAGTCACAATGGGTTTTTGATGCTATAATATTTTTGTAATATCTCAAACACAAGTCCAATTTGAATCGCTACTATTTCACAATCTGCATACAAGTTCACAGAAGGAGCATGAAGACCTAAGGGAAATGAATTTTTTTTAATGTTATGAGGTCATATTAGGTCATATTTTGAAACAGTGGGACAATGATATCACCATGTCAATGTCAACACACTTCATCATGTCAGAATATTGTTTTGGTGTCACAAATGTTTGATGATGCCACATTGGTGATGAAGTCACAAAAGATAGATGATGTCACAATGTGCTGGCCATGTCACAATGAAATGATAGTTCTCAATTGTATTTAACTTATAATGAGTTCATGAGTTCACAAAGGGACTGTGGTTTCTCCAAAAGTATGTGTCGTCACATATTGAAATCCTAAAAGGTTTGTGATGTCTGAATTTGACACAATGGTTATGACATCTGGCAGTGTGATGTCACCAAGGTCATGATGTCACTGGGAATTTGTGATATCAAATGTCATATGTGAAATCTAATGAGGTTGCCAACAGATTATGAGGGAAAAAAATCATGTCACAAAAGTTATGATGACAGGACAGGTTTGTGATGTAACGGTGTGTTAGTGATATCACAATGAAAATGTGATGTGCAAAGGGATTGTGATGTCACAATGGTTATGAGTTCATGATTTGTTTATGATATCCTCCTATATGCGACATTTGAAGAAGAATGAAATCACAGAAAAGGCATTCATAATGTATTGATGATATCACAATGACAATGTGAAATTATAATTTTATCATATTTTAGTTTTGTGATTTCACAATGAGCAGATGGTATCACAACGACAATGTGATGTCACAACATTTTAATGTTAAAATGTCATGTCTGATTCTCCATTGTCAATATTTCACAGTGGGGTTTGGGTAAACAAAAGTACTGTTATGTCACAAAGCTATGTATTTTTTCAAAGGTTATAAGAGGTCATAATAGATTTGGGATGTCACAATGTGATCCTGGTATCTAAACAGCAATGTGGTATCACAGTGGGTTCATGATGTCACAGTGGTTTTGAGGTCATAATGGGTTGGTTAGGTCATGAGTTTGTAATATCACAATTATTTGTCCAATTTCAATCACTACTAGTTTACTATGAGGACTCTGTAATAACCAGCAGTAACCCTATAACAGATAGTCATCATGACCTATTAGACTGGACCACCAGAGGGGGGGGGGGGTGCATGCCGCTGGAGTGGGCAGGACATGCTGCTGAAGAGATAGGATGTTAAGTCCCACATGGTGAGCTGCCAAGAAGTTATTGGGCATGGACATTTGGGAAGTGATGATTAAAAACTGTTATGCAGGAAACATATTTTAGTGGGGGCAGGGTACAGCCTATATATAGGTTGCATGTTCAGAGCAACAGAAGGGGGAATGAAAAGGGGAAAGGCCTGGAAGGAAAGAAGTGATGAGACTGCAGGAGGGTAAAGACCTGGGAGGAGAGGGAATTGAGGGAGAGCAGGAGGTGAAGGACGGCAACTGGCCACCTAGACAGGGCAGGGAAGGCCTGTCAAGAGTGCAGCAACCTGAAGAGAAGAAAGGAATGATGGAAGGAAAAAATGAAAAGACCTGAAAGGTAGGACAGGTCTGTAGAGAAGGAGGATGAAGAGAAAGGAAAAAGCCTTGTCCTTTGAAGTGTGGAGCTTTGGAGATGATTATTTTGAGGTTTGGTTGTTTCAAGGCCAGTTAACAAATGGCTGGGCTGCTCTTTGGAGGTCTGAGGGTTCATGGTTGAGGCTGCAATTAGCTCTGGGCATCCAACCCAGGTCAAGCTAGTCGCTTGTTACAAAATTTATGAAGGCAAGACAGGTTTGTGATTTTACATTGCATTAATGATATCACAATATCACTATGAGGTCACAAAGGGATTGCAATATCGCAATAGTAATGTGGTCACAATGGGTTTCTGAAATCAACCTATATGCCACATTTGAGATAGAATGAAATCACAGAATAGGCAATCACATTGTCTCTATGACCTCACAATGAAAATGTGATGTAATAATGCTATGTTGTCATTGTCATTTTGGGATTTCACAGTGGTCTGATGGTATCCTAACAAAAATATCATCTCACTCTGTCAATGATGTCACAAAGCATCTGTAATGGTACAATGGCATGTCTGATGTCAGTTGTCCTTTGTTCACAGTGAGGATATGGTTACTCAAAGGGACTGTGGTGTTACAAACACCATGTGCTTTTTCAAAGGTGCTAAGAGGTCACAACAGTTTTGGGATATCACAAGGTGATCGTGATATCACTGTGGCAATGTGATGTCACAATGGGTTTGTGATGTCACAGTGGTGATAAGGTCACACTTTGATAGTGATGTCACAATGAATTTGTAATATCACCATTACATGTCCAATTTCATTCTACTAGATCACAATGAAGATACAAGTTCACATAAGGAGCTAGAAGTCAGAAAGGCCCTAAATTTTGTAAAATATTATGAGGACATAATAGGTTGGTGAAAATGCAATGAGACAGAGATATCCCATTGGCAATGTGATGTTACCATTACATGAGATATTATTGTTTTGAAGTCACAAATAGTTGGTGATCCATACAGGTGATGAGGTCACATAGGTTTGTGATTTCACAATAGGATGGTGATGTCTCAATCTCATGCCAGATCTCTAATTGACAATGAATATATAAGTTCATAAGGGATAATTATGTATCCAAAGGTATATGTTGGCACAAGTGTAATGGGTCTTAACAGGTTTGTGATGTCACAGTGTGACTCAGTGGTCATGACAACTGTCAGTGTGATGTCACAGTGGTGATTCTGTCACAGTGGATTTCTGATATCACGTCATACCTGAAGTATGAGTTGAACAATTTATGAACTCAGAGATGCCAAAGAGATCTTACTGGCAGCATGTCAAAAAGTATGTGAGAATAGGACAGTTTTGTGATGTAACAGTGGGCTAGTGATATCATAATGGCAATGTGGTGTCATCAAGGTATTGTGATGTCATAATGATTATGTGGTCACAATAAATCTCTGATATCAACCCATCTCCCACATTTGAAATAGAATGGAACCACAGAATAGGCATTCCAATATATCTGTGACATCACAATTAGCATGTGATGTCATAATGCTATGATGTCATTGTTTTAGGATGTCACAATTTGCTGAAGTTGTCATAATGACAATGTGATGTTACACTGGTAATGATATCACAAAGTGTTTTCGATGTTAAAGTGGGATGTATGATCTCAATTGTCATTAGCTCAAAATGGGGATATGGGTACACAAATGGCCTGTGATGTCACAAAGGCCATGCTTTCTTTCAAAGATTCTGAGGTCATAATAGGTTTGAGATGTCACAATATGATCATGGTGGCACAATGGTAATGTGATATCACAATGAGTTTGTGATGTCACCGCAGTGATGAGGTCACAATGGGTTAGTGATGTCTCATCAAGTTTGTAATATAACAAAGACATAAACAATTTCAATTTCTTCTAATTCACTATGATGATACTATAATAACCAGTAGAGCCAGAATTATCTGTGGGAGCCGTTAATCATTGTAAATTCTTGGCCTGGTCCACCGGAGAGTGTGGGGAATGCCACCAAAGGTCGAGGTTTCAAGCCTCACATGGTGAGCTGTCAAGAAGTGATTGAGCATTTGGCAGTTTGGGAAATAAAGGTTGAAAACTGTTAGGCAGAAGACCCGTTGGAGTGAGGAGGGGTACAACCTATATATAAGTTGCATTTTTAGAGCATTGGAAGGGGAGATAAAAATGAGAGCTACCCAGATGGAAGAAAGTGGTAATACAGCAGGAAGGGAAAAACCTGAGAAGAGAGGAAGCAGAAAAGTGGTCATTAGGGCAGAGTAGTGCAGGTCTGTGGAGACTGGAGAGGCCTGAAGAGAAGAAGGAAGTGATGGAAAGGAAAAACAGAAAGACCAGAAAGGAATCATAGGTCTGTAGTGAAGGAGGGAGTAATGGAAAAGTTAAAAGCCTTGCCCATTGAGGTTTGGAGCTTTGGAGATCATAATTTTTTGGCTGGTGGCTTGCAGATAAATTAAGATAGGGTGGGGCTGCCCATTGGAGAGCTGAGGTTTGGTGGTCAAGGCTGATCTTGTACCTGGTTATCCAGTCCAGGATAAAGTGATCACAGTCTCCTTTCTAGTGTAAATTGGTTTATTATACTAAATGTGACTCAATGGTTTGTCTCCTTGCCTTAGAGGTAATAAGTACGCGAGTTCACAGAAAGAGCTTGAAGTCTCAAAGGCCATGAAGTTTCTAACTTGTGATGTGGCCATAATAGGTTTGCAAAAAAACACAATAGGTCAGTGAAAGAACAATGCCAATACCACAATATCTTGTCAAAATAATGCTTTGATACCACAATTAGTTGTTGATACCATTCTCATGATGAGGTCACAATAAGTTTGTGATGTCACAATAGGTCCATGATTTCAGAGTGGCATGGGATATCTCAATTGTCATTAATTGACAATGAATATATGAGTTCGAAAAGGGACTGTAATGTCTCCAAAGGCATATGTTGTCACAAATGTGATGCCTTTCTAACAGCTTTTTGATGTCACAATGTGACACAATGGTCATGACATCTGGCAGTATGATGTCATAAGGTATTTCTGATATCACATGTCAAACCAGAAATATGAGATTGAAAACAGATTATGAGCTCACAAAGGCCCTACTATATGACCATGACAACATGTCACAAAACTACAAGGACAGGACTGGTTGTGACGGCACAGCAGGTTAATGACATCACAAAGGCAATGTGATGTCACAAAGGATTGTGATATCGCAATGGTTATATGGTCAAAATGGCTTTCTGAAACAGAGTGAATTCACAGAATAGGCCTTCACACTCTTAAGTCATAACAATGTCACTTTGATTTTTAATGCTATGATGCCATTGTTGTTTGGTGATGTCACAATGAGCTGATGGTGTCATAATGACAATTTATTGTCACTGCTGATTTATGATGTTACAATAGTTATGAGGTCACATTATGTTTCTAATATCAACACACATGTCACATTTGCAATAGTATGAAAAAGCCGGGCACCGGTGGCTCATGCCTTTAAACCTAGCTACTCAGCAGGCTGAGGTCTGAGGATCGCAGTTTAAAGCCAGCTCAGGCAGGAAAGTCTATAAGACTCTTATCTCCAATGAAAACCACTAGAAATCCAGAAGTGGCTCTGTGGCTCAAGCGATAGAGTGCTCACCTTGAGCTGAAGAACAGGGACAGCACCCAAGCCCAGAGGTCCAGCCCCATGACCGGAAAAAAAAAGATTAAAATCAGGCATTCATAATCTATTTATAACATCACAATGGCAGTGTGATCTCATAATGCTATCTTGTCATTGTAGATTTGTGATGTCAAAACTAATTGATACTACCATAATGACAATATTATACCACACTGGTGATGTCACAAAGGGTTCGTGATGTTACAATGGCATGTTTGATATCAAGTGTCAGTTCATAATGAGGGTATAGTTACACAAAGGGACTGTGATGTCACAAAGGCCATGTGTTTTTTCAAAGGTGCTGAGGTCCTAATAGGTTTTGGATGTCACCATGTGATAGTGATGTCAAATGGTAATGAAAGCTCACAATGGGTTTGTGATGTCACATTGGTTATGAAATCAAATAGTTTTGTGAAGTCACATCTCATAATCACATGTCCAATTTCAGTTGCTACTATTTCACAATGAGGATATGAGTTCACAGAAGAAGACTGAAGTATAAAAGGCTATGAATTTTCTAAAATGCAGTAGGTTTTTGAAAACACAGTGGAAGAGTGACATCACAATGGCAATGTGATGTTGCAATATGATGACTTAATTATGTTTTGATATCGCAATTGGTGATGCCACACTGGTGATGAGTTTACAAGTGGTGTGTGATGTCACAATTGGTTGGTGATATCAAAATGACACATGTGATTTCAATTGTCATAAACCCACAATCAGTATATGAGCTCACAAAGTGACTGTGATGTCTCCAAAGGCATGCGTTGTCACAAAAGGGATGAAGTTCTAACAGGTGTCAGAATGTAACAAAATGCTTATAACATCTATCAGTGTGATGTCACCACGATGAAGATGTCACACTGGACTCGGGTATCACATTTCATGCCTGGATTGGGTATGAGAGGATTGGAATTTCACATTGGGTTAGTGATATCACTATGGAAATGTGGGGTCATGAAGGGATTGTGCTACCACAATGTCTATTAGATCACAATGTGTTTCTGCTATAATAGGTTTGTGCTGTCACAATTGGTTGGAAATGTTACAATGGCATGCCGGATCTCAAATGTCATTAATTCGCAATGAAGATATGAGTTCACAAAGGGACTGTGTTGTCTCCAAAGTCATGTGTTGGCCCAAATGTGATTAAGCCCTAACAAATTTGTGAGTTCACAATGTGACACCATGCTCTTGATGTCTATCAATGTGATGTCACAATGTTCATGTCAGAGTCAATTTCTGATATCATATATCATACCTGAATTATTATGAGTTTGAAAACAGATTATAAGCTTACTAAAGGCTTAAAATATCCTAATGGCAGCATATCACACAAGTTATGACTAAAAACTCATGGCCTTTGGAGCTTAAGATTCTTTCTTTGAAATTGTATCCTCATTGTGAACTAGTAGAAATTGAAATTGGACATGTCATTGTGATATTACAAACTCATAGTGACATCACAAACTCATTGTGACCTTATCACCACTGTGACATCACAAAACCATTGTGACATCACATTGCTGTTGTGCCTTCAAAATCAAATTGTCACATCACAAAACTATTGTGAACTCTTGAGATGTACAAGTCATTATGTCGAAAACGAACTTTACAATTTTCATGCAGATGGGGGGAGGGGGAGCGGGGAGGATTGGGTGGGGGGCAGGGGAAGGATGGTTAGGGATGGGAAGGGGAAACAAAGGAGGAGGCTACAATGCTTGATAAGAAATGTACTCATTATCTTGCCCATGTAATTTTAACCCTTCTATACAGTATTTTCACAAAAAAAAAAAAACATGAAAAAAAGAAGAAAAAAAAACAACACATGACCTCTGTGGCGTCACAGACCCTTTGTGTATTCATATCTTCATAGTGACCTAATGAAAATTGTTATCACACATAGCATTATATCATCACAAATACTTTGTGTAATAATTATGTCTGTGAAATCACATTGTCATCATGACACCACCATTCATTGTGCATCACCAAACCCCAATGACACCATACCATATTTTTCTTTTTTTTCTTCTGTGAGTTATTTTTTATAGTAAATATAGTGTACACAAGGATTACAGTTACATGAGCACGGTAATGAGTACGTATACTATCAAACATTGATGCCTTGATATCACATTGTCATTTTAATGTCATGACCCATTTCAAATGCCTACTCTTTGATTTCATTCTATCTCAAATGTGCCATCTGTGTTGATATCAGGAAACCATTATGAACTCACAACCTTTGTGAGATCTAAATCTCTTTGTCACAGTACATTGCCTTTGTTATATCACTAACCCACTATGACTTCAAATACCTCTCTTGTTCTCATAATTTTGTCACATGCCATTGTGATATTTTAGGCCCTTTGTGAGTTGAAAATCTGTGTTCGATCTCGTATTTCAGATATGACATGAGATATCTAAAATCCAGTGTAACATCATGATTTCACACCGCTGGACATCATAACCATTGTTTCACTTTGTGACATCTCAGACCTGTTAGTTATTCAGCTTTTTCACTACATATGCTTTGCTGACATCAGAATCCCTTCCCAAACTCATATACTCATGGTGTGTTAATGACAATTGAGATCCCACATGCCATTGTGCCATTACCAACCCCTTGGGACATCTCAAATCCATTGCAACCTCCTCATCAGTATTGCATCACCAATTGTGACATCAAAACATTCTTATAACATGATAGTGAGATATCACATTGTCATTGTGAAATCACTGTCCCATTGGGTTTTCATAGTATGACCTCATACTATGGAGCTGCTTCTATCACCTGGTATCCTCATATTGAATTATGAGTCATTGAAATTTGATTATATCATTCTGATATTACAAACAAACTGTGACATCACAAAACCATTGTAACCTCATCACCACTGTGACATCAAAAACCCAATGGGATATCTCATTTCCATTGTGACATTATGGATCACATTGTGCCATCCCATACCTATTATGACTAATAACCACCTTTGAAAACACACATGGCCTCTGTGACATCACAGAACCTTTTTGTATCCTAGCCTCATGGGGAACAAATGAAAACTGACATCAGATATACCATAGAAACATAACAAATCCTTTCTGACATAATAATATTTGTGACATCATGTTGCCATTATGACATGATCAGCTCATTTTGACATTTAAAACTACAATGACATCATAGCATTGTAACATCACATTGTCATTCTGATGTCATAGACATGTTGTGTTTGCCTATTATGTTATTTGATTCTATTTCTAATGTGGCATGTCAGTTGATACCAGAAATCCATTGTGAATTCATGACCATTGTGATATCACGATGCCTTACTAGCATCACATTGCCAGTGTGATGTCACATTGCCAAATTGATGTCAAAAAGGGATTTTGATGTGACAATGGTTATGATATCACAATGAGTTTCTGATATCAACCCACGTGCCACATTTCAAATACAATGAAATCACAGATTTGGCACTCATAATGTGACTATGATGTCACAATGACAATGCCAAATGCTATGCTGTCATTATCATTTTGTGATGTCACCATAAGCTAAACATATCATAACAACAATATAATGTCACACTGGTTATGATGTCACACAGGGTCAATATAATGTCACACTGGTTATGATGTCACACAGGATTTATTATCTTACAATGGTTATGAGGTCACAATGTGTTTCTGATATCAACTGATATGCCACATTTGAAATAGAATGAAATCACAAGATATTCATTCACAATATGTCTATGACAGCAAAATGGCAATGCGATGTCATAATGCTATGATGTCACTGTAGCTTGGTGATGTCACAGTGAGCTGATTGTGTCATCACAACAGTCTGATGTCACAATAGTGATGATGTCACAAAGGGTTTATGATGTCACAATGGCATGTCAGATCTTAATTGCCATTAGTTTATAGTGAGGATATGAGAATGAAGTCACAATGACATATACAAATGAACTGTGATGAAACAAAGGCCATGTTTTTGTCAAAAGTGCTAAGGTTCCTAACAGGTTCTGGTTGTCAAAGTGTTAATGATATAAAAATGGGTTAGTGATGTCAAAACTAGTTTGCAATATCACGTCTTATTTCAATTTTCAATTGCTACAAGTGCACAATGAAGGAAGGAACTTGATGTCTCAAAGGCCATAATTGTCTAAGATGTGATGAGATCATAATAGATTTGTGAAAGCATGATAGTTCAGTAATATCACAATTGCAATATGATGTCAAATTATAATGTCATAAGATTCTTGTTATGTCACAATTAATTGGTAATGCCATAAGAGTGATGAGTTCAAATTAGTTTTGTGATGTCACAGTAGAATGGCATTCCAGACCTCAATTGTCATTAACTCATAATGAGTATATGAGTTTAGAATGGGATTGTGAGGATTATAAAGTCATTTGTTGGCACATATGTGATGAAGTCAGAACAGATTTGTGATGTGGCAATGTGACAAAATGGTCATTACATCTAGCAGTGTGATGTCACAATATTCATAATATCACAGTATATTTCTAATATTTAATGTCATACCTGAAATAATATGAGGTCAAAAATAGATTGAGTTCTCAATGGGCCTAACACAGTGGCAACATGTCACAAAACTTACGAGGACAGGACATGTTTGAGTTGTCACAGTTGTTTAGAGATATCACAATGGCAATGTTACATCACAAAAGGATTGTCATGTCACAATAGTTATGAAGTCAAAATATGTTTTTGATATGAACCCACATTTGAAATACGAAATCACATAATAAGCCTTCATAATATGTTGTCACATTGACAATATGGTGTCATAGAGGTATGATGTCATTACCTATTTGTGATGTCACAATGACCTGATGTTGTCATCATGACAATGTGATGTCACACCAATGATTATATTGTAAATGCTTTGTGATATTATAATGGCATATCTGATATCAATTGATATTTCACAATGAGGATATGGATACACAAAGGGACTGTGATGTCACAAAGGCCATGTGTTTTTTCAAAAGTTCTAACGATGTCATAATGGGTTTGGGTGGTAATCAAGGTGATTGAAATGTCACAATAGCAATGTGATATCACAATGGCTTTGTGATGTCACATTGGTGGTAAGGTCACAATGGACAGGACAGGTTTGTGATGTCAGAACAGGTTAATGATATTACAATGGCACTCTGATGTCACAAAGGGATTTTCATGTCACAATGGCTTTGAGGTCACAATGGATTTCTGATATTCACCAATAATGATAGCTTGTAATAGGATGAAATCACAAAATAGGAGTTCACAATATGACTTTAATGTCACTATGACATATAATGTCATAATATTATGATATTTAAGTTTAGTGATGTCAAAATGGCATGTCTCATCTTATTGGTAATTAAATTACCATGAGTATCCCAAAAGTTGCTATGTGTTGAGTCCTTCGAAAGGCACATTGTGCTGAATTCATTACACAGGGTTCTTTGTATTGTTTTTTAAGTGTGCTGTGTACTTTCATCCCAAAAGATTCAATGTTCTGAATCCTTGAGAGGACAATCACACACTTACACACACACACACTCACACACACACACACACACACACACACACACACACACACACACACACACACACAAACATGGAGCATTACCTTGCACCTAATTTGTGTGTGGGGTGGATGGAGTAGAGTCTCCCCCAGTGGTTGGGCTGAGGGGATCTTCAATTCCCCCAGGCAGCTGCTGGGGTTGGAGGGAAGCCCTGAGTTGAGGTGAGGCTGATTCTGCCATAGCCTGATAGCCTTAATGGAGAGTCAGGGCAGCACAAAGCCAGGAGTGGGGGCATGCCCGAGGTGGGGACGGAGTGTGAATGAGGGGAGGACAGGGCGTGGCTGAAGGGGCACATAGTTGCTGCAGATTGGGGCACATGGGAGCTGGCATAAATGCGCAGCAGGAGCTGGGCAGCCTGGGTGAGAAGTTGGGGCAGAGAAAGAGCAGAGAAGAGCAGGCACACGCACCAGGGGTGGCAGCATCAATGGCTGACCTCTGCTGCTGTAGGAGCACAGGTCTGGGCCAGGAGCACAGAGGACACAAAGCCAGCACAGCAGGCACATCCCTCTTACAGCCCCAGGGAGGCTCAGAGGCCAAGTAGGCCCTGAATCCAGGGCCCCTGCACCAGGAGCTCATCTGTGGAGGGGGTGAGCTCAGCCCTGCCACCTGCCAGCCCCTGCCCTGGGCCCTTCCCCTGCCCTCCCCGTGACACCACGTTTGAAACAGGTTGCTGCCAGCTTGGACCCATGGCGCCTTTTGGAGTCATCCAGCGATGGTGCACCCCTGTCCTCCTTGCTGCCCTGACCCGGGCCCGGTCCCCAGTGGTAGCCCTGCGGCTCTGCACCTCACGACCTCCCCTTACCCTCCACCTCCCCAGACCCAGACCCATGACTCCTGCCTCCCCTCTTGTATCCCAAAGCACCTCCCCAGCACCAGACAGGCCAGCCCTGACTCTGCCACAAATGTGCACCAGGAGTGGAGAGTTGGGGAGTGGATGTTGATCCTGGGATCCCACCCCCATCCCTAGTGGACAGTGTCCCAGGAAAAGGGCAGATGCAGGTATGGGTGAAGAGGGGGCACCACTTAGCCCCTGGCCTAGAGCAGTGGGAGCCACAGAGCCATGCATCTGCACCCTTCCATCACTGGGGGGAACCTGGTGGCTTTACTCAGAGTTGGGAAGCAGCACTTCCACACCAGCCTTTTTGGGATATTTCCTTTTCTCTGAGGGTGGGTGGTGTTGGATTCAGAAGATAGACCCTCCTTGTTGTGTGAGCCCTTGTCTTTTGTGCTCGGTCATAATTTTACTTGAGGAGGGTCCCACAAGAGCCCACTAGGGAGGTGAGGGCACTGGGGGTCAGATAGAAGGTGAATGTCTGGGAAGAACACGCCCCTCTAACACACTTACACCTTGCCTGACCCCCCACTCCAGCTGTCAACAGCACTCATAGGGTGAACACATTTCCCAGCTCTGCCACCATCTGCTGGTGCTCCAAGTCCAAATAATTTCCTCATCTTCCCCAAGTCACCCAGAAGTGACTTCTAGGCTGGAAGTAGGAAGTGTATCCATGTATATAGCCTTTAGGACCCCATCCATTTACCCAACACTGCCCCTACCCCGGGTCACACACTTCTCTGGGGGCACAATGACCTCCTGCTTGTTTTCAGTCCAGTCTGAAGAGCCAACTGTCTCAGGACTCCTTCACCCAGAGTCCTGGTCTAGGGTTTTGGTGAATGGGGAGTCAAGGCTGGTTATTCCCAAGGGAAAGTGTCTGGCCCTGGAGAAAGGGAGAGGCAGGGTGGTTCAGCATTATTGGAGCTGTGCTTCCTTGGGTCGAGTCCCTGGTTCTGAGAAGGGAACTCCCATGTTGCAGCTTGTACATTGTCCCAGATGAGGAACCAACAAACTCAGGAGGGGCACTACTCTGAATCTGTGTGTGTGTGTGTGTGTGTGTGTGTGTGTGTGTGTGTGTGTGCATGATAGAGAGAGAGAGAGAGAGAGAGAGAGAGAGAGAGAGACTGTGCTCAGGTGAGTGATCAGTTGACAAATTGCAGGTGCTGAATGGATAAGACTACAGTAAATATTATGGATTGTTATGTGTGTTTGTGTGTGTGTGTGTGCGTGTGTGTGTGTGTTTGTGTGTGTGAGAGAGAGTGTGTGCATGAAAGAGAGAGAGAGAGAGAGAGAGAGAGAGAACCTGACTGATCTCAGGTGAGTGATCAGTTGGCAATTTGCAGGTGCTGCATGGATGAGTCTACAGTCACTGTTCTGCATTTGTATGTGTGTATTTGTTGTTCTTTTTTCATCAATGCCAAGTATGAGACCAGCCATAATTTTTGTTTTCACCTTCACTGTTTCATAGCTCCTATGGGGAAGATTTCAGTAGATGTTCTTTCCACCTCTCACTTCCCCCTTTCCTATAACCCACAGTAACTGCTGGGCCTGCGTGGGTCTCCCCTAGGAGGCCTGTGTGAACCACAGACCAAAGTGGACACCTTCTGTCTTAAGCCTGAAGGCTTGTGAGACAAGTGTGACCACAGCCGCACTCTTCCAGCCAGACAGTCTGCTTTCATTTGTATAGGTGGAGCTAATGCAAGGGTTGGGTGGAGCTAATTCAAGGGGGATGTAGAGCAGGGGCTGTAAATCTAGGAGGGTCTGGGAAGTGGTGAACGGTGTGACATTGCAGATGGTTCACCACTAACGAAGATGAGAGGGTAACCTTACCCAGGGCATTGACGGTGTCCATGGGCATCTGGCAGGGGGCTCTGGGACCCCACTGGTGGTGTGGATTCCCTCCCGGGAGAGTGCACTGGTTTGAAGTCCTCCCTGGCGTCCTGCAGACTCTAATCTGTGTCCTGCCTGTGCTTATTCCAGCTGGGCAGTGGTAGGCAAGTGTATTCCTCGTGCTGGAGCCTGCCCGGTATCAGGCCGTGGCAGTTAGCTAGGGCTTGCTGAATGCCAGTTTCTGTAACCTGCTGTGGGCTGTCTGGAAAGAAAAGGGGACCACTAACTTTAGAAACCTTTAAGTTTGATTGGGACAACTGAAATGCCACCTTTTTCAGGGCTTTTTTTTTGGAAGCTGGCAATTTCCACTAACGCCTGGGATTATAGGTCAAATTAGATGGACCATTTCAGCCAACAATCAATGACGTTCAAAGTATCACAAGCAGAGTTCCCAAGCCAGATGGTCTCCTACTATGAACGTCGTGCCTTGATTGCTTTTATGCAGCAGCTGTTGATTCTCCTCTGTCTCTCTCTAGTGTGACCACCACAGTTGAGTGAAGGGTTAAAGTACTTGAAGCAGTGACAATTTGTTGCTCGTTTCAGAGCAGAGCAACACGTGGTGCTAAACCACCTCCTTGTGTGCCTTTATAAGACCTGTAAATCCTTATCTCAGAGCTCTCCTCCTGGGCTCTGCTGTGTCAGAGTGTAGTACGAGGCCCGGGCTGCAGCCCATTTAAATAACACAGCTGTAGAGCCTGACTCTCGGTGGTCTTCTTGGTGGGGGTCCTGCGACCTAGGCATAACATTGAGGATGTCATGAGGAGAAGAGATTGTGATCTCACCATCCCTAGCCTGCCAGCTGTGAGTAGAGAGGATTGTCAGCACCTGCACTGGACTCTGGGAGATTCAGAAACCCAAGATGCCTGGAGGATCCTTTTTCTGCAACATGAAACTTGGGGGCCAGATGTGGTGGGCCATCCTGGCTGGCTCCAGGGGTAGGAGAGTAGGCCCCATGAGCCTGGCCTTCAGCTGATGGCAACCTCATTCACTCTTGAGTGGGGAATTGAGTGCCACAGAGCTGGTCAGCCACTGGCCAGAGATCTTTGAGAAGATAGGCATCCCAGAGGTCCCGGAATCCAGTGAGGACACCATGGATCATGTCTTCAGAGCCAAAACAGTTAAGTTCAGTGGCACCAGAAGGCTGGGAAGAGGGAGGAGGAGAATTGTGGGAGAGCGACATCAGGCTTTGGCCCACCCACCATGATGCTTACCTGAATGGGATGGGACTTTTCTGTAGTATTTTTGTAAACAGTTGCTCATTTATTTATGCAAGAAAGAGTCACAGTGTGTGCCAGGCTCTGGAGGGGTCATAGACAATGAGAGTTTCCATTGCTGGTTCCACAGCACATGAAGAAATCTTGGTTTGAGCTGGATGCTGGTGCTTCATGCTTGTCATCCTAGTTACATAAGAGGCTGTGATGGAGGATCGATGCTTGAGGCCCAGGCAGGAAAGCCTGTAAGACTCTTATCTCCAACTAACTACCAAAAAGAAAACACCAGAAGTGGATGTGTGGCTCAAGTCGTAGTCTGTTGGCCTTGAGTAAAAAGGCTCAGGGACAGCACCTAGGCTCAGAGTTCAAGGCCCAGGAGTGAGAGAAAAGAAGGAAAGAGATAAAGAGGAGGGAAGGCCGGATGGAGAAAAGGAGGAAAGGAAGGAAGAAGGGAGAACATGTGAGCCATGGTTTGGAGTCCCTGGATCAAGGGAGCCAACCATTCACAATTTATGTGGGGACAATTTCAGAGCATAAAGCCAGTATGTAGGACCATGCTACTGACACCTCAGCAACTTTCTGACATCCAGGAGCTGTGTGGTACCTGACTGCAGAGGTAAGCAGCCTCGAGTAGGCACTAGTACTCAGGGCAGGTCACCAGGCTTCAATCATCCTTGGCGCCAATGAGTTTATTTTCTGGTCAGATAAGAATAAGCTGTCCAAGCGCTAGGGAGGTATTGGTGTGAGGGAGTGTTGGGGAGGGGGCAACAAGGAATAAGAAGGAAGATGAAGAGGGAGGACGATCACAGATAAGGAGTGTCATGACATTGGAGACATGACTTCGCCTGACAACCTAGACCAAAAGTGATAGACCCTTGGACCCAGCCACACTGCTATTAAGAGTCCTGGCACATTGGGTTCACCATTGACCACCTGGCTATCATCCACTGCAGGTTGCCTGTGCAGTACATCCTTGGGGACTGGAACTTTCCAGGGCTCAATCTGAAGATGACACCCCCTCACACCCTGTTCTTTCCTCCACCAGAGACAGAAGTAAGCTGGCCACTAGCACAGGACAGCCAAGGAATGAAGGTGGGAATAAGGACCCTTCTTGCCCCAAACTTCCTCTAGGGGGCGCGAGGACCCCGTGATTGCCATTCTCAGAGGGAGATATGGGTCTCTTTGCAGGCTCAGCCTTTAGTCTAGATGGCAGATCTGGGATTCAGAGATGGCAGACTGAAGGTGGGGCAGGTTTGGATAGAGGCTGGTGGGAAAACCAGAGGCATTGGTCTCTGAGCAAGGTTGTTCCTTTGAGAGTACTCACAACCCAGGAACATTCCTGGGATAGATCAGCCCTTTTCTCCTTCCTGAGTGAGAGGGAC
This sequence comes from Dipodomys spectabilis, assembly GCF_019054845.1. NCBI lineage: Eukaryota > Metazoa > Chordata > Mammalia > Rodentia > Heteromyidae > Dipodomys > Dipodomys spectabilis. The sequence continues at coordinate 3,037,643 of NW_024870951.1, forward strand.
CTGGAGCCCTTGAGTCTGCGTCCCTTGGCCAAGAAATCCTTTCATTCCCACATCCTGTGGTTGGATAACTAGACCTCACCTCCCTACCCAGTGTAGAGGCAGGACAGTGAGAGATCTTGAGTCTTTGATAAGGTCAGGGGATCCTGAATATGCGATTGTACTTTACTATCCTAACTTGGTGCATGGCAAGTTCCATCTAAGATTACCATGATATAGGACATAGAATCTAAAGAATCAGAGAAGGATGGGGTCTGTTCTGGGAGTCTTGAGTATTATGTGTGAGCTTTCAGCTCCTGTGTGCCCACCTGCTTCCCTTTCTTGGGTGGGGCTTTACTAGCAAAAGTTGAAACTAGGGACTGGGTCCTATCCCTTGTCATTTATACTCAAAGCTAGCACTCTACCATTTGAGCCACAGCTCCACTTCCAACATGTTTAGGTTTTTATAATTGGAGATAAAAAGTTCTCATTGACTTTGTTGCCAAGGGTGGCATCCAACTGCAGTCCACAGATTTCAGTCTCCTGAGAGGATAGGATGACAGGCATGGGAAAGTATCTTTGACCAGGTGGCACTAACTCATGACTGTCTTCCTAGGTACTCCGGAGGTGAGATCTGAGGATCAGGGGTCAAAGCCAGCCGGGTCAGGAAAAACCCTGAAGCTCTTATCTCCAACGAACCACCAGAAAAGCAGAAGTGGTGTTGTGTTGTGACTTAAGTAGTAGAGTGCTCACCTAGAGCTGAAATGCTCAGGGACAGCACCCAGGCTTAGGGTTCAAGCCCCACAATTGAAAAAAGAAAGAAAGTAAAACATATTTGCCTTCAAAGGATGGTCCAGGTGTGGGAGGGACCAAGAGGGGTGGGTGCTGTGGTTGGGAGACAAGGTGCTCTTCCCACTGTACAGACATTTCTAAGAGCTCCCCAAGTTTACCCCAGCTTGAAGCCACAGCTTCAAGAAGATGGAGCTTGTGGCAGGCAGGGAGTGAGCGAATGGGTGCAGGGGTGGGATTGCTGTGTGTGTATTCTCTCCAATAAAGGATGGATTTGGATGCTTGGTGACAAAGTCTGAAGTGAAGGGTTGCAAGAAGTTTGTGGCCTTATGAGATGGTTTTCCTCTGGGTATGTGAAGGTGTTGAATCCAGAAGTCTCCAGTGGCTCACAACTGTCATCCTCGCTACTCAGAAAGCTGAGATGTGAAGACCATGTTCAGAGCCAGCTTGGGCAGGAAAGTCTGTGAGACTTGATGTCCAATGGACCACCAGAAAACAGGAAGTGGTGCTGTGGCTTAAGTGGGAAAGTGCTCACCTTCAGCTGAAAAGCTGAGGGACAGTGACCTGGCCCAGAGTTCAAACCCCATGATCAACAACAAAAAAATAGGTGGCTAAGTTTTCTGCATAGCAGTGTGTACAGTGTGAAATGCCATGCTGGTCTATGAGACATTCCAGATATGTGAGAGGCTCAATGGTTTGTCTACAGTGGGTCTGAGGTCGGTAGTGCCACCTTCTTGGGGATGGTATATGATCCTAATGGAATGAGTTCATGGTTCTATTCTCAGGGACTGCTGAAGCCTTGGGCTGTCACTGTGTGTGTATGTGTGTGTGTGTGTGTGTGTGTGTGTGTGTGTGTGTGTGTGTGTGTGTGTGTGTGTGTTGTGTCTGTGTCTGTGTGTCTGTGTTTCTGTCTGTGTCTTTCTGTGTCTGTGTGTGTTTGTAGGTATAAGAACTGGGCCTTTAACTCAGGGCATACATGTTGTTCCTGACCTTCTGAGCTCAAAGCTACTGCTCTGACACTTGAGCCACAGGTCCATCTCTATCTATTTGGTAGTACACTGTAGATAATAGCCTCAGAGCCTTTCCTGCATGGGCTGGCTTTGAAGTGTATTCCTCAGACCACAGCCACCTGAGTAGCTAGGATGACAGACATGAACCACCTGTGCCAGATTTGTGTGTGTGTGTGTGTGTGTGTGTGTGTGTGTGTGTGTGTGTGTATGTGTGTGTGTAGAAGTGGGTTGTAACAAGGAGTGCTGGACCCTTTGGGTAACTTCTAACTGCTATCTTTGGTGGGAGGTGCATGGATGTTGTGTCTTAGGTTTTGGGGCCTGAATGGGTGAAACGCTTAAATTATAATACCAAGGGATCTGTGTTCCCTGGAGCTGTGTATTCCCTTGGTCCTGGTTGGTGGAAGAGGGAGCTTGGGAGGACCTGGTGGTGGGGCCCACAGGGGGTGGCTCCCCAGGGGGACAGAGAGCATGGCCAGCACTTAGTCAGGATGCCAGCTCTGCTAGTATGGAGCGCATTGGATGGGTTAGACTCTGGGTCTTTTCATCATGAGGTCTGATGGGTGAGGCCAAACCTATTTTAAACCTTGACTTATGATCTTCAGATCTCAGCCTCCTGAATAGCTAGGATTATAGGCATGAGCCTCTGGCACCGGGCCTCTGATTCATTTTGGTATATTAGGATTTGAACTCAAGGCCTTAGGCTTGCCAGTCAGGTATTCTACCATGAAAGCCAAGCCTTTCTGTCTTGGGCATTTCCGAGATAGAGAGTCAATATATGCTCAGGCTGGGCTGGATCACGATCCTCTTGTGACAGGTGTTGGCCACCATGACTGGTTCTCTGTATTGAGATGCTAGACAGGTAGTGCCACGTTTAGTCATCGGTTTAGATGGATTGTCCCAAACTCTTAGTACACAGCAGCTGATTCTTGACCACAGGTGAAGCTCTGGGTCTTGACCATCAGACCTCAGTATCCTCCTGGGACAGTTGTGAGGAAACAAGGAATCAATATATGGGGATCACTGGGGCAGTGCCAGGCATAGAAGGAGCGGTCGCCAGATATGGTTCTTGGAAATTCTGTGAGCATATGACAGGAAGATAGCTGGAAAGGGCTCAGATGGGGCCTGTTATTTATCGTGCAACAGGTATGGGATTATGAAACAAAACATGGCTCTCTTTCATCATTACCCTATCCCCATGAGGAAGGGGATCCTTCACTGTTCAGTTTTGCAGCTGGGGAAAATGAGGCACGAAGAAGCTGGATGACCTATTCATGACCGCCAGTTTACAGGAAGCTCAGCCTGACTTCTCTGCCATGCTCCCTATGACAATGGCTGCTATTCAGTCCACTTGTTTTGGTGGAAATTCCACTTCTTGTCAGTCTTGGGGCTTGAACTCTGGGCCTAGGCGCTGTCCCCAAGCTCCTCAGTTCAAGGCAGGCACTCTACCACTTGAGCCTTCAGCACCACTTCTGGATTTCTGGTGGTTCTTTGGAGATAAGTGTCTCACAGACCGTTCCTGCCTGCCCTGTCTAAAAAGCATGATCCTCATATCTCGGCTTCCTGTATAGCATGATGCCTGTGCCACTGGCATCAAGCATAAGTCCAATTCTGACTTTCTTTCTTTCTTTGTTTCTTTCTTTCTTTGTTTCTTTCTTTTTCTCTCTCTCTCTCACTCTTTCTCTCTCTCTCTCCCTCTCTCTCTCTTTCAGGAACTGGTTGAATGGGTCCTGGAGGAGGTGGCTCAGCGTCTCCATGTGGCTGGGACATACGGTGACCTTCTCATTCTGGAGGTGGGCTGTGGGTCAGGAGCTGTCTTGCTCAGCTTGTTGAAATAGCTCCCTGAGGTAAGCCCCTCTGTGCCTGGGCTAGAACATGATAGTTATTCATTATCCATCCATCCTCTGAGTACTTCCCCACTACCCTCTGCTAAGACAGTTAAAGGAAAGTGGATGAGGAGGCATTGTGTTGTCCAACCGCACAGCACGATCCTGGGCCTCTAATCCTCACTGCCATCTATCTGGTCAGACCCCAGTTATAAGAAAATGAATTCACTGTATGTCTACTTCGCTTTGCTGGGGTGTGTCATTTCAGGGAGGGGGGCAGTGTGCAGAGGAAAGACTCCGGACCTGACAGCTCTTGGGGTACATTTGTTCTTGTGACAGAGCCAAGTCATTGCTGTGGATAAGGAAGTAGGCACCATCAAACTGATCAGGAACAATGCTCAAAGGTAAGTAGGCAGGCTGTTGAAGTATCAAACCCACCCATGATTACTTCCCACTCACAATAAGGGGGCGGGTGCAGCGCAGGAGGCCGGCACTGGCCCTAGGGGAATATAAATGGATGGTGGCATTCAGGTACTGGGGGCTCCCACCCATCATCCTGGATATTCGGGAGGCTGAGGTCTGATGGTCATGTGTAAGGGCCAGCGCAGGCAGGAGAGACTGTGATATTCTTTTCTTTCTTTTTTTTTTTTTTGCCAGTCGTGGGGCCCGAACTCTGGGCCTGGGCACTGTCCCTCAGTTCTTCAGCTCAAGGCTAGTGCTCTACCACTTGAGCCACAGTGCCACTTCTAGCTTTTTTCTGCTTATGTGGTGCTGAGGAATCGAAACCAAGGCCTCATGCATGCAAGGCAAGCACTCTACCACTGAGCCACCTTCCCAGCCCCGAGACTGTGATATTCTTATCTCCCCAAAACCACCTCCCCCCACCAGAAAAAGCCAGATGTGGTGCTGTGGCTCAAGTGGTAGTGCCTCAGCTTTGAATGAAAGAAGCTCAGGGATGACACCGAGGCCCTAAATCCAAGCCCTAGGACTCACAAAAAAATAATAAAATAAATGAATAGTGGGCACCTGTTATTTTACTACCAAAAAGAATGGATTTAGTCTTCTCTCTGGTACTTGTAGCCAAAAGTAAGGGGCTTCCTTTGATGCTCCTCTAAACCTCCCCTTCTCTCCATTAGCTCTACAGGCTTCATTTTCAGGATAGAATTCAGATCATTCCACTCAATGTGACCTTATATACCCTCCCCTCCCCACCTTCCTTGGGGTGGGGATCCTGGATATACTCAGCACTGGGAGGATGAGGCACTGCAGGGATGGGGGTAGGTATCTTCGAAACTTACACACATACACACACACATACACACACACACACACACAAACACTCACCTAGGCCAACTCAGACTAACCTTTTCCAAAGGCACTTTATCTCCTTGGATTAAGTGACCTAGCAGAGGAACTTGATGCCTTGTAAATGACTATTTTAACTAGTGCTTGCTTGTTGGCACGAGATAAACAAAGAAAGAGTCTGGTGCCCATCACCTCTGGCTCAGGTTCACGTCTGACACCCTGGCTAATTAAGAGGCAAAGATTTGAGGATCAAAGATCGAAGCCAGCCATAAGCTGGAAAGCTGGTGAGAATCCACTGTCCATGGAACCACCAAAAAGTTAGAAGTGGAGCTGTGGCTCAAGTTGTGGAGCACCAGCCTTGAGTATGAAAACTCAGACAGACTGCTCTCAGAACATGAGTTCAAGCCCACACACAAAAATGGCCCCATCTTCTTGCCCCCAGACTACCTGGGCCTTGAGTGTACTCTCACAGAATGTGATACAGCACAGGTCCTGGGTAGTGTATCAGAACCTTCAGAAATTGGGTGGTGGAAGCCAGGCCTACTCCTTCGTATGCTCTTAACCCACAGCAGCTGGAAGGCAGAGCATGACAAGGCAGGCAGCCTGCAGAGCAGAGAAGATCTTGCTCTGCCAAGGCGATTGGAGTGGGCTTTTTAGAGGCAGAACTTGAAATGGGGTCTTGCTTAACAAGGAGGATCTGACAGGAAGCAGAGAGAGCAAAGATGCTGTAAATAAATTACAACATAGTTGAGCATGTTTAGTTCCAGCCAGGGCTGCTGGTAAGAAACTCAACACTGATGGGCAAGACTATCCCGAGACAGGCCTGAGAGTTCATAGAAGAACAGCTATCCAGGGTTGGGATTGTGTCTTAGCAGTAGTGTGCTTGCCTAGCACACAGGAAACCCTGGGTTCGATTCTTAGGTACCACATACATAGAAAAAGCTGGCAGCAGCACCATGGCTCAGGTGGAAGAGTGCTTGCCTCGGGCAGAAGAAGCTCATAGACAGCACCCAGGCCCTGAGGTCAAGCCCCAGGACTGTGAAAATAAAATAGCACTCCAATGGACCTTGGTGACAGGTGGTTGGCTATGCCCTGTAGCTCTTAGTAGATCCATCCATGCTTAGTGTCTCCTTCTTTGACAGAGGGGACTTGGACATTCCTTCTGCCCTGGACACCCCTGGAGGTGGTTATTAGCAACCCTCCCAACATCTTCCATCAGGACATGGAATAGCTGGCCCCAGAAATCCTCATGTACAGGTTGGTTGGGGCAGGGGGATATAGGGGCAGCCTCCAGAAGTTCTAGTGGGTCTGACCTGCCCCAGAGGACCAGTCCATCCAGAGGAGGCGGATGGGAGCTTAGAGAGGGGTAGAGATGTGGAGGGGACACTTTAATGCCCATGGCCCTAACCAGATTCCAAGCCTCCCTTTGCTTTCTGTGAGGGAGATAGAGGAGTGTCTAGGTGGTAGTGTATAGAGGAGGACTAAATGGAAATTCTAAAGAATGAGACACCGTAAGCCATGGGCTGATGGCTTACGCCTGTCATCCTGGCTACTCAGGAGGCTGAGATCCAGAGGATCTCGTTTCCCAGCCCAAGCAGGAAATTCCCATGAGAGTGTCATCCCCAATCTCCAAACAGAAATGGCACTATGGCTCAAAAGGTACAGAACTGGCCTTGAGCATAAATCATCATCAGGGACAGTTCCCAAGCCCTGAGTTCAAGCCCCTCAACAACAACAACAACAACAAACCCAGAAAGACACCCCTTGCCTGCAAATGATGGTGAAGCAATGGGGGTACTCTGGTTGGGAGACCAGATGCTAGCATAAGTATACAGAAATTTCTAAGAACTCTCCAGGTTTGCCCCAGTGTGAAGTCACAGCAGGGTCGGCGTTGCCTTACAAACAATTCCAGAGGTCGTGGCCTGTCTTAGGCAGGGAGTGGGCTAATGGGAGCAAGGATGGGAGGGTATTGTCAATTATATTCTCTCCATCCATGGACATATAGTTTCGGATGCTGGTGTCAAAGCCTGAAGTGAAGGGTTGCATGTTGTTTGTAGCCTGACAAGTTGGGTTTCACCTGGCTATAAGAAGGTAACTGAAGCCGGGTGCTACCAGTGGCTCACAACTATCATCCTAGCTACTCAAGAGGCTGAGATCTGAGACTTGCAGTTCAAAGCCAGCTTGGGTAGGAAAGTCTGTGAGATTTTATCTCCAATTAACCACCAGAAAACCGGAGGTGGTGCTGTGGCTCCAGTGGTAGAGCACACACTTTCAGCTGAAGAGCTGAGGGACTGCATGCAGGCCCATAGTTCAAACCCCATGACCGACAACCAAAAATAAGGTGGATGAGTTTTCTACATAGGATTGTGTACAGTAGGAAATGCCATGCTGTGTTATGAGCCATTCCAGACGTGTGAGAGGCTGAGATTTGTCTACAGTTGGTTTGAAGATGGTAGTTCCATCTTCTTGGGGTTTGGGATGTTCCAGTGCTCAGGGACTGATAAGGCCTTGGGCTACCCCTGTGTGTGTGTGTGTGTGTGTGTGTGTGTGTGTGTGTGTGTGTGTGTGTGTGTGTGTGTGTGTGTTTCCCTCATCTTTCTCTGTCACCTTCCTGGGTGCCTGTCTTCCTCTTCCTGACTTCGGATGTTGCCCCTCTTCCATTACAGCCTTGCCTTTAGCCCCCTGTCAGGGTCTAAAATGAGTCCTAAATTGTCAGAGACCTGCATATTCCAGCTTTTCATTGGGGCCCATGCCCGGTTGTCCATATATTTGGCCACCTTCAGGGGATTCTGGGTCAGCAGGGCCGGCTGGCATAGGTTCTCCCTTACCTCTGGAAGGGTGGGGTTCAGTCATGTGATGTCTTGTCCTTTTTCTCAGCTGGGCCTCTGGCTGCATGTCCCTCCCATCAGGCTGGCAGTGGAGTGGGAGAAGGGTGGTTGCCAGTGACTCAGACCAACTTGAACTTGATAGCTGACTGAAGGCTGTCCAAGCAAGAAGGATCTTGGGCTGAATGGGAGGTGAGACCCAGGTGGCTTGGAAGTATCTGTTGTTGTCTAGGAAATGTCAACGAACATTATCACAGCCAAGTCTATCTTCCAGCCCCAGCTGGACCTCTCAGGTCCTTCTAGACAATTCTGGATACCCAGAATACAGAGGCACAGACTTAAGATTCCAGGGCCAGGGAACTTGGGGATGAGAGACTGGTATGGCCAGTACCTCAATGTTCTGGGGCATTAGCCTTGACCTGGTTATGCCCTCCTTGCGTAAGTTCACTTCTTAAGTCATGGCTGGCCACACACTGGCCATTTGTGGCAGTGCTATGGAAGTGGCAGGAGCGAAAGTGAGATCTAGGATGTCCAGAATCTGGATTTATGGTCTGTAGGGGTTGGGATGACAAAGGGTGCCTATTAAAAAATAAAAAAACATCTCCGAGCTGCAACTCAGAGCCTAGGCACTGTCCCTGAGCTAACACTCTACCACTTGAATCACAGATCACTTTTCACCTTTTTTAGTAGTTAGTGGAGAGAAGAGTCTCACGGACTTTCTTGCTTAGGCTGTCTTCAAGCTGCCATTCTAAGAGCTCAGCCTCTTGAGTGGCTGGGATTGCTGGTATGAGCAATTGGCTAGTGTTAAGGATGATAGTGGATGCATGTGCTTGCGTGCGTGTTTGCGTGCATGCGTGTGTGCATATGTGTGTGTGTTTACCAGGACTTGAACTCAAAGCCTAGGTGGTATCCTTTAGCTTGTTTGCACAAGGTTGTTGCTGTACCACTTGAACTTGAAGCTCTGCTTTCCAGCTTTTGGTGATTCATTGGAGATAAGAGTCTGCCCAGTGTAGCTTTGAATCTTGATTGATCCTCAGGTGTCAGCCCTGAGTAGCTAGGATTTTAGGCATGAGCCACTAGCACCCATTTGCAAGGATGTCTTTTCATATGCTCTTCTGTTCTAACAGCGTCTACTTGCCCTGGCCTAGATCTCTGACCTCCACATCAGCTCCCACCAGCCCTTGACTGTGTGGAGAACATAAAGCTCAAACCTGATTCCATTTTTTTGTCCTCAAGGGAAGGTATGTTTCTTTTGTAGCCTGGGGTAGGAGGATAGCTGGAGGTGCTCGGTGGGGGAGAGGTAGTCTTTTTTAGCCAAGAAGGAAAGTATGCCCAGTTGCTAATAGCTCATGCCTTCCTATTCCAAGCATCCTCAGCAGTCTGAGGTCTGAGGATTGCCATTCAGAGGCTGCCCAGCTACAAAAGTCTGTGAGACTCTCTTCTGCAGCTAGCCACTGAAAAGCTGGAAGAAAAGCTGTGGCTCAAGTGGTAGAGTGCTAGCCCTGAATGAAAAAGGTGAGGGACAGAATCCAGGCCCTGAGTTCAAGCCCTAGTACCAAGATGTGTGCACGTGTGTGCATGCATACATACACACACACACACACACACACACACACACATGCACACACACAGAAGAAGGTGTAAATGTTGAGCTCAGCTAGAAAACTCGGGGCACTCCTGAGGCATAGTCATAGTAAACTCTCAAGGCATATCAAGTAGTTTTTCCCTAAGTAATTCTTGGGCTGAGGGGTCTGGGTCATGGCAGTAAGTTCCATGGAACCTGCCCCTCCATCCATGCACGGGGCCACAGGACCAAGGGAAGGACACTATGGATGCTCGTTTGTAGTCGGCCTACGATTGCATACCTTCATCTCCCCCGAGCACTGGTGAGGAAAGTAAGGCTCTGAGCCCTGTGACTCCTGGGATAGTGACTGCTACCAGCAGCAGCCTGCTGGCTGTGGATACAGCCTGAGACTACAAGTCCTTCATGAGCCCAACTCAACACCAGCCCAAGATGTTCCTGACAGATTCACACTCTTGTGATACTCGAGTGAGTGGGCATTATCTGCTGTGCCATCTTGCAGCTACTTCCCCTCCTGGCCCAGAACCGTGGTCTGAGACTTCGATTTACTGCTCAGATCCACAGTGCATCCATGACAGATGCCATTCTAATGAACAGATTAATGACCTCCGTGCTCCAAGGCTCGAACCTTCTCTGATACTGTGGCCTGCTCTGTAGGCAAAGGCCTCCAAAGATGTTGCTCTCAAGACTTGTAGGAAACTTAGACATTGGGAGACCCTCAGTGGCCCACTGGAAAGTAGGTCCAAGCAGGCCAGGTGTTGGTCATGGGACTTGAACTCTGGGCCTGCGGGCTGTCCCCGAGCTGTTCGGCTTACCACTAGAGCCACAGCACCACTTCTGGTTTTCTGGATGTTCCTTGAAGATCAGAGTCTCCCGGACTTTCCTGCCTGGTCTGGCATTGAACCGTGATCCTCACATCTCAGCCTCCTGAGGAGCTAGGAGGACAGGTGTGAGACACCAGTGCCCGGCTGATCTGGCCTTTCACCACAGTAGAGTAGGAGCTTCTGAAAGCTTTTCTTTATTTTTTTAGGTGCCAGTACTGGGGCTTGAACTCTGGGGTTAGGCTCTTGTCTCTTAATTTTTTTCTCTCAAGGTTAGCACTCTACCACTTGAGCCACAGCTCCATTTTGGGCTTTTGGTAGTTCATCGGCAAGAAGAGTCTCACTAACTTTCCTCCCCTGAGCTGGCTTGACCCACAATCTCTATCTCAGTCTCCTGAGTAGCTAGGATTTACAGGGGTTGAGCCACTGGTGGCATTGGGCTAGAAGCATTTCTTAAGCAAGTATCCTTCCCTGCATTTGTCTTGACTCCTCCATGCAAAGGAGGTCTGAGGGTCAGGAGCTGTGAAAAATAAGCTTCCAGCCACCGGAAATGGCTGGGGTCTCTGCTAAAAAGCCAACTAATCTTCCCCCTGGGCCCCATTCTGGGACCCCACCCTCTGCCCTACTTGTGACTCAAATAAAAACTTGACCCAGCCTTGAATGTCCTACAACACTTGTCTGAAGCCACATCACCATCATTCCACCACACCATCTGCTCTACACCACACCTCAGGAGCTTTGCCCATGCTGTACCTTCTGCCTGAGGCCCTCTGTCCTAAATCCACATCTTAGAACACCTGTGGAATTTTGGCATTGGTTATATAACCTCATGGAGCAAGTCTTTCCTTCCCTTCTCCCTCTTTTTTTTTTAAATATTGAGTTTCTAGAGATGAAACTAGTGCAGGCCGACTGGCAAATGCTCTATCTTGGTGTGTGTGTGTGTGTGTGTGTGTGTGTGTGTGTGTGTGTGTGTGTGTGTGTGTGTGTGTGTGTGTGTGCCAGTCCTGGGTTTGAATTCATGGCCTGGATGCTATCTAATCCCTGAGCTTTTGTGCTCAAGGCTAGTGTTCTACTACTTGAACCACAGCTCTACTTCTGGCTTTTTGGGTGTTTAATTGGAGAAAAGTGTCTCATATAGACTTTCTTGCTTGCAATTGGGATCCTCAGATCTCAGCCTCCTGAGTAGCTAAGATTACAGGGGTGAGCCACCAGCACCTGTCCTCTACTCTACCTCTTATCTATAACCTCAGCCCTCCTCTGAGTCCCAGAACAAAATATCACACCAGGATGGCTTTTTTTCTTTTTGATAGTCTTGGGGATTCATCTCAGGGTCTCAGCATATCCCTGAGCTTCATTTGCTCAAGGCTATCACTCTATCACTTAAGCCAAAATACCACTTTTGCCTTTTTCTGTTTCTGTGGTATTGAGCAATCGCACCCAGGGTTTGTGCATGTGGGCTAGGTAAGCACTCTACTACTAAACCACAATCTTAGCCCAAGGCTCCCTTCTAACGGGAGTTATGAGGGTGGGGTTTATTGGCTTACCCCCTTTGGTGTAGAAATGTCTATTTCATATCTTTGCCATGATTTGGGACCAGCCTGTGACTCATCAATGAGGAATGATAAATGAGTGATAACCACAGACCCCAGAAGTCTAGGCTCACATCCTACAGAAGGATAGAGAATATGGCGCCAGAACGTTTGACAACTCCTACACCCTAGGAACTGTGATTTCCCTGGAGGCAGTGGCTGGCTTCATGGTGTCCCAGTGAGACACCTAGCCAGAATATAAGGCTTCAGTTCTTAAATGGCAGAGAAGGAGGCTTTGTTCCTGTTGCCCGCTCAGACTTTGTACTCTCTGAGGACTTGTCCCAGCTTGCCCAGGTTGGGGGGCTGGGCATGGGCAACCTGCTGAATGCCCATTATCCATACACAGATACATGGTGTTAATGGCTCCTTTTTTAATTTTGGCAGGTCTGGGGTTGTACTATGATCCTACGCTCTGTTCCTGAGCAACTTTTGCTCGAGAGTAGTGCTCTGCCCTTGAGCCAAAACCCCATGCATGGGTTTTTTTTTTCCTGTGATCTCTTGGAAAGAAGAGTGTCGTGGACTTTCCCAACCTGGCTGAATTCAAATTGGCATTCTCTACATCTTGGCCTCCTGAGGAGCTAGGATTACAAGCAGGAGCCACGGGCATCTTGCTTACTTTTCTTCTTCTTTTTCTTTTTTTAAATCGTAACAATCTGAAATCTTTTTTTTTTTTTTTGAGTCTGGTCGTGGGGCTTGAACTCTGGGCCTGGGCACTGTCCCTCAGCTCTTCAGCTCAAGGCTAGCGCTCTACCACTTGAGCCACAGCGCCACTTCCGGCTTTTTTCTTTTTGGTTATGTGGTACTGAGGAATCGAACTCAGGGCCTCATTCATGCAAGGCAAGCGCTCTACCACTGAGCCACCTTCCCAGTCCCACAATCTGAAATCTTCACGGTGTCATTCCAATGGTTTGCATTCGAATTAAACGACCCAGGCCTGGAGTTTGAATGCTAGTACTGCCACCCACAAATGGAGGGAGAGCCTGACAAACTCATTCCTGTTCATGGGAATGCTTATATAGTGTTATTAAAGTAACAATTAAAATGTACAGTGGATTCATGACCCTATTTTAGAATGACACACAAAAATTATTGGGTTTATGTCTTCCATTCTAGCACCATGGTATAATTAAGGATATTGATTAATTCTTAATTAATGCTTTTATAAGTATTCAACCCAGATACTTCATTAAATGGAGGCAAAATTTAATAACTAATAATTGGTAATAATGTATATAATTTAATATCCTCACAGTCCCACTCTCTGTATATGTATATATATGTATATATGTTTATATCTATCTCTCTGTCTACTTCAATCTACACATTTATCAATGTATACATACATATATACATATATATATGTATATATATATGGGGCACTAATAGTGGCTTGATCACAGGTACTCAGAACTTCCTGGCAGCTCAGTTTGCAGGAGGCTGGTCTACTAAGACTGTGACCCTATTTATGGATTGGGCAATTTAGGCTGTGAGATGAAATCCCAGCATGGCCAAAAATTTATTCGTGGAGTAAGAAGCCAATTTTTGACACATTATTTTCCTTCTCTGAGAAAGTTCTTGGTCTCAGTATATGATGTATAATCCATATGCAACTATATCCTATGTGATATGATGTAATAAAAGAAATGTTACATGTGTATATGCTAAATACTAAATAAATAAGGGTAATAAATGTCATATGCAGTAATCCATGTATGTAAATAGATCTCATATATTAATATTACTTTTTCCAATGCTGGGGCTTCAATTCAGGCAATGGGAACTGGTCTGAATTTCTTGTCTTCAAGGATGGTGAGCCTTTCCTCTTCACCCAGACCTTGAGTTCAAATCCCAGGCCTACTAGAAAAATGGTGCAAATTCCAAACCAGGGCCTTATTATAATTATAATAATAATAATTGTTGTTGTTATTATTATTATTATTGTTATTATTTTGGCCAAGCACGGGGCTTGAACCCAGGTCTTGGCATGTCTGCCACAGCTGGTGGTGGCATCCCAGGACCTGAGTTCAAATCTCGGAGTGGCAAAAAAAAAATAAAAAAACTGTAAAGGAGAAGCATAAAACTGAGAAGTTCAAGGAGGTAGTTTTACTTTTTTTTCCTTCGTATTGTGACCTCCCTAGGTCTATATGACAAGGCCCAGAAAGCGTACATTATCTTGCATTGCTGATGTTTGGCAGGATATTAGGGAAGCCATAGCCAAAACCAGAAACTTAGGCCTGGAGGTCGAAACCCAGGACTGCCACTAATGAATGGAGATACTCAGAAACCTATTCCCATATATATCCATACAAATGGATTGTTATACATGTAACAATTAAATTAGTAGTTAGTGTACGAAATTATAAAATTATACGCAATTATACTATATTGACTAATTTTCAATTAGTGCTTTAATATGTATTCAATCATGATACTTAAAAAGGAATAATTTACTTGCCAATAATCGGTAGTAATATTGTATATGCAATTTCATAATATATAGACATCTCTCTCTTGTTTTATCTATATGTAATTATTTGTCTATCTACCAATCTATACATTTATCTGTTCATACAATTGTCACTCCTGGGGCTTAATGATAGACTGTTTGCCTAGTAATTACAAAACCCTGCGATTTTTGTGTACACAAAAAAATCCAGAAGTCGTACTGTCAACCAAGCAGTCGAGCACTAGCTTTGAGCATAAAAAGTTAGGGACTGTGTCAGGCCCTTACTCAAGACCCAGGACTGGCACAAAAAAAAAAAAGATAGAATGTTTTGACTGCAATGATGTAAGTATAGAATTACAAATACCTCATCACAAGTATAGGACTACAAATACCTCATCACAGAGCAAGCTGGGAGTCTGGTGCTGACAGTTGCCATCTAACCTGACAACATGTCTCATGATACTATTATCTTATATTCAGCACTTAGAAACTTGAAGTGGAAGCTGGGCATCGGTGACTCATGCCTGTCATCCTAGCTACTTAGGAGGCTGAGAGATGAGGATCATGGTGCAAAGCCAGCATGGGCAGGAGATTCCTTGAGATGCTTATCTCCAATGAACCACCAGAAAGCCTGAAGGGGCGCTGTAGCTCAAGTGGTAGAGCGCTAGACTTGAGCTGAAGAGCTCAGAGACAGCACCGAGGCCCAGACTTGAACACCTCCAACTTACAATAAAGAAGGAAATCTGAAGTGGAATGCTGGGAACTTGTGTTAGGGGTAGAGTGCTTTGCATGTATTAAACCCTGGGTTTGAATCCTTAGTACTACATCCCTAGAAAAAAAGTCTGAAGTGGCTCTCAGGGTCAAGTGGTAGAGTGCTATCCTTGAACAGGTGAAACAGGTACAATGCTCATGTCCTGAGTTCAAGCTCCAGGACTAGTGTATGCACACACACACATACATATAGAGCAGAAGTGAAGTTGTGACACAAAATGGTAAAGCACCTGGATTCTGCTCTGAGCTCATGGTCATCACCCTGGCCCTGTGTTCAACCCCAAAACCTAGCCACCCGGAGCCTGACTAGGAGAGGACAAAGGTTTCAAAACCTGATAAGGTTCACCAGACCTAGATGACAGGAAGGATTGTGATTTTGCACAAGTGCTTAGATTTAGCAAACTTCCAGAATCTTAGGGAGGCACCACCATTGCCAATTAGGAATCTTTTCATTAGGTTCAGCTCCGTAGTTGTCTGCGAGAGGGACTCTTGAATTAATGG
Source organism: Dipodomys spectabilis (assembly GCF_019054845.1). Taxonomy (NCBI): domain Eukaryota; kingdom Metazoa; phylum Chordata; class Mammalia; order Rodentia; family Heteromyidae; genus Dipodomys; species Dipodomys spectabilis. The sequence goes on from NW_024870951.1 coordinate 3,053,081, forward strand.
TAGCAGTTTGTTTCAACATTGGAACATAGTCTCAAAAAGACAGGACAAGAGCAGGGAACTTGGCCTGCCACAGGAGGTGTCACAAATGAAGGCTTCCTGTCAAAACAGAGCACTGGGGAAAGAGTTAGTTTGGAGTACAAAGAGGCCTTTTTCTCCTGGCCTTCAGAGCCCATCCACACTCATCCTCACTAATTGCCCCGGATATATTGTGTGTTACACAGCTGTACAGGAGTGAAGCTTTTTGTCTGCCTGTTCCAGCAGTGAGGCAGACTTCCTCCAGCAGCCTGTGGTGCACAGAAACCCTCAGGATAACCTGGGAACAGTGAGGGGAGCCCCAGAACATGCACTGTCTTGAAAACACTGTCTGTGTTATGAAATCATTCTATCCAAAGCAAATTTCCTAGCTTGGTGCCTTTCTTCACAGCGACCTTGGATGTTCACCGATAGAAATACATGCATACATACACAGACACATGGAGTTAACAGCTCTTTTTTGTGGCTTTTTCATGGCTTTTTTTAATGGCTTTTTTTGAGGTTTGAACTGTGAGCCTAGACATTGTCCCTGAGCTCCTTTTGCTGAAGGAAGCACTTTATTGTCTTAAACCATGATTACCATGGGCTGGGGTACAGCATTTACACTCACAGATGATCCGGGGATCCTAGGACCCGAGTTCAACTCCCAGCACTGGCAAAAATACATCAAACCAAAGAGAAAAAAACGGAGAAAGAAAAAAACAGAATGTTTACACAACCATTTTACCTCTTTTTCCTTGGCACTGTGACCATCCTGGGTCTCAATGACTCGGCTGGAAATTGTATGTCACCTTGCATGGCCTAAGGCTTCTGGGCTGTCAGTGAAGCTTTAGCCCAACAGAGATACCTAAGCCCTGAGTTCCATGATCCTGGGACTGCCACCTACACACAGCTGAAGATCCTAGGAGACTCGTTCCTATCTATAGGAACACTAATAGAATGTTTGACATTTACTAATTTAATTACTAATTAGCTAGTCTTTCTAGTATAAGATTGTATGCAATAAATATAAGTCATTGATTAATTTAGTTAGTACCTTATTAAGTCTTCTACCATGAGCAATTAATAGGGGCATAATTTTAGAACAAATAATTGGTAGTAATAGAATATATAAAAATAAGATATAGACAGACATCACTTTATATAGAGTTATACACTAGAACCTACATAAATGTCTGTCTTTCTATATATACATTTATTTATAGATGAATATACATATGTAAACACACACACACACAGCAAGCTACACATCTATCTGTTTATGTATTGGTCACTCCTAGGCCTTGACCTCTGGTCCTCAAATTTGCTCAGCAACTTCACTTGCATCAGACTGTTGTGCTAACATTAACCCCTTCATGAAGTGGGCCTTCTAGGCCTGGAGTTCAAATCACAGACCTGCCAAAAACTTAATCCTGCTGGAAGAAGCCAATTGTCTCACTTGTTTTCCTTATCAGTGAAAGTCCTGGGTTTCAGGAATGATGTATAATACATAGGCAAATCTATGTCCTATGTAATAGGATGTAAAAAATGTTATATGTGCAATCATACTCATTAAATAGATAAAAATAAATAAAACACAAAATAAAATGAATAACTACAATAACCACAATATGCATTAAAAGTGCATGTAAATATAAATCATGTATTTAAAATCTATATGAATATTACTTGTTTTCGAGTGCTAGGACTTGAATTCAGGCCCTGACAACAGGCTTGACTTTCTTGTCCTCCAGCACAGTGAGCTTCCTGTTCCCCCACAATGCGGCAGATTTACCCAGACCCTGAGTTCAAATCCCAGGCCTGGAGAAAAAATGGCGTGAATTCCAAGCCAACGAGCCTCACAATTTTTAAAATATATCAATTAATTAATTAATTTATTTATTTATTTTTGTTTTGCCAAGCACAGGGCTTGAACTCAGGTAGTGGCAACTCTGCTTCAGCCTTGATCACTCTAGGCTGGGGTGCAGCCACTGTACCCACAGCTGAACCTGAGTTCCTGGGCCCCAAAACTGACAGGAAAAAAAATGAAAAGACAGGTAAAAATCCGGCAACTTGCAGATGGCTCCAGTTTTACATTTGCCTTCTTTGCAAGGTAACCATCCTGGATTTGAATGGCATGGCTGAAAATTGTTTGTAAACTGGTATTTCTGAAGGCTAGAGGACTACCAGGGAAGCCATAGGCCATCTCGGCAATATAAGCCCTGTGTTAGAAGCCCGTTCCTGTCCCCTACCAATGGTGAGAAATCCTAAAGGTCTCATTCCTATTCATAGGAATACTGATGGAATTTTACGAATGTCAAGGTTGAATTAGTTGTTCCTGAAAGATACTACTATAGAATTAAACAGAGTGATTTTAGGAGACCAATGGATTTTAATGAATATTTTTGACACATTAAAAGAATACTTTTAATTCCATGGATGGAATAGTTTCAGAACAGTGGTTGATTCAATTAAAAATTCATTAAGGATGGAAACAGTCATATTAATTGCTTAGATGCATAATAAATACCCAAGAGTTGGTAAGAATGTAATCTATATAACTGAAGAATGTATAGATACCTTTAGCACTCTATAAAGATCTATATTAATTGTTTTTTTTTTTTTCAGGGCTTTTTCTGTGAGAATACCTTACTGAGGAGTTAAAATTACATGGTCAAGATAAAGAGTACATTTTGTATCAAGCATTGTTGCCTTCTCTTTATTTCTCCTTCCCATCCCTTCCCATACTACCCGTCACCCCCATCAGATCCTGCCCCGCTCTCCGCACCAAACTTGTAAAGTTCGTTTTTCGACATAATGAATTGTACATCTCATTGTTGCAATGGGTCCACCTGTATCCCTTCCCCTCCACAAATTATACCAACATCAAATACAGTGAAAGCAGGGGTTATAGCATGGGGGAGGGGCATACAATGCAACATAGAAATCATCTTGTAAATATGTTAGAAACAATTGCATGAAAGGAAAAAAAAAAACAAAAAAATTTGAATACTTATCTTGGGGTTTATTCCCCTAACATCAACTTATCTGACCTTTTCTGCTTGACTCAGACATATACCAGTTATTGCATATACGGGAAACCATGGTACCTATGTTTCTTTGGGCGTGGCTTACTTCACTTAATATAATTTTTTCCAAGTCTTTCCATTTCTTAACAAATGGGGCAATGTCATTCTTTCTGATGGAGGCATAGAATTCCATTGTGTGTATATACCACATTTTCTTGATCCATTCATCTACTGAGGGGCATCTGGGTTGGTTCCATATCTTAGCTGTGGTAAATAATGCTGCAATAAACGTAGTTGTGCTGGTAGCTTCAGTATGGTCTTGTTTGTGATCATTTGGGTAAATGCCCGAAAGTGGGATTGCTGGGTCATAGGAGAGCTCTATGTGGAGTCTTTTGAGGAACCTCCATACTGCTTTGTGTACTACCATCTGCATGCCAATCTGTTCTTATTTTGTCAACCCCTGGGGCTTGATCTCAGTGCTGGGAACTGCTTGTCAGCTCCATCTGCCCCATGCTGGCCAAGCTGACATTCATCCATTCATAAATTGAGCCTTGTAGGCTGTGAGTTCAGATGCCAGCACTCACAAATTCTAAAATTGAAGTGTGGAGTAAAAAGCCCATGGTGACACGTTTTCCTTTTCTGTGAACATCTTGGGTGTCAGGTGTGAAGTTTCATACATAGGCAAATCTATATGCTATGTAATAAATGTAGTAATTATTCCACGTGTAATAAGTCAATAAAATAAATGGTAAATAAATGAATAAAACAAAAAATTAAATGAATAACTACACTAAGCGCAATATGGAGTCAACATACAAGGCTCAAACTCAGGGCCTGGCAACTGCCTGGCAGATGAATTGGCTAGAGGCTGCTTTGCTGACAACCACCCATTCATAAACTGAGCCTTCTAGGCTCTGAGTCAAGATCCTAGCACTGCCAAAAATAGAATCTTGGAGTAAGAAGCTGAGCGGGACCCATTTTTCCTTTTCTTTGAAAGTGCTCAGTGTCAGGTAGGATGTATAATTCGGGTGCAAATCTATATACTATATAATAGGATGTCATAAAGGTAAAAAATGTCATAAGTGGAATAATTGTCACTAAAATAAATGAAAAAGAGATTGAATTAATAGTGAATCATTCTGGGATAAAATTAGACACAGTAATTATAGGAGGTGGATTAAGTTTAATTAATATTTTCTTAAGCATTAACAGAATAAAAATGACATGGAGATATTATTAAATACCTAATTGATAGTAACACATAGTGCATAATTTAACTATATATAGACATCTGTCTCATTCTATAAAATATGTAATTATATGTATGGATAATAACAAGATATAGAGTAATTATTAATTAATGATTTATTAATTGTTCCACTGGGACACACCATTGAATGGAGACATAATTTCATACCTAATAATTGCTAGTAATATTATCTATAATTTAATAATATACAGACATCTCTCTGTTTATATCATATTTATATACAGCAATCTCTGGTCACTCCTGGTTTCAGTGGTTGAGTGCTCACCTAGTAAGCACCAAGCCCTTGGTTTGATTCCTCAGTGCCATATAAACAGAATACTGGGAAGTTCTGAGGTCTTTCAATCAATTGAGTGCTAGCCTGGAACACAAATGCTTAGGGACAGTGTCTAAGCCCTTACTCAAGCCCCAGGACTGCCGCCACAAAAAGGTAGAATGTTCTAACTGCAACTATACTAGGACAGAACTTCAAATACCACATCACAGAGCAAGCTAGGAGTCTGGTGCTGACAGCTGCCACCTAACCTGACTTAGCCAGATATAAACGCTGCAACCAGCTCCATGGAACCAGACACAACATGCTTACCCCCATAATCCTAGCTGCTCAGGGGCTTTAAAACCCAGTCCTGGCAGGAATTCTGTGAGACTCTTTAAAATGTGGCTTCAAGTGGTAGAGCTCTAGCCTTGAGCAAATGTTATTAGAGTATAATCTCCATGTTTTGAGTTCAAACCATATGCCTAACCCCTCCCCCCCCCAAAAAAAACACCACCACAATAAACCATTAGATGTGAACTTGTGTGGTTTGTGAAATGTTCCTCAAAGAATGGTGATACTGATGAAAGCACCCTAATTCTAATAACAGCTTGTGGAATAGAGCTAAATGCTGAGTCCTTCATAAGGTGCTCTGTGTTGAGTTCTCCACATGGTGCTATGTACTGAGTCCTTCACAGGGTGCAGTGTGCTGAGTTCTGCATTGGGTGCTGTGTTCTGGGTCTTTCACAAGATGCTGTGTGTTGAGTCATGCAAAGAGTGCCATGTGCTGTGTCCTTCACAGGTGCATTCTTTCATTGGGTCCTTGTAAGAGCTCCACAACTGAGATGATTATGCAGACAAGAATATTGAGGCTCAGATATGTCCCCATGGCAGGGACAAAATTATGTACTACTGAAGGCTAGTAAGTTGGCTCCTGTAGACAATTGTGTTTTTTTTTCTTTCTGTTTTTTCACAGTCATGAACCTTGAATTCGGGGCCTAGGCACTGACCCTTACCTCTTGGGCACATGGCTAGCACTCCTCCACGTGGAGCCAAGGACCCCCTTGCAGCAGAGTGCCACCTAGGTGTCGATAGCTGAGGTCTGTCATCCTGCCTTCTCAAGAAGCTGAGATCTGAGGATCTGGGTTTCAAACTGTCCCAGACACAAAGGTCCCATGAGACTATTATCTCCAATTCACCACTAAGAAACCTGACATTGAAGCTGGGTGCTTGTTGCTCATGCCTGTCATACTAGCTACTCAGGAGGATGAGATCTGAGTATCATGGTTTAAAGCTAACCTGGGGAGGAAATTCTTTGAGGCACTTAGCTCCAATGGACCACCAGAAAACATGAAGTGGAGCTTTGACTCAAGTGGTAGGGTACAAGACTTGAGCTGAAGAGTTCAGGGAGAGCACCCAGGCCCAGACTTCAACTCCTACAACCAACAACAACATAAAAGACAGAAACAAACTAACAAACCTGAAGTAGAGGGCTGGGAATGTGCCTTAGGGGTAGAGTGCTTTGCATCTATGAAACCCTGGACTTTATTTCTCAGGACCACAACACTAGAAAAAGGCTGCAGTGGCTCAGTGTTTCAATTGGGAGAGGGCTATACTCGTACAAGAGAAACTAGATACAGTGCTGATTTCCAGCTCCAAGACTGGTATATGCGCACTTGCACAGCCACACACACACACACACACACACACACACACACACACACACACGAACACACACACACAGACAAGAAGTGAAGTTGTGACACAAAATGGTAAAGCACTGGGCTTCTGCCCTGAGGTCATGGTCAGTACCCAGGCCCTTTGTTCAACCCCCAAGCCTAGCCACCCAGGGCCTAATTAGGAGAGGTCAAAAGTTTCAATATCTGATGAGCTTCACCAGCCCTAGATGACAGGAAGCTTTGAGATATCTGACATGTTTTTGGATTTCCCAAGCTTCCAGAAACTTGGGAGAGGCATCATAGGCCCATCATCTCCAACAATGAAACATTTCATTAGGTTCAGTGCCCTAGTTTTCTGCCAGAAGGTCTCCTTAGTTATATTGAGCACTGTATCTGAACACCGGAATATAGTCTCACAAAGGCAGGGTAAGTGCACAGGACTTGGCCTGCCATGGGAGGTGGCACAAATGAAGGCTTCCTGTCAAAGCAGAGCACTGGGGAGAGGGATCGCTTGGGATACAAAGAGGCCTTTTTCTCCTGGCCTTCAAAGCCTGCCTACACTCATCATCACTAACTGGCACAAATGGAGTTGTTTGTTAAACAGCTGAACAGGAGTGAGGCCATTTGTCTACATATCCAGACAATGAGAGAGACTTCTTCCAGCAGGCCTGGGATGCAGAGAAACAATGAGAGAGACTTTTCCCAGCAGGGCTGGGATGCAGAGAAACCCTCAGGCTACACTGGGAACAATGAAGGAAGCCCCGGAACATGCACTGTCGTGAAAGGAGTCTCTGTTATGAAATCATTGAACTGAAAACAAATTTTCTAGACTGGTGCAATTCATAATAGCTACTCTGGAGATTCACCTATAGGAATACATCCATATACAAGGAGACATGGAGGTACAGGCTCTTATTGAGGGGGCAGGTCCTGGGGTTGAACTATGAGCCTAGGCATTGTCCCTGAGCTCCTTTTACTCAAGGGTATTGCATTAACCTTGAATCACAGCCCCACTTCTGGGTTTTTCTGTGATCTCTTAGAAATAACAGTGTCATGGACTTTCCTATGCTGGCTGGATTCAAACTCAGATTCTGTACATCTCAGCATCCTGAGGAGCTGGGATTATAGTCAGCCACCACTGGCTTTTGCCTTTCTTTTCTTCTTCATTTTTTAATCTGTACAATCTGACTTCTTAACAGGGTCATTCCAGTGGTTTGAATTTATAAGAAAGCTTTCCAATGTTCTTTATAGCTTTTTTCTCTGAGAAGGATTTTCTCTCCTCATCTTCTCCTCTAGTCACAGGTTTGAAGCCAAAAGTGAGAAATGAGTGTCACAGGATTTGGCAGCTAATGTCTACATTACATGCCAATTCTGTCACTTAGCATTGAGCTGCAGTGAATTTACTTTCTAAGGATGAGAGAACCGAAAGCTGGAGCAATCCTCATACTGTTTGCATTGCTCCTTTTGCCTATAAAATGATCTAATAATTATGAGTGTTGTGTGTCTCCAATCTTCATTATCTAGAACACACTAGAAGCATCTACATGTTTCTGTTTTTCTCTAGTACCTCCCGAGATTTAGACTAAGATTTTGTGTGGAGGGGCTCCTGAAATTTCAGGGAATCCCTGAAAAAGCTGGTTTCAGTCTCCTGGAGAGATCGCAATTCAAAGTCAGCCTGAGCAGGAAAGTCTGTGAGATTCTTATCGCCAATAAACCACCAGAAACCCAGAAGTGGAGCAGTGTCCCAGAGGCTAAAGTTCCAGCTTTGAGAGAGAAAGCCGAGCAGGGGACACAGGCCAGACCAAGCAGGAAAGCCTGGGAGGCACTTATGTCCAATTAATGACCAGATGGCTGGAAGTGGAGCTGTGGTGGTGGTAAAGCCTCAGCCTTGTAGGAAACATCTGAGCAATGCATTGGGCCCTGTGTTTCAGCACTGGGCTTCTCTTTTCAAAAAGAGAAGGCCAAGTTTATGTATCAGTCCACTACCTACTTATGTATGTATATGACCTCCCTGAGTACAAACAGACCATATGCAATGCTTCTCCTTTTGATTACTGGTTCATTTTTCAGATATGCTCATTGCACATACTGCACCATTCTCTTTATTTCAGGCCCATGGCTTTTCTCTTCTGGGGTTTCAGGCCTATGTCCTTATATGATGCACACTTAAGCTCTCAGCAGTCTTTATTTACATTTTATTATGAGGCCAATGTAGGAACAGCCACAAATCAGGCAGGGGAAAAGAAGATAAGGTTTTGTAGAAATAACTAGTATTCAGAAAATTAAATTTGGGGATGTAAAATGGTAGCATACTTATGTAAAAACTACCATGAAGAAAAAGATGTGGCTGCAGACTTGGATTAGTGAACGAGTGCTTGCCAAGCATGCAAGAAGCCCTGGGTATGATTACTCAGTATCACATACACAGAAAAAGCCAGAATTGGTGCTGTGGCTGGACCTGGCAAACGAATCCTATGTAGGTAGGTAGGTAGGTAGCTAGGTAGCTAGGTGGGTAGATAGATAGATAGATGATAGATAATAGATAGAAAGAAAGATAGATAAATAGAAAGAAAAATAGACAGATAAACTTATAGACAGAATGAAACATGATAGATTAACCTGGTCTTGGATGTCAGGAGGAATGAAAGGAACAATTCCCAGTCATGATGCCTTCTGCAATGTTCCGGCTGCCAGCTTTGCCTTCACACAACCACAAAGCAGGAAGACTGTCTCTTTCCCACTTCTCAGGCAGCCAAATGCCCCAAAGCCAAGAGGGTAGAGCCAGGTTCTAACTCAGGTGCTTGGAGACAGAAGAGAAAGGGCCCTGCTTCTCCTTGGACTGGGAATTTGCATTAATGATGTGCATAATGAAGGAAGGAGAATGGACTGGCAGAGGAAGAAGAATGGTCTTTAAATCTGACAGATGGACAGTCAAAACCCCATTTCTTAAGACCAAAGAGCAGGGTTTTTCTTCTCTGTTCCTCCCCTCTCCCCCACTAAACTGGCTCTCTATTTTTCCCCTAAAGATAGCCTGAGGCTCCCTTCACCTGAGGGAAGAAGGTTAATCAGTCATTTTTTGAAGAGGATGAGAAAAGCCTGTCCCTGGTGTAACTCTAACAAATGTTTCAGGGTTCCTCCCATTGCTGGCTTTTGCAGCTGACTTCCCTGTTGAGTGTGTACATTCTGCCTCCTAATCCTGTAGGCCTACGTTTCTGCACCTAGCCTGGCTTTTGCAACCATTTTATGTCCTTCAATTACAGTGTTACACTGGAGTTTTTCTGCAAACAGTTCAAGGGCTTGGATCCTGATAACTTCTTTTAAACCCAGGATGGTTCAATAATGTTTCTTTCCTGCTTCTATAGCTCGAGACCACTAAGAACATTTAGAGTGCAAGTAGCTTCTCATCATCAAGGGAAACACAGGAAGCTCTTGAACATCTGACCTTTCAGAAGTGGAAGTCAGAGTGTCATAGACCTTTCTGCCCTGGCTGGCTTCACCCTGTGATCCTGAGACCTCAGCCTCTTGAGCTAGGGCTAGGTTCAGAAATGTAATGACATTGACAATACAAGTCAACTGCTTATCACATAGGGTTCGGGAAGCATATTAAGCCTTTCAACAATGGACCTTTAAGAACCATGTAGGACACAAGGTTACAATGCTAGAGTCTAAGAGGCTGGGAATATAAATCTGCTACATTTGAACCTGGAGCTCTAACTCCAATTCTGGTTTACATCAGTGTTCATTTTCCAGAGAACGTTCTCCTAATTAGCAAATAGGAAAGTACTTTGATTAATCCTCACTTTTGTTCCAGTTATGTGTCTTGTACTCAAGCCTGGGCACTGTCCCTGGACCCGTCAACTCAAGGTGAACACTCTACCACTAGAGCCACAGCGCCAGGTGGGGTCTTTTGGTGGTTCACTGGAGATAACAGTCTAACAGGCTTTGCCTAGGCTGTCTTTGAACTGTAGTCTTCAGCTCTCAGCCTGCTGAGAAGCTAGTGTTCCAGGTGTGAGCACTGGCATCTGGCCTATTGTTTTTGTCAGTCCTGGGGCTTGATCTTAGGACCTTGGTACTATCTCTGTGTTTCTTTTTCTTAGGGTTAGCCACTTGAACCACTCCACAGCTTCTGGCTTTTCATGAGTATGTGTCAGTGAGGATTCAAACCCTAGCATTCATGCATGCTGAGGGAGCGAGCTCTTTACCACTAAGCCACATTTCTAGCCCCACCCTTAAAATTTTATCCTTCAATTTGCCTATCCTCAGGAAAAGGCTTCTGAGTATAAATCATCTAAAGAAATCTCTATAAGATGATGTGCAAAGCTAAGAAAAAACTCAGGGAGAATGGGAAGGGATGGGTAGGGGAAATAAAGGAGGAGGCTACAATGCTTGATAAGAAATGTACTCATTATCTTGCCCATGTAATTGTAACCCCTCTCTACAGTATTTTCACAATAAAAAGAAAAAGAAAGACCAAAAAAAAAAGAAAAAAAAGAAAAAGCTCATATTTGAGAGAGACTCTAAACATGTGAAGACTGTGACAAATGGCTCCATTTAATTATGTATTATATTTCAACTCTTAATAAAATATTAGTGAAAAGTGAGTCAATGTCCTAAATTATTGTGTATAATTTTATAAGTGCTGTGCAAAATGTAATAAATATTATGTGTATAATAATACTAAATACAATAATCAATAAATAAATGAATCAAATAAAAATAAAATACAAAATCAATAATAAAAATCATAATATGAAATTAACATACATATGTAAGTATATATCATACATTCATTACACATGTATAGAAATGTTGTTTTTCCATTGCAGGGCCTTCATTCAGGCCCTGGGAACTCTAGCCTGAATTCCTTTTCTTCAAGGATAGTGAGTTTTGCCTTGCAAAAGAGTTACCTGGATGGTGAGCTCAAATCCTAGCAATGGCAGAAATACTGGCCCAAGTTCCAAGACAGTGACTTAATTTTTTTAATGGAAGCAGTTATGTTTATTCAGTTCCATACTGAAAATTAAAAATAGGTAGCATAGAATTTTGTACAGCTATTCATATTTCCTTCCCTTATCCCCCAAAGTGTTTCTCTGAAAACTAATATGTTTCTTTTTTTGTATTTTTTATTGTAAAAATGTTGAACAGAGGGGTCACAGTTACATGAGCAAGGAAATGAGGACATTTCCTATTGAGCATTGTTGCCTCCTCCTTTGCATTCCCATTACCATCCCTTCCCTCCCATCTTGAAAACTAGCTCCCCCTGCCAATATCAGTGACTTAATTTTTCATTTTTGGTTGGCATGGGGTTTGAACTCAACTAGTGGTAACTCTTCACTCACATTGCTACAGATTTACCAAGAACCTGAGTTCAAATCCCAGGCCAGGAAATAAAACTGGCAGAAATTCCAAACCAGGGAGCTTTAGTTTTTAATTTTGTTAAATTATTTATTTATTTATTTATTGGCCAACCATGGAGCTTGAAATCAGGTCATGGAAACTGCCTCTGTTTGGATCTCCCTAAGCTGGGATGCAGTCTCTGATCCTGAGATCCTAGGCCCAGGGGGCTGTCAGGAAGAAAAGAAAAAGCTAGAAAACACAAAAAGTGGTGAGCTGCAGAGGCCTGGGTTTTTATTATTTTTTTTTTTACACAGTGACCATCCTGGGTCTGAATGACACGGCTGTAAAGTGGACCTGACCTGCCATTGCTGTTGGCTGGTGGGCTCTCAGGGAAGCCATAGGCCAACCTGTCAACATAGACCCTAGTTTCAAATCTCAGTCCTGACACCAATGGCAGAAGATCACAAGAGACTCATTCCTATGCATGGGAATACTGGTTGAAAGATTACTTCATGCCTTGGTCTAGTCTAAAATTGGATGCAATAATCTTAGAATGCTGATTGATCTTAATTAATAGTTTATTAAGCATGAAACGAATAATGTTCCTTCACTGGCAGTATAATAAATACCTAAGAGTTGGTAGGAACATAGTAGGTGTCATTCTATCATAGAGAGACGGCTATGGCACTCTTTACTAATATATATTTATTTGTATACCACTGTCTGCCTATCCATGTATCGTTGTTTTGGCCAAACTTGGGGGTCAATCTCATCATGTGGGAACCCCCTCACAGCTTCATTGGCAAGAGGCTGACATGATCAAACTCACCCATTCATGAATTGGGCCTGCTAGGCCCTGAGTTCAGATCCTAGCATTGCCAAGCATGATGGAGAACCCATCTAAAATCTAGATGCTATATGATAGAATGTAAACAATTTAATAAATGGTATAGGTGTCATCAGAGTCAATAAAATAAATGGTAAATAAATGAATAAAACAAGAAATAAAATGAATACACCAAACACAATATGGACTGAACATCTGTATGGAAGTATAAATCCTACTTTTAAAATGTATATAAAGTGTATCTTTTCCAGGCCTGAATCTTGAATTCAGCCCCCGCTATGAGGAGGGAATGGCAGGAGATCATAAGCTACTCAGTTCTGGACCTAGGAAGAGTCATGGTATGCTATCGATCTCATCCTTGAATCAGTAGTTTGTGCACTAAAATATACAAGGAACTCAAAAAATTAAAATCCCCAACAACAAATCCTCAAAGATACAACTGCCCAATAAATAAGTAGGCTAAAGACTTAAAGAGAAACTTCTCTGAAGAAGAAAGAAGGATGACCAATAGACACATGAAGAAATGCTCAACCTCCCTAGCCATAAAAGAAATGCAAATCAAACATTGAAATACCACCTCACCCCAGTTAGAATGGCTATAATCAAGAACTCTAATAACATCAGATGCAGGAGGAGATGTGGATAGGGAAACTTACTGCATTGTTTGTGGTAGTGTAAAGTTTTTCAACCACTTTGGAAAGTGGTATGTAGGTTCCTGAAAATATTTCACATAGAGCTCCCCTATGACCCAGCAATCCCACTTTTGGGCATTTACCCAAATGTTTACAAACAAGACCACACTAAAGCTACCAGCAAAACTATGTTTATTGCAGCATTATTTACCATAGTTAAGGTATGGAACCAGCCCAGGTGCCTCTCAGTAGAAGAATGGATCAAGAAAATGTGGTATATATACACAATGGAATTCTATGCCTCCATCAGGAAGAATGACATTGCCCCACTTGTTAGGAAATGGAAAGACTTGGAAAAAATTATATTAAGTGAAGTAAGCCAAGCCCAAAGAAACATAGGTCCCATGGTTCCCTTATTTGCAATATCAATTATATGTATGAGTCAAGCAGAAAAGGTCTGATAAGATGATGTTAGGAAAATGAACCCTAAGATGTGTATTTAAATGTTTTTCTTTCATGCATTTGTTTCTAATGTATTTATAAGATTATTTTTTTGTTGCTTTGTATGTCCCTCCCCCACAGTATACCCCCTGCTTTAACTGTATTTGATGTCGGTATAATTTGTAGAGGGGAGAGGGAAAAACAAGTTGTTTAAATGAGGATACAGGTAGACCCATTGCAGCAATGAGAAGTACAAGTTGTCATGTCGAAAATGAACTTTACAACCTTGGTGGGGGTGGAGGATTGGGTGGGGGTCGGGGGGAGGCTGGGAAGGGATGTGAAGGGTAAACAAAGGAGGAGGCTACAATGCTTGATAGGAAATGTACTCCTTATCTTGCCCATGTAATTGTAACCCGTCTGTACAGTATGTTCACAATAAAAAAAAAAAAAGAATATTTGCAAACATTCTTTTTTTTTTTGTCAGTCATGGGGCTTGATCTCTGTGCTTGAGTGCTGTCCCTCAGCTCTTCAGCTCAAGGTAAGTGCTCTACCAATTGAGATACGGCACCACTTCCTTAAACCATTCTTTTGACATGACTTCTACCATCTCTTTTGAGGCAAAGCTTTAGTCTATATATTAAATATTCTAATCATAATATGCAATAATTAGGAAGGATAAAACAATAGATATCATTAAAAATATGTCAAACACAATAAAAAGGACAATTATCCATCAAACCGATGCTTATCATCTTGACAGTTGGAGAACAACAGTCTGAGAATTGGCAGAATTCCTGAAAGGACAATATTTGAATTCAAAAGAAAGAGGAAAACACTTAAAATATTGAAAGACAAACATGCACCAATCGGTCATGCCTGTAATCCTAGATGCTCAGGAGGCTCATTAGTTGCTAAAGACAAGCAAGAATAAACTAGATAACATCAACTGATAACCTTTCATATTTCAAAAAAGGACAGTATAACAGTAGTGTAAATATATGCAACAGATAGAGGGCATATATTTGTTAATGCTACAATTTTAATGCTACAATGATCCTGAGACTTAAGTATTTTTATATCTTCTAATTCTATATAAATTATTTCTGAATATGATATGTCTTTAAAGAACATATGTAAATTAACAGTCAATAGGAGAAACATATGAAATGAGCTCCTCTTTAGTATCTAAGAAAAAAGAAAAAGAAAAGTGAGTAGCGTGACCATTATATAAGAAGATGACACAAAATATATTAATGCATTTGTGGAGAAATTGCTATACTCCACATAGCAGATCGATTTATATAATACTGCAATCATTTTAGCAAGCAAGTTTTCAAGTCTTCAAAAGGTCAAAGAGAATTGTATAGGATCCATGCATTACACTTGTATGGATGTATAGAGAAGTAAAAAACTTGTTTGCACAAGTAATGTAGTTCATTGACAGTACACTGGAACAGTATATGTTAGACCCTAGAAATAATCTGCAAAAACAAATTTTGAAAAGACACGCTATAGAGGATGTATGCTGGACAAATACCTGTAACTGAATTTTATATCTATTTTAATGTCTGTTCTAAAGTTTACAGATTTTCTATTTGAAGAAATGCAAGTTTGTGAAAATTAGGCTTGAAAAACCCATGATTGTACAATTCGCTTCCAAACCACTAAAATGTATACAATAAAAGGAGATAATATATTGCATATGAATTACATGTCAACAAAAAATCTATTGTTAAAAATACTTCACACAAAATGCAGAATACTTAGAAATATTTTGGTGTTGGCTAAAAACTCTTTGTAAACTACAGTTTTTAAAACGAAAATGTGATTTCTGTTTATTTTGAGTTCATACAGAGATAACTCAATCAAAA
This sequence comes from Dipodomys spectabilis, assembly GCF_019054845.1. Lineage (NCBI taxonomy): Eukaryota > Metazoa > Chordata > Mammalia > Rodentia > Heteromyidae > Dipodomys > Dipodomys spectabilis. The sequence goes on from NW_024870951.1 coordinate 3,068,449, forward strand.
AGTGTATGCAATAACTGGAATACCTTGAAATTAGGTATCTTTTATGAGTAATTAATAACTTTTTCAGGAAGAAATTTTTGAAATGACTGAAGACACAAATATATGCATCTACATTTTATGAAAGCCATATGCTACTTGCTCAATCAAATTGCTTTTCTCTACTTTGCTAGGAAAAAAGTATTCTCCACATAAGAGCCAGTAACAGTGAAATGAAACAAAATACACAATCATGGTGATTTATTTGGGAAAATAACAAATGAAATAAAGCAATTCCACTTAAGGGCTTCCAATATTAGTGTCTATGAAGATGTTTCTGAATGCCAACATCCATTCAATTTTTGGAATTTTAATTTCTACGAACATGAAAACTAGACGAGAAAAGATATATAGTCTTAGAGCAAACCAGCCTTGGAATCTTTTTTTGAGGGGGTCCGGTTTTGGGACCTGAAATCTGGGCCTGGGTTCTGTCCCTCAGCTCTTCAGCTCAAGGCTAGCACACTACAATTTCAGCCACAGTGCCACTTCTGCCTTTTTTCTTTTTGCTTATATGGTGCTGAGGAATTGAACCCAGGGCCTCATGCATGCAACACAAGCAGTCTACCACTGAGCCACCTTCTCAGCCCTGGAATAATTTTCTTTTTCTTTTTTTAAAAAATATTATTACTCATTTTTTTATTGTGAAAATACCTGCAGAGGAGTTACAATTTCTTTTTTTAAGGTCTTCAAGCATTTATTTTTTTATTTTATTTTTTAATTTTTTCTTACTGTGAAAATACCATACAGAGGAGTTACAATTACATGTGCAAGATAATGAATATATTTCTTATCAAGCATTGTTCCTCTCCTTTGTTTCCCCTTTCCATCCCTTCCCATCCTTCCCCTACCCCCTCTCAATCCTCCTCCCCCCCACCAAAGAGGTGAAGTTCGTTTTTGCACATAACGTCTTGTATATGTCATTGTTGCAATGGATCCACCTGTATCCCTACTTAAACTATTTGTTTTTTCGCTTCTCCTCCACAAATTATACCAACCTAAAATACAGTGAAACAGGGGTTATACCATGGGGGAGGGACATAAAAAGCAATAAAAAAAACTTATAAATGTGTTAGAAACAATCACCTGAAAGTAAAAAGCATTTGAATACATAACATAGGGTTCATTTCTCTGACATCAACTTACCTGATTTTTTCTGCTTGACTCAGACATATACTAGATATTGCAAATAATGGAAACCATGGAACCTAAGTTTCTTTAGGCCTGGCTTACTTCACTTAATATAATTTTTCCAATTCTTTTCATTTCCTAACAAATGGGGCAATGTCATTCTTTCTGATAGAGGCATAGAATTCCATTGTGTATATTTACCACATTTTCTTGATCCATTCATCTACAGAGGGGCAACTGGGTTGGTTCCATATCTTAGCTACGGCAAATGCTGCTGCAATAAACATACTTGTACTGGGAGCTTTAGTGTGGGCCTTGTTTGTGATCATTTGGGTAAATGCCCAAAAGTGGGATTGCTGGGACATAGGGAAGCTCTATGTGGAGTCTTTTGAGGAACCTCCATACAACTTTCCAAAGTGGATGAACAAATTATCACTCCCACCAACAATGTAGTAAGGGTCCCTTCTGGCCACATCCCTTCCAGCATCTGTTGCTATTAGAGTTCTTGATTATAGCCATTCTAACTGGGTTGAGGTGGTATCTCAATGTTGTTTTGATTTGCATTTCTTTTATGGCGAGGGAGATTGAGCATTTCTTCATGTGTCTTTTGGCCATCCTTCTTTCTTCTTCTGAGAAGATTCTCTTTAAGTCTTTAGCCCACTTATTTATTGGGCAGTTGTTTCTTTGAGGAGTTGTTGTTGGGGGATTTAATTTTTTGAGTTCCAGGTGTATTTTAGATATGAGACCCTTGTCTGTTGTATGGCTAGTGAAGATCTTCTCCCAATCTGTGGGCTTTCAATTGATCTTGCTAGCTATGTCCTTTGCCATGCAGAAGCTCTGCAACTTAAGAAAATTTCGGCCTGCTCCAAAGGAGACCTACGGTTTCTCCTATTCCATCCTGTAATGTTTTCAGAGTGTCTGCTTTGACTCCGAGGTCATCACTCCATTTAGAGTTGATTCTGGTGCAGGGTGATACATAAGGATCTAGCTTAATTTTCTGCAATTAGTTAACCAATTTTGGCAGCACCATTTACTGAAGAGGCTGTCTTTCTTACATTCTATTTTTTTTAGCTCCCTTATTGAACATTAGATGGCTATAGGTCTGTAGGTTCATTTCTGGGTTTTCGTTTCTATTCCATTGGCCCTGAGGTCTGTTCTTGTGTTAGTACCAATCTGTTTTGATTACTATGGCTTTGTCGTAGTCTTTGAAAATTGGTATTGATATTCCTCCAGCACCGTTCTTTCTGTTGAGGACAGTTTTAGCTATTCGAGGTCTTTTATTGTTCCATATGAATTTTTGGATTGCCTCTTCTATTTCCTTGAAGAATGAGGATGGAACATTGATAGGTATTGCATTGAATTTGTAGATAGCCTTGGGAATTATTGTCATTTTCAGGCTTTTGATCTTTCCAATCCAGGTGTATGCGAGTTTTTGCCACTTTCTAAGTTCTGTTTTAATTACCTTTTTCAAGTTTTTATCATAGAGGTCCTTCACTTCTTTGGTTAAGTTAATTCCTAGGTATTTTATTTTATTTTATTTTTTTCTTCTACTTTCATATTTTTTTATTGTGAAAATACTGTACAGAGGGGTTACAATTACATGGGCAAGATAGTGAGTACATTTCATATCAAGCATTGTAGCCTCCTCCTTTTTTTACCCTTCTGATCCCTTCCCATCCATCCTGCCCCCCCCCCCAATCCTCCTCCTCCAAGTTGTAAAGTTCGTTTTTGACATGACCACTTGTACTTCTCATTGTTGGAACAGGTCCACCTATATCCTTATTTAAACGACTTGTTTTTCCCCTTCCCCTCCACAAATTATACAGACATCAAATATAGTTAAAGCAGGGGTTATATTGTGGGGGAGGGACACACAAAGCAACAAAGAAATAATCTTATGAATACGTTCGAAACAAATGCATGAAAGAGAAAAAACATTTAAATACATTTCTTATTGTTCATTTTCCTAACATCACCTTATCTGACCTTTTCTGCTTGACTCATACATATACTATATATTGCAAATAAGGGAAATCATGGGACCTATGTTTCTTTGGGTTTGGCTTACTTCACTTAATATAATTTTTTCTAAGTCTTTCCATTTCCTAACAAATGGGGCAATGTCATTCTTTCTGATGGAGGCATAGAATTCTGTTGTGTATATATCCCATATTTTCTTTTTATTTTAAATTTAATTTAATTTTATTTGTGAACATACTGTGCAGAGGAGTTACAGTTACATGGGCAGGATAATGCGTACATTTCTTACCAAGCATTGCAGCCTCCTCCTTTGTTTACCCTTCACATCCCTTCCCAGCCTCCCTCTTCCCCCCCTAATCCCAATCCTTCTCCTTCCCCCCTTTCCCCCCCTGCACCAACGTTGTAAAGCTCGTTTTGGACATGACAACTTGTACTTCTTATTGTTGCAACAGGTCCACCTGTATGCTTAAACAACTGGTTTTTCCCCATCTCCTCCACAAGTTATACTGACATGAAATATAGTGAAAGCGGGGGTTATACTGTGGGGGAGGGACATACAAAGCAACAAAGAGAGAATCTTATAAATGTGTTAGAAACACATGCATGAAAGAAAAAAAACATTAAAATACACATCTAAGGGTTCATTTTCCTGACATCACATTATCTGACCTTTTCCGCTTGACTCATACATATACTAGATATTACAAATAAGGGAAACCATGGGACCTACGTTTCTTTGGGCCTGGCTTACTTCACTTAATATAATTTTTTCCAAGTTTTTCCATTTCCTAACAAATGAGGCAATGTCATTCTTTCTGATAGAGGCATAGAATTCCATTGTGTATATATACCACATTTTCTTGATCCATTCATCTACTGAGGGGCATCTGGGTTGGTTCCATATCTTAGCTATGGTAAATAATGCTGCAATAAACATAGTTGTGCTGGTAGCTTTAGTGTGGTCTTGTTTGTAAACATTAGGGTAAATGCCCAAAAGTGGGATTGCTGGGTCATAGGGGAGCTCTATGTGAAGTCTTTTGAGGAACCTCCATACTGCTTTCCAAAGTGGTTGAACAAGTTTACATTCCCACCAACAATGAAGTAAGGTTCCTTTCTGTCCACATCCCCTCCAGCATCTGTTGTTGTTAGAGTTCTTGATTTTTGCCGTTCTAACTGGAGTGAGGTGATATCTCAATGTTGTTTTGATTTGCATTTCTTTTATGGCTAGGGATGTTGAACATTTCTTCATGTGTCTATTGGCCATCCTTCTTTCTTCTTCAGAGAAGTTTCTCTTTAAGTCTTTCGCCCACTTATTTATTGGGCAGTTGTTTCTTTGAGGATTTGTTGTTGGGGGGTTTAATTTTTTGAGTTCCAAGTATATTTTAGATATGAGACCCTTGTCCGTTGTATGGCTAGTAAAGATTTTCTCCCAATCCCTGGGCTTTCTATTGATCTAGCTAGCTATGTCATTTGTCCTGCAGAAGCTCTGCAACTTTATGCAATCCCATTTGTCCAACCTTTCTTTGATTTGTTGTGTTTCCGGGTCTCTATTCAGAAAATTTCGGCCTGAGCCAAGGAGACCTAGGGTTTCTCCTATTCCATCCTGTAATGTTTTCAGAGTGTCTGCTTTGAGTTCAAGGTCTTTGATCCATTTGGAGTTGATTCTGGTGCAGGGTGATATATAAGGATCTAGCTTAAGTTTTCTACATGTAGTTAACCAATTTTGCTAGCACCATTTACTGCAGAGGTTGTCTTTCTTCCATTCTATTGTTTTAGCTCCCTTATCGAAGATTAGATGGCTATAGGTCTGTAGGTTCATTTCTGGGTTTTCAATTCTATTCCATTGGTCCTGAGGTCTGTTCTTATGCCAATACCAAGCTGTTTTGATTACTATGGCTTTATAGTAGAGTTTCAAGTTTGGTATTGATATTCCTCCAACAGTGTTCTTTCCATTCAGGAGCGTTTTTGCTATTCGGGGTCTTTTATTGTTCCATATGAATTTTTGGATTGCCTCTTCTATTTCCTTGAAGAATGAGGTTGGAATTTGGATAGGCATTGCGTTGAATTTGTAGATAGCCTTGGCAAGTATTGCCATTTTCACGATGTTAATCTTTCCAATCCAGGAGCATGGGAGGTTTTGCCATTTTTTAAGTTCTGTGTTGATTTCCTTTTTCAAGATTTTAAAGTTTTCATCATAGAGGTCCTTCACTTCTTTAGTTAAGTTAATTCCTAGGTATTTTATTTTTTGTGGGGCTATTACAAATGGAGTTGCTTTCCTAATTTCAGCCACACTTTTCTCATTGTTGGCATACACAAAAGCCATTGATTTTTGGGGGTTAATTTTATAACCTGCTACATTGCCACAGTTTTGAATCAGCTTGAGTAATTTGGGAGTGGAGTCTATGGGATTCTTTAAATACAAGATCATGTCATCTGCAAAGAGGGAGAGTTTTATTTCTTCTTTCCCTATTTGGATCCCCTTTATGTCTGCATCTTGTCTTATTGCTGTAGCTAGGCATTCTAATACTAGATTGAAGAGAAGTGGAGAGAGTGGGCATCCTTGTCTTGTTCCTGAGTTAAGAGGAAATGGCTTTAGTTTTTCACCATTGAGTCTAATGCTGGCTATAGGTTTGTCATATACAGCCTTTATTGTATTGAGGAATGTACCATGGATTCCTAATTTTTCCAAAACCTTCATCATAAAGGGGTGTTGGATCTCGTCGAATGCTTTTTCTGCGTCTATTGAGATAACCATGTGGTTCTTATTCTTGCTCCTGTTGATGTGATGAATAATATTAATTGATTTGCGTATATTGAACCAGCTTTGCATCCCTGAAATGAATCCTGTTTGACTGTGGTGTATGATTTTTTGGATGAATTGTTGAAGTCGATTGGCCAAAATTTTGTTGAGAAGTTTTGCATCAATGTTCATCAAAGAAATGCGTCTATAGTTCTCTTTCTTTGATGAGTCCCTGCCTGGTTTTGGGATGAGGGTTATGATGGCTTCATAGAATGTGTTCGGTAGTGAGCTTTCTCTTTCAATTTCATTGAAGATTTGGAGGAGTATTGGTGTGAGCTCTGCTTTGAAGGCCTTGTAAAATTCCGCTGTAAAACCATCTGGTCCTGGACTTTTCTTAGCTGGGAAGTCTCTTATTGCTGTTTCTATTTCAATGCTTGATATGGGCCTGTTAAGCTGGTTTAACTCATCTTGGTTTACTTTTGGCATGTCAATATTTGCTAGGAAAAGGTCCATTTCTGTCAAGTTCTCAAACTTATTAGCATAAAGTTTTGAGAAGTATTCCCTTATAATGTTCTGAATCTTGGTTGTTTCCGTGGTGATGTTTCCATTCTCATCTCTGAGTTTATTAATTTTTGTGTGTTCTCTTCTTTTTCTGATAAGATTTGCTAAGGATCTGTCAATTTTGTTAAGTTTTTCGAAGAACCAACTCTTTGTTTTGTTGATTCATTCTATAGTTTTTTGGATTCTAATTCATTTAATTCTGATTTAATTTTGATTATTTCTTTCCGTCTACTGGATTGGGGTTTATCTTGCTGCTCTTTTTCAAGGAGGTTTAGATGTGTCATTAAATTGCTAGTTTCAGATCTCTCCAATTTGTTGATGTAGGAGCTCAGAGCTATAAACTTGCCTCTGAGTACTGCCTTTGCTGTGTCCCAGAGGAGCTGGTAATTTGTGTGTTCATTTTTGTTGAATAGCATGAACATTTGAATTTCCTTTCTAATCTCTTCCATGACCCACTCTTGATTCAGCAGTGTGTTGTTCAGCCTCCATGTGCTACCGGACTTTCTTTGGTGGCTTTTGGTGTTGAGTTCTAATTTTATTCCCTTATGGTCAGAGAGAATGCAAGGTATAACTTCAATGTTTCTGAATTTAGACAAGTTTGTTTTGTGGCCTAAAATGTGGTCTATTTTAGAAAACGTTCCTTGTGCTGCTGAGAAAAAAGTGTATTCTGATGCTGCTGGATGAAATGTTTGGTAGATGTCTGTTAAGTCTAGTTGATCTATGCAGCTGTTTAGATCTGCGGTTTCTCTGTTGAGTTTTTGCCGAGTTGATCTATCTAGTGGGGAGAGTGGTATGTTAAAATCCCCAATAATTAATGTCTTTGGATCTATATGGGATTTGAGGGAAAGTAGTGTTTCTTTGATAAATTTGGGTGCTCCATTGTTTGGCGAATAGATATTTAGAATTGTAATATCCTCCTGAAGGAGAGATCCTTTAATTAGTATGTAGCGACCTTCTTTATCTCTTCTCACGAATTTTAATTTGAAGTCTATTTTATCTGATATTAAAATTGCAACTCCCGCCTGTTTATGGGGGCCGTTTGCTTGGTAGATTTTGTTCCAGTCTTTAACATTGAAAATGTGTTTGTTTTTACGGGCAAGATGTGACTCCTGCAGGCAGCAGATAGAAGGATCTTGATTTTTAATCCAACTAGACAGTCTATGTCCCTTAATTGGAGAGTTAATTCCTTTAATGTAAAGATATAGGACTGAGAGGTATTTGGGACTTCCTGCCATGTTATCCACCTTCTTGGGGGCTGTGAAAACTGTGTTCTTCCTATGGTTCTTGGATTCTCAGTTTGGGTGCAGTTTCTTGTCCTTTATTGTGGTCTTGTTGGTTTTCTATGTGTAGGACGTCTTTAAGAATATTTGTAGGACTGTTTTGGTGGAGATGTATTGTATCAGTTCTTTGCTATGGAAGGTTTTTATTTGGCCTTCAGTTATGAAGGAGAGTTTAGCTGGGTACAGTATTCTTGGTTAATAGTTGTTTGTTTTTAGGGCATGGCATACATCATTCCAGGCTCTTCTTGCTTTGATTGTCTCTGCTGAGAAATCTGAGGTGATTCTAATTGGTTTCCCTTTATAGGTGTTTAATCTTTTCTCCTTGACAGCTTTAAGGATCTTTTCCTTGGTCTGAGTTGATCCTGTGTGGATTATAATGTGACGGTGGGATGTCTATTCTGGTCTGGTCTATTTGGAGTTCTAAAAGCTTCTTGTATTTTAATAGGCCTGTCTTTTTGCATGTTTGGGAAGTTCTCTGCTAGGATCCTGTTAAACAAAATTCCTAGACCATTAACTTCTGTTTCTAGGTGCTCTCCTACACCCTCCTCTACACCCTAGACCTTCTGATGGTGTCTTCCAAATGTTGGATAGATCTATCATATTTCTTATACTTGTCTTGGATGGTTGTATGTACTTTGTCTATAAAGTCTAGGCTGTCTTCAATCCCCGAGATTCGATCTTCTGCATGGTCTAACTTGCTGTGAAGACTTTCTACTTTGTTTTTTATTGATTTTCCTTCTAGTTGGTCAGCTTTGTTGGCTTCAAATTCTTTGTTGAAGCTTTGTTTTAGATTTGGTATGAACTTCTTTACTTCCTTAATTTGGTCCTCAGTGTGTATTCTCAAATTACTTAGTTGATTGTTTATGGTTTCCTTGGATTCCCATTCCTTCTGTTGGTTTCCATTCAGCATTCTCTTTGTGGTCTCCCTGACTTCCTTCCGCTCTTTGTTAATGGATTCCATGAATGCCTTTAGTGATCTTTGTGTATTTTCATCCTGATCTCTCAATTCCTGTATTACTCTTTGATTAGCTTCCTCTCGTTTGTGTGATTCCTGTAGTTCTCTTTGAGTGTTCTCAGCCTGCTCATGCAATTCCTGCCTTTCTCTTTGAGTATTCTCAAGCTGCTCACACAAATTCTGTATAAGTTTTTGAGTAGCTTCCTCACGCTTATGAAATTCCTGTATAAACTTTGGATTGCCTCCTCTCTCTCCCTATCATGCTCATACAGAGTCCTTTTTATGGTTTCAATCTTTTCATTTATCATGTTTGCCAGCAGTGTTTGTAGAGCTATTTGGGAACTCTCTTTTGGATTATTCATTATCTGTTCTGTCCCCTGGTTATCATGAGTGGGAATTGAGATACCCGGACTTGCCATTTTTCTTGTGTTTTTCCTGTTTACTCTGCCCATTTAGGATGAAATTAACACCAGTTTTGTTCTAGAACACTATCTTAAGGCAAGCATCAACCAAAGTCTGTATTTGTACAGTCAATAGTCTGCAGATACAATCTAGTTCAACAGATACATCTATTCAACATCAAACAACTATATATTAATGGGCTACGAACTGCAAAGAAGAATTTGGTAAACCAGAAATTATTTGGTTTAGGAAGAGATGTGGGTAAAAAATAGGAATAGAGTGATGTGGGAAGGCACAGGGAGTGTTAACTAAGTCCTAATCTCAAAGCAGGAAATAGGTTGGATAGGATGAAAGTAGAGAGAGAGAAAAAAAAAGAAGAAAGAGAATGGGAACAAAAAGATTCCAGAAAAAATAGAAAGGTAAAAATTAAAAAATATTATACAAATTGAAAACAAACTGTTCAGAGAAGAACATGAATATAATGAGAGAAGGGGAGGGGTATAAAGGAGATGTGAAAAATTTAAAAATAAAAATACTTAAACTATTATATAGGTATAAAAGGTAGTGCTGCTATTAAGGAATTTAAGTCTAAGAGGTTTTGAATTGAATAATAAATTTGTGGATTAAGTGTGTACACAATGGGGGATAAGGTCTAATAATCGACTATGGGTGTATCTGAGGATGTGCAGAGCAGCAATTAAGTCACATAAAGAATGAAAGAGAAGAACAAGTGAAAAGGATAAGAAAGAAAGAAAAAAGATCAGAAGTTCAGTAGAGCTAAAAAAAAAACAAAAAACAAAAAAAAGAAGAAAAACACACACACACTTATACCCCTAAAATCAAATTGTAAGAGGAAAAAAAATTACTAGAAAATAATTTTTTTCAAAAAAGGTAAAAATTAAAGATTAAAAAAAATTTTTAGAAAAAAAATTTTTATAAAAGGTACAAAAAAAAAGTTCTTTGATTTTTTTGGGACTGGTGGGGAAAATCCTGTGTCTACCTTGTGTCTGTAACCAGCCTCTTGTTGGAGTCTCTGGTCTGCTTATGTTCCTGTGGCTTGGTTGGTTACTTAAGTCAGTTTCTTTGAACAGGCAGAAAAATGCTCTGCGATCCTCCTCCCAGGTTAGTTCAATCAGAGGAAATGGCTTTTTCCTCGAGTTTGGAGATGCTGTGATGAGGCTAGGTTCTGGGTACAGTTGAGGCCTTTCAGCAAAGAGTAGCTTTTCCCAGGGGCTGGTATGTGAGAAACTCACAGAGCCCAGCCTGGAGTCACTCTCAGTGTTTCTGCTTACTGAATTTCAGTTGATTGTCGATGTTGCTAAAGGGAGGGGCAACCTCTGGCTCTGATTACCCTGTGAAGAAAGCCACTCCTGGGGCTGGCCCCCGAGCTGGGTGACTTTTCCCTGGGTGGAGCTGAGTCTGGCAGGTCAGATTAGGCTCTTGTGACCTGCTGGATGACTCTATATTTATTCCAGGGCCTGAGTTGGAGCTAGCGGCTCTGCTGAGCTTTGTCGGTATCCAAGATGGAGATCTCCGGTACTGGGGGGGAGGGGTGTTCTACTCTACTCCCTCCTCTACTCCCTGAGAAGGAGTGAGTTGGTCAGGTTTCTACTCATGTCGAGTCTTGGTTCCTGGGTCGTCCCTGGTCTGCAAACTGCAGGATGAAGATGTCTGCTCCTTGTCAGTTCTTGCTGGTGTTGAGTAGAACCGCTCGCCCGCCACGTCTGGCTCCTTCGTCCCGGACTCTTTGTGATTCTGGTATGGCAGTGGAAACTGCCGCTGCCACTGCTGCTGCTGCTGCGGTGGCTGCCCTCTCTGACCTAACTTTCTGTCGGTATTTTATTTTTGTGGGGCTATTAGGAATGGAGTTGTTTTCCTAATTTCAGCCACACTTTTCTCATTGTTGTCCTATAGAAAAGCCATCCATTCTTGAGGGTTAATTTTATACCCTGCTACTTTGCAAAAGTTTTGAATCAGCTTGAGTAATTTGGGAGTGGAGTTTGTGGGATTCTTTAAATACAAGATCATGTCATCTGCAAAGAGGGGAGTTTTATTTCTTCTTTCCCTATCTCGATCCACTTTATGTTTGCATTTTGTCTTGTTGCTGTAGCTAAGCATTCAATACTAGATTGAAGAGCACTGGAGACAATGGACAACCTTGTCCCCTTCCTGTATTAAGAGGAAATTACTTTAGTTTTTCACCATTAAGTATAATGCTTGCTGCAGGTTTGTCTTATACAGCCTTTATTGTATTTTGGAATGTTCCATGGATTCCTAATTTTCTGAGAACCTTAATCATAAAAGGGTGTTTGATCTTGTCCAATGCTTTTTCTGCATCTATTGAAATACCCATGTGGTTCTTATCCTTGCTCCTGTTGATGTGATAAATTATATTAATTGATTTTCGTATATTGAACCAGCTTTGCATCCCTTAAATGAATCCTGTTTGATCGTGATGTATGATTTTTTGGATGAATTGTTGAAATCGATTGGCCAAAATTTTGTTGAGAAATTTTGCATAAATATTCACCAAAGAAATGGGTCTACAAAAAAAAAAAGAAAGAAATGGATCTACAGTACTCTTTCTTTGATGAGTCCCTGCCGGGTTTTGGGATGAGGGTTAATGTAAAGCACATGGGCAGCAAAGATGGCACTGACAGTCAGTTGAGTGGGCAGAGCCCAATTTGCTTTACTTTCAGTGCATAACCAGCCCGAGGAAGCTTAGATGTATGATAGGGTGTGACCTTGACAGTGATTGGTTCCTTCTCCTCCACTGCCATGCCACTGGCTGCTATTTTTTTTTGCTTTAAAAAGGGTTTTCTCTGTGTTAATAAACGAGTTTTCCAGCTTGACTTGGCTCCCCGCTGGGTCTGATTGTCTCCCAGGCTAAGGGAGGCAGAGGAACGTGCGAACATCCGCATTATCTTTCCTCGGACCCCGTCCATCTTTTGTGGGATGGACGAAGACTGGACATCTGGCTCCCAAGTTGGGTCTTGAAAGGAAAAGATACCAGCTGAGGCTAAATGGTCTCTCAGGGTAAGTGAAACCCTTAGTATGTGTAATGCTATCTCACAGAAGAAGGAGGAGGAGGCAACATCAGGAGTAAAAGGAGTAAAGTAGGACTTGGGAATTGAGAAGGAAAAAGAATGGGTCAAATTTGATGGAGAACACAAAACATGCATCCAGGTGACTGTGAGAAGTTTTCTTTCTCCATTCCTTCTATTAATTTTCCCAGCCTGATTGTAGGTTTGAAGGGATTTTGTTGCCACAGGGATTGGCCAATAGCCCCGCCTTTTGCCAACAATACATGGCTACATTTTTAGGGCCTGTGCTGGGTTTAGATACCTCCATTGCTTATGGCTACAAGGATAACATAATTCTGGGGCAACAAGACCCCAGACACCTTGAGTGGCTTCTGGCCCAGGTTCTTGCCATATTGAAAAAGGGGCATTTTACCATAGCCCTCAACAAAATTCAAAAGCTACCTCCTTTTAAAATGCTCGGGGCCCACCTTACCTTGATTCAGGCCAGCCCTCTTAAGCCTTTGCTGGATATTCCAGCCTCTCTAACCTTAATCCAACTTCAGAGTCTTTTAGGGGAAATCAATGGGATGTTGCCATGGGTTTCTGTCTTTAAACAGAGTCTTGTGCCCTTATTTGCCCTACTAAAAGACAGGATGCCCCAAGAAGTTATTACAATTACAGAAAGCCATCAGGCAATATTTTTGCAGTTCCATAGCTTTGTTTACCATTAATATTTTAAATTTTTCAAAAAGGGCAACTGAATCATGATTTTAGAAGCACTGAGGACAACTAAACTCTAAGCCCCAAGTAAAAGTCAGGTGAAAGAACCCCCTGACACAAAAATGGAGAGGACCTGACCCCCTAGTTATTATGGGCAGGGGATTTGGATGCGTTTTTTCCAATAGGGGAGACAGCGCCCATTTGAATACCTGCCAGGAGCCTTAAGTTTTTACCCATTTCCTCTATGCAGGAGGATGTCCAAGGATAAACTAACCAACAAGAAAAGAAAAACGGCTATGGTGGCCGAGGCTTGTGTTTTAAAGAGGAAAGCAAGAAAGATAACCATTAACCATCCCCAAGGGCAACCAGCCCTTAAGAAGCTCTTGTGTTCTCTAACAATTGCAGACAGCAATACTCCAGCTGTTGGCTGTCCTGACCCTCCCAGTCTTGGCAATGGCCTTACAGAATCTGCATCAACCTCAAGGGTGACTTGGGCAGTGATCAGCGCTGGCAATGTAGAAATCATCAGTAGCACCACAATAGAAGCTGTCCCATCGACCTGGTGGCCTGACCTTCACTTTGATCACACCCTATGTCATTATGTTTGGACCGTTTAATATTTCTGTAGGAGCTAATTATTTTAATGTTACCTGCTTTAATTGTCCTTTTACTAATTGCTTGTATAATGGCATTATTGTTAACTTATTGTTAAACAATCACCTTTTGTTATGTTTTCAGTTTAGATCTTTTTCAACCCCACAGGCAAATAGCTGGATTAGAACAAGCCCCACCTCTGTACTCTGAAGTAGCAAAGACTGCTATCCCATTCTTGACTAATGTTAAAGGACTGCTAATGACTTTGCTTGTCCTGGTAATGCTTTTGCTGATGGTTTTTCTATACCATCCTTGCATTATACGTGCACTGCAAAACTCTTATGAGCTTAGCCAGCCAGTTACGTAAGATCAAGCTCCAAGGGAATGAATTTCCCTCGAGAGGAATCGCAGACAGAGACGGGTAAGAAGGGGTGTCAGTCTGAACAACCAAAGACAGGGCCTTCAGCTTCGCTCTGAAGAAGTTCCTGATGATGGGTAAGGCAGACAAGGCAATCCACCAACCTAAGAGAGGCGGGTTCACTTCTTTAAACAAAGAAGGGGGAGAATTTGGGAGCCATTGGGAGCTGAGAGTAAAGCTCAAAGGTCCTCTTGACCCCTGTGCTCTCTTAAAGGCACGTACAAGGAACTGGCTTACTTAAAAGACACCAGGTGCCCAGGATTACTTTGCTACATCTGCAGTTTGTTTTTTATTTTCCATGTTTTTCTGGTCTAAAGTAGAATTGCCTGAGTATGGGGGCCCACGAGGATGCACCGTGCTGCATGTGTAGAACTCCCAATATCCAGGCTGCTCCCATGTTCTGAAGAGAACGACCTTAAAAGATACTGACTTTTATATATGCCCAGGAACTAATTGAACTGCTTTGGATATTTCTAACTCTGGTGGGACTGATGTTTATTACTGTGCTAAGTGGGGATGTGAGGTAACTGGGACAGGCTCTTGGATCATGCACGAGGACCCTCCCTATCCTTGTCTGGTGAATCAGGCCCCCCAGACTTGCCTCGAACCCCCAGTGTGGCCAATGCTATTCTTACCAATGTAATCCGGTTAAAATAACCTTTACAGAGGAGGGAAAAGGATAACTAATTGGGAGGTGGGTCTGCCATTACAACAAAAAAGGGGGAATCTGTAGAGCACTTGGGCACCAAATATGGCACTGAGAGGGAGTTGAGTGGGCAGAGCTCAATTTGGTTTACGTTGAGTGTGTAACCAGCCTGTGGAAGCTTAGGTGCATGATAGGGTGTGACCATGACAGTGATTGGTTCCTTCTCCTCCACTCCCACGCCACCAGCTGCTTTTTTTTGCTTTAAAAAGGGCCTGCTCTGTGGTAATAAATGAGCTTTCCTGCTTGACTTGACTAACCGCTGGGTCTGATTATCTCACGGGCTAAGGGAGGCTGGGTAACAGGCGAGCAGCCTCATTACCTTTCCTTGGCCCCCATCCATCATTCCTGGGACTGACGAAGACCAGACAGATTATGATGGCTTCATAGAAAGAGTTAGGTAGAGAACTTTCTTTTTCAATTTCATTGAAGAGTTGGAGGAGTATTTGTGTGAGCTCTGCTTTGAAAGCCTTGTAGAATTCTGCTGTAAAACCATCTGGTCCTGGGCTTTTCTTAGATGGGAGGACTCTAATTGCTGTTTCTACTTCAATACTTGATATGGGGCTCTTAAAATGATTTAACTCATCTTGGTTAAGTTTTGGCATGTCAATATTTGCTAGGAAAAGGTCCATTTCTCCCAAGTTCTAAAATTTATTAGTATAAAGTTTTGAGAAGTATTCCCTTATAATGCTCTGAATCTTGGTTGTTTCTCTGGTGATGTTTCTATTCTAAACTCTGAGTTTACTTATTTGGGTTGTTCTCTTCTTTTTCTGATAAGGTTTGCTAAGGGTCTGTCAATTTTGTTAATTTTTCAAAGAACCAACTCTTTGTTTTGTTGATTCTTTCTATGATTTTTTGTGGATTCTAATTCATTTAATTCTGATTTTATTTTAATTATTTCTTTTCTTCTACTGCATTGGGGTTTATATTGCTGCTCTTATTCAAGGAGGCTCAGATGTCGTATTAAACTGTTGGTTTCAGATCTCTCCAATTTGTTGGTGTAGGAACTCAGAGCTATAAACTTGCCCCCGAGTACTGTCTTTGTTGTGTTCCAGAGGAGCTGGTAATTTGTGTGTTCATTTTTGTTGAATATCATGAACATTTGAATTTTCTTTGTAATCTCTTCCATGACCCACTCGTGATTCAGCAGTGTGTTGTTCAGCCTCCAGGTGTTACTGGACTTTCTTTGGTGGCTTTTGGTCATGAGTTCTAATTTTATTCCCTTGTGGTCTGAGAGAATGCAATGTATAAGTTCAATGTTTTTGAATTTGGACAAGTTTGCTTTGTGGCCTAAAATGTGGACTACTTTGGAAAATGTTCCATGTGTTGCTGAGCAAAACGTGTATTCTTATGCTGCTGGATGAAATATTCGGTAGATGTCTGTTAAATCTTATTGATCTATACAGTTGTTAAATATGCGATTTCTCCAGTTGATCTATCTAGTGGGGAAAGTGGTGTGTTAAAGTCCCCAACAATTAATGTCTTTGGATCTATGTGGGATTTGAGGGAAAGTAGTGTTTCTTGGATAAATTTGGGTGCTCTATTGTTTGTTTAATAGGTATTTACAATTGTAATATTCTCATGGAGGAGAGATCCCTTAATTATTAATATGTAGCGACCTTCTTTATTACTTCTTACTAATTTTAATTTGAAGTCTATTTTATCTGATATTAAGATTGCAACTCCTGCCTGTTTATGGGGGCCGTTTGGTTGGTAGATTTTGTTCCAGCCTTTCATGTTGAAAATGTGCTTGTTTTTATGGGCAAGATGTGACTCCTGAAGGGAACAGATAGAAAAATCTTGCTTTTTAATCCAACTGAGTAGTCTATATTGCTTAATTGGAGAGTTAAGTCCGTTAAGGTTGACAGATAGGACTGAGAGGTATTTGGGAGTTTCTGCCATTTTATACACCTTCTTGGGGGCTGCAGCAACTGAGTTCTTCCTATGGTTCTTGAATTCTCAGTTTGGGTGTGGTTTCTTGGCATTTATTGTGGTCTTGTTGGTTTTCTCTGTGTAGGAAATCATTAAGAATCTTTTGTAGGGCTGGTTTGGTGGAGATATATTTTTTCTGTTGTTCTTCGGTATGAAAGGTTTTTAGTTTACCTTCGGTTATGAAGGAGAGCAAAGCTGGGTACTGTATTCTTGATTGATAGTTGTTTGTCTGTAGTGCATGGGCATACATCATTCCAGGTTCTTCCTGTTTTGATTGCCTTTGCTGAGAAATCTGAGGTGATTCTCATTGGTTTCCCTTTATAGGTGATTGATCTTTTCTTCTTGACAGCTTTAAGGATCTGAATTTATCCAGTGTGGATTATAATGTGACAGTGGGATGTCCTATTCTTGTCTGGTCTATTTGTAGTCCTAAAACTTCTTGTAACTGAATAGGCCTATCTTTTTTCATGTTTGGGAAGTTCTCTGCTAGCATCCTGTTAAACAAATTTCCTAGACCATTAACTTCTCTTTTTAAGTGCTCATCTACACCCATTATCCTCAGATTAGGCCTTCTGATGGTGTCTTCCAAATGTTGAATAGATCTATCATATTTCTTGGATTTGTCTTGGATGGTTATATTTTTTCTCTATAATATCCATGCTGTCTTCAATCCCCGAGATTCAATCTTCTGCAAGTTCTAACCTACTATCAAGTCTTCTATTTTGTTTTTTTTTTCTTTTCTTTCTAGTTGGTTGGCTTTGATGGCTTCAAAGTCTTTGTTGGAGCTTTGCTTTAGATCTTGTATAGACTTCTTTACTTCCTTAATTTGGTGTTCACTTTTTATTCTCAAATCACTTAGTTGATTGGTTATGGTTTCCTTGGACTACCATTCCTTCTGCTGGGTTCCATTCAGCATTCCCTTTTTGGACTCCTTGCGTTCTTTCAGTTCTCCATTTATGGATTCAATGAATGCCTTTAATCATCTTTGTGTATTCTCTTCCTACTCTCTCAATTCCTGTATTACTCCTTGATAAGCTTCCTCTGGTTCATGGGATTCCTGTAGCTCTCTTTGACTGATTTCAGCCTGTTATTTATTCATTTCTGTTTGAGTGCTCTTGAGCTGCTCACGCAATTCCTGTATCAATCTTTCAGTAGCTTCCTCATGCTCACGATATTCCTGTATTGGCCTTTCTTTTGCCTGCTCTCTCTCCCTATTACGCTCATACAGAGTCCTTTGCAGGTTTTCAATTTTTTCATTTACCATGTTTACCAGTAATGTTTGTAGAGCTTTTAGGGAGCTCTCCCCTGGATTATTAATTGTCTGTTCTGTCCACTGATTGTCATGATTTGGAGTTGAGATACCCGGTCTTGCCATTTGTCTTGTGTTTTTCCTGTTTGCCCTGCCCATTTGGGATGAAAGTAACATCACTTTTGTGCTAGATCACTATCTTAAGGTAAGCATCAACCAACGTCTGTAGTTGCTAAGTCAAAGTCTGCAGATACACTCTAGTTCAACAGATATATATATTCAACATCAAACAACTATGTATTAATGGATTACAAACCGCAAAGAAGTATTTGGCAAACCAGAAATTATTAGGTTTAGGGAGAGATGTGTATAAAAATAGGGATAGAAGGATATGGAAAGGCAGAGGGTGAGTTAACTTAAATAAGTCCTAATCTCAAAGTGGGAAATAGATTGGATAGAATGATAGTAGAGAGAGAGAAAAGAAAAGAAGAGAACGATATGAAAAGAGACGAGAAAAAATAGAAAAACAAATATTAAAAATTAAAAAGTGAAACACTTAAATACTTAAAAATTATGCAAATTTAAAAACGTAATCTTCAGAGAAGAATGTGTATAGGATAAGATAAGGGTAGGGATAAAAAGGAGATGTGGGAAACTTTAAAAAATGCTTAAAATATTATATAGATATAAAGAGGTAGTACTACTATTAAAGAATTTAAGTCTAAAAGGTTTTGAATTGAGTAATACATTTATGGATTAAGTATGTACACAATGGGGAATAAGCTCTAATAATCACCTAAGGGTTGAGAGAAGAAAAGGTGAAAAGAATGAGAAGGAAACAAAAAAATTATCAAAAGGTCAGTAGCGCTAAACAAAAAAAAAATAAAGAAAAGAAAGAAAAAAGAAAAAGAGAAAAAAAAGCACATACTTATATCCTTAAAATAAAAAGTATAAGAGGAAGAAATGAAGTTAATAGAAAACAAATTTTTTTCAAAAAAATTCAATATTAAAAATTTAAAAAAAGAGCCGGGCACTGGTGGCTCACACCTGTAATTCTAGCTACTCAGGAGGCTAAGATCTGAGGATCGCGGTTCAAAGCCAGCCCGGGCAGGAGATACCGTGAAACTCCTATCTCCAATAAAACCACCAGAAAACCGGAAGTGGCGCTGTAGCTCAAGTGGTAGAGTGCTCGCCTTGAGCTGAAGAGCTGAGGGACAGCGCCCAGGCCCAGAGTTCAAGCCCCACAACAGACCAAAAAAAAAAAAAGTTTTAGAAAAAATTTTTTAATAAAAGGTAGATCCTGTATCTCCCTTGTGTCCTTAACCTGTCTCTAGTTGGAGTCTCTGGTCGGCTTATGGTGTTTGATTTTGCTGTGGCTTGGTTGGTTTCTTAAGTCGGTTAATATGAGCAGGCAGAAAAATGCTCTGCTTACCCAGGATTTTTTGATCCTCCTCCCAGACTAGTTCAATGGGAGGGAGATCTGCTTTGAGTATCACAAAAGAGGGAGATGGCTGTTTCCTCTAGCTTAGAGATGCTGTGACGAGGCTAGGTTCTGGGTAGAGTTGAGGCCTTTCAGCAAACAGTAGCTTTTCCCTGAGGGGCTAGCTTCTGAGTCACTCACAGAGCCCAGCCTGGAGGCTTTTAAAGGGTTTATGTTTACTGTATTTCAATTGATTTTAAAGGCTGCTGTAGGGAGGGGCAGCCTATGTCTCTGTGTACCCAGTGAAGAAATCCACTCCTGGGGCTTGCGGCCTGTGCTGGGTGACTTTTCCCTGGGTGGAGCTGAGCCTAGCAGGTCAGTTTAGGTTCCTGTGACCTGCTAAATTACTCTTGTTTTCTTCCAATGCCTGAGTTGGAGCTAGCTGCTCAGGCAGGCCTTTGTCAGTATCAAAGATGGAGATCTCTGGTAGTGGAGAGGGGAGGGGTGGCCTTCCCTCCTCTGATCCCTGAGAAGGAGTGAGGATGTCAGGCTTCTACTCATGCCAGAATCTTGGTTCCTGTGTCGTCTCTGGTCTGCGAACTGCAGGATGAAGATATCTGCTCCTTGTCAGTTCTTGCTGGTGTTGAGTAGAATCTGCTCACCTGCCGCCTCTGCCTCTGGTGCCTTCGTCCCAGACTCTCTGTGTTGCAGGTATGGAGGCGACGGCTGCCGCAGCCACCACAGCTGTCACTGCAGCTGTGGCAGCTGGCAAATGCTCAGATCTGTCTCCTTGCCTGGATTTTCCCTGTCTGGCCTAACTTTCTGTCCTGTGATGGCAAACTTGGTATGATTCTCTGGCTTAGGACTGTTCACTGGAACAAAAAAAACTGCTTTCTATGTGGGAGCTTGTTTAGCCCCAGCTTCTCTTCCGCCATCATCCCAGAACTCCCTCTGAAACTTTTATTCAACTATTTTTCTTTTCAAAGATGGGCAGTCTATTTTTACAAAAGTTTCCTAGTGTAAATCAACTAATATTGCAATAGAAATTAGAGTTTATTAATTTCAAGGGAATTTTAGATACACACTTGTTATTGTAGTAACGTTTATAATACATTACTTGAAAAAATTCTGTCCAAACTCTTAAATATTTGTGTCTAATGACAGGGAGAGAGGAAGATAATTCATACTGGTTAGGAATTTGCAATGCCTCAAAAATCTATTCAATAATTTGTTATAAGCACATAGATAAGCTACCTGATATGGCTTAGTTTTTTTTTATTATTTCTTAATTTATTCAAAATTTTAACATGGATGCATGCACAGTGGTAACATTAAAACTATTAATCAAAATACAAATATTGCAAAATCATAGACAGGTATCATAAGTTCAATAGTTAGCACTTATGATTCTAATAATAATTTTGATGAAGTTGAAGTGTAGCCTGATAATGACAAGGTTGTGATTGAAAAGGAAAAATTTTTAGACATCTTTTAAGCCAGATTTCCCACATTGAATACATAGTACTAAAAAGCATTGGATTAATACAATAAGAATAACAAGAGGAGAGTTTCAATAACAAGAAATACAATCACATAAACAGGTGTGAGAGTAAAAACCCTAATGTTATAATTTCAGTCTCTCTAAATATACTTACTTTTCTTGGTACTATTGTTTCCTTATAAATAAAATCGTTTATTTGCACATGTTGATTATCCCACATAGATAAAATATAATAAGCTGAGTGCTTTCTATTACAAATGATCTTGTTTGTTCTAGCCTTGGGAATTTAGGAGAAAGCCTTTCCCTACCCACATAGCCATTGGCTTAGTTATATCTCCCTAGAAGTTAACAGCACATGCTTCATGCATGCTTCACTCATTAGGTAGAAATCCATGATCAGTTTTAGTTTCCATCCAGTTAATTGGAGAAAATCTATGTATAAATGTATTAAGAACACTTGGCAACAAATAAAGCAATAAGAAAAATTTTGATGGACTAAGATGTAGTTTTCAACTTAGTGTGGTTAGTTCAAATACCATTCTCATAAAGACACCATTCAATAATCAATATTTTCCAATGATATATTTTTCAATATAGCTGTAAACACATGACACAATTTACATAATACCACTTACATATCTGGAGTTACCTTGAAAGGACACGGTCCTTAGAGCCAGGAGGAAAATTTATTTTTATTTCTGCATGAAACAATTTGTGATATTTATACCAACAAACTGAATTTGACTCTTTCCTTATTTGTAAGCTAGGGGGCAAAACATAAGGACTCTTCACTTTTCTTTTTTTTTTTGCTCTAGAAGTTAAAAAATATATTCTTCAATATCTCTGGTAGATTACATCCATTTACAGATGAGAAATGTAAGGCCAGTAGTCAATGTAATGAGTAAATAATGATACTAGAATTTGTGTCTGAGCTCTTCACTCTGTGTGCTTACAAGCAGAAGTAATTTGGTGATGGAAAGGACCAATATGAAAAGACTATGGGGAAAAACATACTTTGTAAAAGGTTGCTTATGTCTAGGTGACCAGTAATGATTACATGAAACACGCTGGTGGCAGGGGCATAAAAAGGACTACATAGAAATCCTAAAAGTGACAGAAACTCACAAAATCTTGATCATTCATCTTTTCTAATGGGTGGGAGCAGAAGGGTAAGAAGAAGTCTAAAGTGTTCTACATCTCTGGCCAGGCAACTGTGTTAGTGATATTCTTGGTGATAGGGATTGCAGGTGGAAATGATGGATTTAGGGGAAAAAACTCTGATAGTTCTAAAGTTTATATTAAACAGATGCAAATATAGGATTGTTTAGACATTATCAAAATATCCATGACCATGAATATGAAAAAGAATAATAAAATCGGGGGCATTATTAAAGGGAAGAGGACAAGGAAAGTTCTGACACAATTCTGAACAATGTGTGTACCAGTGTGGACAAGATTGGAAGAATGAGATAAATAAGGAAACAAGAAAGTAATAAACACAGATTTACAGAAGTAAAGAAAGAATTTGTAGGAAGTAAAGGTCAAAACTGTTGCAGAGATATGGAAGGAAATATGCAATTTGGATTTGAAAACTAAAAAGATATAGAGAATTTCAATAAGGACAGTGTTTTGGTGATATCTCCATGATGAAATAACCCTGTCAAACAATTTTCCACAAATTCTTTTTTTTTTAATTTAATTTTATTTTATTTCTGAACATACTGTACAGAGGGGTTACAATTACATGGGCAGGTATATGTAGGAAGTGCTCTTATAAACTTTAAGCTTTTATTTAATGGAAGAGTTCAGACATTATCTTCACCACTAGGATTAAATTCCTAAAAAGATAAGGCTTTTGCTTTAATGCCTTTCTTTCATTTTCTCTTACACATTGGCAAGTAGGGAAGGATTCTGATGTAACAATAATACAATGTTAACTTGTAATAATGCAACATCTAGGATCTAGTGTTAATTCGGATATTTACTAATTAGCTCCAAAATTTTTGGATATTTATATTTCTCCTGGGTAAACTAATGAGCTCCAAGAAAATGTCCCTAAGGAGCATTTCAATTCTAGTATTACTGTTTCTCTCAAAATACTTTAAATTATACACCCTCTAATGTGGGCATAGGGTTAAACTGTGGAACTTTCCCCTTCAGATTGTGAGTACTACCCTATTGCTTAACATGGAGAAAGTACCCTCACACACAGACTGGGTGTGTGAAAACAAGAAGTGATACTTGAACAAGGGAAACATGGAACGTATGTTTCTGTGGGGCTGGATTACTTCACATAATATAATTTTTTCTAAGTCTTTCCATTTCCTAACAAATGAGCATTGTTATTCTTTCTGATGGAGGCAAAGATTTCTTTTGCTTATATTTACCACATTTTCTTGATCCGTTCATTTACTCTAGGGCATCTGGGTTGGTTCCATATCGTAGGTATGTTAAATAATGCTGCAATAAACATAGTTGCGCTGGAAGATTTAGTATGGTATTGTTTGTGATCATTTGTGTAAATGCCCAAAAGTGGGATTGCTGGGTCATAGGAGAGCTCTAGGAGTTTTTTGAGGAACCTCCATACAACTTTCCAAAGTGGTTGAACAAGTTTACACTCCCAATAACAATGAAGTAAGGTTCCCTTTCTGGCCACATCCACTCCAGCATCTGTTATTATTGTTCTTGTCTATGGCCATTCTAACTGGGGTGATGTGGTATCTCCATGTTGTTTTGATTTGCATTTCTCTTATAGATGGGGAGGTCGGGCATTTCTTCATGTGTCTATTGGCAATCCTTCTTTCCTCTTCACATAATTATCTCTGTAAGTCTTTAGCCCACTTATTTATTTATTTATTTATTTTTATTTTGAAAATAAAGTACAGAGGAGTTACAATTACATGGGCAAGATAATGAGTACATTTCTTATCAAGCATTTTAGCCTCCTCCTTTGTTTCCCCTTCCCATCCTTTCCCATCCTCCCCACGACCCCCAATCATCCCTGCCCCCCCCCCCACGAAAGTTGTAAAGTTCGTTTTCAACATAACGACTTGTACATCTCATTGTTGCAATGTAGCCCACTTATTTATTGGGCAGTAGTTTCTTTGAGGATTTGTTGTTGGGGGATTTAAGGTTTTGTGTTCCAGGTATGGTTTACATATGAGAACCTTGTCCATTGTATGGCTAGTGAATATCTTCTCCCAATAAGTAGCCTTTCTATTGATCTTGCTAGCTATATCCTTTGCTATGCAGAACCCGTGCCATTACATGCAATCCCAATTTTCCAAATTTTCTTTGATTTGCTGTGTTTCTGCGTCTCTTTTAAGAAAGTTTTGGCCTATGCCAAAGAGACCTAGTAATGATTTCAGACCTGTAATGATTTCAGAGTGTCTGTTTTGACCTCGAGGTCCTTGATCCATTTGGATTTGATCCTGGTGCAGGATGACATGTATGGATCTATTTTTCATTTTCTACAAGTGATTAACCAATTTTGCCAGCACCATTTACTGAAAAGGCTGTCTTTCTTCCATTCTATTTTTTTAGTTCCCTTATCAAATATTAGATGACTATAGGTCTGTGGGTTTATTTCTGGGTTTTCAATTCTATTCCATTGGTCCTGAGATCTGTTCTTGTGCCAGTACCAAGCTGTTTTGATTACATTGGTTTTGTAGTAGTGTTTAAATTTGGTATTGATATTCCTCCAGCACTGTTCTTTCTGTTAAGGATCGTTTTAGCTATTCAGGGTCTTTTATTGTTCCATATGAATTTTTGGATTGCCTTTTCTCTTTCCTTGAAGAATGAGGTTGGAATATTGATAGGTATCACATTGAATTTGTAGCTATCCTTGGGAAGTATTGCCATTTTTACGATGTTGATCCTTACAATATAGGAGCATGGGAGATTTTTTCCACTTTCTAAGTTCTGTTTTGATTTCCTTTTTCAAGTTTTTAAAGTTTTCATCATAGAGATCCTCCACTTTTTTGGGTATGTTAATTTCTAGGTATTTTATTTTTGTGGGGCTATTACAAATAGAATTGTTTTCCGGGTTTCAGCACGCTTTTCTCATTGTTGGCATAAAGAAAAGCCATTGATTTTTGAAGGTTAATTTTATACCCTGCTACTTTACCAATATTTTGAATCAACTTGAGTAATTTGAGAGTGGAGTCCGTGGGATTCTTTAAATACAAGATCATGTCATCTTCAAAGAGGGAGAGTTTTCCTTCTTTCCCTATTTGGATCCCTCTAATGTTTGCATCTTGTTTTATGGTTATACTAGGCATTTTAATTCTAAATTGAAGAGAAGTGTAGAGAGTGGTCATCCTTGTCTCGTTCCTGAGTTAAGAGGAAATGGCTTTAACTTTTTACCATTAAGTATAATGCTGGCTGTAGGTTTGTCATATAGAGCCTTTGCTGTACTGAGGAATATTTCCTGGATTCCTAATTTTTGCAGAATCTGCAACGTAAAGGGATGTTGGATCTTGTCAAATCCTTTTTCTGCATCTATTGAGATAAACATGTGTTTGTTGTCCTTGCTCTTGTTGATGTGATGAATTATATTAATTGATTTGCATATATTGAACCAACTTTGCATGAAATGAAACCTGAAATGAATCCTGTTTGATCGTGGTGTATGATTTTTTTGGATGAATTGTTGAAGTCGATTGGCCAAAAGTGTGTTGAGAATTCTTGCATTAATAATCATCCAAGAAATGGGTCTATAGTTCTCTTTCCTCGATGACTCCCTGCCTGGTTTTTGGATGAGGGTTATGATGGCTTCATAGAATGAGTTTGGTAGTGAACTTTCTCTTTCAATTTCATTGAAAATTTGGAGGAATGTTGGTGTGACCTCTTCTTCGAAGGCCTTGTAGAATTCCACTCTATATATCCATTGGGATAGGGCTTTTGTTAGATGGGAGGACTCTTACTGCTGTTTCTATTTCAATGTTGGATATCGGCCTGTTTAGATGGTTTAACTCATCTTGATTTAGTTTCAGCATGTCAATATTTGCTAGGAAAAGGTCCATTTCTGCCAAGTTCTCAAACTTATTAGCAAAAAGTTTTGAGAAGTATTCCCTTATAATATTCTGAATCTTGGTTTTTTTCTCTGGTGATGTTTCCATTCTCATCTCTGAGTTTATTTATTTGGATGTGTTCTCTTCTTTTTCTAAGATTTGCTAAAGTTCTGTCAATTTTGTTAATTTTATCGATTAATCAACTCTTTCTTTTGTTGATTCTTTCTGTGTTTTTTTCTTGGATTCTAATTCATTTAATTCTGATTTAATATTAATTATTTCTTTCCATCTAATAGATTGGGGATTATCTTGTTGCTCTTATTCAAGGTGGCTCAGATGTCTCATTAAATTGTTGATTTCAGATCTCTACAATTTGTTTGTGTTGGAGCTCAGGCCTATAAACTTGTCTCTGAGTACTGCTTTTGCTGTGTCCCAGAGTAGGTGGTAATTTGTGTGTTCATCTTTGCTGAATATCATGAATATCTGAATTTCCTTTCTAATGCATTTTATGATGCACTGGTCATTCCACAGTGTGTTTATCAGCCTTCATGTGGTACAGGACGTTCTTGGGTTGCTTTTGGTGGTGAGTTCTAATTTTATTCCCTTGTTGTGTGAGAGAATGCAAGGTATAACTTCAATGTTTCTGAATTTGTTAAAGTTTGTTTTGTCACCTAAAATGTGGTCTATTTTGGAAAATGTTCCCTGTGCTGCTGAGACAAACGTGTGTTCTGATGATGCTGGGTGATATATACGGTAGAAGTCTGTTAAATCTAGTTGATCTATGCAGTAGTTTAGATCTGCAGTTTCTTTGTTGAGTTTTTGCCGCGTTGATCTATCTAGTGGGGAAAGTGGTGTATTCAAGTCCCAAACATGTCAGATTTGAGGGAAAGTAGTGTTTCTTGAATAAATTTCGGTGCTTGGTTGTTTGGCGAATAAATATATCGAATTGTAATATTCTCGTGAAGGAGAGATCCCTTAATTAGTAAGTAGCAACCTTCCTTATCTCTTCTCACTAATTTTAATTGAAAGTCTATTTTATCTGTTAGGATTGCAACTTCCGTCTGTATATGGGGGCCGTTTGCTTGGTAGATTTTGTTCCAGCCTTTCACATTTAAAATGTGTTCGTTTTTATGGGCAATATGAGACTCCAGAAGGCAGCAGATAGAAGGATCTTGCTTCTTAATCCAACTTGACAGTCTATGTTGCTTAATTGGAGAGTCAATCCTTTAATGTTGAGAGTTAGGATTGAGAGCTGTTTGGGAGTTCCTGCCATTTTATGCCCCTTCTTGGGGGCTGCAGCAACTGGGTTCTTTTTATGGTTCTTGGATTCTCAGTTTGGGTGCAGTTTCTTGACCTTTATTGTGGCCTTGTTGGTTTTCTATGTGTAGGACATCGTTAAGTGTCATTTATAGGGCTGATTTGGTGGATATATATTGGTTCAATTGTTCTTTGGTATGGAAGGTTTTTGTTTGGCCTTCAGTTATGAAGGAAAGTATAGCTGGGTACAGTATTCTTGGTTGATAGTTGATTGTCTTTAAAGCATGGCATATATCATTCCAGGCTCTTCTTGCTGTAATTGTCTCCGCTGAGATATCTGAGGTTATTCTAATTGGTTTCCCTTTATAGGTGATTCATCTTTTCTCCTTGAAAGCTTTAAGGATTTTTTTCCTTGGAATTGATCCTGTGGGGATTATAATATCACGGTGAGATATCCTGTCCTAGTCTTGTCTATTTGGGGTCCTAAAAGCTTCTTGAATCTGAATAGGTTTATCTTTTTGCATGTTTGAGAAGTTCTCTGCTTGGAACATGTTAACCAAATTTCCTAATCCATTAACTTCTGCCTCTAGGTTCTCCTCTACTCCCATTATCCTCAGATTAGGCCTTCTGAGGGTGTCTTCCAAATGTTGAATAGATCTATCCTATTTCTTGGATTTGTTCTGGATAGTTGTATGTTCTTTCTCTAAAATAACCTGGCTGTCTTCAATCCCTGAGATTCGATCTTCTGCATGGTCTACCCTGCTCTCAAGACTTTCCACTTTGTTTTTAATTTCTTTTCCTTCTATTTGGTCAGCTTTGATGACTTCAAATTCTTTGTTGGAGCTTTGTTTGAGATCTTATATGAACTTCATTACTTTCTTAATTTGGTGTTGTGTTTATTCTCAAATCACTTAGTTGATCGGTTATGGTTTCCTTGGACTCTCATTCCTTCTGTTGGGCTCCATTCAACATTCCCTTTCCGGCCTCCCTGACTTCTTTCAGCTGTCTTTTATTGGATTCCATGAATGCCTCTATTTGGTAGGAAAGTAACACCGCTTTTGTGCTAGAACACTATTTTAAGGCAAGCATCAACCAAAGTCCTGTAGTTGCACAGTCAAAAGTCTGGGCCTTTTGTCAGTATCAATTTCTGGGCCTTTGTCAGTATCAAAGATGGAGCTCTCTGGTGGTGGGAGAGGGGCTGCCTTCCCTCCTCTGCTTCCTGAGAAGGAGTGAGGATGTCAGGGTTCTACTCATGCCAGAATCTTGGTTTCTGGGCTCTCTCTGGTCTGCTATCTGCAGCATGAATATATCTGTTCCTTGACAGTTCTTCCTGGTGTTGAGTAGAATGTGCACACTGTGTCTGGCATCTTTTTGACTGGACTCTCTCTGTAGGCATGGTGGCTCTGGCCGTTGATGCTCAGATCTGTTTCCTTGCCTGGATATTCCATCTCTAGCCAAACTCTCTGTACTGTGATGGCACACTGGGTGTGATTGTCTAGCCTAGGACTCTTTACTGGAACACTAAAACTGTTGTCTACATGAAAGCTTCTTTAGCCTAGACCTTCTGCCATCTTCCTCCGTACTCTAGATTATGACTTTATACTCTAACTTGGGACAATGATCTGCTTCAGTTATTTTCTACTCTTCTCCTTCTTTTGCCCTTCCACTTACATAATTTTTATTTACAGAAACATATTTGAGCTTGTATTTCTAAATTCTTCAAAATTATCTGAATTTCTTCATACTTCTGGCAGCCTCCTATATATTTCTCAATGGAATATTTTGTCACTACCATTTTTATCCCATACGATATTGGATATCTTCCTGACTAATTCAGAGCAAGATATAATTACACTCATCCAGATATTTCAACATTGTACCACCATAAATTACTTTCTTACGTAGAAATCATTATTTTAGTATTTCTGGGGAGGTATCATCTGTCATTTTTGAAAGACCCTACGTGATACTTATATGCAAACCTGTTTTAATCCAATATGCCATTCAGTAGATGAACGAATCAACAAAATGTCGACATATTATGTATTCACTACCTTACAATTAAGGCAAACTCTGTATATATCACCGTAAAAATAAAATTAAACTAAAAATAAGTTACATAAAGTATAATTTCACTGTATTGCTATAGTAAATATTATTCTATGTGCATTACCTTTTTTAAAATGAACACTATTTGGCATCTAATTTGAATTAATTACACCTTCTTTATCAGAGGTTCATCAACTTGAATGTTATCAAAATATACAATATTTTCACAATATACCTGCCATAATTTTCCAAAAAATTATAATTTCAGTATTGTCTCATAGTAAAACAAAAAACAGTTTAATTCTCTGGAAACTCCTAACTTTTAAAACTGAATAATTCTTCAAACGACAGTATATATGCGTTTTTCAAAGTTCTTACAAATACTAACTACTCATTTTCAAATTCTGAGCATTTCATATCAGAGATATTCAAAACATTACCTGTTTGCATGTTATTTAATTCTGCAATAGCTGCAGTTTCTAATGGGATGTTACATAGTGAGAAATCAACAGAAAAAAATAGCCACATTCTGGTGAAGAATATAACTATGAAGTATGTGTAATAATTAATTCCTCAAGAGTAAACATTTGTTCATCAGAGTAAGCTATTATTTCTGTGACCATCAATCCCAAGCTTTTATGCCATAAAGTCTTCCTAGCCCAACAGTTTCCAATTTGTAAGTTGCACCTTAAAATTCCCTTAATTCATATCATGAATAGCTTATCACTATTGTGAAAAAATACTACACTTGTGATAATATGATGCCTTTCCTATTGTGGAAAGTACACTACACTAAATTTGCTGCAACATTTTTCTGATTTCTACAATTCTGAACACTTGCAAATATTATTTATATTTTTTATCTATCATAGATATTCAGGAGACTGAGATCAAAAGATTATGGTTCAAAACCCAACCAGTCAGGAAGATTCCTTAGATTCTTATCTCCAATACATTTCTCAGGAAAAGCCAGACTCAAGTGGCACTGAGTTTGAAGTGGTCGGGCATGAGCCTTGAGCACAAACCACCTCAAAGAGAGTGGCCAAGCCCAGTGTTCAAACCTGAGGACAAACCAAAATATAAAAACCAACTCCAACCCTAGCATTTTTCTCATTGTAAACAGAGGCATGTAATTAAGGAAATTTCTTCCTGTATTATGAATAGATAGAAGACCCAAGACCTCACACAATTACTCTCTTCATACCATGTTATACCAAAAGCTCAAAAAATTGCTTGTTCTAAATTTATAAATTAATATCATCCATTTGTTGGCAACTCTGTCTAGATTATTCACACTATCAATTTATACATGAACTGTTGGAATTATGAATTAACTAAGTTCAAATTAAACCTCGCTTCAAAGAATATTTTAGGCAAATAAAATGCCAGATTCATTTGTGAATTTGTCAAAACCTCTACTTAAAAAGAATTTTGTAGTATCCTATAGAATATGAAATTACAAACAAAACCAAAATATTTATTTAAATATAAATTCTAATTTAGCAAGGTCTATAAAGTCCTACATTAGATGAACTTTGTATTTTTCCAGGCTTAAAATTTTGTAATCTTTCATTATTTCTTTGAAATCCAACAGAATGATACTTACTTTTTCATATTTTTGATTGGGAATCATGAGCCATTTTGCATCTAAAAATCTAGTGTAATGAAGAGAACATTTAAAACACAACTGAGGATTATATATGAGTTGCATTTCAACAAGAAACTTGCCTTCTCAAAACATAATGACAAAATTAGCCCAAACTTCCAACTGTGTATTCCTTTCTTGTTGTTTGGCTTGTTTCATTGAGACAAAATTATACTACCTGGCCCAGGGAAGGTATCACTATGTAATCCCACTCTCTAATCTCCTGTCTTAGTCTGAGTGCTAGAATTCCAGGCTTGTATCAAATTTCCCTGCCATAGTTTGGTGGTTTATTTAATATAGATACAGACTAGCAATTCTGAACTTCTCCTATGATCTTATCCATTAGATTGACTGCTCAAACTGTTTATGTACAATTTTCTTTTCTGCAAAGCAGTTTGTTATTTTTTCAAATTTTGTGCCATTAGACATCAATTTGCATGAAATAGCACATTAAAGTCTTATTCCTTAAAACATGCATAGTAACAACATATAAATGCAAAATAAAATATATAAAAGTTTTAGAGGAAAATGTAGAAGAGATTCCTCATGATTCAAAGTTGATAATATTCCTAGAGAGGGCATTAAGACTACAAAATATATATTAAATATAAATTTAAAACTAATATTTAATGAAATATATAAATGAAATTTACCTTCAACAAAAATACAGCTTACTCAAAGGATACTACTAAGAAAATGGAAAAGGTAAGCTATAGACTAGAAGAATATTTGAAAGCAACATATCAGATTAAAATATTATATGGATTATGTAGGGGGGAAGGCTTGGTTGGGGGGGAGGGGGAGGCTGGGAATGGATGTGAAGGGTAAACAAAGGAGGAGGCTGCAATGCTTGGTAAGAAATGGATGCATTATCCTGCCCATGTAATTGTAACCCCTCTGTACAGTATGTACTATTTTCAAGATGTTCTATCATTTGACACAGGATATGAACATTTTCAGATGCACCTGCAGGGGTCACTGATTCATTCTTCCATGGATCCAATCCCTTTAATAATGATTAATTGACTTTCTTATTATCTCTGGTAACTAGGTATGTAATAATCTCAAACTTCTTTGAAGAAATTTCATTTGAGGACTTTCTAATATTAAAAATTATCACTTGATCTAGTCTTACTCAGGATATATTTTCAATTGTTTTCTAACATTTCTCCACATTTTGAGAGTTGTTTAATTTGTGCAGGTGGGTTTGTACATATATATGCCTCTGTGTGTATGTGTATGTTTGTATGTTTTTATGCAAAAGCCTCAGCAACCTTGTTCAGCAATCTTGCTCATGACTAGAATTCCATCACTTGAGCTCATGCCTATAATTCTAGCTACTCAGGAGGCTGAGATCTGAGGGTTGCAGTTCAAATCCAGTACAGGTAGGAAAGAAAGGTTCTGAGGCACTTATCTCCAATTAACCACCAGAAAACTGGAAGTGGCGCTGTGGCTCAAGAGGTAGAACACTAGCCTTGAGCTGAAGAGTGGAGAGATATTGCCCAGGCCGAGTTCAAACCCTGCCACAACCATCAGAAACAAAAAAAGATAAAAGATAAAAGGAAGAAAAAAGAAATGAGATCTTGTCCACTAGTTCTTTGCTAGTATAATTCCCACTTTCTCACCATGGATTTTTTTTCCAGTTAAGTCCATGCTCTTATATCTAACTTGCTTTGGAACCAGAATTATTCTTCCATTGTACATTTTACAAATTTGTGGGATTAGCAACCATGATTTAGAGATAGAAGTTGAAAGACAGTGGCCTCATCGTTCATGTTCCTCTTAGTATTAATTATTTCACTATGTCACTCCCATAGATCTACATAATGACCTTGGCTTTATTGGTTCAATGTTGTCTTATTTGCAGAATCTCCTATAGTATATTGAACCATTATACTTAAACACTGAACTTTTCTTTCTCTTATTATTCCCATTGATTCTTCTACTGTTAACTTGTGTACACTTGGGAAATAATGCAAAAGAAACACACACACACAAATAAACGTTTCTGAGAATCTTCTCCCAGTTAAATTTAATTTAAGAACACTTATGAAATTTGAACTTAATGTATTCCTGGATAATGGTTTCTTCATTTATAGTAAAAATAGTGTACAGAGGGCTTAGAGTTACATAAGTAAAGTAATGAGTACATTTCCTATTGTTATATCCTCTTTTGTTTTTCCTGTGTTATCCGTTCCCTCCCCATCTACTCAATTCCCCCTCAACTCCCCAAGTTGCAAAGTTCATTTTCTACATAGTGTCTTGTTCATATCATTGTTAAAATAGGTCATCCTGAATCTTTGTTTCAGAATTTTGTTGTTTTCCTTCCCCTCTCCACACTAGAAAAATGTACATGCAAGATGCAAGGCACCAACATAATATTCAGTTCAAACAGGAGTTATATGATGGGGGAAGAACATGGAGGAGAAACGAAAAAGTCACATAGTACATTTTTGATACATTAAAAACAATTGCAATAAAGAAAAAAAACAAGTTGTGTCCCTATCTTGGGATTCATTTGACTTAACATTATCTTATATGGCCATATGTACATGAACAATGTTTTTATAAGCCATTTAAATTTTATATTTTGTATTTACTAAGTTGTCTCTGAAAGGCGTGTTATCGCATGTCCAAAGATGTCTTTGTGCTAGTTCAATGAAGCCTGAAAACATTCATTTTACCTCGAGCAGTGCCATAGATTGTTACTGGAAGTAAGTAGAAGGAAATGTTACTGCAGGTGGAAACTGATCCCAAAGGAGAAATTGAACATAGAGAAATGACAAAGTGCAAGTTACTTTGTGTGTTCCTTTTTGCTATACAAGAAAATAATCCATTGTCCAAATTAGAAACATTGAAGTTATACCTTGCATTCTCTCAGACCACAAGGGAATAAAATTAGAATTCAACAACAAAAGTCAGCAAAGAAATTCCTGTATCACCTGGAGGTTGAAAAATACACTGCTGAATCATGAGTGGGACATGGAAGAGATTAGAAATGAAATTCAAATATTCATGATATTCAACAAAAATGAACACACAAATTATCAGCTCCCCTGGGACACAGCAAAGTCAGTACTCACAGGCAAGTTTATAGCTCTGATTTCCTATAGCACCAAATTGGAGAGATCTGAAACCACCAATTTAATTAGACATCTGAGCCTCCTTGAAAAAGAGCAGCAAGATAAACCTCAGTAGAGTAGATGGAAAGAAATAATTGAAATTAAATCAGAACTAAATGAATTAGAATCCAAAAAAACCATAGAAAGAATCACAAAACAAAAAGTTGGTTCCTTGAAAAAATTAACAAAATTGACAGACCCTTAGCAAACCTTAACAGAAAAAGAAGAGAACACACCCAAATAAATAAACTCAGAGATGAGAATGGAAACATCACCACAGAAACAACCAAGATTCAGAACATTATAAGGGAATACATCTCACAACTTTATGCTAATAAGTTTGAGAACTGGGCAGAAATGGAACTTTTCCTAGCAAATACTGAGATGCTGAAACTAAACCAATATAAGTTAAAGCTTCTTAAGGGGCCCATATCAAGCATTGAAATAGAAACAGCAATAAGAGCCCTCCCATCTAAGAAAAGCCCAGGACCAGATGGTTTACAGCGCCTTCAAAGCAGAGCTCACACCAATACTCCTCCAAATCTTCAATGAAATAACAGAAAGTTCACAACCCAACTCATTCTTTGAAGCCATCATAAACCTCATCCCAAAACCAGGCAGGGACTCATCAAAGAAAGAGAACTATAGACCCATTTCTTTGATGAACATTGATGCAAAACTTCTCAACAAAATTTGGGCCAATCGACTTCAACAATTCATCCAAAAAATCATACACCACGATCAAAGAGGATTCATTTCAGAGATGCAAAACTGGTTCAATATACGCAAATCAATTAATATAATTCATCACATCAACAGGAGCAAGGATAAGAACTACAAGGTTATCTCAATAGACATAGAAAAAGCATTTGACATGATCCAACACCCCTTAATGTGAAGGTTCTGGAAAAAACTAGGAATACATGAAGCATTCCTCAATACAGTAAAGACCATATAGGACAAACCTACAGCCAGTATTATACTTGATGGTGAAAAACTAAAGCCATTTCCTCTTAAATCAAGAATGAGACAAGGATATCCACTCTCTACACTTCTCTTCAATCTAGTATTGGAATGCCTAGCTACAGCAATAAGACAAGATGCAAGCATTCGAGGGATCCAAATAGGGAAAGAAGAAGTAAAACTCTCCCTCTTTGCAGATGACATGATCTTGTATTTAAAAAATCCCACAGAATCCACGCCAAAATTACTCAAGCTGATTCAAAATTTTGGCAAAGTAGCAGGGTATAAAATTAACCCTCAAAATTCAATGGCTTAGCCGGGCGCTGGTGGCTCACGCCTGTAATCCTATCTACTCAGGAGGCTTAGATCTGAGGATCGCGGTTCAGAGCCAGCCCGGGCAGGAGAGACCGTGAGACTCCTATCTCCAATAAACCACCAGAAAACCGGAAGTGGCGCTGTAGCTCAAGTGGTAGAGTGCTCGCCTTGAGCTGAATAGCTGTGGGACAGCGCCCAGGCCCAGAGTTCAAGCCCCATGGCCTACCCAAAAAAAAAAAAAAAAAATCAATGGCTTTTCTTTATGCCAACAATGAGAAAGGTTTGGCTGAAATTAGGAAAGCAAATACATTCAGTGTAGCCCCACAAAAAGTAAAATACCTAGGAACTAACTTAACCAAAGAAGTGAAGGACCTCTATGATGAAGATTTAAAAATCTGAAAAAGGAAATCAAAACAGAATTTACAAAGTGGAAAAAACCTCCTATGCTACTAGATTGGAACGATCAATATCGTGAAAATGGCAATACTTCCCAAGGCTATCTACAAATTCAATGTGATACCTATAAATATTCCAACCTCTTTCTTCAAGGATATAGAAAAGGCAATCCAAAAATTCATATGGAACAATAAAAGACCCTGAATAGCTGAAACGATCCTTTTCAGAAAGAACAGTGCTGGAGGAAGATGAAAACCGAATTTGAATTCAACTACAAAGCCATAGTAATCAAAACAGCTTGGTACTGGCATGAGAACAGACCTCAGGACCAATGGAATAGAATTGAAAACCCAGAAATGAACCTACAGACCTATAGTCATCTAATATTCGATAAGGGAGCTAAAAATGTAGAATAGAAGAAAGACACCCTCTTCAGTAAATGGTGCTGTCAAAATTGGTTAAATACTTGTAGAAAACTTAAGCTAAATCCTCATATGTCACCCTGTACTAGATTCAACTGCAAATGGGTCAAAGACCTCCGAATCAAAGTAGACACCCTGAAAACTTTACGTGATTGAATAGGAGAAACACTAGGTCTCCTTGGCACAGGCCGAAATTTTCTTAATAGACACCCAGAAACACAACAAATCAAAGAAAGGTTGGACAAATGGGATTGGATGAAATTGCTGAGCTTCTGCATGACAAAGGACATAGCTAGCAAGATCAATTGAAAGCCCACAGATTGGGAGAAGATCTTCACTAGCCATACAATGGACAAGGGTCTCATATCTAAAATATACCTGGAACTCAAAAAATCAAATCCCCCAAAAACAAATCTTCAAAGAAACAACTGCTCAATAAATAAGTGGGCTAAAGACTTAAAGAGAAACTTCTCTGAAGAAGAATGAAGGATTGCCAAAAGACATATGAAGAAATGCTGAACCTCCCTAGACATAAAAAAAATGCAAATCAAAACAATATTGAGATATCACCTCACCCCAGTTAGAAAGGCTATAATCAAGAACTCTAATAACAACAGAGGCTGGAGGGGATGTGGACAGAGGAAACTTTACTGAATTGTTGGTGGGAGTGAAAACTTGTTCAACAATTTTGGAAAGCAGTATGGAAGACTCCACATAGAGCTCCCCTAAGATTCAGCAATCCCAATTTCGGGCATTTACCCAAATGTTCACAAACAAGGCCACACTAGATGTACCAGCACGACTATGTTTGTTGCAGCCTTATTTACCATAGCTAAGTTATGGAACGAACCCAGATGCCCCTCAGTAGATGAATGGATCAAGAAAATGTGGTATATATACACAATGGAATCGTATGCCTCAATCAGAAATAATGACATTGCCCCATTTGTTAGGAAATGGAAAGACTTGGAAAAAATTATATTAAGTGAAGTAAGCCAAGCCCAAAGAAACCTAGGTCCCATGGTTTTCCTTGTTTGCAATAATTAGTATATGTCTGAGTCAAACAGAAAAGGTCAGATAAGTTGATGTTAGGGAAATGAACCCTAAGTTATGTATTCAAATGTTTTTTTTTTGTTTCATG
The DNA here is from genome assembly GCF_019054845.1 of Dipodomys spectabilis. Classification (NCBI taxonomy): domain Eukaryota; kingdom Metazoa; phylum Chordata; class Mammalia; order Rodentia; family Heteromyidae; genus Dipodomys; species Dipodomys spectabilis. Next base: position 3,105,413 of record NW_024870951.1, read on the forward strand.
TGATTGTTTCTAACATATTTATAAAATGATTTCCTTATTGCTTTGTATGTCCCTTCCCATGGCATAACAATAACCCCTGCTTTCACTGTATTTGATATCGCTATAATTTGTGGAGGTGAAGGGAAAAAAATCATTTAAATAGGGATACAGTTGGACCCATTGCAACAATGAGATATACATGTCATTAAGTCGAAAATGAACTTTACAACTTTGTTGGTGGGGGAAGGAGGATTGGATGGGGGGGGAGAGGTGAGGATGGGAAGGGATGGGAAGGGGAAACCAAGGCGTAGGCTACATTGCTCGATAAAAAAATGTACTCATTATCTTGCCCATGCAATTGTATCCCCTCTGTACAGTATTTTCAATATAAAATATATATATGTATATATATATTCATTGTTAGAAAAAAGAAAAAGAATCCAAGGCTTGAAGGAAACTCTGTCCCTGACTTTTTTCAAGTGTGTACTTTATTCATATAAAAATTGTCTGTAAAAGTCTTCTTGAAAGTATTACAAAAGGAAAAATTAGGAATCCATGGAACATTCCTCAATACAATAAAGGCTGTATATGACAAACCTACAGCCAGCATTATACTCAATGGTGAAAAACTAAAGCCATTTCCTCTTAACTCAGGGACAAGACAAGGATGCCCACTCTCTCCACTTCTCTTCAATCTAGTATTAGAATGCCTAGCTACAGCAATAAGACAAGATGCAGACATAAAGGGGATCCAAATAGGGAAAGAAGAAATAAAACTCTCCCTCCTTGCAGATGACATGATCTTGTATTTAAAGAATCCCATAGACTCCACTCCCAAATTACTCAAGCTGATTCAAAACTTTGGCAAAGTAGCAGGTTATAAAATTAACCCCCAAAAATCAATGGCTTTTCTGTATGCCAACAATGAGAAAAGTGTGGCTGAAGTTAGGAAAGCAACTCCATTTGTAATAGCCCCACAAAAAATAAAATACCTAGGAATTAACTTAACTAAAGAAGTGAAGGACCTCTATGATGAAAACTTTAAAATCTTGAAAAAGGAAATCAACACAGAACTTAAAAAATGGCAAAACCTCCCATGCTCCTGGATTGGAAAGATTAACATCGTGAAAATGGCAATACTTCCCAAGGCTATCTACAAATTCAACGCAATACCTATCAAAATTCCAGCCTCATTCTTCAAGGAAATAGAAGAGGCAATCCAAAAATTCATATGGAACAATAAAAGACCCCGAATAGCAAAAACGCTCCTCAACGGAAAGAACACGGCTGGAGGAATATCAATACCAAATTTCAAACTCTACTATAAAGCCATAGTAATCAAAACAGCTTGGTATTGGCATAAGAACAGACCTCAGGACCAATGGAATAGAATTGAAAACCCAGAAATGAACCTACAGACCTATAGCCATCTAATCTTCGATAAGGGAGCTAAAACAATAGAATGGAAGACAGACAGCCTCTTCAGTAAATGGTGCTGGCAAAACTGGTTAACTACATGTAGAAAACTAAAGCTAGATCCTTATATATCACCCTGCACCAGAATCAACTCCAAATGGATCAAAGACCTTGAACTCAAAGCAGACACTCTGAAAACATTACAGGATGGAATAGGAGAAACCCTGGGTCTCCTTGGCTCAGGCCGAAATTTTCTGAATAGAGACCCGGAAACACAACAAATCAAAGAAAGGCTGGACAAATGGGATTGTATAAGGTTGCAGAGCTTCTGCAGGGCAAATGACATAGCTAGCAAGATCAATAGAAAGCCCACGGACTGGGAGAAGATCTTTACTAGCCATACAACCGACAAGGGTCTCATATCTAAAATATACTTGGAACACAAAAAATGAAACCACCCAACAACAAATCCTCAAAGAAACAACTGCCCAATAAGTAAGTGGGCGAAAGACTTAAAGAGAAGCTTCTCTGAAGAAGAAAGAGGGATGGCCAATAGACACATGAAGAAATGTTCAACATCCCTAGCCATAAAAGAAATGCAAATCAAAACAACATTGAGATATCACCTCACTCCAGTTAGAACGGCAAAAATCAAGAACTCTAACAACAACAGATGCTGGAGGGGATGTGGACAGAAAGGAACCTTACTTCATTGTTGGTGGGAATGTGAACTTGTTCAACCACTCTGGAAAGCAGTATGGAGGTTCCTCAAAAGACTCCACATAGAGCTCCCCAATGACCCAGCAATCCCACTTTTGGGCATTTACCCAAATGATCACAAACAAGGCCACACTAAAGCTACCAGCACAACTATGTTTATTGCAGCATTATTTACCATAGCTAAGACATGGAACCAACCCAGATGCCCCTCAGTAGATGAATGGATCAAGAAGATGTGGTATATATACACAATGGAATTCTATGCCTCCATCAGAAAGAATGACATTTCCCCATTTGTTAGGAAATGGAAAGGCTTGGAAAAAATTATATTAAGTGAAGTAAGTCAGGCCCAAAGAAACATAGGTCCCATGGTTTCCCTTATTTGCAATATCTAGTATAGTTATGTCAAGCGGAAAAAGTCAGATAATGTGATGTTAGGAAAACGAACCCTCAAATATGTATTTTAAGGTTTTTGTTTCTTTCATGCATGTGTTTCTAACGCATTTATAAGATTATTTCTTTGTTGCTTTGTATGTCCCTCCCCCACAGTGTAACCCCCGCTTTCACTATATTTGATGTCAGTATAACATGTGGAGGAGATGGGGACAAACAAGTCGTTTAAGGATTCAGGTGGACCTGTTGCAACAATGAGAAGTACAAAATGTCATGTCAAAACCAGCTTTACAATGTTGGAGGGGGGGGGAGGGGGGGTATGATTGGGTGGGGGGGAGGGGGGAGGCTGGGAAGGGAGGTGAAGGGTAAACAAAGGAGGAGGCTGCAATGCTTGGTAAGAAATGTATGCATTATCCTGACCATGTAATTGTAACCCCTCTGTACAGTATGTTCTCAAATAAAATAAAATAAAATTTAAAAAAAAAAAAAAAAAAAGAAAGTATTACAAAAGGAAACAATGTGCCATTTGAAGGCCAGCATAGAATAAAAGGAAATAACGTTGTTTTAAAAGTGTTCTATTACAAGGAAACAAAGACTTGGAGGTTTTAAATTGTCTTATGCGTGGATATTTCACTACTGAGATGATTCTGTTGTTGCAGAAGTCATTTATTAAATCCTTTAGTCTTGTCCTAAATTCCCCAGCGCAATTTGTATTCCAAAAAAGCAGGATCCACTGAGTATGATCAGCAAATGGAGACTGTTCTCAAACCAGTGCTTTAAGGATGGTCCCTAACAAATATGTGGGTTTCTTTTGCTTGTTGGTTTGTGTAGTTTGTCCTTGTTCTGGAGCTTGAACTCAGAGGCTGGACCATGTCCCTGAACAAATGCCTTCCCTGGCCTACTTCCCCCAAAGCTAGTACTCTACTGCTTTAGCCAAAACTCCACTTCTGGCGTTTTTGGTGTTTAGTTACAGATAAGAATGTGACAGACTTTCCTCTCTGGGTTGGCTTTGAACTGAGAAAGTAAGAAAGCCATGTGACATCAACTGTATCAAGATTTCTGTTTTGAACCAAGGAATACTAGACGAAGTTTATTATAAAGCTAATATTTGAAAATTTTTAAAAGAAAAGAATATGTCTAACAAAGAATTCATAACTTAAATAACTCCACAAATGTAGGTGCACTGAATCATTTTGTAAGCATTTTTTCAACTGCTTGGGAATACAACTATTGACTTCATAGATCCTTTTGGGGAAACTTAGTCATATTTGCCTGTTGTCACTGGCTTTGTACACAGGTATGCTGTACATACTTCAAAGGGCCTTACATAAAGGAAGTCTTGAAATTCTCAACAATATTTAAATAATATTTAAATAAGATGCTCCCTATATTTATTTTCACATTTGGGGATCATTATGTAAAACATTAATAAAGGATTTTTATATTTTTTTATTTTTCACCCTAAAGCAAATACACTTTTCCTCCTTGCAAGCCTGATTTTGAAAGAGTCAGACACATACAATTATTTTATAGACAAAAGTTTACTGCTTTGGCTTAGGTGTTTTCCTGCCTTTGGGTGTTGCTCTCTATTATTTTGGCAACTATATAGAAAAACAAGAAAAATCCATTATGCTTTTGTTGAATTTTTCAAAGTCAAGCTGTCTTCAAACACAGTTTTCTATTCCCTTCTTCACTGCTAATTAAAGTTTAATTATTGCACTTTAAATAACAAAAAACATACTTTAAGGTATATTCTCATTGAAACCAATGAAAACAGGCATTTCTGCCATTGCTGTTTAAATTGTTTCCAAGTATTTTCCTTGGCTATTTTCATTATTGCCCTTGTTCCAGTCTTCTAATCAGGAATACAGTGTTACACAAAAAGATCTTCCTAAGATATAGGATGTTAGGCAGAAAAAATAGATATATAATTAAAGATTTTCATCTCTTATGAGACTGAAAAGCTCAGAAGACATTTTGCTATTACTGGCATTGTTCTTAAGATAAGTGAAATACATGTACATGTGACAGTTATTCCAAAAAAATTATGGCTTATACTTTTCTGCTCCAATGAGATAAGTAACTTTACTGTCAATGAAATCTCTGACAAGGTTGGAGGGCATATTGATTTTAGGGTAGAAAGTTTAATGTTAGAAAGCCAAGGGAGATTCCTAAAACAGCACTGCCTATTTCACTTATCAGTTAATTATACTTATGGCACATAAGTATATAAATACATAAATATGAATTGATTGAGAAATGTGTGACTTACACAATTGATTCAATGGTTACCAAAACCAGAAAACACTTCTCCTCATTTATATAAACTATTATATCTAGTGAGGATTCAAAAATTTTTAGAATTATATTTTAACATTTATGCCAAAATATTGGTTTATTTTTAACACTTTATTTTTAAATTTTGTTGGTCGTGGGGCTTGAAATCTGTGCCTGGATGTTGTCCCTCAGCTCTTGACCTCAAAGCTAATGCTCTACCACTTGAGCCACTGCCAGTTTTCTGGTGGCTTATTGAAGATAATGTCAAGGAGCCGGCGCCAGTGGCTCACGGGTGTAATCCTAGCTACTCTGGAGGCTGAGATCTGAGGATTGCGGTTCAACACCAGCTGGGGCAGGAAATTCTGTAAGACTCTTGTCTCCAATAAAACCGCCAGAAAACCGGAAGTGGTGCTGTGTCTCAAGTGGTAGAATGCTCACCTTGAGCTGTCAAGCATAGGGACAGTGCCCAAGCCCAGATTTCAAGCCCGATGATAAACCAAAATTAAAAAAAACAACAACAAAAAGTCTCACGGACTTTACTGCCTAGGCTGGCTTTGAACCATGATTCTCAGAAATCAAACTCCTTAGTAACTAGGATTACAAGCATGAACCACTGGCACCTAGCTACATAATTATTTTTTACACATTTATGAAGTATGGAGTGGTAATCCCATTCATTTATAGGTTGCGTAATGATCAAGCTGTATCATATCTATTAGTTTCTGTATGTAACATTTCTTTTTAGTTAGAGTGCTCTAAAAGTTATCTTTTGGCTGTGATGAAATAGCTATTCTTAACTATAATCACTTTGGTTCTTATGGTATACAATTAATATATTTACATTTAGTATTGGAAGTCTGCTAATTAAACTCATAGAAAATATGAATTGTATGGTGAGAGAAGTTTATGGTTCCATTACTTGTTTTAGGAAAACAATTATGCCTTTTGTTTTCAATTATATTTCTGTGGGAATGTGAACTATTCATTGATTTAACTGTTAAAGTTGATAACTGTTATATTATATCAAGTTGATTCCAACTTGTATTTGAAGATTGCACATTTAACACAAATATGCTTCCACTTTCTTCTACCACATAACTAAAATAACAGTAAAGCAAAGCTTGGTGTTAGTGGCTCATGTGTAGAATCCTAGAAACTCAGGAAGTTAAAACCTGAAGATTTTGGTTCAATGTCAGTCTAAACAGACAAATGTGAAAACTTATCTCCAATTTTCCAGCAAGAAGAAGAAGAACAGGATGTGGCTCAAAGGATAGAGTGTGTTCAGCCATGAGCAAAATGTACAAGGAAGACAATTAAACACTGAGTTCAAGCCCTAAAAATGGCATAGACACAGAATACAACAATAAAAAGTACTATGAACATCAATTATGAAGACAAAATAGTAGAAAAGATCATGAGAAATATTGCATAAAGAGCTGGAAGACAGAAATCATTTGACAGAATGTTGATTCAGGAGAGGGAAAAATCACAGTCTCATTGGTACAATCACATTGTACTCATTTGTGTTGAAACCTGGCTACTGGGTAACACGTGAATGAGTAGATTGTATTACCTGACATAACAGACATTGCTTGTGACTGACTATGCACCATCCCACTCTGAAAAAATCTAAAATTGTGCTTGCTAATTTAAATAAAACCTCATATAAGATACAGTTTGGTCCACACAGACTGGGGTCCTTATTTTGAGGCTTCAGACTTATGTGAGGCTTTTGTTAATAACCAGTCCTGTTGTACCCATTTTCCTTTGTGCACCTATACCTTACCAAGCTGACACCAAGCCAAGGCTTTGAACTAGACACCACGGCATTAATCTCTCCCTTTCTCCAGCTACAACTCTTTTCACATGCTATCTCTGTCTTAGTATTAGTTGTTTTCTTACTGATCCCCACCAGAAAACTCTTATATTCATCTAAACTCACTATAAGTATCCTAGTTCAAAAAGGGATTAAAGGTTTACCATTGGCTGAGGCTCTCATCTGTAGGTTTGCTCCCTAATAAATCTGTGCTACAATATCTCTCTTTTCTTCGTGTCTTTTGAGTCTGACAAATGATTAATTCGGTTTGATGTAATCCCATTTATCCAACCTTACTTTGGAAGTTTTGACCTGTCCCAAGGAGCCCTCATGTTTCCTCTAACTCTTCCTGTAAAATTCTAAGGTATCTGGACTTACATTAGGGTCTTCAATCCATTTGGAATCGATTATGGTGCAGGAGGATATATAAGGATCTAACTTCAGGTTTCTGTGTGCACACAATTCCATCAGCACAAGTTTTTGAAGAATTTGTCTTTCTTCCATCTTGTGTTTCTGGCTCCCTTATCAAAGATTATGTGCCTATAGGAGTGGATTCATTTCTGGGTCTTCAATTCTGTTCTATTGATGGAAATCTGTGCTTCTATTGGAAAGAACGGCATTACCACATTTCTGAGGAAATTGACTACTCTGTAAACTGAAAAGCAAAATTCTATGTTTACAAGATAAAATTGAGGAAAATTTTGAACACATAAACTATAATATAGACAGGAAAATGTGGGAGAGAAAAGATAAGATGAAAAGTAGAGTAGCTGTCAATTGAAGAACTCATAAACAATTATCAAAACTACACAAGAGAGCTGGGGTAAAGCTCAGTTGTAGGACTAGACTAATATATACAAAACCATAGGTTCAATCTCCAAGAAGACCTAATAATAAGTTAATAAATAGTAATAATCAAATAATTACTTGAAATAAATGCTTTCATATGAGAGAGGTCTGAATCCTAAAACAGTAAACAAAATACCCTAAATTCTTGTATCCAATGACATGAAACTACAAGAATGAAGAGGAAATAGTTTTCCTTTTCTCTCCTTTCTTTTCCTTTCCTGTTTTCTTCTTTTCTTCTTTCCTTTGGCACTACTGGTGCTTGAAGTTGCTAAGGCTCTGACCACTTTAGATTATTTTTCAGATGAGGTATTCCTTTTTGGCCAAGCCTCCCTTGAGCAATAATCTCTTACCTATGGCTTCCACAAACTAGAGATAACAGGGAAATTACCCTATATCTTGCTTTCTTTTTTGTACTTTCTCACGACGTTTTTTGGTCTCTGCCTTCTAATTAGCATGGCGTAATTCAAATAAAACATGGACCCATACTATTTTTCATTGTAAACATTCAATATTGACTTCTGTTTTCTAGATATCATTAAATTCAATTGAGATTAGTATGGATATTTATGATGTTATAAGAAGAACATAGAGAAATCCCTTGAATAGGTTTTTTCAGTTTCTTTAAATATTTATAGTATGAGATTAAAAGTAGGACATTAATATTTCACAAGTATTATGCAGACTTCATTTGTTTTAATGATTTTGTGCACGCATTAAGTTCAATATAATTTTATCAACTCTATATGAATAGTTACAGACACGTTTCTTTACCAAAAATAAGTCTGTCTCATGCTTCCCTTTTATAATTAAACCCACTACTTCTCTTGGTCCCATCCCAAACCTGTTTCATCCTGGAAACCAAAACATTTTTTTTCTCCGACTTCTAGATTATGCAATAAATAAGCATTTAGGATTGCCCTCAAATCTATAGTAGATTATTCCCTGTTGTTTTATGCCTTAATATTGTATTGTATTCACTCGATTAGCCTTTTGGTTCTGTCATTAGAGAAAGTAGCACAATTCGTTTCCCATTCACCTGAAGAAACCTTGAATTGATTTCCATTTCTTTAACTAGAGGAAATATTGCTGCTATAATCCTCTGTGTTTTGGCCTTTGGGTGAATGTTTAAAATTTATTTTTATGAGACAAAGCCGGACGAGCTCAATTCCTGTGCTATACTCTAGGTGGTTGCATATTTCATATTCTAGGAACCTGTCAAAATATTTTCAGAAGTAGCTTTCCCATTTGAGATTCCTGCCAGCATCCAGTTTCTCTGTTTCTTGATAGCATTTAGTATGGGCAATATTGTATTATGTGCAGTAATTCTCATACATGTTTTATGATGCCATTTTTGTTTTAATGTGCATTTATTTGATGACTAATGATGTCTTTCTTGGGCTTATTTTTCACAAGATGTATTTTGCTAGTTTCTAATTGATGTTCTTTTTAAGTTTAGTTTTTGAGAGTTCTATGTAGAGTATAATTTGAGGCATTCTTCAGGTATAGGATTTGCAAATATTTTATTCTTATGGATACACTTCATCAACATTATCTTCATCATGATTATCATAATCATTATCATCATCTGTTGGGTCTTCATCCCACGAAAGACGGCCAGGGTCTGAGGAAATGTATGTGCGGCAGCTCACCCTTTACCCAGCCTCCCTCAGCCCGGGAAACAATCGGACCCAGCAGGGAGTCAAGTCAAGCAGGAAGAAACTCATTTATTAACACAGAGCAGCCTTTTTAAAGCAAAAAAGAGCAGGTAGCATGGCAAGGGAGGAAGAGGAACCAATCACTGTCAAAGTCACACCCTATTATGAACCTAAGCTTCCACAGGCTGGATATGCTCTGAACGAAAGCAAATTGTGCTCTGCCCACTCAACTCCCTCTCAGCACCATCTTTGCCGCTCATGTGCCCTACAATCATCATCATCATCATCATATCATCATCATCATCATATCATCATCATCGTCATCATCATCACAATTAGTAGTATTATTATTAGTTTTGTATGTTTATGTATGATCCTGGGACATGAACACAGGGTACCTGAGATTAGTTTCAATTTGTTAACAATTTACCATTTCAGTCATGCCTCACTTGTGGCTTTTTTGCTGATTAAACAGAGATAAGATTTTCAGGGACTTTATTTTGTGGGTTGCCATCAAACAGCAATACTCACATCACAGCCTACCAAGTAGTTAGGTTCAAATACATGAGTCCCCTGTTCCCAACTTCTATTCACTACTTGCATATGAGCATTCACAGACTAAATTATTTTATACATTTTTGAGTTCTATATCGAGTTTTCCTTTCCTACAATTTTAATGCCAAATTTATGTATGTTTCATCTCCAAAATTGTCAAGGCATCTTCCTTTGTTATACATTTGCATCACTCTTTTTGTTTTATATGCCACCTTCAAATCCTGCTTGAAGGTAATATTTGAATAAATTGTTATTTTAAGTCAATGTTCACTTTTTAATTCTCCCCAATATTGTCTAACATATCACCACTTATTAAAGAGAATGTAACTCCACAATTGTTTGGTTTTACACTCTTATTAAATATTCCTTGATAATAATTAAGTGGCTCTAATCTGGTGTCCTACAGACACATTGAGCTGTATTATCTTTCCTCTACAAATATAACAATTTTACACTAACATAGCTTTAATATTAGACAGAGAAATATATTCCAGTTTATTTTCCTTTGTCAATGAGTCAAAGAGTGATGGTCAGGTGTTTTTAGAAATTTTCATAAACTTATAAATAAAACTGTGAAGCTGGGCACTGTTAGCTCATGCTTATTATACTAGCTGGATAGGAGGCTGAGATCTGAGGATTGCGGTTCAAGGCAGCTGGAACATGAATGTCTGTGAGACTCTTATCCTCAATTAACCACCAGAAAACAAGAAGTGGCACAGTTGCTCAAAGGGTAGAGCACTCACTTTGAGCTGAAGAGCTGAGGAACAGTGCCCAGGACTAGATTTCAAGCCCCATGTTTGACCCCAAAAAAGGGGTGTGGGAACAATTAATATCTATGCTCAATTGTATCCTCCAATCCATAAAAAGTATATGTCTCCATTTACTTAGACTTTTGCTTTTATATTCAGCATTGCATAATTTTCATTGAGGGAAAGTCAACAACACTTTAATACATTTTGACGATATGTGGAGATGGAACAAAAAAATTCACAGAAAACAGATGAAAAATAAGGGGCAATGGGAATGGAGAAAGACAGAAATGGGTTAATCAAACCCTTGATCAATATGTGAGTGTGTAAAATATTTCAATAAGGTTTCTTTGTACAATTAATATACACCAATTAATAAATATCTTCCAAAGGCATTGATATTCAAGTATGTCATAAAGGATAAATACAGATTTTTGTGGTGAAATGAAAGATAGAAAATACATACTTATATTAATACTTATAGTAATAATAAACTAAGAAATTTGGTCAACATTTTGAGGGCTCATGGCTCATTAGAATAGAAGGCCCTTGGTATCTAACATAAGACTAAAATATTAGACTTCAGCCTATCTTTAAGACTGCTTAATGCTCTTGCCTTTTGAGTAAGTATTCTCTTTATTGTTGTTGTTGTTGCTGGTGGTGGTCGTGGGCCTTGAAATCTGGGTCTGGGCACTGTCCCTCATCTATTCAGCTCAAGGCTAGATCTCTACCACTTGAGCCATAGCTCCACTTCTAGTTTTCTGTAGGTTTATTGGAGATAAGAGTCTCATGGACTTTTTCTGCCCAGGCTGGCTTTGAACCACGATCCTCATTTCAGCTTCCTGTGTAGGTACAATTATAAAATGAGCCACCAGCACTGGGCTGGAATCAGTATTCTTAGTACAAAGAAAAAATACAATTGATTTGGAACCAAGCTGTAGAAAGCTGCTTTTTTGGCTTCCAACGAGAGCTGACTGGTATCTTATGAGTAGATAGATTTAGGAAAAATTGAACATATAAGTCCACATGGAAGGCTACAAAACATTTTAGTGAAGATCCAAAAATAATAAGGACATGAATTGCAATAACTACCTTGGTAATAAGGGACATGTTTGGAAGTTCAGTCTCTATAGTTACTTTTGTAAATGTACAATGTCATTTTATTCATTTTTGTTGTTGTTGTTTCCTTAGTATGTTCTTTCCCCTTTGGAATATCTCCTCTTGTCACTGTACTGGATTTTGATACCCTGCATCTTGTATATACATGTCTAATCTGGAGAGGGTAAAGGGAATTACTAAACGCTGAAACAAGGACAGAGGATGACCCATTGCAACACAGATACCAATAAGACTATATTGGAAATCAACCTTATCATTTCATGCTGCGAAGAATGGAGAGAAAGGAATGTGGGAGCTGGGGGAGGGATGGGATAGTGGGACAACAACAAGGAAGGAAAGGGGTAATAATGATCAACAAGTAATGTATTCATTGTCTTACTCATGCAACTGTAACTCCTCCATACAACATTTTAACAATAAAAATACAATAAAGTAAAAACAATAAAGGACATATTTGGCAAATAAATTAAAATGCTAACTTACAAATGAAAATAATAATAAACATGTATGTACACATCTGTATATTCATATAAATGTATACATATAAAGGTATTTGTGTATGTACACATATAAGTATGAATATATGCATATGCATATAGTGTGTATACATATACATTTATTTAAAGAGACTAGAATAAGAAATATATTAATGCCTATGAAAAACTTTAACCATCCTGCCTATGAAAAGCTTTAACTATCCTGAATATGTTGTCAAAAAATGAAAAGTATTTTTACATATCTTTATAATAATATACCAAAATCCAAAAATATTTTCCACAGTGCAGGTTCAGATTTAACAACTAAACAAATATCTAAATGTTAATTTATTAAATTGAGCCTCTAGAATTCAAATAATAAATTTATTTTATTCTTAGATATATTATATCTATGCTGAATTTGTGTGTCTCAAGCTTGTAATCCTTGCTACTCAGGAAGCTGTGGTCCAAAGCCAGCTTTGCCAAGAAAGTTTGTGAGACACATCTCAATTAATCACACACACACACACACACACACACACACACAGAGAGAAAGCCAGAAGTGGAGTTGTGGATCAAACGTAAGGACACTATCCTTGAGTGAAAAAAAGGAAGGTATAGGCCTTGTGTTCAAATCACAAGAATAACACACACCCACATGCACACACATGCACATTATGTCTAAATTCTTATTTTAGTTTGAAGAAATAAGCAATATCATGAATAGTAATATTTGTTTCATATCCTGCAACTTTTATGAAGTGGTTTTTAGTACAATTTGCTTTAAGATATAACATAGGTCATTAAAATTAATATTAATCTAGTTAATATTTATAATTACTCATAACACATTGGTATTTTATGTATACACTTAAGACATATTATGAGTAAAAGAAAGAAAGGAAGAATAGAAGAAAAGAAAGAAAGAAAGAGAGAAAGAAAGAAAGAAAGAAAGAAAGAAAGAAAGAAAGAAAGAAAGAAAGAAAGAAAGAAAGAAAGAAAGAAAGAAAGGAGGAAAGAAGGAAAGAAAAAAGAAGAGCAAAAGATAGAGGTAGGGATGGAGGGAAGAAGGGAGGAAGGAAAGACAGAAGGAAGGAAGGAAGAAAGGAAGAAAGGAAGGAAGGAAGGAAGAAAGGAAGGAAGGAAGGAAGGAAGGAAGGAAGGAAGGAAGGAAGGAAGGAAGGAAGGAAGGAAGGAAGGAAGGAAGGAAGGAAGGAAGGAAGGAAGGAAGGGACAAAAACAATATAATTTACAAAATCTGTTATTTAGCCCAACATAAACTTCATGTAAGTTAACCCTTTTGTAAACGCAAGGTTACAATTGTCACTTCTCTGCATGTTCTCCATGCATGAATGAAACCAACAAAGGAAGGATCAGAAATAACCAGATGAATCTGTTTGCATCTCTAGTAAATATGTACACAAATCTTTTTCTCATTTTATAAATAACTATTTGCATTGTTATTAATATTCTAAAAATTGATGTAACCAAAGTATGTCACTTTAGTATTTAGTATGTCACACTAGTATTTATAATGCTATTAATATTACAGACTTCATATTATATTAATTATAACAATTACATATTTTATCAGAGAAAATAGCATACTCTGATTTGGTGTCTGTGGGAGACTTAATAGCAGACAGCAATTAAAATCTAAGGAGATCTGTATTTCTGAAAGCAGTTAACTCATTGGAGATTGGTCAAATACATCAGAAGGGCCTTAGAAAGGCTGAACATGTTTACATGATTGCCCATGATGTGATTCAAGAGCCACAAAACAATCATACTTCACTTTGTCATCACTACAATTATTCCCATTGTAAGAATCATTCACATAAATTACACGATATGGGTTTGTCCTAAAGTTATTATTTTCTATGAAATAATATAGAAATGATACACTACACTGAGTTGAAGAAAAAGTTGCATAATGTATTGGACACTGTAACTCTTTCCAATTACACGCATTGAAATTCTATTCCCCTGTCTGGTAACATTAGAATCAGACTTTCAGAGATGACCCTGCAATAATGATCCTGATAAAAGAAGCCCAATATAACTAGTCAGCAAACAGATTATAATGAACCAGAAAGTAGACCCCCATAAGACAAAGATTTGCTTTGAATAACCATTTTTATAATTAATGTTCAAGCTTCTAGAGTATGGGTAATATAGTCCGGATGTTTTTAATCCACTTACTTTGAAGTATTTTCTTATAACATCCCAATAGAGAACAAAAAGCAAAGTAGTATTGATTTAAATTTCAAATTTTTGAAAAAACTATTCATAATGTTTTATTATTTGAACTTTATTCTCCAAACCTCCAGGTTACAAATATTATTAAATGGGAATTGAATTGAGGTTCAATGTTCTATTCAACTATCATAATTAACATTTGGAATATTTTTATTATCTTTAAGTATTTGTACAAAGGAGTTGCCATTCACTGAAACAGTTTATGAATACAGTGTCAACCCTTTCAACATTCTCATCCAACCCTCCCAATAAACCCAGTCCTTACTTATCTCAATATTATGTTATGTATGGAATTACTTGCCATTTAACAAAACATTTTATGTATACAATACACTTGGAATTGTGTTACCACTTCAACATCTTCATCCCCATTTCACACTACCCATTGTTTTGTATATTTCAATTCTGGGAAGTATGCAATGGATTCTTGCCTGTATTCTATCCTTTTCAATTTCCTACCCCTCCCACCTTGCCCCCCACTGTCCTCTCTTGTAGTACACATTTACTGGTATTTATTTTGTTGGGTTTTGACTTAATGTTTTAAGAGAACTATACTATTTTCTCTTTCCATGGACTCTAATACTTCAGATAATACATTTACCTCCTAGCATATCAGCCACTATGTTTACTTTTACATTTATACGCACCTTCTGACTACCAAACATAAGGAAAGTCATACAACCTAATTTTCTCTGGGTCCAGTTAATTTCACTTAATATGATTATTTCTAAGTCTGTCATTTCCCTTAAGAATGGTGCAATAGGGGCTGGGAAGGTGGCTCAGTGGTATAGCGCTTGCCTTGCATGCGTGAGGCCCTGGGTTCGATTTCTCAGCACCACATAAGCAAAAAGAAAAAAGCCAGAAGTGGCACTGTGGCTCAAGTTGTAGAGCGTTAGCCTTGAGCTGAAGAGCTGAGGGACAGCGCCGGGGCCCCAGACCTCAGGCCCCACGACTGGACCGCCCCCCCAAAAAATAATGGTGCAATATTATTTTTTCTGATTGATGAATAAAATTTGATTATGTATGTATATATACACACATACTTGTAAATAGGGATCGATTCTTGATCCCTTTTTGCAGTGAGAGGCATCTGGGCTGATTCCATATGTTGGCTACAGAAAATAATGCAACAATGAACACGATTGTGCTAGCACCTTCAGTGTGGTCTTCTGCTCTACTGGATAAATGCCAATAAGTGGAGTTGGTGGATCATAGGGAGCTCTCTATTCAGTTTTGTGAGCAACCTTCATAGTGTTTTCCAAAGTCGATGAACAAGATTACATTTCCACCAACAATGTAATAGAGTTTCCTTTGGACAACTTCCCTATCAGTATCTGTAATTGTTCGTTTTTTCATAATGGCATTGTAACAGGGATGAGAAGAATCTCATTGTTGTTTGGATTTGCATTTCTTTCATGGAGAAAGATATGTCTATTTGTCATTGTTACTTTTCTTCTAAGAAGTTCTCTTTAAGTCATTATCCCATATATTAATTGGGCTCTTGTTTATTTGAGGGTTTATTTGATCTGTAAATATGGGTTAGTTATGTAAACCCTCGTCTAATGCTTAGTTAGTAAAAATCTTCTTCCATTCTGTTCTCTTTCTATATACCCTGCTAACTTTTTCCTTTGCCATGAAGAAACATTTCAGTATGATGCAACTCTATTCACCCAGAAAAAATGATATTACACCATTCATAAGGAAATGGAAAGACTTGGAACAAACCTATATTAAGTGAAGCAAATCAGACTCAAAGCAATATAGGTTGCCCAATTTCCCTCATTTGTTGTATTAGAATGTGCCTCTAATTCTACAACTTAAAACACCTGGATGTTAGAAGAGAAAACATTACATTTCGACATGATAAATTACATGGGATTCTAAACATTTAAACAGTGAGATCAAAGGAGGATGCCCTTTGGAGAGGATCAAAAAGGCTCAATAGCTATATAAATATTATCGTATCAAATAATGTTCATCAAATTGATCTCCAAGAAATGATAATGATAGTTTTTTTATTATTATTATTTTGCTTTTTCCATCTGAATTCGGATGCTGTTTGTTTTGTTTTAATTTCTGCACCTTTGGTCTTATATGTAAGTTTGGAAAGGGCAAGGGGAAACAAAGAAATGATGGGACAAAGGGTGAACAAATGTAACAATGCCACTCAATAGACACTACCTTGTAAATGAACTATACAACTTATGGGGGAGGGAGATTGAAAGGGAAAAACTGGGAGAACATGAGGGAAGAGGTGACACTGTTGAAAAAGAAATGTCCTCATTATCTGACTTATGTAATTGGATCCCTTCTGTACATCATCTTTACAAATTAAAATTGGACCTCATAAACAGGCCAGAGTAGTTATATTAATATTAGATAAGATTGGCTTTAATGTATTCCTTCCCTTACACATGTAACTAATCTCTCTTTAAATCATCCTAACAACAAAATAAATTTTTTAAAATAATGAAATATAAAACCTGACAGGAAATAGGAAAACACTGAAAAAATTTAGGTTCAAAATGCAAGTAAATTTTAGACTTACACTCTGAGCAAGAGTTAGGATAAATGTGAAAAAGAGGCTTGCTAACATGCTGATTCGGTTATATGTAGGCTTAGGCAAAGTGATCTAGTTAGAACTGGGGTTGGGATGGGGAAAAGATGCAAGATATTGTGTAAAACTGCCACATATTTTAAGAAGAATGAATCATAGTTAGAATGAATGAAAACGAATGTCTGTGTTACTTTAAAGATTCAGATATAATTTGGTTTAAAGAGTGAGATACTTTTTTGTTCTGGTTAGGGTTAGGGAAGGATAAGCTTTAGGGTAAATTTAAATTTTCCACTAAGAAATAGAAGCAAAAAATATGCGATTGAATAAAATCTAAATAATTTTCCTTACATTAACCAGTTGGTGTTAAATCAGTCTGTGTTTAGGATTAGGTTTCTGGTTAACTGGGGTTGAGGATAGAGTAAAGAAATGGGTTAAACTTGTGGCTCATGCCTATTTTCCTAGCTACTCAGGAAGCTGATTTCTGAGGATCACAGTTCAAAGCTAGCCCAGGCAGGAAAGTCTGTGAGACTTTTATCTCTAATTAAACACCAGAAAACCCAAAAGTGGTGCTCTGGCTCAAGCGGTTCAGCTCACACCTTGAGCTAAAGAACTCAGGGATTGAGCCCAGGCCCAGAGATCAAGCCCCACGCCAGACAAAAGAAAAAAAAGAAATGTGTTAAATGTTAAGTAAAGCTGAATGTTATTTAGGTTCTAGGAATTCAGGAAAAGAAGGGATAATGGAAGTACAATGTATTTCATAATATCAGGATTTGAGATCAATGGGTATAATGATTCCTGTTATGGAACAAGATACATTCAGAGATAAGAGTGAGAAAATCTATAGGGTTTAGGAATACCTGCAATTTATTTCAAGAATTGCAAGTGGAATTTCAGTTAGGATTGCACAAAACGAGCATTTTTCATAAATTTTTGAATTGGGATACTATTAGTGTCAAGGTTATGGTTAGGATTCCAGCCATGGTTAGGGTTAGAGTGAAGGAGAAAAAATGAGGCTCAAATTCAAAATAAATTTTAATATAATCCATGTGCGAATTACAATGAATGTGAACTAGAGTATTGCTATTAATATTAGATTCTACTTAAAATTACGCTTATGGTTATTCTCAATGTTCCAGTTAAGATTATATTTAGATTAGAAAATGACTCAGATATTGGAAAAAATTGAAACCTATGTTTGGAATGTTTATTTGAATCAAGTTAGGATGAGTGAAAACTAATGAACTTCTGTTAGTGTTATATAATTTGGATTAAGACCAGGGTCAGTATTTTGTTCTGATTATGATTACTGTTATGAATAAGAAAGTTTTTATTATAAAATTGAGTTTTCACTAACAAGTAGAATAAAAAATATGACACTGAACAGTAACTAGAGCATTATCATTATATTTATTTCTCAGTGATCCTTCTTGTAATGATTAATGAGCTTTTTCCAGCAAGGTTTAGGTTGAGAGCGTTAAGTAATGGACTAGGTGGTAAGTAAATCTGAAACTGTTTTAGGGTACAGGGGTTCAGAAAAAGGTAGGATCAATGGAAACTACAGTATTTTTCCTGATAAGATAATTTGAGGACAAGTAATAAAATTGTTTATGTTAGGGAACAAGATAACTTCAGAGGTAGAGTCAGGAAATTTTGGGGAATTATGGCAAACTGTATTCATTTCCAGAGTCCAAACTGGAGTATTCATTAGAATGATTAAAAACTAGATTCTTTTTCTTAAACATTAGAATTGGACTATAATTAGGGTGAAAGTTAGGTCTCAGTTACAGCTGGGATTCGTGTTAGCATTAAGGAACACTTCATTTTCAACATAATGTCTTGTGAGTATCATTGTTGAAATGGTTCATCCAATGTGGAACCTAAATTTTCTATTTCTCTAATCCTAATTCTAATTCTTTTTGGGATCCTAACCCTAACCATAAAACCATAATAATAATGATAGCTCAATTCAAAAGTTAAAAAAGTATTCAATTTTTATTCATCCTATTAATCCACTGTACATCTTGAGTTAAGCTGCAATTTAGCTTAACTTTTCCAAATTAGTTTACATGTGCATATATAAAGATGTAATTTTATGTGAAAAACAGAAGATCTTTGGAGGTAGGAGTAATGAAAAGGAAATAGAGGAGTATAATCAAATACTTTAAATATATTATGAAATCGCCACTTCTGACAATTAATATCCATTAACAAAATAACTAAAAATTAATAAAAAGTACACTGCCTTCTAGTGTTCTTTAAGAGAACCATGACATGTCTTGTGAAATACTTACGTTAGATAAACTTTGTTCATGCATAATTTATATTGTTATTGGCCAATTATTTAACTTAATGAATAAAATAAATCAAATAATATTCCATGACAAAAATATAAAACAGTTACTTAGTAATTGTTTGAGAAATAGTTATAATCATGCATTTTAGGAAACTGAATTTCTATTTCCCTACAAAGGAATGAATTAGGTTTACTAATCTAGTATTTGTAGTAAGTTTAGAGAACATAATTGGCATGAAATACATCTAACAGTACATCTTCTCTTGAATGAGTGATATTTTAAACATTGTCTTTTATTCAAATGAATACTTAGGTTTACATTTCAGAATAAATGCTATTTTAACTCCCTTCAGAACAAGTACTTGCTCTGCAATTAAATGTACTAGCATATTCAGATATTTAAAAGCTAAATTTTCAGTTATATATGTAGCTTTACATGTTCAGAATGACATGATTTTTTATTCATAAATGTTTAACCTCAGATTTTTGCTTCACCAATATAAATGGTCTCAAGAGGTTGTAGTGAAGGCTCCAGTAACTAGATTGGTCAAAATCATTTCCTGAATTCTAAATTTTAAATCTAATAATTTTTAGGCTTTGATAATATCATTTATTGTCTCTTCAGAGCAATTAACCTAAAATAAATACTATTTTTAAGCATTTCACTCACATTGTAAATAGTATTAACATAGGTCAAAAAGAGACTAATTATTTAAGATTCAACATATTTGGTGATCTTAGTGTGAAGAATGTAGAGAGTAGAGATTTTTATATTCAATAAATATTTTTGTTTAAATTAAATCATATATCTAGTTTTCTAATTCGGAGGTTAATCACATGGAAACAGGAAAACAATAAAGGAGTAATTATTTTGGGATCATTTTTCTTCTTAAAATTATGAAGCAAAAATATCTCTAAGAATATATTTTTCAATAAAATGTTTCAACTCTTAGTAAAGTGCATTATACTTTAATATAAAGTTTTTCTCAAAATAGAAATTCTACAAATAATCTAATGTATGTGTTCATGCACAAAATTCTGTGACTTCTGGTCTTGTTATGTGATTTTATTTATATTTTTTAGTTGTGACATGATCCCTATTTACATTTATTACAAACATCTGTAGTTATACAAATCATCTCTGTACACACTAATTTATGTAAGATAATATTCAAACAAAATTATCTTTTTTCCTGTATCCAACCGGGAAGGATGATGTGCAGAAGTATATTAAATGAAAGTACTCTAACGAAGAGTCTTTATGGAATGAAAATTTGCAACATGTGGATGTTCTACTTGGCTGAACAGGAATTCTTGTTTCTACAGTGCTTTCTTACCTTTTAATCCCACAAGGAAAGCTACAAAAATTGAAGTTCATATGAAGGAATTGCATTCCTAAATGATGTGGCAACCCTGCTCAAAATTTTATGTTCTATATTTTTAAGCATATTAGTAATTCAGCTGTGAGTACATTGCATGAGACTCCTGAATTCACAGCTATTGTGGTGTAATAATCAGAAGAGAGGAAAAAGATTACATTAATCTCCAATTCCTCCCTTTGACCTTCAATATACCAATTAATTGTCAAAACAATCATGTAAGATGTTAGTTCATTTTTCCCTTTCTAATTAGAGATTAAGCAAGTGCTTTTAGCAGTTAAAAGTGGATTGTGTTACAGATAAAAAATCTTCTTCTTTAGGCTCATAAATTGAAAACTTGTCTTCCTATATTGAAAGCACAATTAACATTTACATTTTTCCAGTTATTTTGCTTACCTATGAGTTCTGATCATAAATCCTCTTATGAATTTTTATAGTATCTTTGAATAAATCACACGATTTGCATGTACTTATCATCTTAAGGAAAGGCAGTCTACCTTTATATTTTTCATTCTATGTGACAAACCCTTATTTTTTGTTTCCCTATATGCTGAAAAAAATGTATCCATGGAAACAAGATATTGACAGCAAATCTGAGTGTAATTTTCATTTTTCAAATTTCAAATATAATATAAACTTTGTTTTGACTAGTCATTTTTTAACAATGAGTGATATTCATGAACACTAACATTTTGGTGCTTTTAAGTAAATTGAGACTTGATGTGGTATGGTAGTTCTAGTGTCTAGTTGATTTAATCATTAGATTATTCATGTATAAACATGTGCATTGCACTTTTTTATTTTTTTAATCTTTTTTTGGAGGGTTCCGGTCATGGGGCCTGAAATCTGGGCCTGGGCGCTGTCCCTCAGCTCCTCAGTTCAAGGTTAGCGCTCTACCACTTGAGCCACAGGGCCACTTCTGGCTTTTTTTTCTGCTTATGTGGTCCTGAGGAATCGATCCCAGGACCTCATGCATGCAAGGCAAGCGCTCTACCACTGAGCCACCTTCCCAGCCTCGACTTTTGTATTTTCATATATAAAATAGTCCCCAAGGTTTTACTTTAAAGTATAATGGGGGAGGGTTGTCTTCATGTTAAAAACTTTATATATATTTCAATTAAAGTATTAGAATGGATTTATTGATTAAAACATAGAAAAGTGTAAATAGTCAGGTTTCTTGCTTGAGACTGCATAAATTTCATATGAATGCAGCTCAAGATGAGACTGAGAGATAAATTCATATTCATATCACTGAGATTTACATCACAATATAGGAAATATAGGCATTTTAAGGAATTGGTCATTCAAAGCCCTTGATATATAATGGAAGAAGAATTGAATTGAAAATAGCAGAGGATAACAAATCAATATGCAGGGATTATGATTTTATAATACTAATATGAAAGAACTGAAGCTTTAGTCTTCTGAAAAAGTAAGTTTAGCTTGTTAATTCAATATAAGGAATCAGCTGTGATGAGTCTAATATCTTTCCTCCAAGATATCCAAGAGTACTATACTCATCCTCTAAAAACTAAATAAGTAATTATTTTAATAAGCTTTGCTTAATATTAATTTACTTGAAGCAAAAAGGTTAAAATGTCTTCTCTTTCTTTCAGTGTAATAATATACATTTCATATTATTACTGTCTCTTCATACAAGCCTGAAATCACTATTTCAAAGTAACATAAACAGAAAAACAAAAATAACCGGAAGTGAACAGACAAAATATTACCTCCTCTGGGACACAAGAACACAGGCAATACGCAGGAAAATTTATAGCTTTGAGTATATACATTAACAAATTAGAACAATCTTAAATCAGCACTAATAATGCACCACTAGGTCCTTGAAAAACAGGAACAAGCCAATTCAAAAACTGGTAGATAGAAATCATACAAATTAGATTAAAGAAATAAATGAATTAGAGTCTCAGAAAAACATACAATCATAATTGACCAATGTGTTAAATAGTACACTTTCATCAATGTTCAAGGAACTCCACTGCTTCATTTTTTCACCCTTTCCCTCAAGCTCTGTGCCCACCCCCACCTTCCTGAAGATGTAGAATGAATATACCATGCATAAGGTAAAGAAGACAGAATCATCACAAACTATAAATAACAACAACATACACTAAACAAAAAACAGAGTCTTCTGTTTCCATACCTCATAGCTTGTTTCAGGATGTTTATCATGTTATATAAATGTAATTGTTTTTATAATAAAGTCAATTCAGGGATTAAGGTGTGATAAACTTATAATTTTCTTTCTATTTAGTAATGCTTTTATTTTACATTAATGTTGTAAGTAACACAATTCAAATCCTAGTGAAATTTGGAGGTTCAGATTTAAACTTAAATATTCTAAAGTTCTAATAGTTCCATTTTGGCAACGAAACTGAAAAACAGGCATGTTTTATCCTCAGGAATGTCATTATTTCATATGCAATTTTCATATGTAATTTTACCTACGTTTTCTCTTATATGATAACATATTATCTGCTAATCAGAGAAATACGAAAAGACTTTTAATTATGATATGAAAAATGCAGCGACATGAATGAATGAAATCAGGGAGTAGATGGCCCAGAGCTGGGTGGTTCTGTTAAATATTCTCACGATTTTGAATGATCTGGTGTTTTTGTATGTGTGGAATTTTGAATGTATTTTATGTCTGGACAAGAAAGTTTGATTAATAGATCATTGTCTGATACTCAATATCTGGAATCTAACCTGAGTCAGAGTGGTAAGTATGTGTTTGTGTGTGTGTGTGAGAGAGAGAGAGAGAGAGAGAGAGTGTGTGTGTGTATGTGTGTGGGTGTGTGTGTCTCTCTGCCTGCCTGCAAGTCTGGATTTAGAAGGAAGTATCTTATTTCTCTGAGGGTATATACTTAATTCTATTAGGTATACTCCATTAATGACAGCAGATAATGTTAATGAACATTTTGTGCCATATATTTATGTTCCTATGATTGCACGAACAAACTAAAAATTATGTTTGTGGTATGAGTTTGTAAAAGGTCAGCAGAAAGTATAAACATTTGTAATCTTGAGAAAGATATCAATGGCAATCATTTCAGTGTAGATAAATTTTGACAAAACTTGCAGTGATAGGTAATCCTATATCAAAATTCAATATTTATTTATTTTCCATAGCTACACTATCCTATAAATTTGTAGGAAAACAAGCTAAATTATAGAATCATAAAAGTAATGTGATTATTTATTGCAAACAGTTTTACAGTTAGGTCCTTATTGTAAGCGCTAGGATCAACAGAAATAAAAACACAATATACAACATGGAGTGAGATATTTTATAATGAAGCATATTTTAATATACTCTACATTGTTAGAAAGACTAGAACTTTGGGTTAGCTTTATAACCTACCATAATAAGTGATATTGTCCATTTATTAAGCAGAAAGGCTTACTCAGATTTACAAGATTGAATGTTTCAGTGTATGTTCAACTGGTTTTATTGCTTTGGGGGCCAGTGACAAGACAATGTCAAGGAGGGGAGTATGTCAAAGAGAAATGTTTTTTGCCTAGAATGATTAAAAGATAAAAGAAGAAAGAAGATGAGAGTCTTTTTCTCATGAGTTTCACTCTGAAGAACTTAATCTCCAGAAGAACTATTCAGGTATGCTCCACAGTCTGGGAGGAATTGGAATGTCATTTTTCTTTAACATATAGGTCTTTATGGGGCATTCTAAAATCAAATGGCAACATCTTCACCAATGATAACTTGTCCAGGGGTGGAAGCCACTAGATACTTCTATAAATTCTAATCAGATCTCAGCAGACTAAATATTTTATGGAATTCCCATTAAAATAGTTTCTTGCAGACTGACTGGGTCTTCATAATGGGTATCTGTGTGTTTATATGTGTGTTTGAATAAACTAATAAAACAATGTGGCAGATAATAGTATTAGTATGGTCTTTTTTTTTCTTCTCATACTATGAAAGCCTGTCACAATTCCCAATCAAATCCCATCCAAGATTCAAACAATAATGCTGTCCCAAAATTTCTTTATGTTAACCTAAGTACATCCATCTCATTTCAGATGGCCATGGTATAGGAAAATTTAAAGTCTTCCAATTACGTTGTCACCAAGGAAACAACGTACAATATTTCTTTTAAAAAAACCTAGAATGTAGAATATTTTATCCATAAAATTGAAGGAGTATACATTATAGGATTTAATTTAAATATTTAGTCACATAAATGGATATTCTTTATCCCCAACTCAGAGCCCTTTTAAACTACATAATTGCACAACTCATCTATTACCATCTTCCATGAAGACAGTCCTTGCTGTAAACAAACCAGATGTGGTGAACAAATTAACATGCACACCATTGTTACATGCTGCTGTTCTAAAGCCTAGAAGTGAAAGAGCATTTAATGCATGTGTAGAGCTGGTTCTAAGGATTATGGAAAGTGATTACTTTGCACCATAAATAGAAAAATCCACAGATGTTTTAAGTTGTTTTTTGTTGTTGGCATTTGTGAGATATATTTTGGAAAGCACAATGAATGAAAGCATGCTATTTTGTAAAACTTTGGTGGCTGACACATTTACTGAAATGTTTCATATGAGAAGACAGACAATAGGGTGGTAGGATGTGGTATGCAGCTTTAAATACAGACAAGCAAAAGAGAGAATGGGAATTTTTTTTCCTTAACAAATGCTCTCTGGTTATATTGTGCTGTACACTATAATGATGAAATAATCATTTCTTTGGAAAACTAAGGAGAAAACACTGTCACCTGTTGATTTTCTTTTTAAAGTGAATCTTAAATGTCAAGTTCAAAGAAATTTTAAAGCCTTAATAAAATATTATCGAGTATTACTTTCATTTTTGATGAATAGTTAAAACAAACTGACAGACTGTTAGTCCATTAAGATTTATAAGTTTCCTGCTATACATTTCCTATTGTTCCTCTTTTTGGGGGTGATATATATTTTTTTTAGAATGGCAACATGGTCTTAACCATTACCCACAAAATGTATCCTGTCATAGAATCAGAGAGTTTTTGGGTTTTTTTGTTGTTTTGTATGATTTATTTGGTCAGACTTGGAGCTTGAACTCTGGGCCTCAGTGCTGGTCCTACACTTCAGCTCAAGGTGAGCGCTCTACCGCTTGAGCCACAGCACCGCTTCTGTCTTCTCGTGGCTTATTGGAGATAAAAGTCTCACAGACTTTCCTGCCCGGGCTGTCTTTGAACTGAGATCCTCATATCTCAGCCTCCTGAGTAGCTAGGATTACAAGCATGAGCCTCCAGTGCCCAGCCAGAGAGTTTTATTTTATTAAATTAAGACAATAGTAGGCTCATTTTATGCCAACACAAAATATAAACACCAATGACAGTTTTCCCTAAAAAAAAAAACACTTATAAAAAAATCATGAGGGGGGACCAAGATGGCGACGGGGCAGTAGGGAAACGCCACAGCTCTCTCCAACCAAAAAGAGAGTTCGAGTTCCAACGCTTAATCTCCCCAAGAGATCGACAACAACAAAAAGACGAACACTCAGAGAAAAACCAGATGTGGAAAATAACAAAAAAAGAAAGAGAGGAAAAGAAGAATTTCAGAACAGAGAAGAGCGAAGACCCCTCCCCCAACCTTTAATGGCCGTGCGGCAGTGTGCCAAGCCGCCGGCCAGCCGGCCCGGCGGGGGCTGTCGGAGCCCAGAGACACAGGGGGCCGCTTGCAGATCACCAGGTACCGGATTGCAGAACAGCGGATCGCCAGGAACAAGAGAAACCTACCAGCCTGGAGTCTCCACGAGGATCCCACCCCCACCCCTCACTCAGCACCGGAACAGAGAGGCTCCATCCTGCCAAAGCCGCCCGGCACCAGCAGCGCGACAAAGGGACCTGTCGGCAGACCACCCGCCCAATCACGATCGCAACGACCCGGCGGGGGCCGCCCAACCCAGCCCGCAACCACCCCAACTGGACTCAGATTGCAACAACAACTGACGACCTACACCACAAAGAAACAACCAGCTCCAGGGTGAGTACTCCACAGGGGACAGTGTATCCTTCAAGGGAGACCAGAGCTGGAGGGAATCCCCAGACCCTGACCTAGACTCCCTACCCCAATACCCGGACCACAGGACCCACTAAAACTGGGAACTGTTCGAGAGCTCCACCAGCCGGTGGAGCACACTCTGCTGGCCAGGCCAGAGCAAGAGTGCCCCTGGAAGAGAGCTTAAATGCCCAAGCCAGGAACAGCGCCCCTGGGTCAAGACTACCAACAGTAGAAGAAATTTGAACTGTGTCCTCCAGGCTGCATAACCTAGGTGGTATACACATCAGCACAGGCCTAACGAGCGCGCTCCAGGCTGGGGCCGGAACCAGGCCTGGAGATCCAGCACCTGAACAACACAACCAACTCCTCCCAACTGAAGTAAAAAGCTGAGCATACGCCTCAACAGAGGGGAGAAAACCAGGAAACAACACTCCCCAGGAAGCACGCCTGTGACAACAAAAGACCTGGAGGTTCAGGACAAGAGAAGCCCAAACCCCACCAAAACTCCACCCATATACCCTAGGCTGGGAATTGGGCAACACAGGCTGCCAGCACCTGATAGTAAGCAGGAGCTCAGGCTGATAAGGCGGCTCAGCAATAGAGTGATAGTCTTGGATGTATGAGGCCCTGGATCTGATTCCTCAGCATCACAAAAGCAAAAAGGGTCAGAAGTGGTGCTGTGGCTCAAATGGTAGGGTGCCAGCCTTGAGCTGAAGAGCTGAGGTACAGCACCCAACCTAGAGTTCAAGCCCACAACCAGCCCAAAACAAACAAACAAAAACACATCAGGAACCCATAGCAGACTCCAGTATTTGGGAGAGTGCATCCAGAGCATCTGATCTTCCCAAGAGCACACGTAGGAGCAAACACAAGCAGTCTAGGCTGCTCAACCCTTCCAAAGGCAGGAATTGCCAGCAATCTACAGCAGAGAGCTGAGAATCCTAAGTAAGTCAGAATAGCAGCTGGAAATAGGCTCCCAACAGAACCCAGATCAGGCACAGACTCTCTCTACCAATACAGAATCAGTAACCAAGAAAAGACAGACACACCAAAACAAAATTGAAGAGCAGTCTCCTGAACCCCCATGCAAAAATCACAGAGAAAAATCACAAGGTTTACCACCACCCAGGAGAGCAAGCTCACCTCAAAAGCCAGCAGCCACGCAGGGGAGAGCCCCAGTGTGAGCAAAGCAGGAATGGAAGACAAAAGCTACATCCAAGGGTTGCTGGAGGCAATGACTCAAGAAATAAAGCGAGAAATGGATCAGAAATTGAAAGAGCACAAGGATGAACTATCAAAAGAGATACAGGATATCAAACAAAATTGGATGCAAAAATAGAAGCTGCACAAACCTCAGTAAGAAGTGAGATAAATGCCAAATTAGAGGTAATGCATACTGATCTCACCTCATTGAGAGGTGAGATCAGTACTCTGAGAACCAACATTGAATCCATAAAGGGATCCATTTCCTCCATGCAAACCACAATACAAGCCACGGTCAACAGAGTGAATGAAATGGAAGGTAGAGTGTCAGATACAGAAGACAGAATACACCAACTGGACCAAAAAGTGACAGATATGGAAAAATCACTCAAATTAAACCAAAGGGAAATTCAAGAGCAAGCAGATAATGCCAAGAAATTTAACCTTCGCATAATCGGAGTGGACGAAGAGGAATTCCAGAGCAAGGGAATGCAACACCTATTTAACAAGATAATAAATGAAAATTTTCCCCACCTCAAAAACGACCATCTTAACTACATTACAGAAGCTTATAGAACCCCCAACAAGCAAGATCCCAGGAGCAACACTTCTAGACACATTATAGTAAAAATGATAGATCTGAATAATAAGGAAACAATCCTGCATGCAGCAAAAATGAAGAAGGAGCTATACTACAACGGGAAAAAAATTAGAATCACTGCAGATCTCTCCACACAAACAATGAATGCAAGAAAAGCCTGGGAAAGCACCATAAGAGCCCTGAGAGCCAATAAATGCCAACCCAGACTGATATACCCGGCAAAGCTAGCATTCACATTCGATGGAGAACTGAAAACTTTTAATAGCAAAGAAAAACTAAATGAATACATAAACATTAAGCCAGCATTACAAAGAATTCTAAGAGGGGGGACACAACCTGAAGAAAGCAACCAGGAACTGGGACCTGCCCCAAACAGGCATTACTCAAAGTGTAACTGAGCAAGCACAGGAGGAAAAGAAAGAAGAAAAACTTAGGAAAACGGAATGGCAGGGACAACAATGCATCTCTCTATATTTTCTCTTAATATAAATGGGCTGAATTCGTCAATTAAAAGAAAATGAACTGAGGACTGGATCAGAAAACAAGACCCATCCATCTGTTGCCTTCAGGAGACCCACCTCTCAGCCAAACATACAAACAAACTCAGAGTGAAGGGGTGGAAAAGGATCTACCAATCAAATGCCCCCAGTAAGAAAGCAGGTGTAGTTATCCTGATATCTGACAAAATAAACTTTTCATTAAAATCAGTACAGAAATACAAAGACGGACACTACATATTAATAAAGGGAACAATCCAAGAGGAGGATATAACCATCATCAACTTATATGCCCAAATATTGGTGCACCCAGATATGTCTAACAAATGCTCTCAAACTTACAGAATAAAATAGATCCCAATACGATAATACTAGGAGACTTTAACACGCCACTCTCACCAAAGGACAGGTCTACCAACCAGAGGATTGGCAAAGAAGCTACCGAATTAAGTGAGGCCATACTTCAAGCAGAATTAACTGACATCTACCGAGTATTTCACCCTAAAACAACACAGTACACATTCTTCTCAGTAGCTCATGGAACTTTCTCCAAAATAGACCATATCATAGTTCATGCAAGGTACTTAAGCAAATACAAAGGGATCGACATAATCCCCTGTATCCTATCTGACCACAGTGGAATCAAGCTAGCTCTCAATAACAAAGCATACCGCAGAAATTTTTCTAATACATGGAAATTGAACAGCACACTCCTTAACAATGCCTGGGTAACAGAAGAGATCAGAGAAGAAATAAAGCATTTCCTACAACTCAATGAAAATGAAAACACCTCACAAAGAAACTTGTGGGACACAGCAAAAGCCGTCCTGAGGGGCAAATTTATTGCCCTCAGTGCCCACATCAAGAGAATGGAGACAGACCAAGTAAATAATCTCATGTTGCAACTAAAACAGCTAGAAAAACAAGAAAAAATGGGACCTAAAGCTACTAGACGAAGCCAGATAACCAAATTAAGAGCAGAGATTAACCAATTAGAAAATCAGAAAACCATAACCAAAATAAACCAAACAAAAAGCTGGTTCTTTGAAAAAATAAACAAAATTGATGGCCCGTTGGCAAGATTAATTAAAAAAAGAAGAGAGGAAACCCATATTAATAGGATTAGGGATGCCACTGGAAACATCACAACATGTACCCAAGATATCCAAACAATTCTAACAGACTACTTTCAAAAGCTATACTCTCTAAAGGAAGAAAATCTGGCAGAAATGGATGCATTTTTAGAGAAATACAAGTTACCCAAACTGAGCAAAGAAGAAGTTAACCAATTAAATAAGCCAATATCCTATAATGAGATACAGGACGCTATCAAAAGTCTTCCAACAAAAAAAAGCCCAGGACCAGATGGATTCACAGCAGAATTCTATAAGACCTTTAAACAAGAACTAATACCCATACTCCTCAAGCTCTTCAGAGAAACAGAGAAGGAGGGAGCTATGCCAAACTCATTCTACGAAGCCAATATCACACTCATCCCCAAACCAGGCAAAGACCCAACCAAAAAGGAGAATTACAGGCCAATTTCCTTGATGAACACAGATGCAAAGATCCTTAACAAGATTCTAGCTAACAGAATCCAGAAACACATAAAAAAAATAATACACTATGATCAGGTAGGCTTCATCCCAGAGACACAGGGATGGTTTAACATACGTAAGTCAATAAATCTAATCCAACATATCAACAGAACCAAGGTCAAGAATTACATGATTATCGCCACAGATGCAGGAAAGGCCTTTGATAAAATTCAACATTCATTCATGCTAAAAGCTCTGGAGAAAATAGGAATTGAAGGAACATTTCTAAAAACAATAAAAGCCATTTATGACAGACCAATAGCCAATATTATACTTAATGGGGAAAAGCTACAACCAATCCTCCTAAAATCAGGAACAAGGCAAGGATGCCCACAGTCTCCACTCCTCTTCAACATAGCCCTAGAACCCTTAGCCAGGGCAATAAGGCAAGAAAAAGACATTAAAGGGATCCGCATAGGGAAAGAAGAAGTTAAACTATCCCTTTTTGCAGACGACAGGATACTATACCTCCACGATCCCAAAAACTCCATCCCCAAACTTTTAGAAATCATAAGTCACTTCGGCAAAATAGCAGGATACAAAATAAACCCACAAAAATGAGTTGCCTTCCTATACACTGATAATGTACAGGAAGAGAAGGAAGTAAAGGGAGCAACCACATTCACAATAACCTCCCCAAAAATAAAATATTTAGGAATTAACCTAACCAAAGATGTAAAAGAACTATTTAATGAGAAGTATAAAAAGTTAAAGAAAGAAATTGCAGAAGACACTAGGAAATGGAAAGACCTCCTATGCTCCTGGATAGGTCGACTTAATATAGTAAAGATGGTAATACTTCCAAAACTAATATACAAATTCAATGCAATTCCTATTAAAATCCCAATGATGTACATCACTGAAATACAGAAAACAGTCCAAAAAGTCATATGGAACAACAAAAGACCTAGAATAGCCAAAACAATTCTAGGGGATAAAGACAATATGGGAAGGCTATCCATGCCGAACTTCAAACTCTACTACAGAGCTATAATAACAAAGACAGCATGGTACTGGCACAAAAACAGACCCGAAGACCAATGGAACAGAATAGAAGATCCAGAAATAAATCCACAGGCCTACAGCCAGCTGATATTCGACAAAGGAGCCAAAGACATACAATGGAAGAAACACAGCCTCTTCAACCGCTGGTGCTGGGAAAACTGAGCAGCCACATGCAGAAAAGTGAAAGTGGACCCCAGCCTATCACCATGCACCAACATCAACTCAAAATGGATTAAAGACCTTAACATTAAACCTAAATCTCTGAAATTACTGCAGGACAGAGTAGGAGAGACACGAACTAATAGGCACAAGAAGGAACTTCCTGAACAGAGTCCTAGGGTCACAAGAAGTTGGAGAGAGACTCGACAAATGGGACTACCTTAAAATAAAAAGCTTCTGCACAGCTAAATCTATCGCAACTAAGCTAGAAAGACAACCAATTAATTGGGAAAAAATATTTACCAGCAATATATCAGACAAGGAGTTAACATCCTGTATATACAGGGAACTCAAGAAACTAATCCCTCCCAAACCTAACAAACCAATTACTAAATGGGCAAGGGAACTAAAGAGGGACTTCTCAAATGAAGAAATAAAAATGGTAAAGAAACACATGAGGAAATGTTCATCATCCCTGGTGGTGAAGGAAATGCAAATAAAGACAACCCTGAGATACCACCTTACCCCAGTCAGAATGTCCCACATCCACAAATCAGCCAACGACAAATGCTGGAGGGGATGTGTAGAAAGAGGAACCCTATTACACTGCTGGTGGGAATGTACACTTATACAACCACTTTGGAAAGCAGTCTGGAGGGTCCTTAGAAAGCTAAAGATTGACCTTCCTTACGACCCAGTCATACCACTTCTAGGCATCTACCCTGAACAAAAGGAACCAATATACAAGGACACGTGCACCTCCATGTTTATTGCAGCACTGTTCGCAATAGCTAGGATATGGAAACAACCTAGATGCCCCACCACAGATGAATGGATCCAAAAATTGTGGTATCTATACACAATGGAATATTATGCAGCCATTAGAAATGACAAAATAATGGCATTTGCAGGGAAATGGATGGAGCTAGAAGGAATCATGTTGAGCGAGGTAAGCCAAGAACGAAGAGACAAACGGTACATGGTCTCCCTGATAAGTGGATGCTAAATCCAAAATGTTAGGTGATACGACAAAACTAACAGGACTTAAGAAACAAAGAACTCCCGCTCATCTGGTTGAACCACTACTAAATATCCCCATGCTGCTGATCACAAATATGGTATTTAACATGTGAACACTGTTATATATTACAGACTGTGATAGACAATTTGCTCCAGGAAAGTTAGAATGAACTTGTGACTTTGAAATTATGTAATCACTTAGTCACAATCAAAAAAAAAAAATAACCTTGGGGAAGGGAGGGAGGGAAGGGATGGTAGGGGGAAAACAATGGAGGGGGTAACAATGTTGAAGAGGAAGTGTACTCATTACCTCACTCATGTAACTGTAACCCTCTGTATAGTATCTTTACAATAAAAAAAAATCATGAGATTCGGAGGAAGATTGCAGAGGAGAAGCTGAAGGCTAAACAAACTCTCCTATAGAAAGCATTTTAGTATTCCAGTGAACAGTCTTAGGCTACAGAGTCACACCAAGTGTGTCATCTCAATGCAGAGAGTTTGGACAGAGAGGGAAAATCCAAGCAAGGAAACAGATCTGAACACATGCAGCTAGCCATGGCTGAAGTGGCAGAGTTGGAAGCAGAGACACTCTTAGCAGCCATAACTATGGAGAGAATCTGGGACAAAGGTTCCAGATGTGGCGGACAAGTGGATTCTACCCAACACAATCAAGAACTGACAAGGAGCAGATATATTCATCCTGCAGATCACAGACCAGAAACTGTCCCGGAACAAGATTCTGGCATGAGTAGAAACCTGATCTCCTCATTTCTTCTCAGGGAGCAGAGGAGGGAAGGCTGCGTGTCACCTACCACTGGAGATCTCCATCTTTGATACTAACAAAGGCCCATTTGAGCAACTAGCTCCAACTCAGGCCTTGGAAGCAAACAAACGTGTCATTTAGCAGGTCACAGGAATCTGCCTTGACCTGCCAGGCTCAGCTCTACCCACGGGAAAGTCAACCAGCCCAGACAGAGAAAAATCTGCCCCCTGAGGAGTGACTTTCACCACTGGGTAAACAGAGCCAGAGGCTGCCCCTCCCTACAGCAGCCTAGACAAACAAGTGAAACTCAGTGAACATAAACCCTGAGATTTGCTCCAAGCTGGGCTCTCTGAGAGTCTCAGGAGCTAGCCCAGCAAGGAAAAGCTACTGATTGCTGAAAGGCCTCAACTCTACCCATAACCTAATCAAATCACAGCATCTTCAAACTAGAGGAAACTCCCTTCTCCCTCTTTTGGGATACTGAAAGCAAATCTACCTCCCACTGAACTAGCCTGGGAGAAGGATAACAAAACAATGGGTTAGGCAAAGCATTTTTCTGCCTGCTCAAACACTGACTTCAGAAAACAATCAAGCCACAGGAAAACCAGACACCACAAGCAGCCCAGAGACTCCACCAAGAGACTGGTTATGGACACGGAAGATACACAATCATCCCATTGCCCCCATCCCCCCCCCAAAAAAAAATCAAAGAACTCTTTTTTTAAATTTAATTTTATTTTTTATTGTGAGAATACAGTAAAGAGGAGTTAAAATTACATGGGCAAGATAATGAGTATATTTCTTATCAAGCATTGTTGCTTCCTTGTTGTTTCCCCTTCCCATCCCATCCCATACCTCCCCCTCCCCCCAACCGATCCTCCCCCACCCCCCACCAAAGTTGTTAAGTTCGTTTTTCGACATAGTGAATTGTACATCTCATTGTTGCAATCAAAGAACTCTTATTTGAACCTTTTAAAAAATTAATTTTTAAAATTGTTCTCTATTAATCTTATTTTCCTCCCATAATTTTTATTTTAGGTGTATAGGTGTGTGTGTTTGTGCTTTTTTAAATCTCTTCTGAACTTTTGGCCCTTTTTAAGTATTCTTTTCATTTTTTTCTGTTTCTTTCTTTTTTTGTGTGACTAAATTGCTGTTCGGTTCATTCCCAGATATATACCTGTCTTTGATTATTAGACCTTATACCCCATTGTGTGCACATTTAATCCAGAAAATTATTACTCAATTCACAACCTCTTAGGCTTAAATTCTTTAACAGCAGTATTATCTCTTTATATGTATATAATTTTCAAGTAATTAATTTTAAGAATTTTTATTTTTTAGTTTTCATTTCTCCTTTCAATCCATCGCTTCTTCTCATCTTATCCTTTGCTTCTCTCAATATCATTTGTTTAAACTTAAATAATTTTTAAGTGTTTCACTACTTAAATTTAAATTTTGGTTTTTCCATTTTTTCTTGTTCGTTTTTTTGTAATCTCTCTCTGATCATTCTATCCAAACCATTTCCCTCTCTAAGATTAGGACTTGGTTAAATACCACGTTTTCGTGATCCATCCATCTACTGAGGGGCATCTGGGTTGATGCCTATCTTAGCTATGTTAAATAATGCTGCAATAAATATAGTTGTGCTGGTAGGGTCAGTACGGTCTTGTTTGTGATCATTTGGGTAAATGCCCAAAAGGTAGATTGCTGGGTCATAGGGAAGTTCTAGGTGGAATCTTTGAGGAACTTCCATACTACTCCAAAGTAGTTGAATAAGTTATACTCCCACCAACAATGCAGTAAGGTTCCCTTCTGGCCACATCCCCTGAAGGATCTGTTGGTATTAGAGTTCTTGATTATAGCCATTCTAAATGGCTTGAGGTGGTATTTCAATGTTGTTTTGATTTGCTTTTCTATTATGGCTTGGGAGGTTGAGCATTTCTTCATGTGTCTATTGGCCTTCCTTCTTTTCTTTTCAAAGAAGTTTGTCTTGAAGTCTTTAGTCCACTTATTTATTGGGCAGTTGTTTCTTTTAGGATTTGTTGTTGGGGGATTTAATATTTTGAATTCCACATATATTTGAGATATGAGACCCTTCTCTATTGTATGGCTAGCAAAGATCTTCTCCCATCAATGGGCTTTCTATTGATCTGGCTAGCTATGTCCTTTGCAAAGCAGAAGCTCTGCAATTTAATACAATCCCATTTGTCCAAACTTTCTTTGATTTCTTGTGCTTGTGGGTCTCTATTAAGAAAATTTCAGCCTCTGCACAGGAGACCTTGGGTATGTCCTACTCCAATCTGTAATGTTTTCAGTGTGTCTGCTTTGACTCCGAGGTCTTTGATACAGGATGATATATAAGGATATAGTTTTAGTTTTCTATGAGTGATTAACCAATTTTGCCAGCATTTTTACTGAAGAAGCTCAGTACTGTACAGAGAGGTTACAGTTACATAAGTAAGGTAATGAGTGCATATCTTATTGAGCATTGTTGCCACCTCCTTTGTTTTTCCCCTACTATTCCTTACCTTCAACCATCCCCAACAACTCCCTCTAATAGTATCTTGCAAATCTCATTGTTACAATGGGTCAACCTGTATCTTTTCCTTGCATGTTAAATGAAGAAATGCTGGCTTGTTTCATGCTGATTCTACTTGTGTAGACACACTTAAAAACACTTTCAAAGTCCAAAAGCATATAAATGAAATGCACTCCATTTTTGTCAGTTGGTATAATTGTGTTCTACACATTTATTGACAGGTTACAAATTATTCTCAAATTTTAATACATAAAAAACTTTCTTTTTTTCTCATTTTCGTTGCCAGGACATCGGCACGACCTCAGTCAGAATTGCTCACTTTAAACTTTTCATATGGGTTGGTTAAATTTTGACCTGCACTCCGGTCTTCTGGGGAGTCACTCATCTGCTTAGGAATTGATGCTCACTGTTGGAAAAGAGCCCAAGGAAGGATGCCATTTAAAGCCTTATAACTTTATTCTTAACAAGGATATTGTCCTGCTACTTTGGCTGTTGAGAGTGTCTACAAGAGCAAGCATTCCATGGGGAGCAGGGAGACACCATATGACCTATACATATTGAGATTTCCGAGTTACTTGCTATCACTTGTCCTGCATTTTTCAAGTCCAATCTCTCTAAACGTACCAGTTGGAAGAGATAAGAGGAGTGGTAAAAGAACTCTTAGAGACGAATACATCTTCAACACATTTGTTTCCAAGCATTCTGTCTAAGGCATATTCAACAACTAGTGAAACCTGTGTTGGCTATATCTATGTGTCTTTTTCCATTTGTGCATGTGTACATGTGTGTACGTATGTGTGCATTTGTGTGTATAGTAACATTCATGTGTACATAAATGGGCCAATATTCATATATATGCATATATAAATAAAAATACATACATACATATATATATATGTATATATATATATATATATATCAGGTGTTCAGTGATTTAATCTAGAGTTCCCAGCACATTGTCCTTATCAAAAAGTGTACATGATAAACTGCTCTAAGCATCTGTGTTATATGAGGGGTATCCTTTGTACACACTTCCCCCATTAACTTGTTTTTCATCACTGTGAACAACTTCAGCCTACTTTCCCATAGGATAGCTTTGTTTTTGTTACTTACTGATAATAAAAGAAAAAGGTTGTTTGTAAATGAAAAAGAACTTTTAGGTCCCAGGCTAAAAGTATATTATCAGTCCCAATGATTCGTATGAGATAAAATTTATAATAGTACTAAAAGTGAAAAGGAATTCCTAGATCTGTTGTTTTGCCATTTAGAATGGCAAAGAATAATTTCACGTCACTGTTATAACTCTTAAAGAATGCAAGGGTAACTGATGGTCCCTATCATGTTCCCACAAAACCAGTGGATCCTAAAGGATAATAGTAGACCAGCAGAAATTCTAAGTAGCAGACATGGAGCATGAAAGAGAAAGAGCAGAAATGAAGAGAGTGAAAGAGAGAGAAAAATATCATAATATTAAAGTGCATAACAGATAAACAAGAGGTGTATGAGGATATTCATACTGCTATTTTGAGACTCTACATGTACATTTGAAGGTATTTGATGTATGATAACGCATCAATATAAAATATGAAGTGATTTTGATAATAAATAAAAATGGCTCAGAAGAAATTATAAATGCAAAAACAGTCTTCACAGAAGCAAACTCTCAGAAATATTTCTTGACTTTGAAAAGGATAAATTGGCTGTAGTTAGTATAAATTTAGAAGTATGACAATTCACAAAAATATAAAAATGTGTTCACATATTTCATTATATAACCCAAAGCAGAAAGCAAATATTGTTCAGATGATTTTTTAAATCACAGTTTCTCAGGAGCTGGGAAGGTGGCTCAGTGGTAGAGTGCTGGCCTTGCATGCATGAGGTCCTGGATTTCATTCCTCAGCACGACATAAGCAGAAAAAGATGAAAGTGCTGCTGTGGATCAAGTGATAGCGCTAGCCTTGAGCTGAAGAGCTGAGGGACACTACCCAAGACCCAGAGTTCAAGCCCCACAACCAACAAAACCAAAGCAAAAAACAAAACAAAACAAAACACAGTTTCTCAATTTTGTGGCCTCAACACTGTAATACCACTACTTCAGCCTAGGGTTAAGATTTTAGGTGTGGACATTTATCAACACTCCTGATTCAGACTCTACTTGATATAATTTTTAATCAATATTTTGTTTTTAGTTTTGCTATTTGTAAATTCACATGCACCTATGATAAATGGAGTGGCCATCCCAATAATATTCTCAAAGTACCTCTTAATCACGACTCACAAAAAGTTGTATTATATTATGACAAGGAAAAAATGCTATAAATAAAGAAAACAATAATTATATATTAATGATTACTAAAATAAAAAACAAAACAATTACCAGGGTTTTCAGTATTTGAAAAGTACATAGTAGATTTTACTATTTTCTCATATTCCTGTACATTTAAAACTGGATAAAGCTATGAGTAGCCTTTAAATTTACCCACTAAGATTACTCTTTTTAGATAATCTCATCATGTGTATGTGGCTTTTATCATTATTTGTTCATCACTAACATATAACTTAAGAGAGCCCTAAAGATTTATCAGAAACTGTGTACTTAAATTCTTAACTCTTCACTCTGCTTCTTTACACAGTCTTTGCAACTTCTCATTAGCAAAGTTTCTATAAACTCTGAAATGTACATACTTAGTAGTACATGCTACCGGAAATATTATATATTTATCGAAAAAATTTATGACCTACCAGTCTTAATTTTGCATATATAAGCAAATCCCAAAATGAAACATATTTAAATCATTAAAACTTTTAACAAACCTTAACATTTGCTGCAATGATCATTATGACAGGTGCCTTGTGTAGAATAATTGAATTCCTCCTCCTACACATCTCATGAACAACAAATATCTGGAATTATTTTGTATTTGTCATGTCAATATTGACTTTATTCTTAAATGTGTGCTTATGTAAGAAATACATGGTTGCAAAATTTCACAATTTTTTGAACTTACTTTTTGTTGAATTGTCTAGTTTAAGACAATCAATTACAATTTATATATAAAAAATGTTCTGTGCTCAATTTGTCTGCACATACACTAAAATTGGAACATACAGAGAAGATTAGCATGGTCCCTGCACAAGGATGACACGCAAATTAATGAATCGTTCCATATTTTTACACCAACAGATGCTGGATGGGATGTGGCCAGAAGGGAAGCCTACCGCACTCTTGGTGGGAGTGTAAACTTGTTCATATATTTTGGAAAGCGGTTTGGAGCTTCCTCAAAAGACTCCACATAGAGCTCCCCTATTACACAGCAATCCCACTTTTGGGAATTCACCCAAATGATCACAAATAAGTCCGTACTAAAACTACCACCACAACAACGTTTATTGTAGCATTATTTGCCATAGCTAAGATACGGAACCAACCTCGATGCCCCTCAGTAGAAGAATGGATCAAGAAAACGTTCTCTGTGTGTGTGTGTGTGTGTGTGTGTGTGTGTGTGTGTGAATGTACACTTACACAACCACTTTGGAAAGCAATCTGGTGAGTCCTCAGAAAGCTAAATATTGACCTTCCTTATGGCTCACTCATACCACTTCTAGGCATCTATTCTGAACAACAGGTACCAATATTCAAGGATACATGCACCTCCATGTTTATTGCAGCACTATTCACAATATACAGGATATGAAAACAACCCATATGTCCCACCAGAGATGAATAGATCCAAAAACTGTGGTAACTATACACAACGGAATATGTTCCAGCCATTAGAAAGACAAAATAATGGCATTAGCAGGGAAATCAATCAAGCTACAGGAAATCATGTTGAGCGAGGTAAGACAAAAGCAAAGAGACAAACAGCACATGGTCTCCATGGTAAGTGGATGTTAAATCCAAAATGTAAGGTGATACAACAAAATTAACAACACTTAAGAAACCAAGGACTTCCACTCATCTGGTCGAATCACTACTAAATATCCTCATTCTGCTGATCATATTTGCACACTGAAGGGAAACCAGGAAGACGACACAGAACTAGAGGGAATCAGGGAAATACATACAACAGTGGGATCCATCAGCTGCACTGGACATTGACCAAAATGAACTAAGCAACTCAATGTCACTGAAGGGAAGGAGGGAACAAGTGGGAAAGAGGGAACAGCAGACACTACACAAAACAAAAGAAATATACATATTTCAAAACAAAAAACTATAGATATGGAGGAAATAACTCTATTGCAAAGCTCATAGAACTCATAAGTATTGTAAACCATGATAGACAATTTGCTCCATCAAAGTTAGAATGTGTTTGTGACTTTAACTAAGCATCACTATCCCACAATATTGTGAAATATGGGAAATTATGTAATCATTTAATCACAATAAAAACATTTGAAAAAATGATGAAGGTGGAAAACTAAGTTGCTCTAAAAAACAAAAAAGTAAAATATTCTGTGTGTATATGTGTGTACACACACACATATACTATATATATACATATATATGTGTATATATATTAATTCTATGCCTCCATCAGAAAGAATGACATCGCCCAATTTTTAGGAAATGGAAAGACTTGGAAAAAAATTATATTAACTGATGTAAGCCAAGTCCAAAGAAACATAGGTCCCATGCTATCCCTTATTTACAATGACTAGTATATGTCTGGGATAAGCAGAAAAGTTGAAAAGCTATGTGTATATGACTACATAAGTAGATGTTAAGCTAAATGATCCCCAAGATAGAGACACAAGTGGTTTTTTCTTTCTTGCTGTTGTTTCTCACATATTTATAATGTGCAACGTGATTTCTTTTTTTTTTTTTTTATGTGTTCCTTCCCAACAATATAACCCCTGTTTTCACTTTACTTGATGTTGGTGCACCTGCATCTTGTATATACACTTCTCTAATTTGGGGAAAGAAAGGGACAAAACGGCATGCTTAAATAGGAATACAGTTTGACCCATTGTATAACAATAGATGCACAAGACAATATTTTGAAGAACGAATTTTACAATTTAGGCTGGGGACATTGGGTGGGGCTTGGAGGTGTGAGGAGTGTACTTGTGGAGGTGGAAGGGAAGGAATGGTGGGGGAAAAACAAAGGAGGAGGTAACAATGCTTGATAGGAAATGTACTTATTACTTTGCTCATGTAACTATAACCATTCTGTACAGTATTTTTACAACAAAAAATGTATAAAAATGTTTTGAGATGGAAGAGTTTATTTTGCCTATTTTACCCAAATAATATCGTTAACAAATAAATTTATGCAAAACACTGATATGAAGATATTTTGAAAAAGTGAGTGTGTGTGCATTCCTGCGTGTTGGCATGCTCAGAGTTTGAAATCAGGGCTTCAAGGTCTCGCTATGTCTTTCTCTCTAGATTGGTGAGCTACTATATGAGCTACATCTCCATTCCTGGCCCTTTGTTAGTTCATTAAAATTTTTGAAAAATAATCTCATGAATTTATTTTGCCCTGATTGTCTTCCAAAAGTTATCCACAGATCTCAGGCCCCTGAGTAGGTATCCCGAGTAGTTAGGATTACAGGTGTGACAAACCAGCACAAGGCTTTCAGAATAATTTTGAAAGTAGAAGAAAATTTACTTCACAGTGGCCTGTTTTATCATTTCCTAGTTTTAAAGCATTTTGGAGTGATTATATGTGATTTTTTTCATTCTTGAATTCTTAAAATACAGTAAGTGATGATATTTAAAAGATTTAGTACTTTTTAAAAACGATACTGGAACTTTAAATAAAAAATAAAATAAAATATATGAGAGCAGCGATACAGGAGATGCGACTGGGGGAAATACTGTAGTATCGTAGAGTAGAAGAGCTGTGGAAAGGAGTAATTTTACATTAACATAGCAAGTAATAAACTAGCATACAGCTTTTCAGCCTCATGTCATTAAAAATTTAAACAAAATGCATAATCAGCAAACCAATAGAGATAAAATAGAAAACTAAACAATTAAGATGAAGAGATGACTTGGACCAAGAATAACAAATGACACAATTAGGAACAAATAACAAGCTGCTGGGCTAGGAAGGTGACTCAGTGGTAGAGTGCTTGCCGTGCATGCCTGCGGCCCTGGGTTTGATTCCTCAGCACCACATAAGCCAAAAAAAAAACAAGCCGGAAGTGGTACTGTGTCTCAAGTTGTACAGCGCTAGCCTTGAGCTGAAATGCTGAGGCAGAGTGCCCAGGCCCAGAGTTCAGGTCCCACGATCGGACCCAAAAAATAAAATAAAAAAAAAACAAGCTAATAAGTTTAAAAATGATCACCCTTAATTCTATTGAGTTGTTTAGATCACAATTTGTTAGAAGTATAATTCAAATCAGAGTTTAATAGTATATCATTTTAATAATAGTTACTTATTGATTTCTTAATATTGAATGTTTAATATATAATTTTAATTTCAGCAGCTATAGAAAAGAAGAAAGTGAAAATAATTTTAATAATATATTTATGAATTGTAAAATTGAGAAGCATTAGAGTTTAAACAAATAACATATCATTATTGCTTCATTTCTGTAATTTAATGTAATAATTCAAAGTGTATTCTACACTTAGCACTCATCTTAACATCAAGTAATAAATTATTGCACATGACTCTTGGTATTAGTTGGAAGGGTTCATCACTGTGGTAAAATTCACACCACATAGTACACGAGGGTATGACCCCTCTCATATAGCTTAAATTGTGGAAATTTGATTTCTACATGCATGTTAAATTCTTGTCTAGGTGACATCTATAAAATTATTTACAATTATATATGCGGGGACTGTTTCAGATGATTCTTGAAAGTCATATTCATTAATTAAATTTTTATTATTTCATACCAAATAAATATTTACAGAGAGACTGAATTTTTGTGTAGATGATCGTGTATGTGTGCCAGATTATATGTATTTAGGCTTATTTTGTATTCCTGACATTGTTTCTAGAGTTGGATTTATTTGTCCATTATGGGTTAAGTGTATTATATTGGATCTAGGAAAGTAAACTGAATGTTTATTCCATTAATCCTTTGTCTAATCCCAATATAAATTATCCATGTGTTTAAAGTAATGAAAATAACAATAGATAAAAGCAAGATAAATCAGTCTGTAGTAGACAAATATTTACACCATTGAGAGTTGGTCCTCTTTTACACTACAGAATATTCTTGGGAATATGTGCTCCAGGCTGACCACAACTGAAGATTATTACGGTTTGATCTATCATAAGAGAAGGAAGGAAAGGTAACCTTCCTTCCAAATATCAGATCCCAGGAATGTGCTCTGCTTTGTGGTGCATACTTGGAAATGAACATTTTTCACAGTCAACCTTGAAAAGCCATCTAGATAGATGACTTCTGTAAGTGGTTATAAAGCATTATTGATGGCTTTGCAAGGATGCCTGATTGCCTCATTTTGAGACAATTAACAGGAATTTAGCCAATTGTTCTTTGTATCTTTAGGAGAAAAACCCATTGACTCTAGGCCAGGGGATCACAGGGGCCCAGAGAAACTACTACCTTGAATAGTAATCCTAGACATCTAAAACAAAACACACACACACATACACTCCAGTAAGCACAGCCAGGCAGGGTTGCTATCATAGCCTACATGAAGTCAGGCAAAAAACAGAAGCTGAGAATCATTTAGCTGATAACTAATATATTTTTTATAAGGCAGACTCAAATGAGACTCCAGAGAAAGGACAGAAAGACTGACCAGGGAGACTAAAATTGGTCACACAAAGATTGGAATGTAGAATTCCTTGTAGAACAAATAAATCATAGAACGCTTGTGCATGTAAGAACAAGAAAGAAGACCAAATTCCAGAAAGGCACATTTTCTTAGAAGTCAGCTTAATCAATTATCAGTGCAAATCTTTGAACTCTTAAATATTTGACCACATGTGGGAGAAGGTTGAAAAGAA
This sequence comes from Dipodomys spectabilis, assembly GCF_019054845.1. Taxonomy (NCBI): domain Eukaryota; kingdom Metazoa; phylum Chordata; class Mammalia; order Rodentia; family Heteromyidae; genus Dipodomys; species Dipodomys spectabilis. The sequence goes on from NW_024870951.1 coordinate 3,149,272, forward strand.
AGAAAATTTCATCACTCTATTAGGAAGTCCAATATCACATTAGGAAGTAATCAAGCACAGATTTGTAATAAAAAGAGAAAACAATTATTCAAAATGAGGGTTTCATTTCTTTTGATGTAAAAGTTCTTAAATTAGCTGCTAGCAAATACCGTACAATTGATCCAGTCCCCCAGCTGAGTTAATATTGATTGCAGTATTACCACATGAAGGAAAAGAGAAAATTTACAAATGTTTGATGAAATGAGGTGAAGGTGATGTGTTCTAATAGTAATATCTGAGGTTTAGACACAGGTGAAGAGGTGGATTTTCTTTTCTAAAAATCGTGCCAGTGAATCACAGCTGTAATCCTAGCTACTCAGGAAGCTGAGATCTGAGGACTACAGTTCAAAGACAGCCTGGGCAAGAAAGACTATTATTTCCATTTAACCATCAGAAAACCAGAAGTGGCACTGTCGCTCAAGTGGTAGAGCACCCACCTTGAGTTGAAGAGTTCAGGGACAGTGCCCAAGTCCAGACTTCAAGCCCCTCGAACAGCAAGAAGAAAAAATATCCTTTTCATGGACTATGTACATCTCTTCCTAACATTCAACAAAGGAGCCATTTTATCACCCACTACATTTGAGTCCTAATCTAGCTACTGCATATATATTGATTTGATATCTTATATAAAACGGTTCATATTTGCGGAAACAAATACCAGCAGTGGTAATTTTTTTCCAGTCCTTGAACTATGGGCCTGAGCCCTGATCATGTATATACTGGTAGCTTTCATGTGAGCTTGTTTGTTATTTATTGTATTACTGCCCATAAGGGGAATTACTGGGTCTTAAGGGAGATCTACATTTACTCTTTTCAGAAAACTCCGTACTGCATTCCACAGTGGTTGAACATGTTTAATTTCCCATCAACAGTGCAATCGAGTTCCCAATTGGCTACATCCATGCCAGCGTTTGCTATTGTTAGTTTTCTTAGTAATGGCCATTATAATGGACAAGGTAGAATCTGTCTTGTTTACTTATAGATTTGTATGCATCTTCTAGCTACAATAAATGAATGAATCCATGAAAACTATATTGCTCTGAGTCTGCATTCCTTTCTCTTTTCTCTTAATATAATTTTCCCAAACCTTTCATTTTCCTTACCACTGGTGAAAAGTCATCTTTCTGATGGGTGAATATAATTCCATTGTGTGTGTGTTTGTGTTTGTGTGTGTGTGAGTATTTGTGTGTGTAAGATGACTATAGGCCCATGAATTCATTTCTAAGCTTTCTGTTTCATCTGTAATTTTGTAATTCCATATTATAGTTGCATTGCTTTCTCTTCTACATTGAAGAATATTGTTGGGATTTTGATGAGTATTGCCTTGCCAATTGTTTAGGGGAAGTATTGCAGTTTTCAAAATGTTAATTCTTCCAACTAGGAACATTGAAAGACTTTCTATTTCCTTGAATCTCATTCAATTTCCCTTTTTATATTTTTAAAGTTTTCACATATAGGTCCTTCATGATTTTAGTTAATTAATTCCTAGTTTTGTTGTTGTTGTTTTGTTTTGTTTAGATTTGATTTGATTTTGAGGCTAGTATATGAGGTCGTTTTTTGGATTTCAGCGTGGATTTTCCCATTGTTGGTAACAGAAAAACTACTGATTCTTGTGGTTTTTATATCCTGCTACATTGATGAAGGTTAGCATCACATTTATTAACTTGAGGGAGGAATCCATAGGGTCCTTTAAATACAGGGTCATTTCATCTGTAAAAAGGGATAGTTTTACTTCTTCCCTATTTGGATCTGCTTTATGTTTTTCTCTTGTCTATTGCTCTTGCAAGAAAGTCCACTACCATATTGAAGAGTAGTAGAGAGTGAACATCCTTTTCTAATTCTTCATGTTAATGACTTCATGCTTCCACACTTAGCTAAATGCTTATTATCTCTATCATATACATACTCAGTTTAATATTGAGGAATGTTCCATGCATTCCTAGGTTCTCAGACATTTTAATCATAAAGGGGTATTGGAGCTTGTTAAAAGCTATTTCTACACCCTATTGATGATCATTTGTTTTTTGTCCCTGCTTCTGCTGATGGTTTGTATTATGTTTATTGACAAGAATATTGAATCAAATCGTATCCAAGATGAATCCTATTTGATCATACCATATGATTTTTTTTGTTATTTGGTGAAACTGGTTAGTGAGAATTTTATTAAGAAGTTCTGCATTAATGCTTATCAAAGAGTTTGGTCCATAGTTCTCTTTCTTGGTTGAATCCCTATGTGATTTGGGGAGGAGTCTAATTCTAGTTTCATAGAATGTGTTTGATAATGTGTCTCTCATAGATACTAGATGGATGCATCTTGGTTTTTGATACTACTATCTAATCTATGTCTTCTATTTGGAAATTTAAGTCTATTGATATTGAGCGTTAAGACAGAAATATCTGAAATAAGTCCTGATATGTTATACACCTGTTATTAGGAGCTGTGCCTCATCTACTCTTAACATATTTACCTTGTTCTCTGGTAGTTAGCATTTTATATAAATAGTTCCTCTTCTTCTTGATCTTCTCTATTTAGTATATATTTGATTATATTCTATTCTGATAATTTGGTGGACATAGGTTGTTTCAAGTTTTCTTTGTCATGAAATATGTTTATATACCCTTTAAATGTAAAGGAGAGTTGGCTTGGGACTGTATTCATGGTTGGTAGTTGTTTATCTTTAATGTTTGTCATATATAATGCCAGGCTTTCCTTTTTACCATATCAGCTAAGAAACCTGTTTCTTATTCTGACTGTATATCCTTTATAAATAATCAATCTTTTCTCTATGGCATCTTTAAGAATCCTTTCCTTGATCTTTAATAATCCTCTAATGGATTATGATATCATGGTGGATTGTTCAGTTCTAAAATTCTGATTGGTTTCTAAAGGCTTCTCTTCTCTGAATGAGCCTTTCTCTTTGGATGTTTGGCATGTTCTCTGCTAGAATTCTGTAATATGCTTCCCATCCATTTAGTTTCTTGCTCTTCTCCTTCCTGATACCTATCTCCCTGAAATTTGATCTTCTAACTGAGTCTTGAAGTTCTGGCAAGATCATTTATTATTTCTTGGATTTGTTCTAAATGATTATTTCCTCTTTTCTATTAGATCTATTCTGTCTTTGACCCTGAGATTATCTTCTATCTCATCTATTTGCTGTGGAGACTTTCTACTCTGTTTTTGATTTCCCTGTCTTCTAGTTGGTCATTTTTAGGGGTTCTGTCTCCTTATTAAAGCTTTGTTTTAGGTCTTGTATGGACTTTCTGTACATTTTTTCTTTGGTTGGGGGAGATGTAAGGGTTGTTTTATTAGCTGTGTCTTCTCTCATATCTTTTAACTAGGCATCCATTTTTTCATGGACTCCCTTGCCTTCTCAGAATTTATTTATCTTTCTGTTTGAAGTCTCCATGAATTATTTTCCTAATGACTGGTTGGTCTCATCTTGTTCACAAATTTCCTTGTAGATGTTTTCTATCTTTCCATTAATCACATTTTTCAGCAGTATCTGTAATACATTTGATAACTATCTTCTAGGTCCTTGATTGTCTGTTCTAATGCCTGGTTAATTACTGTGTGAATTATACTACTTTGTCATCACTTTTCTTGTATTTTTCTGATTTGTTCTGTCCATTTGGAGGCTTTCTTTTGGGGGAGCTATGATATTAATATGTGACTCTCTATGTTCTTGGTTGATTTCCAGGGTCTTGGTTTGGTTTCCTGTTGTAATTTGTTTTTCTGGAATTGCATTTTTGTCGAGTCCATTAAGTGTAGGAATAGAAATCAGTTGTGGTGAGATGTTGTGATGTTAATATTTGTGGTTCCAGTGACCATTTGGACTGTCCAGTGGTATGGTGAATTGTCTATGTGTATGGATGTGGCTTTCTCTGATGTACACTTCTGTTCCTGCTTTTTTCCATGTTGCCCTTTTATTTCCACATTGCACATGTGCTTTTGAATGTGTTGCCCAGTGTATTCCTGGCTGGCACCTTTTCATAGATTTCTGTTTTCTTGTGAAGACGGTATGAAATCTTCTCATGAATTGTATGTCTATAATTATGTCTATATTTATAGCTACATAGCTATAATTATAGCTGATTTGATGTGACCCTCTAGACCTAGAGTACCTGCTAGGACTCTAAATCTCTGTTTCATTAGTGATTACTATGATAATTTTCTGTGGTTATTCTGTCATTGTTTTTCTCTTCCTCAGATTTATTTTTTATATTGTGGATTTTTTCACATAATTTAGGATTTTTGATTGTTGTATCAGGTTATTTTGTTTTCCTGCTTATACTACTTTGAAATAGTGATTTCAGGCTTGTAAGAGGAAACAGAAAGAGACAGAAATGTATGTTATTAAATTGAGAGAAAGAGAAGACATTTAAATCTATTTACTACAAGTAAATTAATATTAAGCAAAGCTAATGAAAATAATTACTTATTTACTCTTCAGAGGATGAGCATAGTACTCTTGGATATCTCAGAGGAAAAGAATTTAGACTCATTACAATTAATGACTTACACTGAAATTACTGGCTAAACGTTCTTCTTCAGAAAGGGAAAAGCTCCATTACTTCCATATTAGTATTATGAAATCATAATAGCTGCATGTTGAATTGTTTTCCCTTTGCTATTTTCAATTCCATTCTTCATCCATTATGTATCTATGGCTTTGAATGACCAATTCCTTAAAATACCTATATTGCTTATATTGTGATGTAAATCTCAGTAATATAAATATTAATTTATCTGTGAGTCTCATCTTGAGCTACATTCATATGAAATTTATGCAGTGTCAAGCAAGAAACCTGACTTTTTTTTACTCTATCCTATGTTTTAATCAATAAATCCATTCTCTTTAGAAATGCGTTCTCAACTTTTAAATTGCTCCAGTAAACATCATGTGTTTCTAGTCCTTTTAATGAAGTAAATATAAAGTTTGGAACATAAAGACAACTCCCATATTATTCCTTTAAAGTAAACCTTTGGGGATTATTTTATATATAAAAATAAATAGTGCAATGCAATGTTTATACATGAATAATATAATGGTTAAGTCAATTAGACACATGAACTACCATAGCAATTCTCAATTAACATAAAGGCATCAAAATATTGTGTTCATGAATATCACTCATTTTTTAAAAATGACTAGTCAATACAAAATTTATATTATATTTGAAATTTACAAAATGAAAATTACACTGAGATTTGCTGTCAATATCCTGTTTCTAGGAATACATTTATTCAGGAAACAGGGAAACAAAAAATAAGGGTTTGTCACATAGAATGAAAAATGTAGACGCAGACTGTGTTTCCTTAAGATGTTAAGTATCTGCAAATCGTGTGATTTATTCAAAGATACTATACACATGAGAGAATTTTTGATCAGAAGTGATAGGTAAGGAAAGTAACTGGAAAACTGTATGCTTAAGTTGAGCTTTCAATATAGGATGACAAGTTTTCAATAAATGTTCCTATTAATCTGTATCTCTAACACACATACAGCATTCTACATTTTCCCACATACTCCCGTTCTCTTAGCTCAGTTCCTGATCGATATTCTTCTATTTCATGATTTCAATTCCGTCTAAAATAACAAGGTGGGCGTTTTTTTGTCTCTAGATCCAATACAGTAGTATGAATTTATGGAGTTTGACTTGAATGTCAAGTATGAAGATATTGTATTCAGGGTATTCTTAATTGGCTTGAAACATAGAAAGATACACTGTATACTAAGAACAAGGGACTTGATCTCAGGGAAACATACAGGTCCAGGCAAGATCCTGAAGCAAAGAAAAACAAGGGAGCGCAAACATCAATCAACTATAATTACAAAGGAATGGAACTGATCTCTGATGTGTCTGGGTGGCAGCTCTATGTGTTTGTGTGTGTGTGTGTGTGTGTGTGTGTGTGTCAGTAGAGAGAGAGAAAGAGAGACAGACAGAGAGAGAATTCAGTGTGGCTTCCATATTTACAGTCCATAGAGCATTACTTGTTAGGGAGGAGGTGCTCATATCAGAGCTGTGATACTACTGTCATCACTTTACTACAAAAAAACACTTGCTTAATCTCTAATTAAATAGGGAAAATAAACTAACATCTTACACGATTGTTTTGACAATTGATTAGTATATTGAAGGCGAAAGGGAGGAATTGGAGATCAATATAATCTTTTTCCTCTCTTCTGAATATTACACTGCAATAGATGTGATTTCAGGAGTCTCCTGCCATGTACTTCCAGTTGAATTACTAATATGCTTAATAATATGAAACATGTGATAGAGAAATAGATCAACCAGCAAGCACAAAGAATTTGTGATAAGATTGAGCTTTTGAGCAGGGTTGCCACAACTTTTATTAATGTAATTCATTCATATGAACTTCAAATTTTGAGGCTTTCCCTGTGTGATTAAATGGGAAGAAAGTACTGTAGAAACAAGAATTCTTGTTCAGCCAAGTAGAAAGTGTTCATGTTCCCATCCTCACGTTGCAAATTTCCATTCCATATAGACTCTCTTTTAGAATGCTTTCATTTAATATACTTCAGCACCTCATGCTTCCGTGTGGGAGACAAGAAAAAAGATAATTTTGTTTGTGTATTAAATTATGTAAATTACCATGTACAGGCATGATTTGTATAGTTACTGAAGTTTGTAATAAAAATAATTAGGGCTCATTTCACAATAAAAATATAATTAAAATCACATAATAAGACTAGAAGTCACAGAATTTTGTGCATGAAAACATACATTAGACTAGTTGCAGAATTTCTATTTTGAAATAAACTTTATATTGAAGTATAATGCACTTTACCTAAGGATTGAAACATTTTATTGAAAAATATATTTCCTAGAGATATTTTTCCTTCATTATTTTAGGGATACCGTTGGAACCATTGTAATGATGAGATGTACAAGACGTTATCTCAAAAGACGAACTTTACAACTTTGGCTGGCAAGCATGTGGAAATGGGATGGGAAGGGGAAACAAAGGAAGAGAAAACAATGCTTGATAAGAAATGTACTCATTACTCTGCCCATATAATTTTAACCCCATTGTACGAAATTTTCACAATAAAAAAAGTTAAGAAGAAAATGATCCCAAAGTAATAATTTTTTTTATTTTCGTATTTCCATGTGATTTACCTGCAATTTAGAAATCTAGATATATAATTTAAGTTAACCAAAAATATTATTGAGTATAATGGTCTTATACTCTCTACATTCTTCACACTGAGATCATCAAATATGGTGAGTTTGAAATGATTAGTCTCTGTTTGGCCTATGTTAATATTATTTAAAATGTGAGTGAAATGTTTAAAAAGTAGTATTTATTTTAGTTGCTCTGAAGAGACAACAACTGATATAATCAAAGTCTAAAAATGATTAGATTTAAAATTTAGAATTCATGAAATGTTTTTGACCAAACTGGTTACTGGAGCCTTCACAAAAACTTCATGAGATAATTTATATTGATGAAGCAAAAATCCCACACTGGTTACTGGAGCTTTCAGAAAAACCTCCTGAGACAATTTATATTGATGAAGCAAAAATCCCAGAGTTTAGACATTTACGAATAGAAAAATCATGTCATTCTGAATATGTAGAGCTACATAACAAACAGAAAATTTAGCTTTTAAATATCTGAATATACTAATACATTTAATTGCAGGGTAAGTACTTGTTCTGAAAGGAGATAAAATTGCATTTATTTTGAAAAGTAAACCTAAGTATTAATTTGAATAAAAGACAATGTTTAAAATATCACTCATCCAAGAAACAAGATGTACAGTTCATTTTTTTTCATGCTTATAATGTTCTCTAAACTTACAACAAATACTAGATTAGTAAACCTAAACCATTACTTTGTAGGGAAATAGAAAGATTCTTAAAACTCATGACTATAACTTTTTCTCAAACAATTACTAGGTAACTGTTTTATACTTTTTGTCATGGAATCCTATTTGATAAAATTGTATTCATTAAGTTAAATAATGGGCCAATAACAATATAAATTATACATGAACAAAGTTTTGAACAAGTATTTCTTTCACAAGACATATCATGGCTCTCTTCAAGAACACTGGAAGGCTGTGTGTTATTTATTTATTTTTAGTTATTTTATTAATGGTTATTAATTTTCAGAATTGGCAGCTTCGTTACTCTCTTTCCATAATATATTTAAAACATTTGATTATACTCCCTCTATTTCCTTTTTGTTACTCCTCCCTCCAAAGATCATGTTTTTTACATATAAACTCACTTGGAAGATTTAAGCTAAACTGCAACTTAATTCAAGATGTACAGAGGATTAACAGGATGAACAAAAATGAATATTTTTTGTTAACTTCTGAATTGAACTATCATTATTATTATGGTTAGGGTTAGGATACCAGACAGAATTAGAATTAGGTTTAGAGAAATAGCAAATTCAGGTTCTACAGAGGATGACCTATTGCAACAATAATTCTCACAGCACACTGTACTGAAAATGAACTTTAAACCATGGGGAGAGAAGAGTGATGGAGATGGGAGAGGGAAGGAATAGTTGGACAACAACAAAGAAGGGAGTAACAATGGTCAACAAGAAATGTACTCATTACCTTACACATTTAACTGTAATCCCTCTGTCAGCCTCATTAACTACTCAGGAAGCTGATTTCTGAGGACCGCAGTTCAAAGCCAGCCCCAGTAGGAAAGTCTGAGAATTTTATCTCCAATTAACTACCTGGAAACCAAAAAGTGGTGCTGTGGCTCAAGTGGTACAAGTGCACACCTTGAGCTAAAGAACTCCGGGATTGTGCCCATGCCCAGAGTTCAAGCTGCACGACCAACAAAAGGAATAAAAAAAGAAATGTGTTAAATGTTAAGTAAAGCTGAACTTTTTTAGGTTCTAGGAATTCAGGAAAATCTGGGATAATGAAAGTACAATGTATTTCATAATATCAGGATTTGAGATCAATGATTATAATGATTCCTCTTATGGAACAAGATAGGTTCAGAGGTAAGAGTGAGAAAATCTGTAGGGTTTAGGAAAAGCTGCAATTTATTTCGAGGATTAGAGTGGAATTTAAGTTAGGATTGCACAAAACGAGCATTTTTCATAAATTTTAGAGTAGGGATACCTTTAGTATTAAGGTTATGGTTAGGATGCCAGCCATGGTTAGGGTTAGAGTGAAGGAGAAAAACAATGAGGGTCAAATTGAAGGTAAATTGTACTACAGACCTGGTAAGAATTAGAATGAATGTGAGCTAGAGTATTGCTATTAATATTAGAATATGCTTGCAATTAGGCTTATATTTATTCTCAAATATTCCAGTTAAGATTAAGTTTAGTTAGAAAATGACTAAGATATTGGGAAAAAAATTGAAACCTATGTTGTTTGGAAGGCTTATTTGAATCACGTTAGGATGAATGAAAACTAGTGTTACACTAACTAGTTAGTGTTAGTATAGACATTATTTGGATTAAAATCAGGGTCAGTGTTTTGTTCTGATTATGATTAGTGTTATGAATAGGAAAGTTTTACTATAAAATTGAGTTTTCACTAACAAATAGAAGCAAAAATGTGAGCCTGAATAGTAACTAGAACATTATCATTATATTTATTTCTCAGTGATAATTCTTGTAATGATTAATGAGAGTTTTCCAGCCAGGTTTATGTTGAGAGTTAGCATTAAGTAAAAGACTAGATGATATGTAAATCTGAAATTGTTTTAGGATACAGTGGTTCAGGAAAATGTAGGATTAATGGAAACTACAGTATTTTTCCTGGTAAGAGAATTTGAGGACAAGTAATATAATGGTTCATGTTAGAGAAGAAGATAACTTCACAGGTAGAGTCAGGAAATTTGTTGGAAATTAGGGCAAATTGAAACTCATTTCCAGAGTGCAAATTGGAATATTCATTACAATGAATAAAAAATAGAGTATATTTAATATTAATTTTGAGCTATTATTAGGTTGAAAATTAAGTTTCAGTTCCAGCTGGGCTTAGTGTTAGCATCAGGAAAATGGAAAATTTAGGGTCAAACTGAAAATAAATCTTTGAATAACAAGTCAAGATCGAATTAGGATGAATATGAAATAGGAAACTGCTAATAATATTAGGATTAGGGTATGATTAGTGTGAGGGTTAGCCTGAATGTTGTGTTAGAAAAATGGCAAGATATTGAGTAAAACTAGAAAATATTTTAAGAAAGATGAGTTGAAGCCAAAACAGGATGTATAAATTTAATGTACTTTTGTGGCTTTTAGAATCCAAAGGCAATTGGTTCTAGGGTTAGGGTTACTTTTCTAATTTATAAACTAATGAATTAAAGGCACAATTCTTTCATTCTTACAAACCAAGACAGTCAAGAGTTTGGGAAAAAGCAAATTTCTACATGAAAATGTGTCTTAAAATATTTTCCAACCAGGATTAAATAATAGTGAACAGGGTGTCATTTATTAAAATTAGGCAAGTTGATGATAAAACTTTCAAAAATATCAAAACACATAAGATTTGAACTCAGATATGTTATTGGGAAAACAGATACTTGCTCTAGCTGGGAAATTGTGTGTGTGTGTGTGTGTGTGTGTGTGTGTGTGTGTGTGTGTGTGTGTGTATGCACCCACCATTGGTCTTCTAATGAGGCCTGGGTCCTGTCATCAGCTTATTCTGTGGAAGTATGGCACTAAACCACGTAGCCAAAGGCTTTCTTCTGGCTTTTTAATGGTTATTTTGAGATAAATACCTCATGGATTTTACTTTCTGGACTTAATCTTCTGATCCCCAGTAATCCTTGGGTTAGTGTAATTGTGGGTGCTACCACAAAGTGACAGTTCATTAAACTGGGAGCAATATGGAAGTACTCGTGCAAGATATGAAGTAACCAGTTCATTAATGTGGGAGTAACAGGATCACATTTGATTGCCTTCAAACACATTATTTCAGATGAGTTTAACTGAAGCCCAAAGCATAATCCAAACCTATTAGCCACACTGTATGAAGTAGCACATATTCATGGTGTAGAATATATACAATGAATTGAATCCTGAATCAAAAGACTTTGTTGGGTTTGCCTCAAAGAAATAGAGTGTCATTGAAATGAAGTCCAGACTGGAGGCCTGTAGCGAGCAGGAGAGCATCTGCTTAGTGCGTGTCCAACACCTAGGACCATAAAAAAGTAGAAGGGAAAGTGTAAGAGAAAGAGGAAAGGAAAGGAGGAGGAAGGGGTAAGAGAGGAGGAAGGGCATAGCAGGAGGGAGAAAAGAAGGGGACAGGGAGAAAGTAGAGGTAGGAGAGAAGGAAGAGGGAAACAGGACCCTGGGGAAGAGGAGCAGGAGAGGAGACAGGAGGAGGAAGATAAATGCAATATAACAGCAAGAATTGTCAGAAAACATGTTGCATAAATGATTTGCATGTGCATGGCAGGATTATTTTCTAATCAGAAAGACATCTAGCACAGTGACAATATGGGTGATACCTGTTGCTCAGTCATTTTATTCTCTTTCTTCAGTGAGGAGTTCAGAAGAAATGCTGAGTTCGGTGTTTTACAGATATATTTCAGGATTTCTTTTTCATGAATCAAACAATGGAAAGAAATAAATGCAACTTCCCTTAATTAAAAAAAGAATAGAAGCTATATTTATATTACTATGCATGAAGAAATCTTGGAGATTTCTGGTTAATTCAGAGGGATCCATGCAAAAATATAATACAAGAGGAAACTAAAACTGTTTTTAATGTATAATAGGTTATCATTGATGAAAAGTTTTACTGGACTTTTTTCGTATTTCTTTTTTTATTTTTGTTTTGTTTTTGTTTTTGTTTTGTTTTTGCCAATTGTGCATTGCTCCAAGGCTGTGCTCTGGAGCCCTTTCCAAGTCACCACGTGAAACTCCATTTCTGTAGTCCCTGTGGGTGTGGGTGCCTCCTCAGGTCACCCGATGAGATGTGTGGCCAACTCCTTTACGGTGGATGTGCAGTGAGTGGATGTGTGTGCATGCTCCCCAGCATTGCCAGATGAGCCACGCCCACCCTTCCCACCTAACTTCCCAGTTTCAGTTGCTCCATTTCACCCAGGAGCTGGCAGCCATGGGTCTGGAGTTGAGGCCACTGCTGCCCTCTCCTCCTCCAGTTGTGCTGGTACTGGTCTTCTGTGCTCCTGAGTGCATTGCCCATCCTAGGGAGACTCTGTTCTGGGGTCACTGCCTGCCCACATGAGTGCAGTGTGAGGGACACCATTTTTGTACACTGCACAGTCCATGGGTAAAGGAAGGCTGGGTATGCAGTCTGCCCCCTTGGGGCCAGGCAGCCTAGCCATGGTTCACCTCATCAGTCTTTAAGGGTGTCTGGTTACTGGAGCCATGTGTTGGACCCTCTGCCAGCTGGCTTGTGACAGCTGCAGCAGCTCAGCAACCTGGAGCCCCTTCAGCATCTCTGTTGACCTCCATTTTCTGGTCCTTGTGGACTCGGGTACAGGGCCAACCGTACATATGCCAATCAGTGCCAGAGAAGCCTGGACTTGCAGCACAACAGCTGCAGCACCGAGGGAATGAAGGCCCTCTTGCTTTGCTGTGTAGCCTCCTCCTTCGCCCTTCTGGCCCACATGGGCCCAGCTCTGGATGCCATTCCAGGGATACTCCATTTGGAGGCAATGGTGTCACCCCCTACCCTCGTTGTTCTCCAAAGCAGGGGAAAGGACATTGCCTTGGCAATGTAGGCTGCAGAGATGGAAGGCAGGACTTAGCATCTACCCTGTCTTCCTCCCTGGCTTTGGCACCTGAGTCTGGGTTGCTTGGCTTGGTCACTAATGGAACCTTGTTGGCTACAGCCCACCGGAAAGGTCCTGCACCTGCTGCAGCAGCAATGCGGTGTCCTGGACCCCCTTAGGGTCCCCACATGGACCTCTGATGGGTCTACTTGGGCTGGGTGTGGGTTTCATCTCAAGACTCCCATTAGGAACTGCCACACCCCTTCCTGGTACTGCAAGCAAGAGGTGCCACATATATCTACTTTCTAACATTTTCCTTCACTGAGATAAACAAAACTTGGAAATATAAATAAGTTTTGTAAAAACAAAATATATAACCTATATCACTTCAACCTTCTAAATCATTGTAATATTTTTATATCCAGTAGGAATTCTGTCTGTAATTACTTATTTTACATTTGAATGTAATGTATTTTGTGTTTATTTAACTATTCTAGTATAATTTCATTTGCACTACTTACAATTTTTTTCAAATTCTGAGATTCAATCACGTGTTTATGGATAAGTGTTTTGTTGTACTTTTATTTCAGTTTTCCATTATGGCCTTATGATTACAAACAATAAGATCCATTCTTGCTAGTATATAGTTCAATGATTTTGGACTAGAGACTCAAGGATATAGTATAACATATACAGTAATGTGTATCACTTTGTTTAATACTGCTCCATAAAATAATTAATAATTCAGGTGGCAGCCACTTCATCTGGCATGCTGGTCTGTCTGGTGAAGTAGGATCCTAGTGGCAGCCTGCCCATATCGGGCCATTGTGGGCACCTCGCCTGGGGCTGTGGGAGAAGATCAGGGTGCATCTGCTGTTCAGCGAGGGCAGCAACCCGGCAGCTGCTGTGTAAATGACACAATGTCACTGACTCACATCTAACACATGCCTGCCCCGTGGGCTTGGGCCCTGAGGATCAGCCCCTGGGAGCACACACACACCGTGGGGCAGGGGGCGCCTAACTAGGAAGGTGTGCAGACCAAACATAAGCCACTCTGCAGATTGGCTGGTACAGTATTTATTCTCCGTAGAGCAGTGGACAATTCTGCTCTGCTGTGGGGAGAAAACAAGAAAGACAGACCCAGGCAGGTGAAGCCAACTTTTTGTACTCAGGCTGGCAAGTAAACTTTCCTCCATGCACTTTCCAGCAGGCTCAGGAAGCCCTTCCATGCTCCTTGTCCGTGGAGTAGCAGCCAGGGACACTCAAGTCTGGTACTCCTGGCTGCTCTTTTGGGTTTGTTTGTTAATTTATACAAACAGCCCCTCCCTCAAACAGCAGAGGTATTCTGGGTATTGTAAAACGTTCTGCATCTGAGCATTCCCAATGTTTGGTTTTTGTATTGTTTCTTGTAAATGCTTTGTGAAATTTGTGTTTTAGGTGTTGAGGTGTGAGCGAAGGAGCCAGATTATGAACATAGTTTCCTACCAGTCTTTCATTTATAAATGAAAACAGATTCTCTATAAAAATGCCTAAAAGGAAATAACTTGAGAGGGGGAAAAAAAGGCTGCTTTCTCATAAGATCAAAATCTACTAGTTTTATATGCATGTTTTATGCGCTCAAAATACAATTAATTAACTCACTCTCTAGGAACAATTGTCCAGAGCTAAGAGTTAAGTGTCTGGGGGCTAGAGGCAGGGTGATTGTGAGCTTTATCCAAAGAGAGGGAAGAAAGTAAAAATTCATATATAACTTTGTAGAATCAAGGTGGCAATACAATATGAGAATCACAATAAACTTCTTTGCTATTTGGGCTCTTTTATTCTTCCATATGAATTTTTGGATTGCGTCTTTTATTTCATTGAAGAGTGACATTGGGATATTGGTAGGTATCACATTGAATTTGGGTATAGCCTTTGGCAATATTGCCATTTTCATGATGTTAATCCTCCCAATCCAGGAGAATGGGAAGTTTCCCACTTCCATAGCTCTGCTTTAATTTTCCTTTTCTGGTTTTTAAAGTTCCCATCATAGAGGTCCTTCACCTCTTAAGTTAACTCCTAGGTATTTTATTTTTGTGTGGCTAGTAAAAAGGGGTTTCTTTCCTAATTTCAGCTGCACTCTTATCGTTAATGGAATACAGGAAAGCCTTTATTTTCTGAGGGTTAATTTTATATTCTGCTAGTTTGCCAAAGTTTCTGATCAGCTCAAGTAACTTGGGAATGGAGTCCATGGGTTTCATTAAATACAAGAGCATGTCATCTTCAAAGACGGAGTGTTTTACTTCATCTTTTGCTATTTGGATCCCTTTAAGATTGCATCTTATCTTATTGCCCCAGCTAGCATTCTAATACTAAGTTGAAAAGGAGTGGAGAGAACAAATATCCTTATCTTATTCCTGAATTTATAAGAAATGGGTTTAACTTCTCACCATTAAGTATAATGCTGGCTGTAGGTTTGTCAATTCTTAGCAGAAAGAACAGCACTAGAGCAATATTAGTTCCAAATTTCAAACGCCACTAAAAAGCCATAGTAATAAGAACAGCTTGGTTCTAGCACAAGAACAGACTTGAGGACCAGTGGAATAGGACTGAAGACTCAGAAATTAACCCCCTGACCGATAGCCACCCAATCTTTGACAAGGGATCTAAAAAAAGAGAATGGAAGAAAGACAGCCTTTTGAGTAAATGGTGTGGGCAAAATTGGTTAAACACCTGTTAAACTTAAGCTGCATCTGTATATATCACCCTGCACAAGAATCAACTCCAAATGGATCAAAGACCTCAAAATAAAAGAGGACACCATGAAAACACTACATGAAGGCATAGGATAAAATCTAGGGCTTTTTAACACATACCGAAATTTTCTTAATAGAGAGCCACATACAAAGAGTAAAGAAAAATAAGTTAAAGAATTCATTCCTTAATTCATCTCTTTATGAAACAAGTAATTTACTATTACAGGATGAGATGGAATTATAAATTCCGAGTGCTGATACAGTCTGTATGTAATAAACATATTACAATGGTCAAAAAAAAGAAATCAAAGAAAGGTTGGACAAATGCATGAAACATGAGAGCTTCTGCAAGACAAAGTTCATAGATAGCAATATCAATAGAAAGCACACATTCTGGGAGAAGATCTTCACGAGTTATAAAATGGACAAGGTCTTACATGTAAAATGTACTTAGGACTCAAAAAATTAAATCCCCCAACATCAAATCCTCAGAGAAACAACTGCTCAATAATTAAGTGGGCTAAAAACTTAAAGAGAGACTTCTCTGAAGAGGAAATAAAAATGGCCATTAGATACATGAAGAAATGCTCAACTATTCTAGCCACAAAAGAAATGCAAATCAAGAGAATATTGCGATTGTACCTTACTCTAGTTAGAATGGCTATAATCAAGAAATTTTTTTTTTCTGTTTATGTGGTGCAGAGGAATCGAACCCAGGGCCTCATGCATACAATGCAAAACACTCTACTCCTGAGTCACGTTCCTGGCCCCTAATCAAGAAATTTAATAACAACACCTTAGAGGGTATGTGGCTAAAACGGAACCCTATTTCATTGATGGTGGGAGTGTAAACTTGTTTAACCACTTTGGAAAGCAGTATGGAAGTTCTCCAAAATACTCCATGTAAAGTTCCCCTATGTCCCAGCAATCCCACTTTTGGGCATTTAGGCATTTACCCAAATGATCACAAACAAAGTCATACCAAAGTTGCCTGTGCAAGCATGTTTATGGAAACAACCTCGATGCTCCTCAGTTCATGAATGGATCAAGAAAATGTGATACACACACACACACACACACACACACACAATGACACACACACAATGGAATTCTATGCTTCTATTAGAAAGAATGAGATTGTCACATTTGTTAGGAAATGGAAAGACTTGGTAAATATTATATTAAGTGAAGTAAGCCAGGCCCAAAGAAACATATGTCCCATGGTTTCCCTTGTTTGCAAGGACTAGTACATGTCTAGGACAAGCAGAGAAGATCAAAGGCTATGGACGTATAACCATATAACTATATAAGGTGACATTAAGTGAAAGGACCTCAAGTCAGACACACAAGTGATTTTTCTTCCTTGTTTTTGTTTTTAATATACTTATAATGCGCTATGTGATTCTTTTGTAAGTTCATCCCCCCATGGTATACCCCATGGTATAATCCCTGTTTTCACTGTATTTGTTTCCAGTGTTCTGCACCTTATATACATATTTTGTAATTTGGGAAGTGGAAAGGTTGTAGCAGAATGCAGAAATGGGGATGCAGGTTGACCCATTGTGATTATGAGATGTACAGGACACTGTGTTGAAAATGAATTTACAATGTCGAGTAATGGTCAATGAGGGAGGAGTTGGAGAGTTGGGGAGGGAAAGGGTAGTAGGGGAAAAACAAAGGAGGAGGTAACAATGCTCAATAAGAAATGTACTCATTACCCTACTCATGTAACTGTAAACCCTCTGTATAGTATTTTTACAATAAAAAATATAAAACACTCTTCCTGGTATAGATTTCCAGTGCTGCCCACGGCATTGCATTTTTTACCTTTTCTGGCTGTGGTTAGGTCCATCTGCCTAATGGATCAGTACTCTTCAAGGCTTCTTGGTCCTGAAGTGGGACTTGGATTATCCAGTGACGTTTGGAACTAGGCCAAGGACAGGACAAAACCACTTCCAGGGCATTGCTTCTTCATTCCCCTCCCCCCACCATGCAACTAGGATTGCAAGCAGAATTTCTCTGAATTCGACTCCAGAAAACAATCACTGAACCAAAAGGCAAGGTCACCAAACACCTCCCCTCTTCCCCCCAATTCCTCCTTTCTTCCTCCTTGGTAAAGTACAAAATAATTTTGTAGGTTTTGGCAAACACACAAATTGCCCACTACCTCACCTTTTAAACTAGGCTTAAAGTCACTAAGCATTTAAACTGATAATGCAGCACTCATTATTCTGGACAACAACTTCAGGTTGTTTGATGCTTTAATTTGTTGTTGTTGGTGGTGGTGGTATAAGGGCCTCAACTCTGGGTCTAGCTGTTATACCTGATGAGCTTTTCAGCTCAAGGCTAGTGCTCTATCACTTGAGCCACAGAGCCATTTCCACATTTTTCTGCTTATGTGGTGCTGAGGAATTAAACCCAGGACCTTATGTATTCAGAACAAGTACTCTACCACTGAGTCTCCTTCCCAGCCTTAATGCTTCAATTCCTTAAATTTTGTCAGTCCTGTGGTTTAATCTCAGGGTATTAACATATTCCTGAGTTCTTCAGCTCAAGTGGAGCCCTCTACCACTTGAGCCACAGTGCCAATTTCTGTTTTCAGATAAGCGTCTTTCAGATATTCCTGCCAGGGTTTGCTTTGATCAGTGAATTTTTAAATTATATTTCTTCTATGTATTTATTGGAATATTGCAGTTTATCTGAAATTTAAAGTTTTCTGTAAAACTCTGTCTTCAAGTATTCCAATACTATTAAATATTACATTTACAATCTATGCTGTAGCAATACATTTTGAAATTATTATGTTAAGATGAAAATCTTGTTGTTTGTAGAAAAATCCCATTAAAGTACAAATGGGAAATATGCTTATTTCAGCAGCCTTGAGTCTCCTTCTTATTTATTTATTTGTGAAAATACCATATAGAGGGGTAACAATTACATGGGCAAGATAATGAGTACATTACTCATCAAGCATTATTACCTCCTCCTTTGTTTCCCCTTCCCATCTGTTCTCATCTGCCCACCCCCCCCCCCCCCCGTTGCTCTCCAGACACCCCTTTGCCATCCCCCACTCTCGCCGGCCAAGGTGTAAAGTTCGTTTTTCTTTTATTTTTTATTTGTTTATTTTTTTATAGTGAGAATACCAACAGACAAGTTACAATTACATGGGCAAGATAACGAGTACATTTCTTATCAAGCACTGTTGTTGCCACTTTGCTTCCCCTTCCCATCCCTTTCCATACTACCCCCCTCTCTCCATCCGACCCTCCCCCACCCCCCATCAAAGCTGTAAAGTTCGGTTTTCGACCTAACGACTTGTATATCTCATTGTTGCAATGGGTCCACCTGTATCCCGAGTTAAAAGATTAGTTTTTTCCCTTCTCCTCCACAAATTACACCAACATCAAATACCGTGAAAGCAGGGTCTTTACTGTGGGGGAGGGACATGCAAAGCAATATAGAAATCATCTTATAAATATGTTAGAAACAATCCCAAGGGGAAAAAAAAAAACTTTGAATCCTTATCTTGTGGTTCATTTCACCCAACCTCAACTTGTCTGACCTTTTCGGCTTATCTCAGACATATACTGGTTATTGTAAATAAAGGAAACCATGGGACCTATGTTTCTTTGGGACTGGTTTATTCCCTTAATATAAATTTTTCCATGTCTTTCCATTTCCTAACAAATGGGGCAATGTCATTCTTTCAGATAGAGGCATAGAATTCCATTGTGTGTGTGTGTGTGTGTGTGTGTGTGTGTGTGTGTGTGTGTGTGTGTGTGTGTGTGTGTGTGTGTGTATATATGTATGTATGTATGTATGTATGTATGTATACCACATTTTATTGATCCATGCATCTACTGAGGGGCATCTAGTTTGGTTCCATATGTTAGCTATGGTAAATAACGGTTCAATAAGCATAATTGTGCTGGTAGCTTTAATATGGTCTTGTTTGTGACCATTTGGGTAAATGCCCAAAAGTGGGATTGCTGGGTCATAGGGGAGCTCTATGTGGAATCTTTTGAGGAACCTCCATACTACTTTCCAAAGTGGTTGAACAAGTTTACATGCCCAGAAACAATGCAATAAATTTCCCTTATGCCCACATCCCCTCTGTTGTTATTAGAGTTCTTCATTATAGCCATTCTAACTGGAGTGAGGTGGTATCTCAATGTTGTTTTGATTTGCATTTCTGTTATGGCTAGAGAGATTGAGCATTTCTTCATGTGTATATTGCCATCGTTCTTTCATCTTCAGAGGAGTTTCTCTTTAAGTCTTTAGCCCACTTATTTATTTGGCAGGTTTTTCTTTAAGGATTTGTTGTTGGGGGATTTAATTTTTTTGAGTTCCAGGTATATTTTAGATGTGGGACCCTTGTCTGTTGTATGGTAGTGAAGAGCTTCTCCCAATCAATGGTCTTTCAATTGATTTTGCTAGCCATGTCCTTTGCCACGCAGAAGCTCTGCAATTTCATGCTATCCCATTTGTCCAACATTTCTTTGATTTGTTGTAATTCTGGGTTTCTATTAAGAAAATTTAAGCTTGTGCAAAGGAGACCTACTATTTCCCCTATTCCATTCTTTAATGTTTTCAGAGTGTCTGTTTGACTCCGAGGTCTTTGACCCATTTGGAGTTCATTCTGGTGCAGGATGATATATAAAGATCTAACTTTAGTTTTCTACAAGTAGTTAACCAATTTTGAAAACAGCATTTACTTAGGAGATTGTGTCTCTTCCTTTCCAATTTTTTAGCTCTCTTATCGAACATTAGATGTCTATAGGCCTATCGATTCATTTCTGAGCTTTCATGTCTAGTCCATTGGTCCTATGGGCTATTCTTGGGACAGTACCAAGCTGTTTTAATTACTATGGCTTTGTAGAAGAGTTTGAAATTTGGTATTGATATTCCTCCAGCACTGTTGTTTCCATTAAATATCGTTTTTGCTATTCAGGGTATTTTATTTTTCCATGTGAATTTTTGGACCACCTCTTCTTTTTACTAAAAGACTGAGGCTGCAATATTGATAGGTATCATATTGAATTTGTAGATAGAGTTGGGAAGTATTGCGATTGTCACGATGTTGATCTTTCCAATCCAGGAGCATCCGAGTTTTTGCCACTTCCTAAGTTCGGTTTTGATTTCCTTTTTCAGGTTTTTAAAGTTTTCATCATTGAGGTCCTTTTTTCTTTGTTAAGTCCTAGGTATTTTAATTTTTGTGGGGCTATTACAAATGGAGTTGCTTTCCTGATTTCAATCATACTTTTCTCATTGTTGGCATACAGAAAAGCCATTGTTTTTTAAGGGTTAATTTTATACCCTGCTACTTTGTCAAAGTTTTGAATCAGCTTGAATAATTTGGGAGTGGAGTCCCTGGGATTCTTTAAATCCAAGTTCATGTAATCTGCAAAGAGGTAGAGATTCTTCTTTCCCTTTTTGGATTCCCTTTTATATTTGAATCTGATCTTATTGCTGTAGCTAGGCATTCTAATCCTAGTTTGAAGGGAAGTGGAGTGAGTGGACATCTTTATCTCATTCCTTAGTTAAGAGGAAATACCTTTATTTTTTCACCATTAAGTAAAATGCTGGAAGTAGGTTTGTCATATGCATCCTTTATTGTATTGAGGAATGTTCCCTGAATTCCTAATTTTTCCAGAACCTTCATCATAAAAGGGTGTTCTATCTTGTCAAATCCTTTTTCTGCATCTATTGAGGTAAACATGTGGTTCCTATCCTTGCTCTTGTTGATGTGATTTATTGTATTAATTGGTTTGCGTATATTGAAGCAGCTTTACATCCCTGAAATTAATCCTGTTTGATCATGTTGTATGATTTTTTTGGATGAATTGTGAAAGTCGATTCACCAAAATTTTGCTGAGAAGTTTTGCATTAATCTTCATCAAAGAAATGGATCTATAGTTCTCTTTCTTTCGTGAGTCCCTGCCTAGTTTGGGGATGAGGTTTATGATGGCTTCATAGAATGACTTCGGTAGTGAACTTTCTCTTTCAATTTCATTGAAGACTTGAAGGAGTATTGATGTGAGCTCTGCTTTGAAGGCCTTGTAGATTTCCGCTGTAAAACTATCTCGTCCCGGGCTTTTCTTAGATGGGAGGTCTCTTATTGCTATTTCTATTTCATTGCTTATTATGGGCCAGTTAAGATGGTTTAACTCCTCTTGGTTTAGTTTCGGCATGTCTATATTTACTAGGAAACAGTACATTTCTAACAAGTTCTCAAACTTATTAACCTAAAGGTTTGAGAAATATTCCTTATAATATACTGAATCTTCGTTGTTTCTGTGGTGAAGTTTCCATTCTCATCTCTGAGTTTATTTATTTGAGTGTGTTTTCTTATTCTTCAATTAAGATTTGTTAAGGGTCTGTCAATTTGTTAATTTTTCAAAGAACCAACTCTGTTTTGTTGATTCTTTCTATGCTTTTTGAATTCTAATTGATTTAATTTTGATTTAATGTTAATTATTTCTTCCCATGTACTGGATTGGGGTTTATCTTGCTGCTCTTTTTCAAGGAGGCTCTGATGTCTCACTAAATTGTTGGTTTCAGATCACTCCAATTTGTTGATGCCTCTGAGTACTGCATATGCTGTGTCCCAGAGGAGCTGTTATTGTGAGTGTTCATTTTTGTCGAATATTATAAACATTTGAATTTCGTTTATGATCTCTTCCATGACTAACTGGTGATTCAACAGTGTGCTGTTCAGCCTCCATCTGTTACAGGACTTCCATTGGTGGCTTTTGGTGTGGGGTTCTAATTTTATTCCCTTATGGTCTGAGAG
Organism: Dipodomys spectabilis; assembly: GCF_019054845.1. Taxonomy (NCBI): domain Eukaryota; kingdom Metazoa; phylum Chordata; class Mammalia; order Rodentia; family Heteromyidae; genus Dipodomys; species Dipodomys spectabilis. The sequence continues at coordinate 3,171,538 of NW_024870951.1, forward strand.
AATGCAAGGTATAACTTCAATGTTTTTGGATTGGGACAAGTTTGCTTTGTGACCTAAATGTTGTCTATTTTAGAAAACGTTCCCTGTGCTGCTGAGAAAAACGTGTATTCTGATGTTGCTGGGTGAAATATTCGGTAGATGTCTGTTAAATCTAGGTGATCTATGCAGTTTTTCATATCCGTGGTTTCTCTGTTGATTTTTTGCCAAGTTGATATATCTAGTGGGGAGAGTGTGTGTCCCAACAATTAATATCTTTGGATCTATAGGAGATGTGAGAAAAAGTAGATTTTCTAAGATAAATTTGGGTGCTCTTGTGGGGAATAGATATTTAGAATTGTAATATCCTCCTGAAGGAGAGATCCCTTAATAAGTATATAGAGACCTTCTTTATCTCTTCTCACCAATTTTAATTTCAAATCTATTTAACTGATATTAGGATTGCAACTCCTTCCTGTTTATGAGGCCGTTTGCTTGTTAGATTTTGTTCTAACCTTTCACTTTAAACATGTGTTTGTTTTTATGAGCACGTTGTGACTCCTGAATACAGCAGACAGAAGGATGTTTTTTACTCCAACTAGACAGTCTATGTTGCTTAATTGTATTGTTAAGTTCGTTAATGTTAGGAGATAGTACTGAGAGACATTTGTTAGTTTTTGCCATTTTTTGCACCTTCTTGGGGGCTGCACTAACTGGGTTCTTCCTATGGTTCTTGGATTCTCAATTTGGGTGCAGTTTCTTACCCTTTATTGTGGTCCTGTTGGTTTTCTCTGTGTAGGACATCTTTAAGTAACTTTTGTAGGGCTGGTTTGTTAGAGATATATTGTTTCACTTTTTCTTTGGTATGGAAAATTTTTATTTGTCCTTCAGGCATGAAGGAGAGTATAGCTGGGTACAGTATTCTTGGTTGATAGTTGTTTGTCTTTAGGGCATGGCATACATCATTCCAGGCTCTTCTTGCTTTAATTGTCTCCGCTGAGAAATCTGAGGTGATTCTAATTGGTTTCCCTTATAGGTGATTGATCTTTTCTCCTTGACAACTTTAAGGATCTTTTCCTTGGTCTGAATTGATCCTGTGGATATTATAATGTGGAGTTGTGATGTCTTTTTCTGGTCTGGTCTATTTTGGGTTCTAAAAACTTCTTGTATCTCTATAGGCCTATCTTTTTGCATCTTTGGGAAGTTTTCTGCTAGGATCCTGTGAAACAAATTTCCTAGACCTTCTGTTTCTAGGGGATCCTCTACACCTATTATCCTCATTAGGCTTTCTGATGGTGTCTTCCAAATGTTGAATAGATCTATCATATTTCTTGGATTTGTCTTTGATGATGGATGTTCTTCCTCTATAATATATAGGCTGTCTTCAATCCCCGAGTTTCAGTCTTCTGCATGGTCTAACCTACTGTCAAGAAATCTTATCACTCACAAAGCCCTGGTCCTGAAAAACGCCTCCAAACAATTGTGACTACATCATGCTCTGCTGGAAATCCCACCTCCACCCTAACACACTTCCCAAAGTCCTGCGATTCTCCATTAGAAACCCCGTCCCTTACTAGCCTATGTCTTCCTAGTACCACCCTGCCCTCTCAAAGTCAGACCCTGAAAAGCCACTCCTTCATAGCTCCACATTCCTGCTCCAGAATCCCCACCTTCGGTCAACCTCTTGCCTCCATTCCCTGCCCTGCCTTATGAGAAACCTCACCCTACATATCCCACAAGGGCTCACAGTGTTCCACCAGATCCCCTCCTCTAAGTAACCTCCTCCATTGTAGCCTTGTTCTTCCTTCTCAAAGCCTTGCCCCAAACAGCCTCCTCCCCAGTGACCCCACCTTCTTCCAATGAAAACCTGTGCACCTGCCAGCTTCCATCCTAAATCCCGCCTACTCCACAAAAGATCCCTTCCCTAACAAGTCTAGTCCTTCCTGTTCCCTCCCTGATGTCTCAAAGCCCTACACACACTGGCCTTCGCCCTCAAAACCCTGTCTTGTTCCACCATACAGGCTGTGCCAATACCACCTCCTCCCTTAAACCAAACAGAGCTCCACCAGAAAACACATACCACCTCATCCATGAAGATCTCATATAGTAACTTTTATTACAAAGGGATTTTGAACATAAAAACTGGGGAAATAAAAGTTCCGGCCTCCAGCTGGGCTCAGTCACACAGAAGGATTTGTGCCTGGTTTTGACTTTTCAGCTAGTCCTGACAATGTAAAGTGCTCTTGTCTAAAACTGGATAAAAATCAGACCAGTTTAATTTCAGGTGACTCCCCAGCCCCAGCCTTCCTCCAACAGAAGAGATTCAAAAGACCAATTTTTGAAATGCCTTCCTAAATAAGCAAGCCCTGGGAAAATGAAGCTCAACAAAGTTACTTAGATTAAAATAAACACTATCTTAAATTTTTCTTTCAAAACTTCAAAATGTACATATGATTGATTTTGATTTTTGCATGCTTAAAAATCTGAGTGTATTTGTATGTGTTTGTGAACATGTTCATGATAGAAATGGTCAGCATGCTGTAACAATGGGCTGAGTTTAAGTTTAAAGTTCAAAAGATTATGAGATTTGATCATTACTAAAATTTTTTAAAGCATTTTCACATTTTTAAAATGGCTTTCGAAGGATTCTTTAACTTAAAAATTAGAAAATCTGGTATTTTAGAATGCATAAGGCTGTTTACACTGTAATCAAGATATCTGGCTTAACAAAAAAGGAGAAATTGAGAAGCCAACAGAAAACCTATCTTTAGGAGTGAAGGGTGAACAAGCAGAAGTGCAGTTCAGCTGGTCATGCATGGGTGAAACAGGCCCTGGGAAGAGTCCACGCATGGTGAAAGAGGGCAAGCTGGCACAAACGCAGTTCAACTAACCCTAAAGTGTCAGATTGGATGTATGCCCATTCCACAGGAAGGGCCAAGTGGCCCATGTTTATTCTGCCCCTTTTCCCTACAGATAGACACTGGAAACACGATGGCAAAAATGAGTGATGTGAAGATCTGATTAACATTGCTAAAACTGCCCTTTGGATGTGTTAAAATTAAGAAGGCCTTAAAAAGAGGGTTAAAAAGTTTATTTGTATAATGTGGTTTGCTCTCAATGATATTCTGCCATTGGATATGTTATTTTTAAGGCATAAAGGTGTTAATTCTAGCTTCTTGGTACAGTGATGGTGATTCTAATTTTTGCATTAAGAAAAAAATGTTATTTCAGCTTAAAAGTTTTCATGTGTATCTGTTTTAAACAAGCAGCCAAAAGGAAATGAATGACACCTAGCCTCGAGAATTTAATGGGTTTCTAAAATGCAACTAAAAACTTAAGTATAGACTATTAAAACAGAGATGATTAGGAGGCTTACAAATTAGGAACGGATTTCTGTATATAAAGTTTAAAAGTAAAATTGTTCTAAACATTTGCCTCAAAGTACAAAAAGAAAAATTAGGATGACCAAAGTTATTGATTAATTCCTATTTCAGTTTGGTCTCATTGGTGTTTTTGTTTGTTTGTTTGTTTGTTTTTGGTAACAGTTCCCAGCAGATCCACAAAAAGGAGTGAGGATTCTTGTAAGTTTGTAAGATGTAACTTTGGCTCTTAATAAGTTTCAGGTAAGAATATGCTTAAAAGCTACTTCTATGTTGACTGCCTTGTTGTTTTTAATTGGAGTAAAATGGCCTTTTATGAGACTCATTGATCTGAAAACTTGTTCGAATCCAGCCTGGGCAGATAAAAGTCCCTGTGAGAATGTCACCTCGACTCAGCCAGCAGAAGGCAGAAAGAGCAAGCAGACCTGCTTTAGGATTCAATGTGGCAAAGTGCTACCCTTGAGCTTTAGAGCTGAGGGACAGCACTCAGGCCCCAAGTTCAAGTCCAACAACCAACTAAGGGAAATGCCAATAAGGCATTGTTCCCAGTATGGAGAAAACACTCCTTGGACGAAAGTAATTGAGGAGCATCCACAGACCGTAAGCCACTGCTTAGAGGGCAGAAATAATGTCATATCCTTGAGTCATTTGTGCATGGCCCTTCAAAAATTGGTCAGAGCCAGGAGGTCATGGGAAGGTAGTTTGTAAGCATGCCTAATGTCTATGACTGTAAGGGACAGGAAATTGTCAGTCATCTGTGATAGTAGTAAAAAGCTAAACTTGTAAAATGTGGAGTATAGTTTAAATCCCAACCCCTGCATGTGCCAAAAGCTCTAATTGGCAGTAACTTTTGAGCTGACACCAGCTACAGGAAATTCATCTGCTCAGGAAAAGTTTGTAAACCTGAGAATGTGTTTCTATTGATATCTGTCTGAAGGCCTGCATAGGTATCTCAGACATTGTTAGGACTACTAGAGATCACGTTCCTAAACCATCCATAAATATCCTTTTGCAAACCAGAAGGCTAAATAAGCTCCACTGCTGTAGCCAGAAAAATGGTATGTGCATTTGTCAAAAGTTAAAATATTGTTCTTAATGACATCTAACCCTGGTAAACTCTTTGTAAAATAGGCTAAGTTTATAGGTTACTGGCTAGGTAGGATCAACAGCTCTGAGTTAGCTTGAAGAAGTGACAGAAGATGAATCTTTGCCCATCATCCCATTTTAAGAACAAGGGAAAATATTCACTTTTTTTTAATATGTGGCAAAATAGACAGAAGGAAAAGGCATGGGAAATAATAGTACAAGCCTGAGCCCTCTATATCTCCTTAGAAAATCCTAGCATTATTAAAAGAACTATTTGTTTAAAAAGTTGTCATCTTGGTAAATTGTCCTGGGCTATTGTATAAGTTGTCTTAAAAACTAGTGGGGTCACAGCCTGACAAGCATATGCAATGTATGCTTACCAGTCTGTGTAGGAATTTGCAGTCCAGCACGAGGTGTGACATTGCCTTGGAGCGACTGTGAGACCCTGCTGCTGCTGCTCCACACCCTAATGGGTAAAGTTCAACAACAACCTGACACTTACCTGGAGGAACTTTATATCATCACCCAGACCACCTCCACCGTGGTAAAAGTAGATTGCACTCCTGACTGATTCCATCACCTGAAAATGCTTCCCAGTTGAAAGCTGCTACAACTAAGATCATGTGGGACATTCTCTTGGTAATATGCAGTAATCCTCTATACTCCCACAGTAGATGTTGGGAACGAGGATATCATTGGCTTGCCTTAGGCACTTCAGTGTCGCAACCTAGTTTGGTTCTGGTATGGTAATAACCTGCTTCCTCCTGGGTGTTTTTTAAAGATAAAGGAGATATTTTTTTTTTAATCAATGGAGGTAGTAAGAGGAATGAGACCCAGTCCTAATCTTAGCCTTAAAATCTAGCAAGCTTGGGCTGGGAAGGTGGCTCAGTGGTAGAGCGCTTGCCTTGCATGCCTCAGGCCCTTGGTTCGATTCCTCAGCACCACATAAGCAAAAAGAAAAAAGCTGGAACTGGCGCTGTGGCTCAAGTGATAGAGCACTAGCCTTGAGCTGAAGAGCTGAGGGACAGTGCCCAGGCCCAGAGTTGAGGCCCCATGACCGGACCCCCCCAAAAATTCTAGCAAGCTTTTCATTCCACTGGTGTCTTGAGGCTTTCTGAGATTACTTGGTTCCACAAGTCAAAGAAAAATGGGCAGTTTTAAACTCTCACCACAAAGAAGCTCAAGGAATTGTAAAGAAGAGGGTGGTAAAGAAAGCCTTAGGAAAGGAACTGGGGGAAAAGTGGTATCCTCTGGATAAGAAAGGATTTAAAAAGTAAGGATTGTTTTAAAATATTTGTAAAGAAGACCAACCTCAGAAAGTTTAAGTATGTAGCATATAGTATGAGTATGTCTTAAAATTGGAGTTTACGAGTACAGCTGGTATAAAATTAAGTTAGCTGTTATATACAGAATCAAGATTGCTACAAAAAAATGTCAGGGCCTTTGGTACGGTTAATTTTGTTACTCACAATCAGACCTTGTAGACTGGTGTCCTTTGTAAAAGAGAGGATCAGCACAGTCCATCTATTAGTTCTGAGATTCCAATACTAAACTGTAAATATAGAAGACTGTTTCAATTAGGGGAATATGATTGGTCCCCGATGCTCTAGAAGAGGAGGGAATGAAGAGCCAAAGTAACTCCAACTTGAGATTAACCCCACCATCTTGTGCTAGGCTGCCCTCAGAGTAAGCCCAAGAGAGAGAGAAAAAAAAAAACACAGTTTGCCACCAATCCTGCCCACCCTTAAGAAAGCAGAACAGTTGCTCAATTGTTCCAGGAACAGAACATACCAACAGTTTAGAAAAAGGGCAGTATGTCTAGGGTGGACTCAAATCAATCATGTAACTGCTTGTGTGGAAATTCCCTAAACTTGTTTGTTCAATACTATAAAAGCTGTGCTGATTTTGTGCTTGGGGACTCTTACTGTCACCGGTTACCAGTGCGTGGAGCACTAAGCTTGAGCTTACAAATAAATGACTCTTTTGCTGTTCGCATTGGTCATAGTCTCTGGTGGTCTTTTGGGGGCCCCAAGTCCGTACAACAGGGCTTGATATAAAATGTCTCTGCCCAGAGATTTGAATGTTGGCATTTATAGTATAAATGATTTAGGGTAATTATTTACACCTAACACATGCTGAGGTTTTAATTTATACCTCTCTTTCACCCTTTCTTTCTTCCTCCCTGTCTTTATTTTTTTCTTTTCTTTCTTTCTTTCTTTCTTTCTTTCTTTCTTTCTTTCTTTCTTTCTTTCTTTCTTTCTTTCTTTCTTTCTTTCTTTCTTTCTTTCTTTCTCTCTCTCTCTCTCTCTCTCTCTCTCTTTCTTTCTTTCTTTCTTTCTTTCTTTCTTTCTTTCTTTCCTTCTTTCTTTGTTTCTTTCTTTCACTTCCTTCCATCTGTACTACCTTATTTTCTTCCTTATCTCCTTCCTTCCTTCCTTCCTTCCTTCCCTCCCTCCCTCCTTCCCTCCCTCCTTCCTTCCTTCTTTCCTTCCTTCCTTCCTTCCCGTCCCTCCTTCTCCTTCTCTGCTTTCTTTTCTTTCTTTATTTTCTCTTTCTTTCTTTCTTCCCCTTTTTTCCTCTTTTATGAAATGAGTATAAATTTAGATATTTTGTTTGCTGAACAAGTATTATACCATTAGAACAATCTTTTTTTAATTTAGTTACTTTGCTCATAGGTTATCAATTTTGCTGAGGGCTGAACAGAGGCTAAGTTCCTCACCTATGTCTGCCAAGTAACTGGGATCACAAATGCATTCCAACTTGCAAGGCTTTAGGATAATATGAGAATCATATTACTTTCCAGGCACACTGGTTCTGAACTGTAATCCTCTCAAATTCTACCCCTTTAGTTAGTAATGTGAGCTCCAATAGCTTGCCCTCAGTATAGATTATCTAAATGAATGATTGAAGGTAATTTCACTTTAATCTCTTTTTTTGCCAGTTCAGGGACTGTTATAATTTTATTTCTATATACATTTTGTGTATATGTGCACATTACTTTTAAAATGTTGCTCTCTCTCACTTTTTTTTCTTTTTTCTTTTTGTTGGTCATGGGGCTTGAATTCCAGGCCTGGGTGCTGTCACTAAGTTCTTTAGATCAAGGTTAGCACTTTACCACTTGAACCACAGTGCCACTTCCACTTTTTGGGGTTTAATTGGAGGCAAGAGTGTCACGGATTTCCTGCAAGGGCTAGCTTTGAACTACCATCTTCAGATCTCAGCTCTTGCATAGCTAGGATTACCGGCATGAACCACTGGCTCCCAGCTAAAATGTTACTTATTTTAAGTTCTATGATTTATTGAGGGAGCAGCATGAGTGTGTTGAAGGGAAACTTTCAAGTCATCTCTCTAAATAATTTCAGAGATTCATTTTCATAATATTTATTGCAGTGATTAATAACAGAAGCTCCCAAAGTAATAGAATGATCCTTCATAGTCTCCTTCCCATAGGTATTATTGGAGGATGAGCAAAAACTAATTATAAGGCAATATGTACTTGAAATTATAAAAAATTTTGATGATACATAAAGAGCCATATTACACAGCGTGTTTTTCATTTCATAAAGAAAAGAATGTCATACAAGTATAATTATTGGCAGGCTTTTTCATCTGAAAAAAATATAAAAAAGCTGAAGGGGATCAGCAACCATTTAAGTGTGATATAACATTGGAGACTATAAGACATGAATTTATTCATTAAATAATTATCTAGGAAAGGTATCTGTTCACTAAATTTATTCATTGTACATTTTATTTTATTTACATGTCACTTAATATATAAATACATACAAGTGTGTATATATATATATGTATGTATATATATGTATATATATACATATGTATATATATATGTATATACATATACATATCAGCAATATCTGTCCAGTGAATTGTATGGTTAGGTAATTTCATCATGTCAAGTTCATCAAAAGGATGGACTTCCATAAACTTTAACAACCCTGCAACACCACTGCACATGCAAACTTAAGTGTTCACAGTTGTAAGCCAGACCTGTGTTTTACCAAAGCTTTGTATATAGTGTGTTATTTTTTCATTTAAGCTTGACACAAAATGTGTTTGCCCTAGAAATAAATGATGGCATTATAACTACAGTAAGTTAGTGTAAATCTTTACATTGAACACATGTTAAGTATGAGTTGTTCTTGCTTTCCTTTTCTTATTTTATCTTTAGGAAATTGATTTCAATTTTGATGTAGTGTTTGCCAGACAGGTACTCCATCACTGGAGTCACTCCACCAATCCTTTCTTGTTTAAGTTACTTTACGTATAGAGTAACAATTTTTGCACCCAGCTCCAAAAGCAAGGACCATGATTTCATTCCAATATACCTACCTAGTAGGTTGATATAGGTGATACATTCCTTCCTAGACTGATTCAGAACTGTGATCCTCTCAAATTTCTACCACTTTAGTTAATAGTGTGTGCTCCAGTTCTGCATACCTCTAGAAGATATGACAGAAGTAAATGATTACAGGTAATTTGAGTGAATCATTGGCTCATAGGTGATTTGATATTAAAACGTAGGTTAGGTTTGAAAGTATAATCACAGTAGTCAGATATTTTGCTAAGTAAATTTTGCTTCACGTTAAAAAACACCTCGACCAGAATTCAGGACTTATTTTGTTGTCTGTCAACTTGTATGTCATCTGGAAAAATAAACTTAATGTCTTCCATGCGTGGTAAAGATCTTTGAATGGTCTGATGTGCTGGTTCACATCTATAATCATGGTTAGCAATCAGAAATAAATAGATCGCAATTTGAAAATAGCCTAACCAAAAATTAGGAAATCTCAATCTCAACAAACTAGTGGAACATGTTGAATCATGCCATTAATCTCAACACCACAAGAGGCTAAGTCTCTGCTCAGTACCTGTGTCACTTAGGTAACTGGCTCACTTGGAGGCAGTCACCTCTCCTGATGCAGAAACTGGGCTGAGATTTAGCCAAGAGGAGGGAGGAGTCTGCCCCACATTCCCAGGGTGGACTTCCAGAATACAGTGAATGTGCTTGCTTTCCACCTCCAAATGGCTTGAGACGCCATGCTGCTGAGTGCTCATTATTTGATTCCAGTTACCTGTGTTAGAGGTGTAAGGTAACAGTAAATTAAATTTCACGTTTGCCAATTGAGCTGTTCTTCACCGCCTGTGAGTTCATCTCACCAAGTGTCCATTTTTTGAGAGTTGAGAACACTCAGGTAAGGGACAGAGGGAGGGTGAGTGAAAGAGAGGAGAGATATAGAGAGAGAGGGAGAGAGAACAGAAAGAAAGGAAGGAAGGAAGGAAGGAAGGAAGGAAGGAAGGAAGAAAGGAAGAAAGGAAGGAAGGAAAGAAAGAGGATGGAAGGAAAGAAAGAAAGAAAGAAAGAAAGAAAGAAAGAAAGAAAGAAAGAAAGAAAGAAAGGAAGGAAGGAAGGAAGGAAGGAAGGAAGGAAGGAAGAAAGAAAGGAAGAAGAAAAGAAAGAAAGGAAGGAAGGAAGAAAGGAAGGAAGGAAGAAAGAAAGAAAGGAAGGAAGGAAGGAAGAAAAAGGAAAGAGAAGAAAGATAATGATTGAGAATGAACGATTTGGAGTCAGGAGTTACATGTTACATGGCAGAAGTCCTACCTGTATTTAGTATTAGGTCTGCCCAAGCCATGCAGACATTATGCAGACACTTCCCTTCTTCTTGGTTAACTTTCCACCCTTTATGTGTAACCTAGGTATCTGGCATGCCTGGAGGCAGACACCTCCCCCTCCTTCTTAGTCACAACCTAGTCAGCCTCTGGTCAAACTTTCCATTTGACCAGAGGATATTCCCAGGCCCTGAGGTCACATCACAGCCAGAATTTTCCTCCACCAGGCCATATCTTATCCGGTCCTTGGCCTAGATATGTCCTGGCCCGAGGTTGTGTCTACCCCCTTTTTTTCACGTGCCTCTCCACCATATATGGCATGGGCAGCAGTTCAGTAAATAAACTACTTTACCTGACTGAATACCATGCAGTGTTCTCTTCATTGGCTACCTAATGAAACTTACCTTATTAATATACCTTACACTTCAGAGTTTCTAGTTATGAATTCATGGATATTTTTCTGACATATGTGAGATCAATATCTACAAAACATATGTACTAACTCAACATTTAACAGTAAAATTCTGCCTGGAATCTTTTTTTTCAATTTTTTAATTTTGAAAATAATGTACAGAGAAGTTGCAATTACATTTGCAAGATAATGAGTACATGTCTTATTAAGCATTGGTGCCTCCTCCTTTTTTTCCCCTATTCATCCCTTCCCATCTCCCACTTCCTCCTCCAAAGTTGTAAAGTTCGTTTTTTGACATAATGTGTTGTACATCTCATTGTTGCTATGGATCCACCTGTATCCCTATTGACATAATTTGTTTTTTTCCCTTCCCCTCCACAAAGACTACCAACATCTGAATTTTTAATAGCAGCCTAATTAACCTTAACATCGATTTTGTTTGCTTTGCTTTGTTTTGTTTTTAACTTAAAATAATCCAAGATTTGGTGGGACAATCTGCAAAGATCTCTGCCTTCATATTTTCTAATCACCGTGGGCTACAACATGTGTGCTACCAGATCACATGATGGAACTTTGAAAAACTAGAAAGCAGATACACATCATAAGGTCCATGGCTTTGGGATTTCTCAGATTCTTTTTTAAATGTAATTGTTACTAAGGTGTGTAGAGTGAGTTTACCATATCACAATTCATATAACGTGTACATTTGCCTTGTAGACAGCGCCATCCTTTCCTGACCTTTCCCCCAGTTTTTGTTTGTTTTGTTGTTGTTGTTTGTTTTTTTGTGTCTAAATATCAGTTTCAACTCAGGGTTGGTTTCTGCACCTGCGTTTTTGTAATCAAGGTTACTCTACCTCTGGAGTCCCAGCTCCCTTTATAGCTTTTTGGTTGTTAATTGGAGAGAAGAGTCACAGATTTTCTCACTCCTGCTGTCTTTGAACTGTGATCATCAGCCTCCTGAGTAGCTAGGATTATAGGCCTGAGTCCCCAGTGTCCAGCTACTAACGTGTTGGTTTCATGCTTCCCTGGTTGTGTTACAATTTTCCTCAACTCTTGGCACTAATACTACACATTGCCTGGCTCCAATCTGAATTGGTGGAACATGCTTTTATTTTGAGGAAGGCAGGAATAGGAAACTATAGGCCATAGGGACATATAAGCTAAACAAATCATTTGGAACATGACATAAAGACAAGTAAATTTATTGCCAGTTGACTGTATCCTGTCTTTACTGTTAATTTTGCATGGCCTGTGAATGATGTTAGACACATCCAAATGTCCATTGGCAGAAATAAGGTTTCTCATCCTTTTCTAAAAACAAAACAAAAAGCCACCAAAAAATATTACGTATGAGTCCAGCAATTTCCTTGAATTACAGACCAATCTGCCCCTATTTTATGAAAAAATGTCCTTTATTCAAGTGCTGCTACTTTTTCTATCTACAAATATAATGAAAGCTTTAGTAGTCTGTAGAATTGTATACCACAATTGTCATTTTAGTTTACAAGAAATTCAGACTTTAAAATGTTTATTTATTTTTTTGACAGTTATGGGGCTTGGACTCAGGGCCTGGACACTGTCCCTGAGACTCTGTGCTCAAGTTAGTTAGCATTCTATCAATTGAGCCACAGAGTTACTTCTGTTTTATGAGTTGTTGATTGGAGATAAGAGTCTTATGGGGTCTTTTCTTCCTGGGCTGGCTTTAAACTGCGATCCTCAGATCTCAGCCTCATGACTAACTGGGATTACAGGCATGAGAGACTGGCACCTGGCTTTAAATACTCATTTTTAAAATGAATTGCTTGGTGCCTCTGGCTCACATATATAATCCTAGCTATAGTTAGGTTTACAGTTATGAGAAACAAACACTAGGTAAGTGTTGTTCATGATGGTTTGTATTGCCATGTTTTAATATTGTTTGTTTCTTATACTACAATGCTCTTATTTTTATTTTCACCTAGGAGGGGGTGATAAGTGCTAGTCAGTGTTGAACTTTCTTTGGATGAGATGAAGCCATGTGGATGATCTTTCCTAGAATGGCATGGAATTGAAATCTTCCTGCTCTCAGCTCCCCATGGGCCTGGGATGATAGAAGTATTCCATCACGCATAGCCAGGGGTTGGGGAGTATTGCAGGTAACCCTACACTGGTTTGGAACTGATGTCCCAAATACCTAGCTTTACAGGCAAAACCATCTTATATTCCATTTCACTTTGAATAGCTTATGTATATACTTAGAGAGTACAATGATAACATACTACATGTTAAGTATATAAAATAGCCAATATAATTAGCAGGTTTATCTCCCTAAGCATTCAAGCTCATTTATTTTGGTAACCTCCTGACTCTGTTAACTATTTTGGAATATACCATAAACACGAATACACTGACAACGTGCAAAATATTGGAAGTTGACAGAGATAGAAACAAGTTAGATTGATGTTAGGAAAACGATCCCTTAAATATGTATTTTAATGTTTTTTTTTCTTTCATGCATGTGTTTCTAACGCATTTATAAGATTATTTCTTTGTTGCTTTGTATGTCCCTCCCCCACAGTGTAACCCCCGCTTTCACTATATTTGATGTCAGTATAACTTGTGGAGGAGATGGGGACAAACAAGTCGTTTAAGGATTCAGGTGGACCTGTTGCAACAATGAGAAGTACAAAATGTCATGTCAAAAACGAGCTTTACAATGTTGGTGTGGGGGGGAGGGGGGAAAGGATTAGGTGGGGGGGAGCGGGGAGTCTGGGAAGGGAGGTGAAGGGTAAACAAAGGAGGAGGCTGCAATGCTTGGTAAGAAATGTATGCATTATCCTGCCCATGTAATTGTAACCCCTCTGTACAGTATGTTCTCAAATAAAATAAAATAAAATTAATTAAAAAAAGAAACAAGTTAGATTATCTATAATAAATATATATTTATCTATTGCTCCTCTGAAGAATATTATCATATGTTCACCATGACAATACCACCATGTATTCACCATGACAATAATTTTCCTGCAGTGTAGAATTTCCCATTTCATAATCTGCCATCTTCATCTTTTTACATCTTTTTAGCATATAAGTATGAATGTTTTCCTGTTTATTATAATGTTTTGAAATTATTATATGATGGAATTAAAAATTTGTAGAGTCTACTGAAATTATCTCATTTTGTTTGGATTTGTGATGCTAAATCAATAAGACCATGGTTTCCTGAAATTTCTGCTAACAGACTATATCACCAAATTATATTCTAATTACATCTTATTATTGTATTTTCATATAGGGTTCTACTGTTGCTGTTTTATGATATAGAAAGTTGTGAAGCTAGACTGAAACTTGCAACCCCACTGCCTCCAGTAACAATGTTTTATCACCAGGTTATGGAGGCTGATAAGTATAACTCTAACTAATCAGGAGTTTGAGACCTGAGATTTAGTTCAGAAAGCCTGAGCATGAAATTTTATGAGTCTCTTCTCTCCAGTTCAGTACAGAAAGCTTGCAGTGGAACTATGGCATAATTGGTAGATCACTACTGTCACCAGAAAGATACTCGGGCTTGTCATATAGCCCTGAATTCAAGACCTAAAACACAGATATGCACAACACACCCTAACAAACATACACACACACTCCAACACACATGTACACACACATTCTCTGGCAATGTTGTATCTTAAATTCTTATCCAGAGATTGGGCAATAGGCCACTAATTTGTGAAGGTTTTTTTCCTGATTATTTTGAAGGAGGAGGATAGTTCACGGGACAAAGATGACAAGACTTTAGTGAGGAATTCTTTATAAACGACTAGCTTATAAAAAAAAAAACAAGAGCACAGTTTTTATATTTAAAGCTTACATTCCTTCAACTATAGTATTTCTCTATAATAATCATTGAATTATGAGAAGACAATGCAGCACCTCTTCCCTCCTCCCCTTCCCCTCTGTCATAAAATATGACAAAAGTATCAAAAATACTCTCTTATCTTACAAGAATGTACATCTATAAAAAGGTCTGACAATATGTGTAAGGTTTATTTTTAAATACTTGTATGATTTTCCCACCTCTAAGTACTTAACTTTTTTCCACATGACAGCACACTGGGGCTTCAAGGGCAAACAAGATTAGGAAACAAAAAACTAACAAAGTCCTAGGATGTAGATGTCAAAAATAGATGCAAGAAGTACATGGCAGGCTGAGAGGGCCCAGAGAGGAAAAATGATTTCTGTAGGATGAGAGGAATAGTGACAAATAAGGCATGGATCTGACCTAGGAAATGTTCCTTGAGGTTGAGAGCATACTGATTCCCAGGCCTAGCTGAGGATATTGGGATTTGACAATGTTCACATATGTATAGAGTGATGTGGGAGGGGAGATTTCAGTCTCCAGTATGTCTTTGGGATGGTCTTATGTGAGCAGGAAGCTTAGATCATTGGGCTCTGAGAGATGACACTCTCTACCTCATAATGGAATAGAATATGGAACTCTGAGAGCCAGGCAACTGTAACTGACAGTCAGCTCAAGCCAGCTCAAGTGGCCTGTAGCTCAGGAACAAGAAAGATGTTCCTGTGTTCTTTGCAAAGTTCAAGAGACTCAGATCTCAGGCATGAGAGGTGTTAGTGCTTCACTCAATGCTGTAGACATTGGATCAGTGCCAAAACACGAATCCATATTCTCAGGCCTTTTTTAAATTTTTTATTATAAAGATACTATACAGAGGGTTACAGTTACATGAGCAAGGTAATGAGTACACTTCTTATTAAGCATTGTTACCCCCTCCATTGTTTTCCCCCTACCATCCCTTCCCTCCCTAACTTCCCCGAGGTTCTTTTTTTTTCTTTAATAGTGATTAAGTGATAACATAATTTCCCAAATTTCACAGTATTGTGGAATAAGGATGCGCATTTAAAGTCACAAGCTCATCCTAATTTTCCTGGAGCAAATTGTCTATCACAGTCTATAACATATAATGGTGTACCCATATACACCATACATATGATCAGCAGTATGGGATAATTAGTAGTGGTTCGACCAGATGAGTGGGAGTTCTTTGTTTCTTAAGTCCTGTTAATTCTGTCATAACATCTAACATTTTGGATTTAGCATCCACTTATCAGGGAGACCACGTACCGCTTGTCTCCTTGCTCTTGGCTTACCTCACTCAAAATGATTCCTTCTAGCTCCATTCACTTCCCTGAAAATCCATTATTTTGTCATTTCTAATGGCTGCATAATATTCCATTGTGTATAAATACCACAATTTTTGGATCCATTCATCTGTGGTGGGGCATCTGGGTTGTTTCCATATCCTAGCTATTGTGAACAGTGCTGCAATAAACATGGAGGTGCACGTGTCATTGTATATTGGTTCCTTTTTGTTGAGGGTAGATGCCTAGAAGTGGTATGACTGGGTCATAAGGGAGGTCAATCTTTAGCTTTCTAAGGACCCTCCAGACTGCTTTCCAAAGTGGTTGTATAAGTGTACATTTCCACCAGCAGTGTAATAGGGTTCCTCTTTCTCCACATCCCCTCCAGCATTTATCATTGGCTGATTTGTGGATGTGGGACATTCTGACTGGGGTAAGGTGGTATCTCAGGGTTGTCTTTAGTTGCATTTTGGATTAAAAAACAAAACCCCTCTATCTGCTGCCTTCAGGAGTCACATCTTGCCTGTAAAAACAAACACATTTTCAATGTTAAAGGTTGGAACAAAATCTACCAAGCAAACGGCCACCATAAACAGGCGGGAGTTGCAATCCTAGTATCAGATAAAATAGACTTCAAATTAAAATTCGTGAGAAGAGATAAAGAAGGTCGCTACATACTAATTAAGGGATCTCTCTTTCAGGAGGATATTACAATTCTAAATATCTACTTGCCAAACAACGGTGCACCCAAATTTATCCAAGAAACACTACTTTCCCTCAAATCCCATATAAATCCAAAGACATTAATTATTGTGGATTTTAACACACCTCTCGCTCCACTAGATAGATCAACTCGGCAAAAACTCAACAGAGAAACTGCAGATCTAAACAGCTGCATAGATCAACTAGATTTAACCGATATCTACCGAACATTTCACCCAGCAGCATCAGAATACACGTTTTTCTCAGCAGCACATGGACAATTATCTAAAAGAGACCACATTTTAGGCCACAAAGCAAACTTGCCTAAATTAAGAAACATTGAAGTTATACCTTGCATCCTCTCTGACCACAAGGGAATAAAATTAGAACTCAACACCAAAAGCCACCAAAGAAATTCTAGTATCACATGGAGGCTGAACAACACACTGCTGAATCACGAGTGGGTCATGGAAGAGATTAGAAAGGAAATTCAAATGTTCATGCTATTCAAAAAAAGGAACACACAAATTACCAGCACCTCTGGGACACAGCAAAAGCAGTACTCAGAGGCAAGTTTATAGCTCTGAGCTCCTACATCAACAAATTGGAGAGATCAGAAATCAACAATTTAATGACACATCTAAACCTCCTTGAAAAAGAGCAGCAAGATAAACCCCAATCCAGTAGATGGAATGAAATAATAAAAATTAAATCAGAATTAAATGAATTAGAATCCAAAAAAACTATAGAAAGAATCAACAAAACAAAGAGTTGGTTCTTTGAAAAAATTAACAAAATTGGCAGACCCTTAGCAAACCTTATCAGAAAAAACAGAGAACACACCCAAATAAATAAAATCAGAGATGAGAATGGAAATATCACCACGGAAACAACCAAGATTCAAAACATTATAAGGGAATACTTCTCAAAATTTTATGCTAATAAGTTTGAGAACATGACAGAAATGGACCTTTTCCTAGCAAATATTGACATGCCAAAACTAAACCAAGATGAGTTATACCAGCTTAACAGGCCCATATCAAGCATTGAAATAGATACAGCAATAAGAGACCTTCCAGCTAAGAAAAGTCCAGGACCAGATGGTTTTACAGCGGAATTCTACAAGGCCTTCAAAGCAGAGCTCACACTAATACTCCTCCAACTCTTCAATGAAATTGAAAGAGAAAGTTCACTACCGAACACATTCTATGAAGCCATCATAACCCTCATCCCAAAACGAGGCAGGGACTCATCAAAGAAAGAGAACTATAGACCCATTTCTTTGATGAATATTGATGCAAAACTTCTCAACAAAATTTTGGACAACAGACTTCAACAATTCACCCAAAAAATCATACACCACGATCAAACAGGATTCATTTCAGGGATGCAAAGTTGGTTCAATATACGCAAAACAATTAATATTATTCATCACATCAACAGGAGCAAGAATAAGAACCACATGGTTATCTCAATAGATGCAGAAAAAGCATTCGACAAGATCCAACACCCCTTTATGATGAAGGTTTTGGAAAAATTAGGAATCCATGGAACATTCCTCAATACAATAAAGGCTGTATATGACAAACCTACAGCCAGCATTATACTCTACGGTGAAAAACTAAAGCCATTTCCTCTTAACTCAGGAACAGGACAAGGATGTCCACTCTCTCCAATTCTCTTCAATGTAGTATTAGAATGCCTAGTTACAGCAATAAGACAAGATGCAGACATAAAATGGATCCAAATAGGGAAAGAAGAATTAAAACTCTCCCTCTTAGCAGACGACATGATCTTGTATTTAAAGAATCCCAAAGACACCACTCCCAAATTACTCAAGCTGATTCAAAACTTTGGCAAAGTAGCAGGGTATATAATTAACCCCCCAAAATCAATGGCTTTTCTGTATGCCAACAATGAGAAAAGTGTGGCTGAATTTAGGAAAGGAACTCCATTTGTAATAGTCCCACCAAAAATATAATACCTAGGAATTAACTTAACCAAAGGAGTGAAGGACCTCTATGATGAAAACTTTAAAATCTTGAAAAAGGAAATCAACACAGTACTTAAAAAATGCAAAATCTCCCATGCTCCTGGATTTGAAAGATTAACATCGTGAAAATGGCAATACTTCCCAAGGCTATCTACAAATTCAGCGCGATACCTATCAAAATTCCAACCTCATTCTTCAAGGAATTAGAAGAGGCAATCCAAAACTTCATATGGAACAATAATAGACCCCGAATAGCAAAAACACTCCTCAACAGAAAGAACATTGCTGGAGGAATATCAATACCAAATTTCAAACTCTACTATAAAGCCATAGTAATCAAAACATCTTGGAATTGGCATCAGTACAGACCTCAAAACCAATGGAATAGAATTGAAAACCCAGAAATGAACCTACAGACCTACAGCCATCTAACTTTCGATAAGGGAGCTAAAACAATAGTATGGAACATTTAATAGTATTAAATGGTGCTGGCAAAATTGTTTAACTACTTGTAGAAAACTAAAGCTAAACCCTTATATATCACCCTGCACCAGAATCAACTCCAAATGGATCAAAGACCTCGAAGTCAAACCAGACATTCTGAAAACATTAGTGGATGGAATAAGAGAAACCCTAGGTCTCCTTGGCTCAGGCCGAAATTTTCTGAATAGAGACCAGGAAACACAACTAATCAAAGAAAGGTTGGACAAATGGGATTGCATAAAGTTGCAGAGCTTCTGCATTGCAAAGGACATAGCTAGCAAGATCAATAGAAAGTCCACGGATTGGGAGAAGATCTTCACTAGCCATACAACAGACACGAATCTCATATCTAAAATATACTTGGAACTCAAAAAATTAAATCCTCCAACAACAAATCCTCAAAGAAAAAACTGCCCAATAAATAAGTGGACAAAAGACTTAAAGAGAAACTTCTGTGAAGAAGAAAGAAGGATCGCCAATAGACACATGAAGAAATGCTCAACCTCCCTAGCCATAAAAGAAATGCAAATCAAAACAACATTGAGATACCACCTCACACCAGTTAGAATGGCAAAAATCAAGAACTCTAACATCAAGAGATGCTGTAGGGGAGGTGGACAGAAGGGAACCTTACTTCACTGATGGTGGGAATGTAAACTTGTTCAACCACTTTGGAAAGCAGTATGGAGGTTCCTCAAAAGACTTCTCATAGAGCTCCCCTATGGCCCAGCAATCCCACTTTTGGGCATTTACCCAAATGTTTACAAACAAGACCACACTAAAGATACCAGCACAACTATCTTTATTGCAGCATTATTTACCATAGCTAAGATCTGGAACCAACCCAGATGCCCCTCAGTAGATGAATGGATCAAGAAAATGTGGCATATATACACAATGGAATTCTACGCCTCCATCAGAAAAAATGACATTGCCCCATTTGTTAGGAAATGGAAAAACTTGGAAAAAAATATATTAAGTGAAGTAAGCCAGGCCCAAAGAAACATAGGCCCCATGGTTTCCCTTATTTGCAATATCTAGTATATGTATGAGTCAAGCGGAAACGGTCAGATAATGTGATGTTAGGAAAATGAACCCTTAGATATGTATTTTAATGTTTTTTTCTTTCATGCATGTGTTTCTAACGCATTTATAAGATTATTTCTTTGTTGCTTTGTATGTCCCTCCTCCACAGTATAACCCCTGCTTTCACTATATTTGATGTCAGTGTAACTTGTGGAGGAGATGGGGGAAAAAAAGTCGTTTAAGGATACAGGTGGATCTGTTGCAACAATGAGAAGTACAAGTTGTCATGTCCAAAACGAGCTTTACAACGTCGGTGCGGGGGGGTGGGGAGAATGATTGGTATTGGGGGGAGGGAGGCTGGGAAGGGATGAGAAGGGTAAACAAAAGAGGAGGCTGAAATGCTTGGTAAGAAATGTACGCATTATCCTTCCCATGTAATTGTAACCCCTCTGTACAGTATGTTCACAAATAAAATAAAATTAAATTTAAAAAAAAAGTATAACCAATTTAAGAGGTCAAATACGTATTTTGTACTGACAATCATCTTACATCAATAACTTACTAACTAATTATGTCGGTATCTTCTTACCTAACATACAATAAGAGCTGAAAGCAGTATCTTTTTCTAAATTAATATTGTAAATGCTTTGATTATGATGACTTTATTATTAGACAAATAATATGTACAGAAGGGTGGTTCCACTGAAATGACATGACAGACTCTGATAAATAAAAACATTTCAACACAGTTAGCTTTTTTCAGCCTCACCCTGTCCACATTGGCAAACAACATTGCAACAGCACATGTACACATATACACATACACACATGTTCACACATGTACACACACATATGCATGCATGCTAAATTCAGGGTTTATTGTACAAAAAATCCAAATAAAATATTAGTGATTAGGACAAATGATAATATGCCTTATTACAAAATAATACATAAACCATTACCACGCATGTTACATTTTACCTGCCTTTCCACATGTGACCACTTAATTTATTTTTAATTAATTAATTACCCTATCAATTAATTCATTTGTTTGGTGCTAATCCTAGTGCTTGAACTCAGGGCCTAGCTTTGTCCCAGAATTTATTTTTTGTTTCAGTTTTCTCAAGTCTAGGATTTTACTGCTTGTACCACAGCTCCATTTCTAGCATTTGATTGTTACTTTCAAATCAGAATCTAATGGACTTTTTTTTTCTTGGTCTGCTTTCAAGCCACAATCCTCAGATTTCATCTTTCTTATTAACTAGTACTAAAGACATAAGCCATCGGTGTGGCTTCTACTTTTTCCTCTATAGTTATCTAATGCCCATACTTATATAGTAATTTTAAAATGAGAGTATAGAAGCAAGATGTACAGTGATGATACTGTCCTGTCAGAAATTCGTGAGTAATGTAAATTTATTATTAAAACCATACACAAACAATACCATGATATAGTGTAAGAGAACTCACTATTGAACATACGAGCTTTAAGAGTTTTCTAATAGATCCATTATTTATTGGTACCCAACATTAGAAAAATGTATGAGGCATTGGTAAAACAGAAGTCCTTTGCATGACTACATACATTCTTTGTTTTTTTAAAGACACTTGCTTTCATCTAAAATGTAGGCCTGACTATTGTCTTCATGTGATTTTGATGATTGAAAGTGCTTAGTGAGAAAGTCAAAACGTATTAGTAGTCCTTAACTATCAATTCTCATTTTCTCCTTGGAGAATATTATGATCAAATCAATAGTTCAGAATCAGCAAGCAATACTTCACAATCATGCTTCCAGTGCAAGTGGATCACCAGTAAGAAATCCTCAATACCAATTTCCACAAAGTTTTGTCACAGATACAAACTCCCTGCTTTCTCTAGCTGCTTTACTACCTTCTTATTCTTTCATTGTACAGGAAAAGTATGATTCAACTGATTTCAGTCAGATCTGTTACTAGAATTATCAAGGATTTAGTTTATTGTGTGTAATTTTGTCAAAGTTATATCTCTTTACATAGGCTACTAAAAATGTATTTACTAATTTCAAGTAAATACATAAATTCTATTTCCATCTCCTTTAAAAATAAATTTTTGTTTGCTCTATAAATCAATCAGAGGCATGAATTTTGTGGCTAGCTAGGTCATTATACATCTGTCTCTCTCTTTCTCTCTCCCTTTCTTGGTTCTCATAGATAATATGATTGCTCCATAATTATCCTAATTTATTTTGCTTTTATATTTTTGGTTGCATCATTTCACTTTTTCCTCTGCCATTTCCCATATCATTTATATAAAAGGCATTATTTCCTCTTTTCTCATTCCTAGAATAAGCTGCACATGAAGACATCACAGGTCCTCATTTTCAGTGTGTACACTTGAATATGGAGGAACATCTTTCCGCTGCTCTCCATCAATTCCCTACTCTCCAGTTAAAATAATTTCGAATAGTAAAATTGGAAAAAGAGAAAATAAATCATGATGAATAAACAGTTGCAGAAAATTCACCAGATATTTCTGACCAGTTCAACCAATGTGAAATATTAGGGAAATACATGGACACCTCATTCCCACTGGCACTCAAAGTCTCTGGTTGGCCAAGTCTTAGGAATATGGGGAACAAGATGAAAAAGTAAGGAATGGTATCAATTGCAAGAAATAAAATTGGAGAAGGATCCAAGCAATTTTCTTCATTGGGCTGCCGAAAATATTCAGCTTATTATATTGCGGAGACTTCTTTCCCAAAAGGCCACTCATGTGAATAGTAGGGATGATGATGAGTATACCCCTCTTCGAGAAGCCTACAGTGTACACTTAGACATTATCAGTGAGTTGATGTCTCAAGCGGCACATGCAATAACTGTAGATGACTGATCACCCCTGCACAGTGCATATACATGGAATAATACCAGAGTGGCTTCTTTCTTACTTCATCATGATACAGATACCAATGCCCAGACTAAAGGACTCATTTTTTAAAAAAAAATTTTTTTGGTTTGGTAGTGGGACCTGAACTCTGGGCCTGGACGCTGTCCCTCAGCTCTTCAGCTCAAGGCTAGCGCTCTACCACTTGAGCCACAGCACAACTTCTGGCTTTTTTTTCCTGCTTATGTGGTGCTGAGGAATCGAACCTAGGGCCTCATGCATGCAAGCTAAATGCTCTACCACTGAGCCATATTCCCAGCCCAAATATTTTTGTTTGTTTGTTTTTTGTTGTTGTGTTTTTTTTTTGGTCGGTTGTGGGGCTGGAGCTCTGGGCTTGGGTGCTGTCGCTGTGCTCTTCAGTTCAAGGCGAGCACTCTACTGCTTGAGCCGCAGCTCCACTTCCCCAAACTAAAGAATTTTTGACACCTTTA
This sequence comes from Dipodomys spectabilis, assembly GCF_019054845.1. Lineage (NCBI taxonomy): Eukaryota > Metazoa > Chordata > Mammalia > Rodentia > Heteromyidae > Dipodomys > Dipodomys spectabilis. Next base: position 3,194,714 of record NW_024870951.1, read on the forward strand.
CATCTTGTTGCTGAGAATTGAGATAGCAAATATACGCTGGATCACCTTCTGTTGAACCATTATATAAAACCAGGCCGGAAGAACAACATAGAAGATACTGTATTTGATATTGCCGAAAGGATATGTATCACTACCTCTATGAAGTTGTGATAGGCTATACAAATTGTTCACTGAAGTCCTAATGGTCGGGTTAAGTTTCTTAAATTTCAAAAATGCAAGTCCATCTTTTGTGTCCCTACAAAATATTTTCACAATCCAAATAAGAGCAATATATATATATTTTGGTCAGTCATGGGGCTTGAAATCTGGGCCTGGGAGCTATCCTTGTGCTCTTCAGCTCAAGGTTAGCGCTCTACCACTTGAGACACAGTTCCACTTCCAGTTTTCTAGTGGTTTATTTGAGATAAGTGTACCACAGACTTTCCTTCCCAGGCTGGCTTTGAACCATGATCCTCAGATCTCAGCCTCCTGTGTAGCTAGGATTATAGGCATGAGCCACCAATGCCTGGCAGCACCAATATTTTACTGTAAAAATTCATGGATTCCGTGGAATTTTTCCAAGTGAATTGCCTGCCTTGGATGTCAAAATGTATTCAATATTTTTTGTATATATGTATAATAATTTCTTCAGAGTTTGTGATTTTTTTAATCAGAAATAATTTTAATTTATCTGTTGAAATGAGTAGTACAGAAACTAAAATATTTCTTGTGCTTGTCTGAAAAAGTATATTTTAAAATATTCTATATTATATGTTTGCAAAATGTTCATAATTTATTTTATTTTCTCCTAGATATACTTTGAATTCTACATTATTTTATAATATATAGGTTCATTAATGTGTCCTTTCCGATTGCATTCCATATAGAAACAGTTTGCTTCCTTTTTTTCTAGGACTTAATATTATTTTTATTTGGGATAAAATGACAATGTTGTCTAATTTGAGAATATTTGTAAAGTTTATGCTATGTAAATGCCTTTCTGAGGTGAAGATTTAATACACTGACATCAAACTAAATTATATGATTTACGTGTATTTTTACACTTGTAATTTTGTAATCAACTTTTTAATAACTGTTTTTCATTTCTTGAATCTGAAGAATGAAAAATATGGAATACTTCTCAAATTTTCATATTATCCTTGTGCAAGTGCCATGTTAATCTCTGTATTTTAATTTGAGTATACGTGCTGCTAAAGCGTGTAGTATCCTCTAAATTTAAGTAGTTAATCATGCAATCTTTATACAGGTTTATATCTATGGGTGCCTACTTGTAACAAGGAAACTTTATTGTTCCTAACAATGCTATCGATCTTATTTCCCTAAAATTCTGTGAATAGTGGAAAATTAATATTTATCAGTCGAATGCTCACATTTGCAAAATTTTTTTTGTCAATGACTATCTTAAGTCTTTTTATTTGGAATTTGATCATACTCTCAATTATTTATAGATAGATCCAAAAGTGATGGCTTTTTCAAGTACTTATTTATTCAACTGAATTAACTTTGCGGACCTAATGGATTCAAAGTAAGCGTTGCTTAAGAGCTACTTCTAAACTTCTTCAGCTGACATTTTCCCAAATGAGGTGTTACAGGAACAAATGTCTACCTGAGCCTTTACACTTCTTCCATGTGGGAACAGCCCAACCAGAACATCTTACCCTGACAGCATAGATTGTCTTACAAGAAGAAAACTAATCTTGGTTACAAGGGATCATAGAGAGATGAACAGTTCAAACAGAACTGTTCAGACTAGAAGGTATTTTATCAAAATATAATTGTTTATTATACCTTCCTTATATATTTCAAAAGTAGCTAACGCCAAGAAGGTGAAAAAATTGTTGGTATGCATGAATACTTAATGTCCTGGCCTGTCTACCATCCAACCATGCAGCAACTTACACTACTGCCTTTTTATCACCCAATATTTTCATAGTTGCAGGAGAAGTGCATATGTTTCTCCTCATTATTAGGCATTAAATTGATAATGTTTTAATCGCAGTGTTTCCTATTGCCTCCATGCTGTAAATCTACAAATGGTAAATCTTTAGGTCTAACTCTATCAGACACTGAGGTAGAGATAATGGAATAATACTTTAAAATAGAGTTGCCTTTAATACAGTAACTACAACAGAACAATATAAAACGTGTGCTTTTTAATTATATTATATATAGTTATATATTTTATATTGATATGTGCTGATTTTATATTTCACACATTGAAACTGACTAGAATTAGTTGATAGTTTGACAAATAAATTGATATTTATTTATTCCAATAAATAGAATTGGAATATAAATAATTAGGTTTAAAATATATATTAGACTATAAAAGTATCAATGCAATGTTTTTAGTATAAACTTATGATACATTCTAACTGTTCTTGGTCTTCTGAATCCACATGGTAAAAAAAAACAATGTTTTCCTCTAATCAATAATGGATTTTACTCTGCTGCTGTTTATTGTTTTAATTCGCTTGTCCCAAACTGTTTTTCTCCATATTTCTAAAGCATTCCTACTGATTATGCCCAAATTTTGCTAAGATGTCTAAAAAATATTATTCTTCTGCAATACCCATGCATACTAGGAACCCAGGTCCGAGTTACCTGCATCATCAGATAACACGGGCAAAACTTCTCACCAAAGCCCATGCAACATATCAACACAAAGTAATTGAAGACCCATCTCAATTTCGCATTTCCTATATTTCAGGGCACCAATTCCTTGAGATGCAGGAATTAGAAGTAAGCAATTGTGAAATACAAGGCTACTTAAAATGAAGGATGAGATCGCAAAATTTGAGAGAAAATACTGTAATTTAAACATTCAATTTACAGATGACCAGCCCATGTGAGTGAACAAGTTCACAAAGTGTCATAAGATTATTTTTAATACCCCTCACCTATTATTAACGAAAGATTTTATTCCAACATAAGTGGGCCAAAAAATAGTTTCTGGGAGGATAGATCAATAATTGGTCTACCAAATCCCTGAAATCTTGACTTAGAGCTCAAATGTAATTCAGAAAAACATTTGAAGCACTAAAGAGTGCTTCAAACACTGGGAATTCAGTACAACATGTTTCTGTGGTATAAAAATGTCACTCTCAAAACAATGATAATCTATATTTAATCTCCTGAAAGTGTATTCCTTTTCAAATAAACATTTTGAAATCACATTCGCCAAAATAACATTTGACAAGTTGATGATACGTAGTGACATTACAAGTTTTTCAAGTATAGGGAGCAAGTTACAATAGAGTTGAATTATTTACACAGCACTAATGCCAAACATGTTCAACCATTCATTAAAGTGTAGAAATAATACCACCCACAATTTGTGTTTTTCAGTAAGAGACATCCAGACGTGTATTAAATAGATCAGCCTCCTAAATTTCAAACCCAAACGTTTCCTAATAAATTTCATCATTTATTAAGGTACATTTTTTAAAAATCACAAATAGTTGCCTTATCATATGTTATTTTATGTTTTCCCTCTGTCTAACATAGTAAGAAATATGACTTTAAGTCTTGAAATGGGTACTCATCAGAGATATGACAAACACAATATCTGTCTTCTATTTCTATCATATTCCTCTCTAGGAATAAAGTCAATTTTCTTCTTTTTCCAAAACTTATAGGTAGTAGAAAATATTATTCCATGTAAAATAAAATAATCACACCATTGTACAAAGCCATTTATAAAAATTCATTGTTAGGAATACATTCTAAGCTATTTTTTAACTTTCTTTTTGACTAAAGATTAATCTTCCAAATAGGTGAGAATAAAATCATGTTTAGGTGCTTCACGTCTCCAGTCTTGCAAATTGTTGCTGCAGATGAATGAATTATGGAAATATAAGCTGACATCAGTTCAAGAATATGCAGGATTGAGACTCCATGGAATGTATATAAACCTTTCAAAGTATTAATAGATAGTTTAACAGAATGACTATCAGAAAGTTGAAACCAGAGAGGAATTATAATAAAGACATAGAATGAATGAAAAATGAACAAGGGGTAAGTACAGTTAGAATACTCAATGTACACATATCATGAAGGGAGTGTTAAATTGGAAATAAATCTTGGAGAAAGGGTTGGTTGGGAATGATGGAAGGAGTGACTCTGATCTAGGAGCATTGGACAATTAGATGGATATATTTAATTGTAACACAATTGCACAACCTTTTAAAATTCAGTTAAAAAACACAAGAAACAAAAACACACAAAAATCACAACCAAACAGCAATCTCTAGAGAGTATGAATATGACCTCTCAAAATTTGAATCAGTTAATGAAGGGCATTCTTGGGAAAAGCAAACAAAGCTGTTCAAAGAGGAAGCTTGGGGTAGGGGAGAATTTTTAACAGAATTGAATAGATTGTCTAAGGTTATAAATCACCTACATCTGCTCTAAACAGTATCTTTCTTCTATGAGTTTTCTGTCTGAACTGTATAATCCAGTCCTGAGAAACACTTGGTAGCTTGTGAGGTAGAATGGAAGAAACAAGATCAAGAACCCATTACTCCACTGGAGAGAAAACAATCCTCTATATTTTCTCTAATCTCTCTTCACTACTCTTTCTTCAAACTTTTAAGTCAATTGATTTTGAATTATATTTTTCCTTTTTCCTCTGGCAAAGTAATTGGTCAAAATAATTTCATTAAATATTATTTGTCATTTTCTTCTTTCATGCTGTTTAATTGGCCAAGTGAGTCCATTAAACTTCCCTCTTGCATTTGGTTGCCATGAAACAACATCTATGTTAATGAGGAGAAATCTAATGCTAAACCTTGTCTCCAGAAAACAGTCCAAGAGGCTCTAATCACAAATATTTGGCTGCATTTTTTTTCTTTTACCTTGAAAGACTTCTTCTGGCTAAAGTGCCCACAATAAAAAGTACTACATCACTTGTTGGTTCAATCAGAATTGTCTAACCTCAAAGATATATTTTGCTAACAAGATGCTTAGAAGAAACAAAAAAATACTGCACTTTTATCTTCTCTCTTAAGATTCTCCTTAGATACTATATCAGAAGATATTCTATGCAAAATTATTTCAATAGATTATTTTTCTCTTGGTCTTGCATTAGTTCACCAAGATGTATGGAGGAGAATAGATTTAAATCACCCATACCTTGGAAGAAAGTGTGTGTTACAAAAGGACAATGCTTCTATGTCCTACTTCTATGTCCTTCTCTTAGCTCTTGCCGAGTTCCAATTAATCACAGCTTCTTGGCTTCAAGTCTAGTGAAGCTGAAGAGCCATACAGGCTCCACCTCTGCTACATCTTCATTATTTCTCTTTTAAAACTCTTTAAGTTGCCTCATTTGGATGTGGAATTTATTTTCATGTCTTCATTCAATCAGTTCTGCATTATAGTGAGACAAATGTGCTCTGTAAAATCACTTTAGGGAGTAAAAATACTAACACAATTTACATCAAAAAGTTTTGGCCTCCCTTCACTGCAGAAGACAATACGCTTAGCTAAGGCTTCTAAGAAAACTTTTTTTTATTAACTTTTCCATTTGCTCAATTCTTTTCTGAACTTTTAGGCATATGTAGTAAAAGAAGTCTTCACTATCTCATATTAATAAGAATATTATTTTTGTGAGCCACTTGGAAATGCGAAATCATTGGTTTGAAGTATCCAATCAGATTTTTTTCTGTGTTTCACTGCTTCACGTCCAAAGACATTGTGGAAAGTGTTACAAACAGAAAGGTGTAATCCCAACACCTTCTTTCATTGTGGAGGTCACTTTCTCCCTAAATATTTTGACTCAAATTATCTTTTTCAGAGAATTAATGTTTGATAATTAAAGGTAAATTCACAAATTTTGATGCCTTATTTTTTAAAGAACTTTTAATTTAAATTCCAATACAACCTTGTTTCAAACACTGAGAATATAGTTCCTGGGTAAGGACAATTCTCAAGGGAACCTACAGGATTTACAGCAAGGTTTCTGAGGTCTGATTGTTTAGTGTGAAAAAGAGCCATCTTCATCCACATTGCTCCCTCTCTACTAAGTCTCCTTGGATTTCTTTGCATGAAAGCCTATTCTTCCAGGCAATTTAAAACTTTTTAATAGGCTAAGTTGTTAAAAATTTTGAACAATTAAATTTTACCTGTCATAACTTTAAAACTCTTTGAAATCCTTTATCAGAACCGAGAATTCACCAATCCTAATTCCACCTTTACCATCAAAAAGTTAACATGCTTTTTTCAGAATGTTATCAATGCAGCTATTATTTTCCAGTGGCTTTGTTATGCGTATATATAACCATATAAGCTGATGCTAAGCAAAATGAATTCCAAGATATGGAACCAGATTTTTTTTTCATTTGTGGTTGTTGTTTTTGATGAACTATGTGATTTCTGTTTTCTTTGGGTTTTTCCCCTATGGTTTATCCCTGCTGTATTTCATTTTGTATTGTGTATTCATTTACCTTGATTAGCGAAGGGTAAAGGAAAAACATAATGGTGAGACAAAGGACCAAAGGCAAACCAATGCAATAACAATACTCACAAGACATTATGTTGGAAATGTACATTACAACTTGTGAGGGGTAAAGGGGTGAAGGAAAACTGTGAGAAAAATGAGGGAGTGTTATCAAGTTTGAAAAGTTATGATTTGATACCTTACAATAACTGTAACCCCACTGTATATCATTTTTATAATAAAATTGAAAAAATAAGCTGCATAAAATATAATTTCACTGTATTGGCGCAGTAAATAATATTCTTTATATAGTAACATTTTAAAAATCAATAATATTTGGCATCTAATTTGAATTAATTACCACTTCTTTATCAGAGGGTCATCAACTTGAATGTTATCCAAGTAGACAATAATTTCACAATATACTTGCCAAATTTTTCAAAAAAGAATAAATTCAGTACTTTCTCATTCTAAAACAGAAAACAGTTTAATGCTATGGAAATCCATAACTTTTAAAAGTAAGTAAGTTGTTAAGAGGACAGAATATATGTGTTCTTCAAAATTCCTATGATTAATAGCTACTCATTTTTAAATTCTCAACATTCCTAAGAGATTCAAAACAGTACCTGTTTGCATGTTATGTAATTCTGCAATAGATGCAGTTTCCAATGGGGTATTACAGATTGAGAACTAAACAGAAAAATAGCCACATTCTGGTAGAGGATAAAACTGTGAAGCATGTGTAATAATTGATTCTTCAAAAGTAAGCAATTGTTTATGAGTAAGCTATTATAAATATGACCATCAATCCCAAGATTTATGCCATAAAGTCATCCTAGCCCAACAGTTTCCAACTTGTAAGGGACACCTTAAAATTCCTTAATTCACATCATGAATACCTTATCTCTATTTTGAAAAAATACTACACTTCTGCTAATGTGACACCCTCCTTGTTCTGAAAAGAACACAATAAACTGAGCTGCATCATTTTTCCTCCACTGGTATTCTTGAGATCAGAACACTTGCAAATATTATTTATATTTATACTTTTTATCATAGATATTCAGTATGCTAAGATAAGAAAATTATGATCCAAAGCCCACCCAGGAAGGAAGATTTCTTAGAATCTTACCTCCAAAAATCTCCACGAAAGCCAGACTCAAGTGGCCCTGAGATTGAAGTGGTAGGACATGAGCCTTGAGCATAAACAGGCTCAGAGACACTGTCCAGGCCAAGAGTTCAAGCTCTAGGACGAACCAATAAAACAAAAACAAAATTGAAAACAAACCCCAATCCCAGCATTTTTCTCCATGTATACAGAGGCACGTAAATAAGGAAATGGCTTCCTGTGTTACATATATGAAGAAGAAAGAAGATGTCACACAATTACTATCTTCATACCATATTAAACCAAACCCTTAAAAAATTGGTTTTTCTAAATGTATAAATTAATGTCATCCATTTGTTGGCAACTCTGTCTAGATTATTCACATTAACATGGTATACATGAACTGTGCGAATTATCTATTAACTATGTTCTAATTATAACTCTTTTGAAATAACTAGGCAAATAGAATGCCAGAATCATTTGTGATTTTTCACTTAATCCCTCTACTTAAAAAGAATTTTGTAGTATCCTATAGAATATGAAATTACAAACAAAACCAAAAAATATATTTTAAATTTAAATTCTAATTTAACAAGGTCTACAAAGTCCTACATTAGACAAACTTTGCTATTTCTCCAGACTTAAGCTTTTGTAATCTTTCAACATTTATTTAGAATCCAACAGAATGAGACTTACTTACTTTTGCAAATTTTTGGATGGGAATCATGAGCTATCTTGCATCTATGGATGTTGTGTAATGATGAGAGCATTTAAAACCCAAGTGAGGATATATATGAGTTGCATTCAATAGGAAACATAATGACAAAATTAGGCCAAACTTAAAACTGTGTATTCCTTTAATGTTGTTTGGTTTGTTTTACTGAGACAAAATTATTCTACCTGGTCCAGGGAAGGTACCGTTATGTAATTCCACTCTCTAATCTCCTGTCTGAGTGCTAGAATTCCAGGCTTGTATCACATTGACCTGCCATATTTTCTTTATTTAATCTAGAAACAGACTAGCAATTCTGAACTTCTCCTATGATCTTATCCACTAGACTGACTGCTCAGACTGTTTATGTACTATTTTCAAAGACGTTTTAACATTTGACACTGGATATAAACATTTTCAGATGCACCAGCAGGGTTCCCTGACTCATTCCTCCATGGATCCTATCCAGTTAATAATGATTGGTTGACTCTCTTACTATCTTTGGTCCCTACCTATAAAATATTCTCAACTTCTGGGGGAAAGTTCACTTGAGGGATTTCTAATACTAAAAATTATCACTTGATTCTAGTCTTACTCAGGACCTATTTTCTAACTTTTCTACATATTCTGAGAGCTGTTTCATTTGTGTATTTTTTTTTTAAATTTTATTATATTTTATTTGAGAACATACTGTACAGAGGGGTTACAATTACATGGGCAGGATAATGCATACATTTCTTACCAAGCATTGCAGCCTCCTCCTTTGTTTACCCTTCACCTCCCTTCCCAGCCTCCCCCCTCCCTCCCACCCAATCATACCCCCCCACCCCACCCCCCCACCCACATTGTAAAGCTGGTTTTGACATGACATTTTGTACTTCTCATTGTTGCAACAGGTCCACCTGAATCCTTAAACGACTTGTTTGTCCCCATCTCCTCCACATGTTATACTGACATCAAATATAGTGAAAGCGGGGGTTACACTGTGGGGGAGGGACATACAAAGCAACAAAGAAATAATCTTATAAATGCGTTAGAAACACATGCATGAAAGAAACAAAAACATTAAAATACATATTTGAGGTTTCGATTTCCTAACATCACATTATCTGACTTTTTCCGCTTGACTCATACCTATACTAGATATTGCAAATAAGGGAAACCATGGGACCTATGTTTCTTTGGGCCTGGCTTACTTCACTTAATATAATTTTTTCCAAGCCTTTCCATTTCCTAACAAATGGGGAAATGTCATTCTTTCTGATGGAGGCATAGAATTCCATTGTGTATATATACCACATCTTCTTGATCCATTCATCTACTGAGGGGCATCTGGGTTGGTTCCATGTCTTAGCTATGGTAAATAATGCTGCAATAAACATAGTTGTGCTGGTAGGTTTAGTGTGGCCTTGTTTGTGATCATTTGGGTAAATGCCCAAAAGTGGGATTGCTGGGTCATTGGGGAGCTCTATGTGGAGTCTTTTGAGGAACCTCCATACTGCTTTCCAAAGTGGTTGAACAAGTTTACATTCCCACCAACTCATTTGTGTATTTTTGTGTGCACCTATAAGTGCCTCTGTGTGTATGTGTATGTTTGTATGTATGTATGCAAAAACCTAAAGCTGTTATTCAGCAATCTTGCTCGTGACTGGTATTCCAGCTTTTGGCTGGTTAATTATAGGTAGTGTCTTAAAGCCTATACTGTCCAAGCCAGATGTAAATTGCACTTCCCAGACTGCTTTACATTCTTAGGTTTTATTTTTCCAGGGGTATCAACTTTTAAACTTCAAACACTTTTGTGAGTGTAAAGTCTAACCTGTAGCCCAGATTTTTAACTCAAGAATTCATATAAAGATAAATGAACATTTACATTGCATATCCTGAGTGTACACTGTTAGAAATGTGATCATAAACCAAGTTGTTGTGAGATCTGAGGATTGGGGTTTAAAGCCAGCACGGGTAGGAAATTCCTGGAGACTCTTTGCTCCAATAATTACCAGAAAACTGGAAGTGGCACTGTGGCTCAAGTGGAAAAGCACTAGCCTTGAGCTGCATTTCAAAGGGACAGCCCCCTGTCCCATATTTCAATTTCCACGAACAACAACAACAACAACAAAAAAAAGAATTTAAGAAAAGGAAAGAAAAAGAAATGTGATCTTAGCCACCAGGTTCATTGCTAGTATAATTCCTGTTCTCTCAGATGGACTCTTTTTTTCCAGTTAAGTCTATTCTTCCATATCTGACTTACATTGGAAACAGAATCATTCTTCCATTCTCCTTTTTGCACATTTACGTGATTATCAAGCGTGATTTAGAAAAGGAGCGGCCTCATGCTTCATGTTCCACTTAGGAGTAATGCTTTCTCCATATCACTCACATAAATCTACATACTGGACTTGGCATTATTGTTTCAAAGTTTTCTTATTTGTAGAGTATTCTATATTGTATTGAACACTTATACATAAACACAGAACTTCTTTTTCTCCTATAATTGCTATTGTTTCTCTTACGGTTAACTCATGTACACTTGGGAAATTAATGCACAGCACATAGACTCACAAAAAATGATCTGAGGACCTTCTTCCCATTTAAAATTCACATTAATTTACAGAGCACATAAGAAGTTTGAACAAAATGTTCTCATGGATAATGTATTAATAAGCAATTTAAATTGCATTTCTATTTACTAAGTTGTCTCTGAAACACGTGTTACATCATGTCCAAAAGTGTCCTTGTGCTATTTCAATGAAGCCAGAAAACAGTCATTATTTTCTGTAGCAGCACCATAGATTGTTACTGCAAATAAGTGGAAGTAACTGTTATTGGACGTGGAAACTGATCCCAGGAGAGGAATTGAACATGGAGAAATGATAAAGTTCAAGTTAACTATTGCTTTCCTTTTTACTGTACAAGAAAAGAATCCAAGGCTGGAAGGAAACTCTGTCCCTGACTTTTTTGAGTGTGTCCTTTACTCATATAAAACTTGTCTGTAAACATCTGGTTGAGAGTATTACAAAAGGAAACAATATGCCATTTGAAGGCCAGTATAGAACAAAAGGAAGTAACTTTGTTTTAAAAGTGTTCTACTGCAAAGAAGCAAAGATATGGAGGTTTTTAAGTGTCTTATGGATGGATGTTTCACTCCTGAGATGATTCTCTTGTTGCAGGAATCAGTTATCAATTCCTTTAGTCTGGTCATGAGTTTTCGATAGCAATAAGGATTCCAAAAAAGCAGGATCCAGTGAGTATGATCAGCAAAAGCAGTGTCTTCTCGGACCACCACTATTATAAGGAGAGTCCCAAAGAAATACCCAGGGTTTGTTTTGTTTGCTTGTTTGTTTAGTTTGTGCTGGTTCTGGGGCTTGAACTCAGAGACTGGCCCCAGTCCCTGAACAGTTGTCTTTCTTTCCCACCAGGCCCAAAGCTAGTACTCCACTGCTTGAGCCAAAACTCCACTTCTGGCTTTTTTGGTGTTTAATTACAGATAAGTGTTTGACAGACTCTCTTGCCTGGGTTGGCTTTAAAATAAGACAATAAGAAAGCTAAGTGACATCAACTGTATAGACTTCTCTTTTGAACCAAGAAATATTAGATGAAGTTTATTATAAAGCTAATATTTGACAATTTTTAAAGGAGAGAATATATTGAGCAAAGAAGCCATAACAAATAACTCAGCGAAAGTAGGTGCACTACTAAATCATTTGGGAAGATTACAATTGACTTCATCATTCCTTTGGGGGAAATTTAAAGCCATATTTGCACTTTTGTGTTGGTTGTGGGGATTGAACATTGATCCTGGGCACTGTCTCACAGCTCTTCAGCACAACTTGAGCACTCTACCACTTTAGCTTCAGCACCACTTCCTGGTTTCTGGGGTTAATTGAAGATAAGTGTTTCATGGACCAGTATTTCCTGACCAGGCTGGCTTTGTACCACAATCCTCTGGTCTCAACCTCCTGAGTAGCTAGGATTACAGGCTTGAGCCACCAGCACCCAGCTCATATTTGCATTTATGTGCACTTAATGTCACTATGTAGACAAAGAATGGAAATCTGAACCAAATGATGTGACATTGCAGCTTTTCAGAAAAATTGAAGTAGCAATAAATATGTCCTCCTTTTCCATTTTGTTACATTAATGACTCATGAGTTCTGGGACTCTTACATTAGCATCCACTTTCATCTTTGTAGGTGTATTTAGTATCAGGAAATGTTCATAGAGAAGTATAGAAAGACAGATTTTTAGGAAGCAAAGGAGATCAGGTATGAAAGAACAGCATGGAAGAAGATACATTTATCACACAGAGATTAAGAACTAGCCTAGGAGATTTTGAATGCTAAAGGCAATGAGGAATAAGCCTAGTTGATAACTAGTTCTTCAATAACCAAACATGGTTCCCTAGAACGGTTTCTCCTGTACCTTAGTTACTATCATTTTTTCTTTCCATCTGGAGTTATTCCTTCTCTTCTGTCACAACTGTTAATTAGCCTTTGCGTTTTTGGTGTGATGACTAGCCAAAATAATTCCCAAATCTCACTTAGACTATCCTTCTCATGGTGACTAGCAGTGACCCCACTCAAAAGCCTGGAATCTTTTAATTTTCCAGTATTAATCTTCACCTGACATCTAAGCACATTCCCGGCATTAATTGCCGTGACCTAATGAACAAAACATTCTTTCAACACAGTATCCTAACATAGGTAAAGTACATGAATTAGGGACTATTGTCAGGTATTAGTATGGAAGGAGCAATTATATATTCCAAATATGGGTTCTTTATTTTGCATTTACTAACTAAATTGTTGTTGTTGTTGCTGTTGTTGTTTTGGCAGTCCTGGGACTGAACTCAGTGCTTGGGAATTATTCCTCAGCTTTTTTTTCCCTCAAGGCTAAACCTCCACCACTTGAGGCACAGGACCACTTCCAGGGTTTCCTTTTCAATTTATGTGGTACTGAGGAATTGAACCCAAGGTTTCATGCATGCTAGGCAATCACCATACCATGAAACCACATTCCCAAAACCCTAAATGACTTTCTTAAAATGGCATTACATTTTCATTCTGTAATTATGTATCATAATTTTAGCCAGTAATTTTTGCTAGAAAAATGCATTGAACACAGTACGGAGTCCAGTAAGGCTAGACGGACAATGCATAACTGTCACAGTGTAGCCAGGGCACAGAGGGACTTACCTCATGGTGCTGGTACAACAGACTGAGTGAGACAGCTCCTGACCCACAGCCTACCTCCAGAATGAGAGGGCCACCTTGGTTCTAACCACATGGGGATGCTGAGAAAGAGAAAGAAAGAAGGTCAGAATTACACTTAAGCCAGGTGCCGGTGGCTCAGTCCTATAATCCTAAGTATAATAGAGGCTGAGATATGAAGATCGTGGTTTATAGCCATCCCGGGCAGCAACACCTCTGAGACTCTTATCTCCAAAGAACCACCAGAAAACTGGAAGTGGTGCTGTGACTCAAGTGGTAGAGTGCTAGCTTTGAGCTGAGGAGCTCAGGGAGCTGCCCCAGGCCCAAAGTTCAAGCCCCATGACTGAAAAGAAGTGGACTTCCCACCACAAAATGTGGACTGAATAGCACCCATTGTCCTAGGGAGCATGGCAGAGAAGTCAGGCCGAGCTTCCTGTCAGCTGGGAGTCATTAGTAGGTCACCCGGTTTATCTGTGCCTCAGTTTCCCCAGCTTTAAAACTGAACAAAGTGAAGGATCCCATTACTCATGGGGATAGGATAATAAATAAAGAGATCCATGTTTTGTTTCATAATCCCATACCTGTTGCACCATTAATAACACACACCATCTGAGATCTTTCCGGGTATCTTCCTATCATATGCTCACGGAATTGCCAAGAATAGTATCAGATGGCCTCTTCCTCTGTGCCTGTCCCTGATCCAGAGAACCCTCTGTATTAATCTCTTGTTTCCTCACAACTGTCCCATGAGGAGATCGAAGTACAATGGTTGAGGCCCAACCCAGAGTTTCACCTCTGGTCAAGAATCTGCTGCCGTGGACTGAGTTTGGGCCAATCTGACTAAACCAATGACTGAGCGTGGTGCTACATATTTACCATTCCAACTACAGAAGAACGGGCCTGGTGGCTAATGCCTGTCACAGATAGGAGGACCATGATCCAGCCCAGACTGAGCATATATTAATTCTCCATCTCAGAAATGCCCAAGACAGAAAAGCTTGACTCTCATGGTAGAAGACCTAACTGGCAAGCCTAAGGCCTTGAGGTAAAACCCTAATATACCAAAAAGAACCAGAGTCCCAGTGCCAGAGGCTCATGCCTATAATCCTAAGTACTCAGGAGGCTGAGATCTGAAGATCACAGCTCAAGAGTTAAAATAGGGTTGACCTCACCCATCAGACGTCATGATGAGAAGACCCAGAGTCTGACCTATGCTGTTGCGCTTCATACTAGCAGAACTCATATCCTTACTAAGTGTTGGTCATGCTCTATGTCCCCCTGGGAAGCCATCCCCTGCAGGCCACACTCCCAGGTCCTACAAAGCTCACACTGCCACCAACCAGGTCAAAATAGTACACAGCTCCATTGCACACAGATCCCTTGTTCTTGTAATTTAACAGTGCTGTGTCCCCTTCAAGACTCTCACCTTTCCAGGCCCTCGACCTCAGCTGTGAATCCCATACATGCCCCAAAGTTAGCAGGTAGAAGTTAGCAAAGCATTCGGCCTCCTTGTTACAACCCACTTCTACACACACACACACACACACACACACACACACACACACACACACATCCAGACCGGTGACAGAAGTTTCATCCATGCAGCACCTGCAATTTGCCAACTGATCACAAACCTGAGCACAGTCAGGCTGTACAAGGAAAAAGATGATCTCTCTCTCTCTGTCTCTCTCTCTATGTCTTTGTCTCTCTGTTTTCAGGTGAAAGGTTGACCGAGCACAGAAGACAATGGCTCACACAGCAAGGTGTCTATCATCTGCATCCAACACCTCCTATCCCAGAAAAAAAGGAAAAGACCCCAGAAGGCAGGTGTATACATGCTGCTCTACACCTCTGATTAAAGCCACCGGGTTCTCATAATGGAGAGGAAGGGCGCAGATGTGCGGCTGTGTGGCTCCCACTGCTACAGGCCAGGGGATCTGTGGCGCCCACTCCTCACTCAACCCTGTATCTCCCCGTTTCCTGGGACACTAGCCGCTGGGGATGGGGGTAGGATCTTCAGGTCAACACCCACCCTCTCCCCTCAGGCACATTTATGGCAGGGCGTGGGCCAGACGGTGGGGCAGAGGAGAGGCACGGGTCGGGGTCGGAGGGAGGAGATATGGGGTCCCAGGGTGCAGGGCTGTGTGGCAGCCACTCACATGTGTTGCTGGCAGAAGCTTTTGGCAGCTGCTCCAGGTGGGGCAAGCAGCAATGGCAGAGGCATTACAGACACTCAGGCCCTGAGCAGAGGACAGAGGAGCCAGGACCTGGGCCGCAAACTGGCTCATGGCACACCATTGCACCATTGCCTGAGGAAACCATGGGTCTGAGCCCGCAGCACCAGGTTTGAAATGCTGCTCCATGGGGAAGGTGGGGAGCGGGCCGGGACTCAGGCAGACACAGGGTGGGCCTGAGGAAGGCCTCTCCTTGTAGGCCTCGAGTCTCTTGCTCACCACTCAGCCACCTCTACCTTCCTTAACTGCTGGTAGTGGTGTCAACAAACACAGGGAATCATGGTGCTACTGGGCAGCATGGAATGTGGGCGTGGCCACCATTCTTGTATCCCATTGGTCAGAAAGAACCATGAAACAATGGGGGTGTGGCTGGAATTCTGTGATGCAGGCAGAATGGGCAGAGTCAAAATGATGGCAGCCCCTTTCCCAGAGAACTCTGTCCAATCCAGTTGGGGACAAGAGGGTTACCTGCTTTAGCCGGATGGCTGCACAGATTGCTGTGTATGTCTGTTTGTTCCCAAACCTTGAACCCAGGATCTGGGCACAATCTGTGAGTTGCTTTAGATCAAGGCTAGCTCTCTACCACTGGAGCCACATGGCTTTACTTCTGGCTTTGTTGGCACAAGTTGGACAGGAGTTTCAAGGACTTTCCTGCCTAGGGTGACTTTGACAACGATCCTCCTTTCACAGCCTTGTAAGTTTTAAGGAGGACAGATGAAAGCAACTGATGCCTGGCTAATCATTGGTTTTGCTGATGTTCTTGGACAGGCCTGTGAATTCCCTATCCTCAGGTTTAATTGGTAGGAGCTAGAGCCCACAGTTGGAATCCTAGTCCTGCCACCAACAAATGGCAGGAGATCCTATGAAACTCATTCCTATTCATATGATTACCAAAGGAATGTGAGGTATGTCATGGTTAAATGGGCAGTACTTGAGTGAATCGAGGATAAAATTATACACAATTACATTATAGGACACTGGTCAATATTCTTTATGAAGCATTTAAACATTCACCTTCATTAAATAGAGTGCAAATGAAATACCTACGAATTGGGCATCACATAGCATGGAGATGCCTTTTTTTTTTTCTGCCAGGACTGGGATTTGAACTCATGGTCTAGGTAACCCTGCTGTTGCACTGTGTGGAAAGGAGAAGCTTGCCTCCTTGAATTCAAGAAATTCAAGTCTGTTCCTTGGGCCTGAAATCAATGCCCACCACTAGAAAACATCCTATTTGTGTACATTTTAAATATATGATTTATATTTATATGTATATGTTGATTCCATATTGCATTCAGTGTAGTTACTTATTTTATTTTTTGTTTTAGTCATGTATTGACTACTCATTTTGTTGACTATTATGACACATAGAACAGTGATTCCATTGATTACATAGGATATAGGTTTGCATATGTATTGCACATCCTTCCTGACACCCAGGACTTTACAAGAAAAGGAAAACATATGTCACCATCAGCTTCTTACTACACAATTCATTTTTTGGGAGTGCTGGCATCTGAACTCACAGCCTACAAGGACCAATTCATGAATGAGTGAGTGTCAGCCTGCCATCCTGTGTCAAATTGAGCTGACAGGCAGTTCCGAGTACCTGAGATTGAGCTCCAGCGGTTGACAAAATAAAAAAAGATTGACATGCCGATGGTAGTACACTAATAAATATATATCTTTATAGAGTGCCAGATATGTCTATACATTATTCAGTTATATAGACTACATTCCTACCAATTCTTGGGTATTTATAATGCTACATGTAATTAATGTTATTGCTTTCATGCTTAACAAACTATTAAGTAAATCAATCAATACTCTGAAAATATTGCATTCTGTAAATAATAGTATTCTTTTAATGCTTCATAAATATTAAATAATATCAGTCTCCTGAAATGATGCTGTCTAATTTTATAGGAGCGTCATTCACCATCAACTCATTGATAATATTACCTTGTTATTCCCATGGATGGGAACGAGTCTCTTAGTATCTCCTGCCATTGATTGGTGTCAGGACTGGGATTCGAAATCAGGGCCTACATTACCATGTGGACCTATGACATCCTCAATAGTCTGACAACCTTCAGCAATCCAAGATGAAGTACCCTTTGCAACAGTGTCATTCAGACCTAGGAGGGTAACCGTGCAAGGGAAGAAGACATAAAAAGGCCATCTTGCTGCATTTTTTCTGTACATTTTTGCCACACAAGGCCTGGGGTCTAGGATCCCAGTATCTACTGTGGGTCCAGTGGCTGCACCCCAGCATAGGGTGATCAAAGCTGAGGCAGAGTTATCACAACCTGAGTTCAAGCCCCCTGCTGGGCAAAAAATAATTAAAAAAGATTAGCTTCCTGGCTTGCAATTCACCCCGTTTATTCTGCCAGGGTTTGGATTTGAACTCAGAGTCTGGGTAAATCTGCAGCACTGTGGAAGAAGGGGAAGCTCACCGTACTTGAAGATAAGAAAGTCAGGCCTGTACTCTAAGCCAAATTTCAAGCCCCAGCCTTGGAAAACATACTATTTATATACATTGTAAATACAGGATTTGTACTTACCTATGGATGTTCAGTCCATACAGGTTAGGTGTGGTTGTTCCTTGTACTTTTGTTTTATTCATTTATTTACCATTGATTTTATTATGATGGAACCCCTTCCCTTTATTACATTTATGACATCCTATCATATGGAATCTAATCTAAATTTGTAGACGTGTTCTCCATCATGCCTGACACCCAAGACTCTCAGAGAAAAGGAAAAAATTTTCACACTTGGCTTCTTACTGCATGATCCAATTGTTGGTAGTGCTGGGATATGAACTCAGGGCCTAGCAGGACCAATTGGTGAATAGTTTAAGGTGACCACACCAGCCTGTGAGCAAGAAAGGTGTTAGGCCATTCCCAGGAACTGACATTGATCCCCAGGGTGGGCCACGATAGTCATAAATTAATAATTTAAACATAGGATCTATATTTACATATATGTGTTGACAGCATCTTACGTTTGGAGTACTTTTTCTCCTTATTTTCTGTCTTATGTAAGTTTTGTGTATTTTACTGAGTAAGGTAACAGATATAACTCTGCTGACATGGATGACAACCTGTTCCTATAGGTATAGGGTTGCCTATGCATTCTACATCCTAGTGGAAGACTGGGACTTACACAGGAGAGGAAAACATGTTTAACGACTGGCTTCTGACAACAGAATGAATCTTTTGTCAATGCTGGGATTTGAACTGAGGTCTGTGTAGCTCTTTTGCACTTTGGGGGAAGGGAAATCTCACCATCCTTGAAGAATAGAATGTCAGGCCTGGTGCAGGGCCTGATATGAAGCCCCAGCACTGGACAAAATAACAAGCCTGCCTTTTGTAAACATAGGATCTCTCTTTACCTACAAGTGTGGTATGCATCTTGCATTCAGTGTAGTTTTTCTTTTTATTTTGTGTCTTATTCATGGATGTATTGTGTATTTTATTGAGTATGGTGATAGATATAACTATGCTGACATGGATAACAACCTATTTGAATGGCTATAGAGTTGTCTATATAGAATTTTCCATGCTTGCTAAGACCCAGGACTTTCACAGGAGAGGATGGATCGATTAGCTTCTCAAATCTATGGTGAATCTTTTGGCAGTGCTGGAATTTGAACTCAAGCCCTAGCAGGCCTAATTGGTGAATGGGTCATGGTGAACACACCAGCCTATGAGGCACTAAGGAGGTAGGCCATTCCCATGACCTGACATGAAGCCCTGGTGGGCGCCAATATAGTCATAAATTTATCATTTAAACAGAGGATCTATATTTCCATACATGGATGGGCAGCATCTTGCATTCAGTGTAGTCATTCTCTTTATTTTGTGTCTTCTTCATTGATGTATTGTGTATTTTCTTGAGTATAGGATGACAGATATAACTGTGGTGACCTGCATGACAACCTATTCCCATGAGTATAAAGTTGCCTATGCATTCTCCATCCTAGCTGAGACCCAGGACTTGCACAGCACAGGAAAACTGGTGCAATGACTGGCTTCTCACATCAGGGTGAATTTTGGCAGTGCTGGTATTTGAACTTTGGTCCTAGGAGGCCCAACTGCCCAATGGGTCCACGTGATCACACCAGACTGTGAGCCACTAAGGATCTGGTCCGTTCCCAGGAACAAAGATCGAGCACCAGGGAGGCCACAATTGTTCTGAATGAATCATTTAAACATGGGATGTATATTCAAATCCGTATGTGGACTGCATTGTGCATTTAGTGTAGTTATTCTATTTTGTATGCTATTCATGGATGTATTGTGTATTTTCTTCAGTATATGATGACAGGTATAACTGGGTTCACATGATAACAACCGATTCCCATGGCCACAGAGTGGCTCATGCATTCTTCATCCTAGTTGAGACCCAGGACTTGCACAGGAAAGGAACACAGGTGCAACAATTGGCTTCTGACATCAGAATGAATCTTTTGGCACTGCTTGGATCTGAACTTGGGGACCAGCAGACCCAATTGACGAATGGGTCCCTGTGAGCACACCAGCCTGTGAGCCACTAAGGAGTAAGGCCGTTCCCAGGACTTGAGATGGACCCCCAGGTGGGGTTGGGGGGACACGCAGCAGTCATTCATTCATAAGTTGAAGGTAGTATGCAAATAAGTACACATTTGTATAGAGTAGGAGAGACGATAACCTGTGATGGAATCCAATCTACCATCTGTCTACTGATTCTTGGATCTTTCCAGATGCCTTCATTTCATGACTGTGATGATTCTTGTCACACTTAATCAACACTACTTTACAAATAAGCTATACCCCATGAGTCTTGCCTATCACTTCCTAGTCACATCATGCATGAACTACACATTCGATGAGATCGATCACATTCCATGACTTTTCCTGGTACAGAAACCAGTATCTCAGGATTTCCCGCCATTGCTTTCTCATTGGGGTGGGCTGAATTCAAGCCTCAGGCATGGAAAACATACTCCTTGTATACATTTTAAAGACAGGATTTATACTTACATACAGATGTTCAGTAGATATCGTGTTTGGTGTGGTAGGATTTATACTTCCACACAGATGTTCACTCCATATCACGTTCAGTGTGTTTATTCATTTTATTTCTGTTTTTATTCATTTATTTACGATTAATTTTATTGACTTTGATGACACTTATACCATTTATTACATTTTTTACATCCTATCACATATCATCTAGATTTGTAGATGTGTTCTCTAGCATGCCTTCCACCCTGGACTCTCCCAGAAAAGGAAAACATGTGTCACACTCAGCTACTTACTCAAAGATTAAATTTTTGGCAGTGCTGGTATCTGAACTCAAGGCCTAGCAGGCCCAAATTCATGATTGGGTGAGTGTGAGCACAGAAGCCTCTAGCCAATTAAGCTGTCAGGTGGTTCCCAGGCACTGAGATCAAGCCCCAAGTTTGGCCAAAACAGCAATACATGGATAGGCAGAGGGTGACATACAAATAAATATATATTGTTAAAGAGTTCCAGAGCTGTCTGTCTATGACTGAATGACATCTATTACGTTCCTACCAACTCTTAGGTATTTATTATATCTCCATTGAAACAATATTATTCTTTTCGTGCGTAATAAACTATTAATTAAGGTCAATTAGCATCCTAGGATTATTGCATCCAATTTTAGACTAGACAAATGCATTAATTACTCTTTCAATCTGTATTCTTATGCATAGGAACGAGTCTCTTGTGATCTCCTGCCATTGGTAAGTGTAAGGATTAGGATTTGAACCCTGGGCCTATGCTGACATGTTGGCTTATGGCTTCCCAGATAGCCTGCCAGCAATCAGCAACGGCAGGCCAGGTCCACTTTGAAACCATGTCATTCAGACAGAGGATAGTCACCGTGCAAATAAAAAATTGTAAAACCCTGAGCCCTCTACAGCTCCCCACTTTTTGTGCTGTTCTGCTTTTTTTTTCTTCTTGCAAGCCTTCTGGACCTAGGGTTCCAGGATCAGCTTTGGGTCCCGAGGGTCCACCCCAGCCTAGGGAGAGTGAAGCTGAGTCAAAGTTGCCATGACCTGAGTACAAGCCCTGTGGTTCGCAAAACTAACTATATTGAAATAATAAAGCTCCTTGGTTTGGAATTTTTGCCAGTTTTCTTTCCTATCCTGGGATTTGAACTCAGAGTCTTGATGAATCTGTAACAATGTGACGAAAGGTGAGGAGTTGCCATTACTTGAATTCAAACCCCATGCCAAGCCAAAAAAAAGTCACTGACCTCAGCAGGAAAGTTAGTTGTGAAGATGGTAGGGAAGGGATGGTAGGGGAAAAACAAACAAGGAGGCAACAATGCTCAATAGGAAATGTACTCACTACTATGCTCATGTAACTGTGACCCCTCTGCACAACATTTTAAAAATTAAAAACGTACAAAAATTATGTAGTGCTCAAGAAGCACTTTGGGGATAAGAGATGGATGTCTGCAAAGCTGTACAAAATTCTACAGTGATTTTTTTTCAGTGTTCAATATGGAACTGAATAAACATAACTGTTTCTGTTACAAATATTAAGTCACTGTCTTGGAACTGGAGCCAGTATTTCTGCCATTGCTGGGATTTGAACTCACTGTCCAAGTAACTCTGTTGCACTTTGGGTGAAGGCTAAGCTCCCTGTCCTTGAGGAAATGATTTTCAAGCTAGAGTTCCCAGGGCCTGAATTAAGGCCCTGCAATAGAAAAAATATTTTTATACATGTGTAGTATAAATATATATAGGTACATATGCATGTTTTTTTCATATTATGATTATTATTATTGATTTTGTATTTAATTTTTATTTTGTACATTTTATTGTTTATTGTATTTAGTATTATTATACGCATAATAGTTATTATGTTGTGTACATATATTATAAATTATACACAATAATTCAGTACATTGACTCATTTTCATTAATTCTTTATTAAGTGTTGAAACATGATACATAATTAAATGGAGGCATTTGTCAAGTCATTACATCTTTAGAGTCTGTCCCCAGTATGAGCTTTGTCTTATTTATCTTTGGACAACTTCCTATAGGGATTTGTTTTGATGATTTATACTCAGAAGCCTTTTTTTGTGACTAGGCAAGTTCAGGGATAAAATCTTGAGTTTGGGGCTGGGAATGTGGCTTAGTGGTAGAGAGCTTGCTCAGCATGCATGAATGCCAGGGTTTGAATCCTCAGTGCAAAATACTCAGAAAAAGCCAGCAACTGTGGTGTGGCTCAAGTGGTAAATTGCTAGCCTTGAAAAAAAGCAGCTCAAAGACAGTACCCAGGCCCTAAGTTCAAGCCCCAGGTCTGGCAAAAACAATACGCCAGATTCCAGTGGCTCTGGAAATCTACTTTCTCAGGAGGCTGGGATCTTAAGAGCGTAGTTTGAAGACAGCCTAGGAAAGGAAAGCCTGTTAGACTGAACCATCAAAAAACCCCATGTGGGACAAGTGGTAGAGTGTTTGCCTTGAGCTGAAGGGCCCAGAGACAATGCCCAGGCTTCAGTTTGAGACACACAACTGGAAAAAGAGTGAGGGTTAATCAAAGTAATTTTCCTATTTGCTATTTATGAGAATATTTTTTGGAACATGAATGCTGATGTACACCAGAATTGGAGTCAGACCTCAAGGTTCATGTGTAGCACATCCATAAGCCCAGCCTCTCAGATTCTAGCATTATAAATATGTGTCCTACAGGGTTCTGAAAGGCACATTGTTGAAAGGCTTAATATGCTCCCCAAGCCTTTTGTGATAAGCAGTTGACTTGTATTGTCAATGTCATTACAGTTCTGACCCTAGCAGAGAACCAGTAGCTCACGCCCATCATCCTAGCTCAGGAGGCTGAGGTCTCTATCACAGGGTGAAACCAGCCAAAGAAGGGAAGTCTGGTACATTCTGACTTCCTGTTCTGAAACGTCAGATGCTTAAGAAATTCCTGTGTTTCCCTTGGGGATGAGAAGTTACTTGCACTCTAGATGTTCTTGGAGTTCTTGATCTACAGAAGAAGGAAAGAAATATTATTGACCCAATAGGGGTTCAAATGAAGTTCTCAGGATCCAAACCCTAGCTCTGTTAGCAGGAAGAACTCCAGTGTAACACTATATTTGAAGGACAGGAAACTGTTTCAAAAGCCAGGCTAGGTACAGAGAACTAGGCCTGCAGGATTAGGAGGCAGAATGTACACACTCAAGAGGGAAGTCAGCTGCAAAACCACTTCATTCATTCCAGGCACAGCCAGCAATGGGGGAAACCTGAAACATTTGTTAGAGTTACACCAGGGTCAGGCTTTTCTCAGCTTCCTCAAACAATGACTAATTAACCTTCCTCCCTCAGGTTAAGGGAGCCTCAGGCTATCTTTAGGTTACCAATAGAGAGCCAGATTAGTGGGGGGAGAGGAGGAACAGAGTAGAAAAACCCTGTTTTCTGGTCTCAGGGAGTGGGTTATTGACTCTCCATTTGTCAGGTTTGAAAGCCCTTCTATCTCTGCCAGTCTTTTCTCCTTCCTTCATTCTCCACATCATTAATGCTAATCCCCAGTCCAAGGAGGGGCAGGGCCATTTTTCTTCTGCCTCCAAGCACCTGAGTTAGAACCTGGCTCTGCCCTCTTGACTCTGGGACTCTTGGCTGCCTGAGAAGTGGGACAGAGACAGTCATCCTGCTCTGCATTTGTGTGAAGGCGATGCTGGTGTCCTGGCACACTGCAGAAAGATTCATGACTGGGAATGTTCCCTTCTTTCCTTCTGATATCAAAAACAGATTCTTCTATCAACTTTCTTTCTTTCTTTCTTTCTTTCTTTCTTTCTTTCTTTCTTTCTTTCTTTCTTTCTTTCTTTCTTTCTTTCTTTCTTTCCTTCCTTCCTTCCTTCCTTCCTTCCTTCCTTCCTTCCTTCCTTCCTTCCTTCTTTCTTTCTTTCTTTCTTTCTTTCTTTCTTTCTTTCTTTCTTTCTTTCTTTCTTTCTTTCTTTCTTTCTTTCTTTCTTTTCTTTCTTTCTTTCTTTCTTTTCTTTCTCTCTCTCTCTCTCTCTCTCTCTCTCTCTCTCTCTCTTTCTATTTCTTTCTTTCCAGCTATCTACCTACCTTCCTACCTAGGTAGCTATCTCTTTGCCAGTTGTTGGATTGAACTCAAGGCCTGGTCACTGTCTCTAGCACTCTGCTACTTGAGCCACAGCACATATTCTGGCTTTGTCTGTGAACGGGTGCCTGAGGAATCAAACCCAGGGCTTCTTGCATGCTAGGCAAGCACTCCCTCATTAATCCATATTCCCAGCCACTTCATTTTTTTCCTTAATGGTAGTTTTTACATAAGTATTCTACCATTTTATGTTCTCAAGTTGAATTTTCTGAATACCGGTTACTTCTCTTCCCCATCTGATTTGTGATTGTTCCTGCATTGCCCTCATAATAAAATGTAAATAAAGGCTGCTGAAAGCTTCAGTGTGCATCATATAAAGGCACAGGCCTAGAACCCTGGAAGATAAAAGCAATGGGCCTGAAATGAAGAGAATGATGCTGTATTCACAATTAACATATCTGAAAAATAAACCAGTAAATAAAAGCAGAGTTTGCACTATGAGAGGTATTATCCATACACACATAAGTAGGTAGGGCACTGATATATAAACTTGGCCGTCTCTTTTTGAATTTTTCTGTGGCCATCCCAGGGCTTAAACTAAGGGCCCGATGTGTCCCTGAGCTGCTTTTGCTCAAGGCTGAGGCTCTACCATCACCAAAGCTCCGGCTCTACCATCACCAAAGCTCCACTTCCCGCCAACTGGTAGTTAATTGGACATAAGCAATTCCCAGGCTTTCCTGCCTGGTCTGGATTGTATCTCCTGCTCAGTTTTCGCTCTCAAAGCTGGAGCTCTACCCTCTGGGCCACTGCTCCACTTCTGGTTCTCTGTTGGTTTATTGGAGAAAATAGTCTCAGAGACTCTCCTGCTCTGCTGGTTTGAATAGCGTTTTCCTGAGGAGGCTTCAAGTGGTTTCCTCAGGGATTCACAGAGGAGCCGCTCCACACAAACCCTTAGTCTAAATCTCTAGGAGTACTAGAGAAAAATAGAAACATTGTTATACCCCAGTCGCAGGACCCCCACCAAAAAGACCACCGAGTCAGAATTTACAGCTGTTTTAAGGTTTTATTTAAACGGGCTGCAGCTCGGGCCTTGTTATACACTCCGACACAGCAGCACCTAGGTGAAGAGCCCCAAGGTAAAGATTTGCAGGATTTATAAAGGCACACAACCAACCAGGTGTTTGGATTACCACCACATGTTGCTCTGCTGGAAACAAGCAACAAGTGGTCACTGCCTCAAAACTTTAACCCTTCATTCTACCCCCTTCACTTATGGTCCTAAGACACAATCTTGTGGCTCCAGCCTCAAACTAAACTCCAACAGCTCTTGATCTTGAAAGGGTATGGTCCCTAACTGACCTTAGCCATACTATTAAACAACAATACCAATAACAATCAGTTCATTTTTCTTTGCTTGAGGTTAACTCAGAGTGGTTGGGTAGGATGCTTTGAGACTTCCCATGTTTCCCCAAGGTTGTCCAGGGCAAAGGAGGTCCGCCGGTCTGGCGTGGGAGCAGAGGATCCAAGCAGCAATTCCATCCACCTTAAGGGCAGTAGGTGTAGCCAGTAGCACCATGTAAATCCCTTCCACCGTGGTTCCAGAGATATCAGGTTGTACCTTCAAACAAACACCCAGTCACCTGGTTTAAACAAATGTGGGGTAGGAATAGAAGCAGAATCATATAATGCTCTAAGCTGGGGCCACATATTCTTATGCACCAGCTGTAAATAGTCAAGCTTACACAGAAATTCAATATCATCCAAATCAGCAAGCAATTCTGTCTGAAGGCTAGGGATAATGGGTAGAGGGTGTCCATACATTATTTCAAAAGGAGTAAAGCCAAGCTGATTGGGTGAATTTCTTACTCTAAACAGGGCGAAAAGAAGCAGCGATACCCAGTCTGCACCAGTCTCCAAGGCCAATTTAGTTAAGGTCTCTTTTACAGTTCGATTCATTCTTTCTACCTGCCCTGAACTCTGGGGTCGATAAGCACAGTGCAATTTCCAATCCATCCCCAGTGCGGCGGCTATTACCTGACTTACTTTTGAGTTGAAGGCTGGTCCATTGTCCTACCCCATGGTGGATTGTAAGCCATACCTGGGTAGGATTTCTACCAGGATCTTCTTCGATATGACATTCGCAGTCTCATGCTTTGTTGGGTAGGCTTTAGCCTATCCTGAAAAGGTGTCTACAAAAACTAGCAAATATTTATATCCGAAATTTCCAGTTTTAATTTCTGTGAAGTCTACTTCCCAATACACACCTGGCCTATCTCCATGGAGGTGAGCTCCTTTTGTAACCAGTTGAATAGGGGCATTGGTGAGCTGACAGGCTTTAAAATTTTTAACAATGTCCTCAATGAGTTGATTTCCTTGCCTGATGTTTATTTCTGAGTGTCAGCAAGTCGTTCATTCTTCAGGTTCCCATTTGAGAGACCAGATTTATTCTCATAAGAATTCCCTTGCCCAATCTTTGAGGCAAGATAAGTTTCCCCCACCAGTTTTCCACCAGTCTTTATTTCTTTCTCTGTTTGGGGGTTTATAGGACATGGAAATTTCCTTTATCCACTCCAAGTCTTCTTGGGAGTACTGAGGCTCAGGAGGCAAAGCTTGTGACCCTGGGTCTACTTCCGCTCTGGGCTGAGGTCCACCTCCTTAGCTGCCTGATCGGCCAAGTTATTTCCTTTGGTTATTGAATCAGTTACCTTTGATGGCCAGGACAGTGCATAATGGCAATATTTACTGGTTCCCATAAGGCCCAGATGAGGTTTGAAATTTCTTGTTCATTTATAATAGCCTTTCCCTCAGCTGTCAACAGCCCCCTCTCTTGGTAAATGGCTCCATGGACATACACAGTGGCAAAAACATACAGACTGTCCATGTAAATGTTTAGTCTCTTCCCTTTTCCCATCTGTAGGGCTTTTGTTAGTGCCTCTAGTTCTTCTTTTTGTGCAGACATTCCCTGGGGGAGTGCTTCTGCCCACAGTATCTCAATGTCTGAGGTGACTGCTGCACCAGCATACCTTTTTCCATCTCAAATGAAACTGCTGCCATCTGTGAACCAGGTATGCTTGGCTTGTGATAGTGGCGGGAACAACCAGTCTGGCCTCTTTTCTTTGGCCTGGTCGCTCCTTTCAAAGTCAATTTCACGTTCTCTGTCCTTCCTTTCCTGTCTTTTCTGCTGTCTCTCTCTTATTGCAAACCTTTTCTGCTGCAGCTACTATATCCCTAATAGACTTTTTACCAAGTCTGTCTAGAGCCTGCAACTTTCACTTTATGTCTGGTGCAGCTTGATTTATATAGGCAAACATAATCATCTGAGCCAACACCTGGGTTTCAAGATCATACAGGTATATTGACTAAAAGCTTTTATGAGCAGCTCAAGATATGCTGCCGGACTTTCACTTCCTCCCTGTCTATCATCAAAAACTTTGGCCATATTACTAGTTTGGCAAGCCACTGCCTTGAGACATGCCAAAAAAGCCTGGCGATAGATGAGGAATAGCTCCCTACTTTCAACTGTATTGTTGTCTCATGATGGTCAGATCTCAGGAAAATAGGCAGGTATCAGGGCAGGATCCAGGATTGGTGCTCCTGTGGGGCCAGGGATATGTTTCCAGGCTGCCTCTTGGATAGCCTCTCTCTTCGGTGGTAAAAAGGACCTGTAAAAGCTGACTAAAATTATCCCAAGTGGGCTGATGTGTAAAGAGAATACTTTCAAGCAAAAAAATTAAATCCTGGGTTTCTTAGAAAAGGGGGCATTTTGGGTGTGCCAATTGTATAGATTACTGGTAGAAAATCGCCAATATTGGAGTGGCTGTTGACCATCCACATCCACAGCACCTATGGCATGTATGGGGAAAACAGCTGCATTAGAAGGGAGGTTGATCCCATGGCATCATCGAGTGATTGGCCCCTCAGAAACTATAAGGGGAGGTGCCAAGTGTTCTATAGCTCCCTCCGCCTCTTGATCATTCTCAGGTTCTGCAAAAGGAACCTGGAAAGGAGAGTATGGGGGAGGAAACATTTCTTCTTCCAAGTTATCTCCCTGAAAAACCGGGGCATACCTTTTCTTTTCCTCTGTCTCAGATTCTTTTTGTAAGTCTAGGGGGCTAGATGGAGTGGTGCCTATGATTTCCAGTCCCGTAAGACATACAGTCCAAAAAACAATAAACAGTGCAAACAAAACACACCTTACAGTTACAAAAAAAAGCCTTACAAAGTGGAGATCTCCCAAATTGGTCCACTGACTACAGTCATGGTGTGGTTCCACACCCAGGCCACACAGCAGAAGGAGCAGAGCCACAGTGGGGGAGTTGGGCCTCTGTTAGGAAGCACTCTTGGTCAGTTCCGGCCCAACACTGAATCGATCCCCACCTCCCAATTCACATGGCGGGGTTCCAAGAACCCCCACCCCACAAGAGGATCTTGGACGTCTCCCAGTTCCTCCAGGGTTGTGGTGCAAGCGTGTCTGCTTCAACAACCCTTTATGAATCAGAGTGGCCATCCTCAGAAAGGAAAATGAAAGTAAAACAGACAAATGATAGGACAAGACAAATTAACAATGACAGCTCTGTTCTACATTTGGAGTCTGAGATCTCGGGGGTCTTTGGGGGGATCCCGGACGAGCCCCCACTAATATGTTATACCCAGGTCGCAGGATCCCCACCCAGAAGACCATCGAGAGTCAGACTTTACAGCTGTTTTAAGGTTTTATTTAAACGGGCTGAAGCTCAGATCTCATCCTACACTCCAACACAGCGGAGCCTAGGAGGAGAACCCAGAGCTAAAGCTTTCAGGCTTTATAACGGCACACAACCAACCAAGTGTTTGGATTACAACCACGTGTTGCTCTGCTAGAAACAAGCAACAAGCGGTCACTGCCTCAAAACTTTAACCCTACACATGAAGATGCTATTAGTGTGTTCTAGACACTTAACGTTGGAGACACAAAACACTCATAATTATTAGATCATTTTATAGCAAAAGGAGCAGTGCAGACTGTATGAGGATCGCTCCAGCTTTCGGTCCTCATATCCTGAGACAGTAAATTCACAGCAGCTCAATGCAAAGTGACATAACTGGCATGTACTGTGGATATTTGCTCCCAAATCCTGTGACACTCATTTCTCACTTTTGGCCTAAACCTGTGACCAGAGGGGAAGATGAGGAGAGAAAATCATTCTCAAGGAAAGCAGCTATAAAGAACATTGGGTAGTTTACTTATAAATTAAATCCTTGGGAATGTCCCTGTTAAGAAGTCAGATTGTCCACATTAAAAAATGAAGAAGCAAAGAAATAAGGTGCCAGTGGCTCCTGTCTGTAAACCCAGGTCCTCAGGAGGCTGAGATGTAGAGAAACTTAGTTTGAATCCAGCCATTGTAGGAAAGTCCATGACACAGTTATTTCTAAGACATCACAGAAATACCCAGAAGTGGGGTTGTGACTCAAGCTTAATGCAGTACCTTTGAGCAAAAGGAGCTCAGGGACCATGCATAGGCTCATATTTCCACCCCAGGACCTGCCCCCTCAAAAAGAGCCTGTACTTCCATGTCTTTGTCTATGTATTGTATTCTTATAGGTGAAATTCCCGAGTAGCTATGATGAATGGCACCAACGTAGGAAATTTGTATTCAGTACAATGAGTTCATAATAGAGAGACTTCTTTCAAGATAGTGCATGTTCCGCGACTCCCCTCACTGTTCACAGTGTAACACGAGGTTTCCTCTGCATCACAGGCCTGCTGGAGGACGTCTCTCTCATTGCCTGGACAGGCACACAAAAGCCCTCACTCCTGTAGAGTTGGGTAACAAACAACTCCATCTGGGCCAGTTAGTGAGGATGTGTGGGCAGGCTCTGAAGGTCAGGAGAAAAAGGCCTCTTTGTACCCTTAGCTAACTCTCTCCCCAATGCTCTGTTTCAACAGGAGACCTTCATTTGTGCCACCTCCCATGGCAGGCCAAGTTCTGTGCACTTATCCTGCCTTTGTGAGACTATATTCTGTTGTTCAGTTACAGAGCTCAATATAATTCAGGAGTCCTTCAGGCAGACAACTAGGGCACTGAACATAATGAAATGATTCATTGCAGGCAATTTTGGGCCTATGGTGCCTCTCCTATGTTTCCAGAAGCTTGGGAAATCCAAGCACATATTGGATATCACAAAGCTTCCTGTCATCTAGGACTGGTGAAGCTTTTGAAACCATTGACTTCTCCTAGTTGGGCCCAGGGTGGCTAGGTTTTGGGGTTGAACACAGGGCCTGGGTGCTGACCATGAGCTCAGTGCAGAAGCCCAGTGCTTTACCATTTTGTGTAACAACATCACTTCTGCTCTGTGAGTGTATGTGTGTGTGTATGTTTGTGCACACCACGTGTGTGTGTGCATGGGTGTGTGTGTGCATGCACACATATACATGAGTCCTCAAGCTTGACCTCAAGACCTGAGCACTGTACCTACTTTCTCTTGTAGAATGATATCCCTCTCCCACTTGAGCCACAGAGCCACTTTAGGCATTGTCCTAGTGATGTGGTCCTGAGAAGTGAAGCCCAAGATTTCATATATGCAAAGCATTCTACCACTAAGGTACATTCCCAGCCCTCTACTTCAGCTTTGTTAGTTTATTCCTGTCTTTTTTTATTGTTGTTGTTTTCAGTGGCAGGAGTTTACGTCTTGGCATGGATGCTGTCCCTGACCTCTTCAGCTCAAGTCTTGTGCTCTACCACTTGAGCCACAGAGCTACTTCCAGTTTTCTGGTGGTTCATTGGAGCTAAGTTTCTCATGGCCTTTCCTGCCCAGGCTAGCTTTGACCCATGATCCTCAGATCTCATCCTGCTGAGTAGGTAGGATAACTGAAATAAGCTCAAGCACCCAGCTTCACCTTCAGGTTCTTAGTAGTGAATTGGAGATAATAGTCTCATGGTACCTTTTGTGACTGAGATAGTTTGGAGTCCAGATTTTTAGAACTTAGCTTCCCGAGAAGGCAGGATGACAGACTTCAGCTATTGACCAATTGGCCATGGCCTCTGCTGCAAGGGGGTCCATGGCTCCACGTGGTGGCGTGCTAGCCATGAGCCCAAGAGGTAAGGGTCAGTGCCTCAGCCCCGAGTTCAAGGTTCATGACCAAGAAAAAACCAAACCAAACCATTGTCTGCTGTAGACAACTCACGAGTCTTCAGTAATACATAATTTTGTCCCTGACATGGGGACCTATCTGAGCCTCAATATTCTTGTTTGTATAATCATCTAAGTTGTGGAGCTCTTACATAGACAAGATGTAATAATGCACCCGGTTAAGGACATAGCACATGGCACTCTTTGCATCACTCAGCACACAACATCCTATGAAAGATTCAGCACCCAGCACCCAATGCAGGACTCAGCACACTGCATCCTGTGAAAGACTCAGCACATAGCACCCTGTGTACGACTCAGAACTGAGCACCCTAAGGAGGACTCAGCACATAGCTCCATTCCACAAGCTGTCATTAGAATTAGGGTGCTTTCATCAGTATCACCATTCTTTGAGGAAAATTTACAAACCATACAAGTTCAAATCTAATGGTTTAGTGGGGTGTTTTTCTGGGGAAGGGGTGTTAGCCACGTGGCTTGAACTCAAAGCTCTACCACTTGGAGCCACATTTTGGGGTGTCTCTCAGACTTCCTGCCAGGACTGGGTTTTAAAGCCCCTGAGCAGCTAGGATGATGGGCATAAGCCAGAATGACATGGGTAACCCGTGGAGCTGGGTTGCAGTGGTTTACATATGGCTAAGTCAGGTTAGGTGGCAGCTGTCAGCATCAGACTCCTAGCTTGATCTCTAATGAGGTATTTGAAGTTCTGTCCTTCTATAAGTGCAGTTAGAATGTCCTACCTTTTTTGGCATCAGACCTAGGGCTTGAGTAAGAGCTTAGACACTGTCACTAAACGTTTGTGCTCAAGGCTAGCACTTCATTGATTGAAAGACAACAGAACTTCTGAGTTTTCTGTTTTGTGGTACTGAGGAAATGAACCCAGGGCTTCGTGCTTACTATGAGAGCACTCAACCACCGAGCCTCAGGAGTGAACGAGATGTAAATAGATAACGATTGCTGTATATAAATATTTTGTACACAAAAAGAGATTTCTGCATATTATTAAAGTATAGATAATATTGCTACCAATTCTTAGGTATTAAATTATGTCTCCATTTAATGATGTTTTGCAGTTAACAATTAATAAAGCATTAATTAATAATTACTCAATATCCCATAATTGTTTATCATGTATGTACATATAGCCGTACATATAATTAGATATTTCATAGAATGAGACCAATGTCTATATATTGTTAAATTATGCATCATGTGTTACTCCCAATTATTAGTTATGTCTCCATGTAATTTTTATTCTGTTAATGCTTAATAAAATATTAATTAAACTTAGTGCACATCCTACACTTATTGCATCTAATTTTATCCTAGAATGATTCATTACTAATTCAATCTGTTTATCATTTACTGTAGTGGTAATTCTTCTACCTATGATGTTTTTTACCTTTATTACATCCTATTACGTAGTATATAGATTTGCATCCAAATTATACATCCTACCTGACGAGCATTTTCACAGAAAAGGAAAACATGTGTCATGCTCGGTTTCTCACTCCAAGATTACATTTTTGGGAGTGCTGGGATCTAAACTCAGGGCAAAGAAGGCTCAGTTCATGAATGGGTGACTGCCAGCACAGCAGCCACTAGTCAATTCAGCTGCCAGGCAGTGCCCAGGCCCTGAGATTGAGCCCCGTATATTGACTCCAAATTGTGTTTAGTGTAGTTATTCATTTTATTTTTTTATTCATTTAGCATTTATTATATTGACTGCTATAACACATGGAATATTTACTACATTTATTACATAGGTTACAGAATTGCCTATGTATGAAACTTCACACCTGACACCCAGGACTTCCACAGAAAAAGAAAACATGTGTCACCCTGTGTCTTATTGCATGATTCAATTTTTGTTAGTGCTGGCATCTGAACTCACAGCCTACAAGGCCCAATTCATGAATGGGTGAGTGTCAACATGCCAGCCTGTGGTATATGGAGCCGACAAGCAGTTCCGAGCACCTGAGATTTAGCCCCAGGGGTTGACAAAACAAGAACAGATGGACATTCAGATTGTAGTATACAAATAAATATAGATCTTTATAGAGTGCCAGAGATGTCTATACATTGTTTAGTTATATAGGCTACATTCCTACCTATTCTTGGGTATTTATTATGCCTCCATGTAATTAATATTACTGTTTTCATCCTTAATGAATTATTCATTATATCAACCACTGTCCTGAAACTATTGTGTCCATGTAATTAATAGTTTTCTTTTAATGTGTCAAAAATATTCATTAAAATCCATCGGCCTCCTAAAATCACTCTCTAATTTTATGCTAGTATCATTCAGGCACAAGTAATTCAACCTTGACATTCGTAACTTTCCATCAGTATTCCTATGAATAGGAACTAGACAATTAGGATCTCCCTCCATTGGTAGGGGTCAGGACCTTGCTTCGAACACAGGGCCTATGTTGTCGTGTTGGCCCATGGCTTCTCTGGATGAATGACAGCCTTCAGCAATGCCAGGTTACCAACATTTTTCTGCCCTGTCATTTAGACCCAAGATGGTCACCTTGAAAAGAAAACAAATGTAAAACCGGCAGCCATCTGCAAGTTACTGGTTTTGTTTTTTTTCCTGTGTCGTTTTATTTATTTATTTTTCCTGTCAGCCTATGAGGCCCAGGAACCTAGGTTCGCCTGTGGTTCCAGTGGCTGCAACCCAGCCTAGAGTGATGAAAGCTGAGGCAGAGTTGCTATGCCCTGAGTTCAAGCCCTGTGCTTGACAAAATAAAAATACATAACACATACATGCATACGTACATATACATTAAAATATTTAAACAATTATTAGGCTACTTGGCATTGTATTCATGCCATTTTTTTCTGCCAGGCCTGGGATTTGAACTCAGGGTCTGGGTAAATCTCCATTCCTGTGGGGGAAGGGAAAGCTCACAGTGCTGGAAGACAAGAAAGACAGGCTTGTTCCTAGCATTCATAAAAATAATATTTGTATACATTTTACATACAAGATTTATATTTAAATACACATGTTTACTGCATAATGCAGTTGGTGTAGTTATTCATTTTATTTTGTTTTTTATTTATTCATTATATATTTTAGAGAGTATGATTACAAGTATGATATTTTTTACATCCTATTACACAGAACATAGATTTGCCTATGTATTATACATCATTCCTGAGACCCAGGACATTCACTTATAAGGAAAACTAGTGGGACAATTGTCTTCTTCCACCAGGATTAAGTTTTTGACAGTTCTGTGATTTGAACTCTGGGCCTAGAAGGCCCACTTCCTGAATGGGTCAATGTTAGCACACCACTCTGACGCAAGTGAAGTTGTCGGGCAAATTTGAGGACCTGAGATGAAGCCCTAGGAGTGGCCAATATATAAACAGATAGATGTGTAGATTGCAGCGTGTGTGTGCATTTA
Organism: Dipodomys spectabilis; assembly: GCF_019054845.1. Lineage (NCBI taxonomy): Eukaryota > Metazoa > Chordata > Mammalia > Rodentia > Heteromyidae > Dipodomys > Dipodomys spectabilis. Next base: position 3,230,047 of record NW_024870951.1, read on the forward strand.
CATATGTATATGAATCTATAATTAAAGTTATATAGAGAGACAAATAGACATTTATGTAGATTCTAGTGTATAACTCTGTATAAAGAATGATGACCTATATCTTATTTTTATATATTCTATTACTATGAATTATTTGGTCTAAAATTATGCCTCCATTAATTAATCACGGTGGGAGACTTAATAAAGTATTAATTAAATTAATCAATGACCTATATTTATTGCGTACAATCTTATACTACAATGACTAGCTAATTAGTAGTTCAATTGGTACATTACAAAGATTCTATTATTGTTCCTATAAACAGGAACGTGTAGGTGAAAGTCCCAGGATCAATCTCATGGCCTAGGTGTCTTCGTTGGGCTCAGGCTTCACTGACAGTCCACCAGACTTCGGCCATGCAAGGACATGTACAATTTTCAAGCTGAGTCATTGAGAGTCAGGATGGTCACAGTGCAAAGGAAACAAAGGTAAAACTGTTGTCTAAAACTTCCTGGTTTTTCCTCCTCCATCTTGGTTGGTTTATCTTTTTGCCAGAGCTGGGAGTTGAACTCGGGTTGTAGGAACCCTGGATAATCTGTGGGTGTAAAAGCTGCACCCCAGCCTAGGGTAATAAAGGCTAAGGCAGAGTTGTGGCGACCTGAGTTCAAGCCCCGTGCCTGCCCTCCCAAAAAAGTTAAGGTCCTGGCTAGGAGTTTGAGCCATTTTATCTGTCATACTTGGAATTTGAACTCAGGGACTGGGTAACAGTATTGTGCTCTGGGTGAAGTGAAAGCTAACCTCCTAGAGGAAAGAAAAATCCGGAACATTTCCCAGTGTGTGAATTCCAGCCCTAGAAATGGCAAAAAATAATATTTATATACATGTATAATATATATCATATACATGTATTTGCATAGATATTACATATTGTATCTAGGGCACAATATTTCCACAGAAAGGAAACCAGGTCAACATTGGCTTCTTACTCCCCTATTGACTTCGGCACTCCTGGGATTTGAACTCAGGGCCTGGAATGTCTAATTCCTCAAGGGGTAGTTTAAGCACAGTAGCCTCAAACAAATTCAATGCCAGGCAGTTCCCAGGACCTGAGTTCTAGCCCCAGGATTGGCCAATACATAAATAGATAGATGTGCAATTTGCTGCAAATATATGTAAATAAATATATATAGTGAGAGAAAGAGAGAGATGTATATGTATATTCCAGTGTACATTTAAATATAAAAATATAGAATGTGAGATGTCTATATATTATTAAATTACATGTAATATATTACTAATAATTATTAGATATTGTATTATGCCTCTATTTAATGAAGTATCATGGATTAAGGCACAATAAAGTGCTTCCTTGTGTAAATGGAGCTCACAGACAATTTCTAGGATCATAGTTCAAGCCTCAGGATCTGCACTAAAAAAAAGGAGCCAGTAACTGCATGTGTATGTGTACATATGCATGTATTTCTATCAGTGAACATCATAGTCGTTATGAAGAATAGCACCCAGTAAATTTGCTTTGAATTGAATGATGTCATAGCACAGAGAGTGCTTTCAAGACAGTGCATGTTCCTGGTCAAAAAAATTTAAGACCGTGGCTTGGAATTTGAACCATTTTTCTGACAGGCCTGAGATTTCAACTCAGGGTCTGATTAACTCTCTGACACTGTGGGGGAGGGGAAAACCACCATCGTTGAAGACAAGAATTTCAGACCGGTTTCCAGGGCCTGAATTCAAGCCCCAGCACTATAAAAAATCCTTTATTTATTTTTTATTGATTTTATTTAGTAGTATTACATATATAACATTTATTTCATTTATTACATCTTATGACATTGACTTATTTCCATATAGATTATACATCACACAGAGACCCAGGACTTTCACAGAGAAGGAAAAAAATGGGTCAAAATTGTCTTCTGACTCTACATATAAACTTTTGGCCATGCTGGGATTTGAAATCACAGCCCACAATGCACAAATCATGAATGGGTCAGTTGTAAAAAAAAAAAGCCTTTGGCAAACTGAACTGCAAGCCACTTCTGAGGACCTGTGATCAAGCAATAGTAGTAGCAGATAGACAGATAGATAGATTGATAGACAGACAGACAGACAGACAGACAGACAGAGAGACAGACAGACAGACAGACAGACGGACAGACAGACAGACAGACAGACAGACAGACAGATAGATAGATAGATAGATAGATAGATAGATAGATAGATAGATAGATAGATAGATAGATAGATAGATAGATAGATGTGTAGTTTGTTATGTATATAGAGAGAATGTGAGGATATTAAATTATATATATTATGAATTATTAGTTATTAAATTATGCCTCCTTTTAATGAAATGATGTATCATGGTTGAATACTTACTAAAGCATTAATGTAAAAGTAGTCAGTATTCCTTAATTGGGAGAATCATACCATGGTGCTAGAATGGAAGACATTATCCAATACTTTTTGCGTGGCATTCTATAAGAGAATCATGAACTAACTGCAAATTTAATTGTTACTTTTATAACATTCCATTAGGCATTCCCATGGATAGGAATGATTTTCTCAAGATCTCCCTCCATTTGTAGATGGCGGTACTGGCACTTCAATTCCAGACCTGGGTATTTTACTTCGAAATGCAAACCATTGGAATTGCACTGTGAAGATTTCAAATTGTCAGGATGAAAGAAAAGAATGAGAAGAAAAGAAAGCCAAGTGTCTGTGGATCCTACCTGTAATCCTAGCTCTTCAGGAGGCTGAGAGGTAGAGAATGCCAGTTTGAATTCAGCCAGGACAGGAAATTCCACCACACGTTTATTTCTGAGGGATTACAGGAATAAAAAATTCCCATGAACGGAGCTCTGACTCAAGGGCAGAGCGCTACCCTTGAGCAAAAGTAGCTCAGGAACATTGCCTAGTCTCATAGTAAAATCCCCGGACCAGCTAATTAAAAAAAAAAGCCAGTAACAACATGTCTCCCCATGATTGTATGCATGTATTTCTACTGATGAAGGTCTAGAGTTCCTATGATGAAAGGTATCCAGCTAGGCAATTTGCTTTGAATAGAATGATTTCATAGAACAGAGAGAGTTTTCAAGACAGTGCACTGTTCCCATTGTAGCATGAGGTTTTCTCCACATCGGGGACTGCTGGAAGAAGTCTTCCTCATTGTTGGAACAGGCCTCACTCCTGTACAGCTGAGTGATAAAAAAAAAACTCCTTCTAGGCCAATTAGTGAGGAGTTTGGGTAGGCTCTGAAGGCCAGGAAAAAAAGGCCTCTATGTACCTTAAGCTATCTCTCTGTCGAGAGCTCTGTTGTGACAGGAAGACTTCATTTGTGCAGCTCCCGTGGCCAAGTTCCCTGCACTTATCCTGTCTTTATTAGACTATGTTCCAGTGTTGAAATAACCTGCTACAATTAATTCAAGGGTCGTTCTGGCAGACAACTAGGGAGCGGAACCTAATGAAATGATTCATTATTGGCAATGATGCCTCCCTGGGTTTCCAAAAGCTTGCTAAATCAAAGCACATATGTAATATCACTATGCTTCCTGTCATCTAGGGCTGGTGAAACTCAACAGATTTTGAAATTTTGACCTCTCCTAGTTGGGCCCTGGGTAGCTGTGTTTCAGGGTTGAACACAGGACCTGGATACTGAACATGAGCTCAGAGCAGAAGTTCAGTTCTTTATCATTTGGTGTCACAGCTTCACTTCTGGTATCTGTGTGTGTATGTGTTTGTGCATGTATGTGTGTTCATATACTTGTCCTGGAGCTTCAACTCAAGACCTGAATACTGTACCTGAGTTTCTCCTGTACAAGGATAGCACTCTACCACTTGAGGCACACAGCCATTCCAGGCTTTTTTCTAGTGATGTAGTACTAAGGAATCCAACCCAGGGATTCATACATGCAAAGCACTGTACTCCTAAGACACATTCCCAGCACTCTACTTTAGATTTCTTTCTTTCTTTTGTTGGAAGTTGGAGGTATTTAAGTCTAGTCCTAGGTGTTGTCCTTGAGCTGTTTAGCTGAAGCCAATCACTCTACCACTTGAGCAACAGCACCCCTTGAGATTCTTGGTGGGTCACTGGAGAGAAGCGTCTCAAGCAATTTCCTGCCCAGGCTGGCTTTGGACCTTGGACCGTGATCCTCAGCTCTCAGTGTCCTGAGTACCTAGGATGACAGGCACAAGTCAGCAGCCACTAGCTTCCACTTCAAGTATCTAAGTGGTGAATAGGAGATCATAGTCTCATGGGACCTTTTGTGTCTGGGATAGTTTTGAACCCAGATCGTCAGATCTCAGCTTCCTGAGTAGGCAGGATGACAGACCTCAGCTACTACATGCCTAGACTGTAACAGTCTGTTGCAAGGGGGTCCTTGGCTCCATGTGGTAGAGTGCTACCCATGATCCCCACTGGTAAGTGTCAGTAGCTAGGCCCTGAGTTCAAGGTTCATGATCAAGAAACAAAAACCAAAACAATTGTGTGCAGGAGACAACTCACTAGAGTTAGGTACATACATAATTTTGGCCCTGACATGAGGACATATCTGAGCCACAAGTTTCTCATCTGCACAATAATCTTACTGTGGACCTCTTACAAGAACCAGATGAAAAAATGCACCCCATGAAGGACTCAGCACACAACAACTCATGAAAGACTCATCACATAATTGTAACCCACATAATGTCATTAGAATTAGGGTGCTTTCATCAGTATCACCATTCTTTCAGAAACACGCCACATACAATCCAAATTTAGATTTTAGAGTGGTGAGGTTTTTTTGGGGGGAGTCAGCCACGGGGATTGCACGGAAATGTTGGGGGTACTGTACTAAGGTCTTTTGATCAGACTAGAACTCTACCACTTTAAGCCACAGCTCAGAGTTTCACACACTTCCTGTTAGGGCTGGGTTTTAAACCCACCAGTGTCAGATATCAGCTCCCGAGTATCTTGGATGACAGGGTGAGCAAGCCAGCAGCATCTAGTCCCTGGCACTGGGTTCCAGCGGTTTACCTCTGGCTAATTCAGGTTAGATGGTAAATGTCAGCACTAGACCCCCAGCTTTCTCTCTGATGAGGTATTTGCAGCCCTATCCTTATATAGTTGCAGTCAGATCATTCTATCTTTTCCTTTTTTTTTGGTTTGGTGCCAGTCCTGGGTCTTGAGTAAGGATCTAGACACTTTCCCTAAGCCTTTATGCTCAAAGCTAGTGCTCGAATGTTTGAGCTGCAGCACAACTTGTGGATTTCTCTATGCAAATGGTAGTGAGGAATCGAACCAAGGGCTTCATACTTACTAGGCGAGCACTCTACCACTGAGCCTCAGTAGTGACAAGTGTATAAACAGATAAATGTGTAGATTGGTAGATAGACAGACAGATAGATAGATAGATTGATGTAGATAAATTTAACGAGAGATGTCTGTAAATTATGAAATTGAATATAAATATTGACAATTAAATTATTCCTTCCTTTTTAAGTATCATGATTGAATGCATAATAATGTATTAATTGAAAATTAGTCAATGTAGTATAATTGTTGTGTATAATTTTATAATATAATCGTACACTAACTACTAATGTAATTGTTACTTTTACAACATTCTATTTTTACAGATGTCTATTGGAAAGCGTTTCTTCTTTAATTTTAATTTTTTTAATTTGTTTTTTTTGGGGTCCGGTTGTGGGGCCTGAACTCTGGGCCTTATCGCTGTCTCTCAGCTCTTCAGCTCAAGGCTAGCGCTCTACCACTTGAGCCACAGCGCCACTTGCAGCTTTTTTCTTTTTGCTAATGTGGTGCTGAGGAATCGAACCCAGGGCCTCTAGCATTCAAGGCAAGTGCTCTACCACTGAGCCACCTTCCCAGCCCTGGAAAGCGTTTCTTAGAATCTCCTGCCAGACATTCATTAGTGGGAATCCCCGGATTCAACCTTCAGGCCTAAGTTGCTGATTTCGGCTTGGCTTCCTTAATAGCCCGCCAAACATCAGCAATGTAAGGTCATGTACGTTGTCTAGGCATTGTTATTTAGACCCAGGATGGTACTATACAAAGGAAAAAAAAGTAAAACCATCTGATTGAACTTCTCAGTTTTATCCTTTTCCTTTTTATTTTTTTTGCCAGCCCTGAGATCTTAACTCAAGACCTAGGATTCCAGGATCAACTTTGGGAGAAATGCCAAGATTTGAGTTCAAGCCTGGTGCTTGGACTAAAAAAAAATAACAATAATTATAATGATAACAATAATAATAATGATGATGATGATGATGATGATATGGCCCTGGCTTGGAATTTGCACCATTTTACTGGCAGGCCTGGCATTTAAAATCAGGGTCTGGGTAACTCTGTGGCACTGTGGGTGAAGGGGAAGATCACCGTCCTTGAAGACAAGAACTTCAGAAAAGTTCCAAGGGCCTGAATTGAAGTCCGAGTACTGGAAAAAATAATACTAATATATGAGATCTATTTACATACATGGGTTTATTCCATATGACTTTTATTACCCTTATTTATTTAGTATAATTACACATAAAACATTTATTTTATTACATAATATCATGTATACTGAGACCCAGGACTTTCACAGAGAAGGAAAAAATGTGTGAAAATTGGCTTCTTACTCCATGAATACATTATTGGCCATGCGGGGATTTCAACTCACAGCCTACAATGCCCAGTCCACCAATGGGGTCACAGTCTTAGCCCGGAAGATCTGAGTACTTGTGATCAAGCCACAGTAGTGCCATATATCTATCTATCTATATATATATATATCTATATAGATAGATATCTATCTATCTATATATATATGTGTGTGCATATATATATATGTGTGTATATATATATATATATATATATATATAGTATACTGACAGAGGGAATGTGAGGATACTATTGAATTATATATTTTTACAAATAATGTGTTATTAAATTATGCATCCATTTAATGAAGTATCATCATCTAATACTTATAAAATATTAATAAAAAATCAGTCAATATCCGTAATCATACCATCGTGCTAGAATGGAAGATATAAATTCAATAATTTTTGTGTGCCATTCAAAAATAAAGTCATGAATTAAGTGCAAATTTAATTATTACTTTTATAATATTCCATTAGCATTCACATGAATAGGAATGAGTTACTCAGGATCTCCCATTATTTGTGGGTGGCCATCCTAGCATTCGAATTCCAGGCCTGGGAAGTTTACTTCGAATGCAAACCATTGGTATGACACCGTGAAGAATTCAGATTGTCACGATTAAAAAGAACAACAAGAAGAAAAGGAAGCCAGGTGTCAGTAGCTCTTGCCTGTAATCCTAGCCCCTCAGGGGGCTGAGATGACAATTTGAATTCAGCTGGGTAGGAAAGATTGCGATATTCATAGTTCTTTAGAGATCACAGGAAATGAAAAGAAAATAACAACAAAAAAAACCCTGAGTGACCCTGTGGCTCAAGTTGCATAGCACTACCCTTGAGCCAAAGGGCTCAGGGACATGGCCTGGATGATGGGCATTCAGCAGGTTGCCATGCCCAGTCCCCCAACCTTGACAAACTGGAACAAGCCCTCAGAGAGTACTAAGTCTGAGCAGGCAGCTTGAACAAACATCCTTCAGTGCAGTTTAAGAACTGAAGCCAGGAAGCATTTGCCTAGGCTGGTGTGTACAACAGGTGAATTATGTCCTGGCACTTATCAAGGGAAACCACAATTCTTAGGCTGTAGGAATTGTCGAAGGTTGTGGCTCCATATCCTATATCCCTCTGTAGGATGTGAGCCTAGGTCTCTGGGGCCTGCTGGCCATCACTCATTCATCATTCCTCATTGCCGAGTCTCAGGCTGGTCCCAAATCCTGGGAAGATAGAAAATAAGCAGCAATTTCTGTGCCAAAAGGGGTAATCCAATAAATCCCACCATCATAACTCCGGTTAGAAGTAAGTCTTCAGCTTCAAATGTGGCTTACTGGTAGAGTGCTTACTTAGCACACATGAAGCCCTGAGTTTGATTCCTCCCTAACACGGAAATAGAAAAAGCCAAAAGTGACACTGTGGCTTAAGCAATAAAAGTGCTAACCTTGAGCAAAAGAAGCTAAGGAACATTCCCAGACCCTGAGGTAAAGCTCCAAGACTGGCCAAAAACAAAAACAAAAACAAAAACAAAACAAAGGTAAGCATGGTAAGACATTTTCTACTGGGACGTAGAAGAGGGCCGAGGTTATGGGTAACAGGTAGAGGGCAGGTGCTGTTGCCTCACCCCATTAACCTTAGGTACTCATGAGGCTGAGATTTGAGGATCCCAAATACAAGCCGGAAAGTCTATATGATACTCTTTTCTCCAATTAAACTCCCAAAAAGCCAGAAGTACAGCTGTGGTTGAAGTAGTAGAGTGCTAGTCGTGAGCACAAAAGATCAGGGATAGCATCCAGGCCCTGAATTCAAACCCTAAGACTAGCACACGCACACACACGCACACACACACACACACACACACACACACACACATACACACCAAGATAGAGAATTTGACAGCTAGCCTGCACAATTTCCACCTCAGAAACTCAATATTTAAAAAAAAAAGAGGGAGAAGGGAGGAAAATCTTGCTCTAGGAGGTGATATAATCAGTGCCAAAATTCCACAGGAGTTCTAAGATGTGGAACAGGACAGAGAGCCTCAGGCACAAGGTACAGCATGCGCAAAGGTATTGATTTGTGGGGTAGAGCATGTGGTGTGGATGGAATGAAGGTTCTGTGGCTTCAGACAAGTCTGGCCGAACACTGAAGGTTGGGTCAAGTTTTGTACTTGAGTCACAGGTAGGGCAGAGGGAGGGGTCCCAGATTGAGGCCCAGAGAAAGATTAGCTTGACTCTTCACCAAAGGCCCCAGACAATTTCTGTGGCTGGAAGCCTATTTTTCACAGCTCCTGACCCTCAAGCAGTCTTTGCATGCAGGAGTCAGGGCAAATGCAGGGAAGAACTCTTGCTTAAGAAAAGTTTCTAGCTCAATCCCACCAGTGGCTCACCCCCTGTAAACCCTAGGTACTCAGGAGCCTGAGAGCAGAGATCATGGGTCAAAGCCATCTCAGAGGAGGAAAGTTAGTGAGACTTTCTTGACCATGAACTAACAAAAGCCAGAAATGGAGCTGTGGCTCAAGTGGTAGAATGTCCACATTGAGAAAAAACGTTAAGAGACTACAGGTCAGAACCTGAGTTCAGGCCCCAGAATTGGCACCTAAAAAATAAAGAAAAGCTTTCAGGAGCTCCTAGTCCACTGTGGTGATAGGCCTCATCAGCCAGACAAGGGTGGCTTATGCTGGCCCTCCTAGCTCCTCAGGCTGACATGTGAGGATTGCCGTGCAAATCCAGTCTGGGCAGGAATGTCCGGGAGACTCTGATCTCCAGTGATCCACCAGAAAACCAGAAGCGGTGATGTGTCTGAAGTGCTAAGCTGAAGAGCTGAGAGATGGTGCCCAGGCCCAGACTTAGAGCCCCATGACCAATACCTGGCCTACTTTGACCTCATGCTGTGGCTCTAGGCAGACTACTTTCCACTGGGCTCCTGATGGTCTTCCAATGTCTATGTGTCCTACAAGTCTTGAAAGCAGCCTCCCTGAAAGCCTTTGCCTACAGAGCGGGACACAGTACAAGACAAGGATCAAGCCTTGTGGCATGGAGGTCATCGGCTGGGTCATCAGAAGGGCATCTGTCATGAGTGCAGTGTGGATCTGAGCACTAAATCGATGTCTCAGACCACGGTTCTGTGTCAGAAGGGGTAGACCAGATAACGCCGGCTCACAAGGGAATCACAAGAATGTGAATTTGTCAGGCACACCTTGGGCAGGTTTTGGGCTCATGAGAGACTTGTAGGCTGAGGAATCCAAAGCAGGCTGGCTGCTGCTTGTAGCAATCACTATATCCCAGGAGTCCCAGCGTTCAGAGCCCTGCTTAACTCACCATTGCTCATTGGCAGATGAAGGTCTGCTATCATGGGATAACTACAAAGGAGCATCCATAGTGTCCTTCCCTTGGTTCTATGGCCCCGTGCTAGGATGGAGGGCAGGTTCCATGGAACTTCCTGCCATAGGCCAGACTCCTCAGCCCAAGAAGGACTTAAGGAGAAACTACTGACGTAGCTTGAGAGTTTACTTGGATTATGCCTCAGGACTGCCCCTAGTTCTAGCTCAGCTTATCATTACTACCTTCCTCAGTGTGTGTGTGTGTGTGTGTGTGTGTGTGTGTGTGTGTGTGTTTGTGTATGTGTGTGTGTGTGCATGCACACACACGTGCATGCGAATGTGTGCATGAGTGAAACTTAGTAGTAGGGCTTGACTTCAGGGCCTGTGCTCTGTCCCTCAGTTTTTTCATTCAAGGATAGCACTCTACCACTTGACCACAGCTTTTCTTCCAGCTTGCAGGTGGTTCTTGGGAGAGGAGAGTCTCACAGACATTTTTTGTTGGGCTGCATCTGAATGTTAGTCCTCCGATCTCAGCCTGCTGAGGGAGCTAGGAATATGAGAGCATGAGATATTAGAATCTGGCCTCGTTTTCCTTCTTGGATAAAACAGAATACCTATTTCCTAGCCAAGCACCCATCTACAGCTATCCCTCTTTCCCTTCCCCTAACCCTCTGGGATTCAGAGGAAACATACTCTTCCCTGAGGACAAAGAAAAAGGATGCCCTGACAGGTTTGAGCTTTATGTTCTCCACAGAGTCAGAGGCTGCTGGGAGCTGATGTACGGGTCAGAGATCTAGGCCAGGGCAAGTAGACAGCTGTTAGAACAGATAGTATGAAAAGACATCCGTGCAGCTGCATGCAAGTGGCTCATGCTTATAATCCTAGCTACTCAAGGCTGACACTGGAGGATCAATCAAGATTCAAAGCTAGCCTGGGCATACTCTTATCTCCAAAGAATCACCAAAAAGCTGGGAAGAAGAAATACTATAATTCAAATGTTAGAGCACCAAACATGTGCAAACAAGCTAAAGGTTACCCCTAGGCTCTTCAAGCCTTGATAAACACACACACACAGAAACACACACACATACAACCCATATGCATGCAAAATCAGAGATTTCTACACTGTAACCTTTGGGTATTCTCTACCTTTTTCCCCACTAAGTCTGGTGGTTGTTGGCCTAGGAGTTGGATGCATCCAACACCACATGACATCTATAATTTTGGGAACACACTGGCTATAACGTCAGCCTTCCCCAATCCCAGTTCCTTGATTGGATCATGGTCTATCCAGACCCTTTGGGGTTCCTTTTACAGACTTGCCAAGATCCTTTAAAGAGGCATCACACGCTGGTCACTGGTGGCTCAAGCCTGTCAAGTTAGCTACTCAGGAAGGTGAGATCTGGCTTCCAAGCCAGCTCAGGTAGGAAAGTGTGAGACTCTTATCCTCGAAGAACCATCAGAAAACAAGAAGTGTCCCTGTGCTCAAGTGGTAGAGTGCAAGCCTTGAGAAAAAGAGCTCAGGGACAGCGCTCATGGAAAACAACAACAAGGAGAGGCATTGCATGTTGGCTTTGGGATTAGCATGGGCCAAATATTGGAAATTTCAAGTGCACCAAGATAAAGCAGTACCTCCTTTAATCCCATGCTCCTCTATCTTGTCCAAACCGTGGCCTTGGCCGTGCTTTGGGTCAAGATGGCTCTGGCTTGACGGGAAGCTCCAAGGAGGAAGATCCCAGACCAATTGCCCTGGCTCCTTCCTCCATGCTCACACTGCTGCTTCTGCTCTTTGCCATAGACCTTCTTCCTGAAATCCATCCATGTGATCATTGACACCGACACAATGGTGAGTGGTGGGTCCAGCCTAACTCGGGGAAGTCAGAGGTGGAAGTCAGTTTGGGACTAGGAGCTTCTACCCTGGGTGTGGGCTGAGGCCAGTGCTGACATTTATTTCATCCTGAGCCTTGCAGGGGTAGGGGACAGTGTAGACAAAACATTGCGTCAGGTAAGATGGGAATCTGTAGGACCACTTGTGTTGGGGAGACTGTGGGACTCAGGGGACAACTGTTCTTGGTACTCTTCTCTCAGATGTCCCTCTCCCTCTCTCATCCCTCAATACTAAAAGAGAAACTTTAAGTAAGGGTGTCGATGAGGGGGCAGGGAAGTATTTCCGCGTGAGCCAGACTTGTGCTTCATATTCATCCTAACCCCTAGTTCCTATTTATCTGAGGATTGGCCATATGGGTTTAGGGGTGGGGGATCATCCTAGATGAGAATGTAGCTCAGAGATAGTCACCTAGCAAGCCTGAAGCCCTGGGTTCAATTCCACAATGAAACCCTGGAAGGGGAGGTGGGGCTCAACTTGTAGACCACCAGTCTTGATCAAATGGAGCTCAAGGACAGTGGCCAGGCCCTGAGTTCAAGCCCGATAACTGGAAGAACAAATCTTTGTTGAGGCTTTATTTTCCCTTTGGAAACAATTTATGCTTTGTGATAAACACAACATGGGCCTCTTCCCTGGCCACCAATGGGCCATTAGATGTCCCTGGAATTTGGGCCTCCTCCCAGCAGCCTCTGCTCTACTCGGCCCACAGTTTACCCTTCCATCACCAGGCAGATGGAGGCCTAGAGAAGCCCACCTGGCCACCTAGTTCTGGTGGCTGCTGAGGATTTTGGGACTCAGCATGTCACATAGGGAGTCATCATCCCCATCAGTCTACAGGAAAAAGAGATGGAGCACTGCAAGCCTGAGTGCACCAGCTGTGGTAGTTTTGGATTTGGGGATCTGCCGCAGGATATGCTCTGTGGGCTAGTCCTGTACGGGGCATGGAACCTTGACCTCTCCTCTTGCAGTTTCCACACTATCCTGAAGTTGCAATTCTTCAAAACCTTTCTGCGCCTACCTCATCTTGACCCCCCATGAGCCTGAGGCCTCTGAAGCAGCTGCACTGGTGGGGAGCCCAGCCTGTGTCAGCATTTGGAGCCCTGTGTAGGAGTGAGAGCAGCTCTTGCAGCTATCTACTCTTCATCTTCTCCTGGGACAGCTGGCACATGCACGGGGCTTTCTCCTGACACAGCTGATCCAGAATGAACATCTGTCCTTTACATGCCAGGAGGGATTTCTGGGCAGTGTGGATATGTGCCGACAGCTGGTTGCATCAATGTTGGAGCTCATCTGCAGGACTCTGGAAGTCCACCTCATCAGGCAGGTTGTGGATGAAGCAGATTTTCTTCTCAGATGCCCACATGTCCCACTTCCCATTCTCTCACATGTTGTGGTGGCAGCTCACGGGGAGGAGGACCTGTGGCTCTGGCTCTATCTGGCACTGAGCTGTCCAGAAAGGGGGAGTGCCTGAAGCAGTCCGGCAGGAGATTCCCCCTGTGGATCTCAGCCTCTGAGAGTGCTAACAGAGCCACATCCCTCTCAGTTTGGGGGACATCTCCATCCTCTGCCATAGGCACATTGAGGAGAGTCGCTTCCTCAGATTTTGCTTCTCCAGGGTTCACAGCTTCCCCTTCCACAGGGAAAGCCAGGAACCTCAGCTGGGCCTGCAGGTGCTTCCTCTGTAGACTGGTCACTTGCAGGCACTTGAAACTGTCCTGTCACTTTGGGGGCACAACCTAGTTCCCCAGTTGGTCGGACCCTGCAAATGTTTCAGCTGCTCCAACAGCTGGGTGAGCTTCTGCAGGTGCTACTGCAGGACCTATTACTTGGAGCACAGCTGCTCATTTGAAGTGATGTGATGCTCACAGGTGGCTCTGAGCTCCTGCATCTAGGCCAGAGACTGCTCCTGCTGCTCCTGCATTTCCCGAATCGCTTGGCTCTCTCTCAGCCACCTCTTTCCATTCCTCTATCTTCTCCTCTGAGCCGTCCAGCTGTTCCGGCAGATGTTTCTTCACCTGCTGCTCTGAGTCCAACGATGCTAGAGAGAGCCTCCTTCTCACTGCTCACCCTGTGGAGAGCGTCCCGCAGCAAGACCAGCTGTTCCTCCAGCTGTGGGTTGCACACACATGCACATCGTGGGGTCTCAGGGATCTCCTGCCGATCCTTGGTTTTCTTCTCTAGTCTTCCCAGTTGCTCCTGCTGCTCCCCAATCTGGAGATGGAGTCTCTGGTTTTCCTGGACCTAGATATGAAGTTGTTCCTCCAGGTATTTCAACCCCATCTGCATGCGGTAGGTGTGGGCCTGCAGTTGGTGCTCCTCCTGAGATGGACCCTCGGGGGGCCATGGCTCTGCCAGCTTCCTTCTCTGTCCCCCCAGTTATTCTCTAGGTGCAACACCTTCCTCGATCTTCACTCCTTCTCCTCTGTCAGTTGGTTTACCTGCTCGGTCAGCCAACAGGCCTCCTCCTTCTGCGCGGACCTCTCAATGCTCAGGTTCTGCGAGAAGGTGTCTGTCTCCAGATTTGCTGCGGTCACCATTCAGCTCAGGTTGTCCTGAAGTCTCTTTAGTACCTCACACCCGTCCAGGACTTGTTGGAACTTGAAGATTCTGTTCTTCTTGTTGCACCTCTATGTCCAGAGTGCTTCCAGCTTCTCCTAAATCTCTGTGTTCACTTGCTCCAGGTCATAGAAGCTACTGGGTTTTTCCTTGAGCTGAAGTGTTACATCATTCAGCTGTTCAAACAACATTTCAGTCTCCTTCTGTAAGTAGTAACCACAGAAGCCTCCATCTCCGGCTCCGCCATGTGCTGCTCTGCGGCCTGTAGGCAGCTGGTTAGAGCTTCGTGCTCCATTTCTCTGTCATATGCCATGAGCTTCATGTGGGCTTGTGCCGATTGTAAATCACTTTCTGCTGAAACCAACCTCTGTATGGGTAGCTTGTGGATGTCTAGCTCTGTTTTTGGTGCTTTGTGCACTTGGGCTACCTTCTCCTTCTCTTTGTCTTGTCAGTCCTGCAGGTCTGTCTTTTCCTGCTTCAGTGGTTGGATCTTGGCACAGAGCACCTGGTTTCTTCTTTTGCTGCAGTACAGGGAAGGCACCACATGTTGGTAGCACCTCTGCAGATTCTTGGTGGTATCGGGACCCTTGACACTCTGGACAATGATGGCTGTGACTGTGTCCAAAGGCAGGGGAGGCCTGTAGTAGGCATCACCTTTGGCCAGACCCTGCATTGAATTACCCTCCCAGTAGTGTTTGTCTTTGGGATCCTTCTCTTTTTTGTATTCTTTGTTTTCTTGAATGTTGAAGGTCTGACAGGAGGATTCCTCTGCTGGTGTTCTGGCAGTAGTTTGTTGCCTGCAGCTCTGTCTCAGAGTCTTGTTGTTTCAGACATCTGAACGCTGGGATGGGAAAGATGGGCTGGCCACATTCCCAGGCTCTGGGAAATCCTGTAATCTCCCACTCACTGACTAGGTCATCAATTTCTGATTGTACTCCAAATTCGCCTTGAGATTCTTGCTTACCACTCAAATGCTACTAGTGGTGTCAACCAACAGACAGTCGGATGGCTGCACAGATTGTTGTGTATGTCTGTTTGTTGACAGTCAGTCCTGGACATTGAACTCAGGATCTAGGCACAGTCCATGAGCTGCTTTTCCTCAAAGCTATCCCTCTACCACTGGAGCCACATGGCTCTACTTCTGGCTTTGTTGACACTGAAGTTGGATAGGGGTCTCAAGTACTTTCCAGACTAGGGTGACTTTGAATATGAATCTCCTTTCACAGCTTTTCAGTATCATGGAGTACTTCTGAGAGCCACTGGTGCCTGCTTAATCATTGGTCTTGCTGATGTTCTTGGACAGACTGGTGAGTTCCCTATCTTCGGGTTCAAGTGGTGGATGCTGGAGCCCACAATTTGAATCCTGGTCCTGCCACCTCCAAATGGCAGGAGATCCTAACTCATTTTTGTCCATATAAATACCAATAGAATGTGATGTATGTCATGATTGAATGGGCAGTTCTTGAATGATTCTAGGATAAAATTATATATAATTATATTCTACGATACTGATTAATTTTAATCAATACTTTATGAAGCGTTTAAAAAATTACATTCATTAAAGGGAGAAATAATGAAATACCTAAGAATTGGTTGTCATATAGCATAGAGATGCCATTTTTTTCTGCCAGGACTGAGATTGCAACTCATGGTCTGGGTAACTCTGTTGCACGGTGTAGGAAGGGGAAGCTTGCTTTTTTGAAGTCAAGAAATTCAAGTCTGTTCCTTAGGCCTGAAATCGATCCCCACCACTAGAAAACATCCTATTTGTGTACATTTTAAGTATATGATATATATTTACATACATATAATTGCTCCATATTGCATCCAGTGTAGTTATTTATTTTAACTTTTGTTTTGGATTTGAACTCAGCATCTTGGTATCTCTGTGGCACTGTGGGTGAAGGGGAAGCTCACTGTCCTTGAAGATAAGAAATTCAGACCAATTCCCAGCGCCTGAATTGAAGCCCCAGCACTGTAAAAATTACACACATGAGTTTAGTGAGTATGACGTTTATTACCCTTATTCATTTAGTATTATTACGCATATAACATTTCATTTATTACATCCTATCATACAGGATAATTTGCATATGAATTATACATCATACTGTGACCCAGGACTTTCTTTTCAGGAAAAAATATGTGAAAAGTGGCTGCTTACTACATGAATAAATTTTTGGCAATGCTGGGATTTCAATTCACGGTATAAAATGTCCAATCCATGAATGGGGTCAAAGTCTTAGCACACCAACCTCTGGCAAACTGAGCTGCCAGGAAGTTCTGACGACCTGTTACTTCTTATCAAGCCACAGTAGTGCCCTATATACATGTGTGTGTGTGTGTGTGTGTGTGTGTGTGTGTGTGTAGATTGATGTATATATATATATATATACATATATATATATATATATACATATATATTTAGAGAGAGAGAATGTGAGGATATTATTAAATTTTATATAGTTACCAATAATTAGTTATTAAGTTATGTCTCCATTTAATGAAGTATCATGGTTGAATACTTATAAAAGCATTAATTAAAAATTAATCAATATCCTTCCATTAGGGGAATCATAACATAGTGCTAGAAGGGAAGATATAAATCCAATGATTTTTGTGTGGCTTTCTAAAAAGGAATCATGAATTAACTGCAAATTTAATTACTTTTATAACATTCTATTAGCATTCATGTAAATAGGAATGAGTTTGTCAGGATCTCCCTCCATTTGTGTGTGGCAGTCCTGGGATTTGAACTCCAGGCCTCAGAAGTTTACTCTAATGCAAACAATTGGAATGACATTGAAGATTTCAGATTGTCACAATTAAAAAAAAGAACAACAAGAAGAAAAGAAAGCCAGGTGTCAGTGGCTCCTGTATGTAATCCTTGCTCCTCAGGAGGCTGAGATGGAGAGAATGCCAATTTGAATTCAGACAGGGCAGGAAAGTCTGCAACACTCTTATTTCTAAGAAATCACAGGAAAATATCCCCATGGGTTGGGGCTGTGGGTCAAGGGCAGAGTGCTACTCTTGAGAAAGGAAGAGGTGATCAGGGATAGGGCCTAGTCTCATATTTCAACCTGAGACCTGCCAAAGAAAATAAGAAGGCAGTAACCCCATGTCTCTGTCTATATATGGATGATGTACGGATGATATGCATTCAGCAGGTTGCCCATGACCAGACCCCCAATCTGGGAAAGCTGGGACAAGCCCTCAGAGAGTACTAAGTCTGAGGCAGTAGCTTGAACAAAGCATTCTTCTCTGCCATTTAATAACTGAAGCCCAGAAGGCTTGCCTTGGCTGGTGTATGCAACGGGTTCACTAAGTTCTGGCTGAGATGTCCAATTGGGACATCTTCCTAGGCTGTAGGAGTTGTGGAAGGTTCTGGCTCCATATTACATATCCCTCTGTAGGACTTGAGCCTAGATCTCTGGGGTCTGGTGGCTATCACTCATTCATCATTCCTCCTTGCCGAGTCTCACTCTGCTCCCAAATCCTGACAAAGATATGAAATGGCCAGCGATTTCTGTGCTGAAAAGAGTATGCCAATAAATCTCACCCTCATAGTTCCTGTTAGAAGTAAGCCTTGGGCTGTGAATGTGGCTAAGTGGTAGAGTGCTTACCAAGCAAGCATGAAGCCCTGGGTTGGATTCCTCAGTACCACATAAACAGAAAAATCCAAAAGTGTCACTGTGGCTTAAGAGATAGAATGTAGCCTCAAGAAAAAGCAGCTCAGGGACATGCCTAGACCCTGAGTTCAAGCCACAACACTGGCAAAAAAAAATGTGAGCTTGGTGAGACATTCTCTTCTGGGACTCAGAGGAGGGCCGAGGTTATAGGTAAGAGGTAGAGGGCAGGTGCTGGTGGCTCACCCCTGTAATAATAGCACTCAGGAAGTTGAGATCTGAAGATAATAACTATAAGCTTGTGCTGGCAGGAAAGTCTATATGAGACTCTTATCCAATTAAACACCAAAAAAAAAAAAAAAAAAAAAAAAACAGAGCTGTGGTACAAGTAGTAGAATGCTAGCCTTGAGCATAACAACTCAGGGATAACATCCATGCCATGAATTCAAACCCCAGGACTGGCACACACACACACACACACACACACACACACACACACAATCACACACCAAGATAGAGCATTTGACAGTCAGCCTACACAAGTTCGATCTCTAGCAACTCAGTATTAAAAAAAAGTGAGAGAAGGGAAGGAAAGACTTGCTCCAGGAGGTGATATGACCAGTGCCAAAATTCCACAGGAGTTCTAAGATGTGGAACAGAGGGCCTCGAGCAGAAGGTACAGAACTTGCACAAAGGTCCTGAGGGGTGGTGTAGAGCAGGTGGTGTGGGTGGAATGAAGGTTCTGTGGCCTCAGACAAGGCTAGCAGAACACTGAAGGCTAGGTCAAGGTTTGTACTTGAATCACAGGTAGGGTAGAGTGTGGGGTCCCAGAATGGGGCTCAGGGGAAAATTAGCTTGGCTTTTTACCAAAGACCCCAGCCAATTTTGTGGCTGGAAGCCTATTTTTCACAGCTCCTGACCCTCAGGCCCCCTTACCATGGAGGAGTCAGGGCAAATGCAGGGAAGAACTTTTGCTTAAGAAAAGCTTCTACCCAATCCCTCCAGTGGCTCAACCACTGTAAATCCTAGCTATTCAGAAGTCTGAGATCAAAGATCGTTGGTCAAAGCCAGCTCAGTGGAGGAAAGTTAGTGACATTCTTCTGGCCAATAAACTACAAAAATCCAGAAATGGAGCTGTGGCTCAAGTGGTAGAGTACCAGCCTTGAGGGAAAAATTAAGAGACCAGAGCCCAGACCTGTTGGGTCTTCGTCCGCCCCACGAAAGACAGACGAGGTCCAAGGAAAGATAAGTTCGGCGCTCGCCCATTCCCCAGCCTCCCTCAGCCCAAGAGACAATCAGACACAGAGGTGAGCCAAATCCAGCAGGTAGAAAACTCCTTTATTAACAGAGAGCAGCCCTTTTTAAAGCCAAAAAGGGTGGGTGGCATGGCAAGGGAGGAAGAGGAATCAGTCACTGTCAAGGTCACACCCTATCATGCACATGAGCCTTCACAGGCTGGTTAGGCACTGATCGGAAGATCAATTGGGCTCTGCCCACTCTACTCTCTCCCAGCGCCATCTTGGCTGCCCATGTGCTCTACAGTAAGTTAGGCTCTGCCCATTCAACCCCCTCCCAGCGCCATCTTTGCTGCCCATGTACTCCACACAGACCCTGAGTTCAAGCCCCGGTACTGGCACAGAACAAATAAGGAAAGTTTTCAGGAAATCCCAGTCCACTGTGGAGAAAGGCCATTATCCACTGGGTGCCGGTGGCTAATGCCTGTCATCCTAGCTACTCAAGCCTGAGACCTGAGGATCAGTCAAAATTAAAAGCTAGCCTGGGCACACTCTTATGTCCAATGAATCACCAAAAAGCTAGGAAGCAGAGCTCCTGTAGTTCAAGTGGTACAGCACCAACCTTGTGAAAACATGGTAAAGGGTAGCACCTAGGCTCTGAATTCATGTCCCGGTAAACACACATACACACACACACACACACACACACACACACACACACACACACACACACACACACTAATATCCTTAACAGATGCCAGTGGCTTATACCAGCAATCCTAGCTACTCAAGAAGCTGAGATCTTAGGATGGCAGCTTGAAGCCAGAACAGGCAAGAAAGTCCATGAGACTCTTATCTCCACTAAACTACTAAAAAAAGTTGAAAGGTGAGCTCTGGTTCAAGTGGTAGCATGATAGCTTTGACCAAAGGAAGTTCAGGGACATTCCCTAGGCCCTCAGTTCCAGCTCTAAGATTTTTTTAAAAGACATCTTTTGCCCCCCCAAAGGCCATAAATCCTGATTTTGTGATCCTAGACCTCACTTCCACTCCTGCCACTTCCACAGTACTACCACAAGTGGCCGGTGTGTGGCCAACACTGGGTTAAGAAGTGAAAGTACACAAGGGGGTGCATAGCCAGGTCAACACTAATACCACAAAACAATTAGGTATTGGCTATACCAGTCTCTCATCCCCCAGTTCCCTGGCCCTGGAATCTAAAGTCTGTGCCTCTGTACTCTGAGCATCTGGAATAGTCTAGAAGGACCTGAGAGGCCCAGCTGGGGCCATAAGATAGGCTGTCCTGTGATAAAGTACATTTACATTTCCTAGACACTGATCTATACTTCCAAGCCAGCTTGGCCTCACCTCCCATGTAGCCTTATATCCTCCTTGCTTGGGCAGCTTTCAGTGAGCTGTCAAGCTCGAGGTGGCCAGAGCCACCAGCAATCCCCCATTCCCCACTCCACTGCCAGCCTGCTGAGAGGGATGTGCAGTCAAAGGCCCAGCTGAGGAAAAGGATAAGACATCACATGACTGAGGCCCTCCCTCTCAGGCAGAGGAGACCCTATGCCACCTAGCATCGCTGACCCAGAATCCCCTGGAGGCGGCCAAATATTGGGACAGCCAGATTTGTGCCCCAGAGAAAAGTTGGAAAACAGGCCTGTGGCAATTTAGGACTCATTGTAGACCCTGATAGGGGGCTAAAGGCAAGGTCTGTGTGAAGGAGGGGCACCATCTGAGGTCAGAAATAGGCAGACCAGCATCCAGGAAGGGGACAGAAAAAGACGAGGGAAAATTACACACACACACACACACACACACACACACACACATACACACACACACACACACACACACACACACGGATATTCCAAGCCCTTAGCAGTCCCTGAGAACAAACCCTGAACTCACTCTATTAGGATCACATCAAACCCGTGAGAAGATGGCACTATCATACTCAGACTAACTGTAGACACAATATTGAGCCTCTCATATCTAGAATGTCTCATAACCCAGCATGGAATTTCCTACCGTACACACTGCAATGTGAAAAACTCAGCCAACCTTTTTGTTTATTATTGGTCATGGGGTTAGAACTCTGGGTCAGGGCGCTGTCCTTCAGCTCTTCAGCTGAAGATGAGCACTGTACAATTTGAGCCACAGTGCCCTTTCCTGTTTTCTGGTGGCTCATTGGATATCAAGACCCACAAACTTTCCTACCCAAGCTGGCTTTGAACCGTGGTCTTTATATCTCAGCTTTATGAGTCGCTAGGATGACAGTTGTGAGCCACCGAAGGCTCCAGACTTCATCCATCTCATATACCCAGAGGAAACCCAATTCATTAAGCCACAAATTTCTTTTTTTTATTTTAATTTATTTTATTTTATTTGTGAACATACTGTAGAGAGGGGTTACAATTACATGGGCAGGATAATGCGTACATTTCTTACCAAGAATTGCAGCCTCCTAATTGTTTACCCTTCACATCCCTTCCCAGCCTCCCCCCTCCCCCCCAGTCCCAATCCTTCTCCCTCCCCTCCCCCCCCGCCCCCCGCACTGACATTGTAAAGTTCGTTATGGACATGACAACTTGTACTTCTCATTGTTGCAACAGGTCCACCTGGATCCTTAAACGACTTGTTTTTCCCCATATCCTCCACAAGTTATACTGACATCAAATATAGTGAAAGCAGGGGTTATACTGTGGGGGAGGGACATACAAAGCAACAAAGAAATAATCTTATAAATGCGTTAGAAACACATGCATGAAAGAAAAAAACATTAAAATACATATCTAAGGGTTCATTTTCCTAACATCACATTATCTGACCTTTTCCGCTTGGCTCATATATATACTAGATATTGCAAATAAGGGAAACCATGGGGCCTATGTTTCTTAGGCCACAAATTTCTTGTAACCTTTTACTTCATACTTTAACACCAAGCATCCAAATCCATCCTTCATTAGGGAAAGTACAGACACAACAATCCCACCCCTGAACCCATTTGCCCACTCCTTGCCTGCCATATGCCTCGACCACTTGAGTTCTTGGTAAGGCACCATCCATTCTACTGTGGCTTCAAACTGGGGCAAACTTGGGGAGTTCTTTGAAATGTCTGTAAAGTGAGGCCAGCACCTGGTTTCTCAATCACAGCACCCTCCCACACACAACTCCATATTTTTGCAGCGAAAATGTTTTACTTTCTTTCTTTTTTTCGATTGTGGGCTTGAATGCTGGGCCTGAGTGCTGTCCCAGAGCTCTTCAGCTCAAGGCAAGTACTCTACTACTCGAGCCACAGCACCCCTTCCAGTTTTCTGGTGGTTTGTTAGAGATAAGAGTCTTAGGGTCTTTCCTGCCAAGTCTGGCTTTGAACCATGATCCTCAGATCTCACCTCCTGAGGACCTAGGATGACAGCCGTGAGCTACTGGCACCCAGCAAAACATACTTTTCAATGCCTGTCATTTTATCCTCTCAGGAGACTAAGATATGAGGACTGTAGTTGGATGCCACCCTTGGCAGCAAAGTGCATGAGAACCCTTTATCTCCAATTAAACACCCCCAAACCTGGAAGTGGAGCTGTGGCTCAAGCAGTAGAAGGCTCGCGTTGAGCTGAAGAGCAGAGGGATAGCGCCCAAGCCCAGAGTTCAAGCCCCATGACTTACCAAAAAGCATTTCAGTTTTCACTAACTACTAGGAGCAAAAATGTGAGATTGAATAGTAACTAGAGCATTATCATTATATTTATTTCTCAGTGATCATTCTAGTAATGATTAATGAGAGTTTTCCAGCCAGGTTTAGCTTGAGAGTTAGTGTTAAGTAATGGATTAGATGGTAAGCAAATCTGAAATTGTTCAGGGTGCAGGGGTTCAGGAAAAGTTAGGATCATTGGAAACTACAGTATTTTTCCTGATAAGAGAATTTGAGGACAAATATTATAATACTTCATGTTAGGAAACAAGATAACTTCTGAGGTAGAGTCAGAAAATTTGTGGGAATTAGGACAAATTGAAACGCATTTCAGATTGCAAACTGGAGTATCCATTAGAATGATTAAAAACTAGAGCCTTTTTCTTAAACATTAGAATTGGACTATCATTAAAGTGAAAGTTTGGTTTCAGTTCCAGCTGGAGTTAGAGTTAGCCTTAGGGAAATGGAAAGTTTAGGGTCAAACTGAAAGTAAATCTTCGAATAACAAGTCTAGTTAGAATTAGGATGAATGTGAAATAAGAAACTGCTAATAATATTAAGATTAGGGTATGATTAGTGTGAGGGTTAGCCTGAATATTCCAGTTAGGGTTCGGGTTACAAAAATGGCAAGATACTGTGTAAAACTACAAACTATTTTTAGAAAGATGAGTTGAATCAAAGTTAGGATGAATAAAAACTAATGTATTTGTATGGCTTTTAGAATCCAAAGGCTATTAGTTCTAGGGTTAGGGTTACTGTTCTAGTTCAGGCTAGACTTAGGCTTAGGGAAGGGTAAGCTTTACGGTAAAAGTTCTCTACTAACATTTTCAAGTAAAATAAGTTTGAAATTTAACAAAAACTACAGAGTTTTCCTAAGTTTTCTATTCACTTTTGAATAGGGTTAAATTTAGAGTTAGGTTACTAGTAAGGTTTATATATAGTTAAGGTTAGGTACTAAACTAGATTTAAAAAAAAACCTGCAACTTCTTTTTGGAGATATAGGAGTTCAGTAACCGTTAAGATCAGTGGAAACTGTGATCGTTTTCATGATATGAAGATTTAAGGTTAATGATTCATAATAGGGAATGATTTCAGAGTCCAAGTCAGGGAATCTGTAGGATTTGGAAGCAAACTGCAAATTATTTCAAAGACAATTAGTATCTGTTAGAATGTGTGTAAACTCGAGTATTTTCCATTAATTTTAGGATTGGGTTACTATTATCATCAAGATTACTCTTAGGGTTCTGTCCAAGATTAGAGTTAGAATTAGGGAAATGGAAGGTTGAGAAATTGAGTGACTTACTTTCTTTGTGTATGTATATGCACTATTCTAAGGCTTGAACTCTAGGCTTGGGTTTTGCCCCTGAGCTTTTAGCTGTAGGCTAGCATTCTACCACTGGAGCCATGAGTGCACTTCCAGCTTTCTTTGACAGTGAATTGGAGATGAGAGTCTCACAGACATTCCTATCTAAGCTGACATTGAACTGAAATCCCCAGATCTCCACCTTCTGATTTAAGGTAGGATTAATGCATGAGCTACTAGTGCCCAGGAAATTGCCTGAATTATACTGATTGTTTTTACTTTTGTTCGAGATTGAGACTTGAATTCATTATCTGACAGCTTTGCTCACTAAGTAGCACTCTGCCACTTGAGCCATATCTTCAAAAATGATTATTTTAAATAGCTGGAAATCATTTAATTTTCTTCAGATGATCATTAGTGTTGTTCTAAAACATACCCTAACCAAAAACGATTTATTGACCCTAGAGATTATCTGAGCAGATTCTCATACTTTGCTTCTAATTGCATAACATTTTAGGGACATGATTTTTTAATTATTATTTTAAGCAGCAAGCAGTTATCATTAAATAAAGCAGTTTATGCATACAATATACCTTGATCAGTGCCAACCCTTGCAAAATTCTCATCCATCCCTCCCCTATATACCTCTTCCTTCACTCTTCTTAATTTTGTAGGATATTTACTGGATTCCTCTCTGCACTTTCCCTCTTTTCTTCTATTCAATCTTCTACCTTTTCCCACTTCACTCCTCTTTTGACTACCCACTTCCAGTAACTCTACTCCTGGGCATTTACCCGAAAGATTATAAACCAGGATATAGTAACGGTATCAGCACAACCATGCTTACTGAATCAGCCCAGATACTCCTCAAAAGAGAAATGTATCAAGTAAATGTAATACACACACACACACACACACACACACACACACACACACTGGAAATTCTACTTGCACATCAGAAAGAACATTGTACCATTTGTATCTCTCATTTCTCATTTCATCTGCCTGGTATCTCATTGCCATCGTATTGTCCCTGTACTGCAGTAACTGATACATGCACACTGATGTAAAAGATTTTCAAGGTTATGGGCTAACCATAGATTCCTGGGTATGAGTTCTCTACTCATTCTCTTTGTCTATTCTTGCCTTTGAGTAGTGATTGTACAGATTTATTTGTACCATTTGCTACACAGAAAAGGGATGAACCATATATATATGTATCTCTCTCTGTATATGATTATATACATACACACACACACACACACACACACACACATATATATATATATATATATACATACATGGATATATGCACACATATGGATATATATTAAACACTTGAGTACATTTTATGTTTTCAAGAATTATGGAACTAACAAAAATCACATGCATTTCCCTACTTTTTCTATTTTTTCGAAACCTAAAGAACTTTGTCTCTTTTGAATACCTAATTTTTAAGATAATATCACCATCTCTCATATGTCAGTGGCCTTGAAATTAGATGTTCAAATACGACAAAGTTATTTAGTCTTTTTGGTGGAAGAAAGTCATATTACTAGGGTTCTATTCAGGGGTTCTCTGCTTGCTAGACAGGATTTTGTCTGTATAGCACCAAGCATATCAACTACTTTTGCCATACTTCTAGTCCATTTTATTTACTTGAGGTCTTGAACTTTTGCCTTGGTCGGATCTTAGATTGACTGAGACATTGCTACCTATGCCTCAAAACATAATTAGCTAGGATTACAGATGTGGAACACTATGGGCAACTCATTTGTTGAGATGGCTGTCTTGGCAATTATTTCTTTGGCCTGGCCTCAGACCAAGATCCTTGTCATTTCTGCTTCCCAATCAGCTGGGATTACAGATGGGGCTACTATACTTGGTGTACATGACACCTTCTGTTTTGTTTTTTTTTTCTTGTCGGTCGTGGGGCTTGAACTATGGGTTTAGGCGCTGTCCCTACACTCTTCAGCTCAAGGGGAGTGCTCTACCGCTTGAGCCACAGTACCAGTATCGGTTTTCTAGTGGTTTTATAGGACATAAGAGTCTCACGGATTTTCTTTCTCTGGCTGTCTTTGAACCCTGATCCTCAGATCTCAGCATCCTGAGTAGTTAGAATTACAGGCGTGAGCCACCAATGCCGGGCACACATTCTGATTTTAAAAGAGTTTTTCATTGTAAAAATGCTGTGTAGAGTGGTTATAGTTACATGAGCAAGTTATTGAGTACATTTTCTATCAAACATTGTTACCTCCTCCTTTGTTTTTCCCTTCCCCTCCCCTCCAACCTCCACAACTACATTCCCCTCTATTCCCTTCCCCTCTTCCCCGCCTATATTGCAAATATCCACTTTCAACATAGTGTCTTGTGCATCTCATTGATACAATGGGTCAGCCTATATCACTATTTATCTATTTTGTTTTTTCCCTTCCCCTCCCCAAGCTAGAGAAGGGTGTATACAAGATGCAGGGCACTGACCCTAAATACAGTGAAAACAAGTGTTAAACAATGAGGGAGGAACATAAAAAGAAAAAAAAAACACATGGTAGACTATAAACCCTATCTTGGGGTTCATTTCGCTTAACAGCATCGTTTCTTGTCCTATGTACATAGCTTTTGAACTTTTATGCTTGTCCCAGACATATAATATTTATTGCAAATAAGGGAAACCATAGGACCAATTTTTCTTTGCTTTTGGCTTACTTCACTTGATATAATGTTTTCTAAGACCTCACTTAGTGCTCCCCTATTATCCAGGAGTCACCATTTTTGGGCATTTACCCTAATGATCACACACAAGACCATACTAAGCTATGGTTACAATTATGTTTATTGCAGCATTATTTACCATAGCTAAGATATAGGAAAAAACCAGATGCCCCTCAGTAGATGAATGGATCAAGAAAATGTGATACATACACACACACACACACACACACACACACACACACAAAATGGAATTCTATGCCTCCATCAGAGACAATGACATCGCCCCATTTGCTAGGAAAGACGCAGAAACAATTGTATTAAGTGAAATAAGCCAGGCTCATATAACCATAAGTCCCATGGTTAATCTTACTTGGAGTAACTAGTACATGGTACCATATAACCATATAAGAGGATGTTATGTGAAATTAACCCCAAGGTAGGGCACAAATGATTTTTATTCCATGAGATTCTTATCTCTATATAATCCCCCAAATAAAGTTGGAAGGGGAGCTGTCGTTCAAATGCAGAGCACCAACTTTATGGGAAAAAGC
Source organism: Dipodomys spectabilis (assembly GCF_019054845.1). NCBI lineage: Eukaryota > Metazoa > Chordata > Mammalia > Rodentia > Heteromyidae > Dipodomys > Dipodomys spectabilis. Next base: position 3,257,556 of record NW_024870951.1, read on the forward strand.
CTAAGTGACAAGGTAAGATCCTAAGTTTAAACCATAATATCAGCACTCAAAAAAGTTGATTTCTTTTCCTTGAGGTTTTTATTACATTGCTCGGGAAAATAATCGACATTGTATTTATGTTTAGCATTACTATTAAAATCATGTTATATTTATTTATGTTATTCTTTATTTTCTTTTTTTTTAATTTAATTTTATTTTATTTGTGAACATACTGTACAGAGGGGTTACAATTACATGGGCAGGATAATGCGTACATTTCTTACCAAGCATTGCAGCCTCCTCCTTTGGTTTACCTTTCACATCCCTTCCCAGCCTCCCCCCTCCCCCCCAATCCCAATCCTTCTCTTTCCCCCCCCTTTCCCTCCCCCCCTCCCGCACCGACTTTGTAAAGCTCGTTTTGGACATGACAACATATACTTCTCATTGTTGCAACAGGTCCACCTATATCCTGAAACAACTGGTTTTTCCCCATCTCCTCCACAAGTTATACTGACATCAAATATAGTGAAAGCAGGGGTTATACTGTGGGGGAGGGACATACAAAGCAACAAAGAGATAATCTTATAAATGCGTTAGAAACACATGCATGAAAGAAAAAAACATTAAAATACATATCTAAGGGTTCATTTTCCTGACATCACATTATCTGACCTTTTCCAGTTGACTCATACATATACTAGTTATTGCAAATAAGGGAAACCATGGGAACTATGTTTCTTTGTGTCTGGCTTACTTCACTTAATATAATTTTTTCCAATTCTTTCGATTTCCTCACAAATGGGGCAATGTCATTCTTTCTGATGGAGGCCTAGAATTGCATTGTGTATATATACCACATTTTGTTGATCCATTCATCTACTGAAGGGCATCTGTGTTGGTTCCATACCATAGCTACGGTAAATATTTCTGCAATAAACATAGGTGTGCTTTAGTATGGTCTTGTTTGTGATCATGTGGGTAAATGCCCAAAAGTGGGATTACTGGGTCATAGGGGAGCTCTATGTGGAGCCTTTGAGGAACCTCCATACCGCTTTCCACAGTGGTTGAACAAGTTTATACTCCCACCAAAAATGTAGTAAGTTTTCCTTCTGTCCACATTCCCTCAAGCATCTGTGGTTATTAGAGTTCTTGATTATAGCCATTCTAACTGGTGTGAGGTGGTACCTCAATGTTGTTTTTATTTGCAATTCTTTTATGGCTAGATAGGTTGATCATTTCTTCATGTGTTTATTGGTCATCCTTCTTTCCTCTTCTGAGAAGTTTCTCTTTAAGTCTTTAGCCCACTTATTTAATGGGCATTTGTACCTTTGAAGATATGTTGTTGAGGGAATTCATTTTTTGATTTCCAGGTATATTTTAATATGAGACACTTGTCCGTTTTATGGCTAGTGCAGATCTTCTCCCAATCCATGGGCTTTCTAGTGATCTTGCTAGCTATGTCATTTGCCATGCAGAAGCTCTGCACTTTTATGCAATCCCATTTGTCCCATTTGTCTTTGATTATATTTGTATTTCTGGGTCTCTATTAAGAAAATTTTGGCCTGGGCCAAGGAGAACTACGGATTCTCCTATTCCATCCTGTAATGTTTTCAGAGTAAAACTTCAAACTTTTAAAGTTTCAAATATTACAGGAAGAGCTTTGATTCATGTTGAATGGATGTGAGTAGATTGAGCTGTTGCATACATTCGTGTGTGTGTGTGTGTGTGTGTGTGTGTGTGTGTGTGTGTGTCTAAGGGGGGTAATGTGTATCATTGAAATCAAGGATAAGGAACTTGGTTCCTTTTTCTGAGATATATATTATGGTGTTTCTTTGTTGGTGGTAGGCTCTGATTGCTTGCCTTTGCTGATGTGCACATTCCAGCTCAATTTTTCAATAAAATTTCTTAATTATTATTATTATTTTTTTGGGTCCGGTTGTGGGGCCTGAACACTGGGCCTGGGCGCTGTCCCTCAGCTCTTCAGCTCAAGGCTAGCACTCTACCACTTGAGCCACAGCGCCACTTCCGGCTTTTATTCTTTTTGCTTATGTGGTGCTGAGGAATCGAACCCAGGTCCTCATGCATGCAAGGCAAGTGCTCTACCACTGAGCCAACTTCCCAGCCCTCTCAATTATTATTGAACATATAATGCTCTGATACTGTTTTGTCTTTAGTCTGCCATCTAGGATCTTCTATTCCACTTAAATATTAACTTTCAATATGAATTTTATCTCCTGACTAATTTTCCCCTTTAATTTGCATTTTGAAATAAGAAGTATAATACCTTTGATCTCTGTATTCCTGACGAAAAACCATTTTGAATTTTCTGTGTGATGTAATAACACCTGGACCGATTTGTTAGCACCAAGACCTTAAATTTTCTTTTGTAGTTTTAGTTTCAAATAACCCTCCTCCATGTTTTTAGAATGGTTAGACAAATAATTCCCACAATGCCTCACAACTTTTATCTCTCACTTTGTCTATGTTTCCTTGTCACTGCTAAATTGTTCTGGATGCCTGTATTATCTACCCCAACCCCTGCAAAGCTGTTGCTGCTACCCAATTTCCTGCCACTGCAACTCAGCAATTACAGTCACAATTATCCTTTCCCTGGTACTGCCTTTCTATGCTACTCATTTTGCTACCCATAATTCTTAACACCATGGTTCCAGCCACCTGATCCCTGACACTCTGTCTCTGCTACCACATTCCCAAACAAAGCAAGGCACTATTAGACACAGACAATCGACTTGGGTACTCCTCTTGCAGGCATAATAGGACGTTATTCCTCAGGTATTTATCATGAGGGACTAACTGGTGGTGGAAAGAAAAGAGGTTACTCAGAGGGGACTAAAATTCAAGGATATCAACTTTTAACTTATTACTAGGAAAATCAGGCCCTAAGGTGAAAGTTAATGAGAAAAGAAAATTTGACAAAAATATTGGGGATGATATAAATAAAAGTTTTAGCTTAATCTCTTCTACCAGTGATCTGAATGATTTATGACATAGATATGCAACTACTTTGCATTTTAAAACGTACATGAAGATACACATTTATGTGGTACTTATATTAATTTATGGAATTGTTGCATATGATCACGTTAATGACACTCAATAGTTTATGCTTTATGATATGCTCATGAGTCTGCCTTTGGCAATATGAATTGAGCTCTCTAACAATAAATGGAATTTCATTGCAAATACTACAAGGATATAACTGAGGCTAATACCAAAATGAAAGCTGGAACAAGAAAACTGAACAAAGCTACAAGTTTGAAGGGAAGGGGTCAGTGGTAAGGGCTATGATAAAAGAGAAATTCTTCACCATGGAATCTTGGAAGAATAAAATGTGTCTTTTTGAATTACTAGCTTTTCAAACATTCTTAGAAAGCAGAACATGATTTTTGATTCTTGCTTTTTGGAACCTCTTTAATGAGTGGTGACACAAAAAATTATCGAAATGACTGAAAATCCACTGACATGAATTATTAGATTAACATTATACTCAAAGTTGCCTTGAGATACAGGCAGGCTGGATTCCTTTCCTATTAAATTAATGGAATAAGCTTCCTTTTGAATGGTTGGACAGTCTAAGACACTCGTTCCAAAATAAGAAAAGATACTGGAGAGAAAAAAAAGAGGAAGGAGAGTCAAGGCTGCTGAAATTAGCATATTTCCCATTTGGACTTTAATGGGTTGTTTCTACAAAGAATTAGAATTTTATCTTAAGATAATAATTTCAAAATGGATATGCTAAAGGAAAGCTTCGAAATATAATATTTAATGCTGTTGGATTACTTGAAGACAAAGGTTTACAGAAAACTTTAAATTCCAGAAATAAATACCTAGAAGAAATATAATTTAAAAATTCACCTGTTCAAAGCAAATCCTGGCATGAAAGTCTGTGAATCACTTATCTCCAAACAAGAAGTGCAACTGTGGCTCAATTGGGAAAGGGCTCCCCTTGAGCTGAAGAACTCTGGGATATATTTATTCCGAAGCCCTGAATTCAAGGCCCTTGACTGACAAAAAGAAATTTTAAAGAATTAAATCATTAGGGCTGGAAGAAGACACAGTGTTAGAGTTCTTGTCTTGCATGCATGAGGTCCTGGGTTCAATTCCTCAGCACCACATAAGCAGAAAACAACTGGAAGTGACACTGTGGCTAAAGTGGTAATACGCTAGCCTTGAGCTGAACAGCTCAAGGACAGCACCCAGACCCAGAGTTCAGGCCCCCCTAACAACGTCAACAACAACAACAAAAAATTAAAGCATCAAACAACCTGAAGATGTTGTCCAGAATAATGAATGCAGCATTATCCGTTGACATGACTTAGTGACTTGAAACCGTTTACCAGGGGAGATGGTGGGCATTTTGTGTGTGTATCAAGACCTGCAAAATTATTTTATACTTTCCCAGGGAGGGAGAAAGGAGGAAATGGGGGGGAGGGGAGGAGTGAGGTGTTTGGTGGACTTGCCTTTTGGTTCACTGACGGTTTTCTGGAGTCAAATTCAGAGAAATTCTGCTTGCAATCCTCGTTGCATGGGTAATGACGAAGCCATGTCCTGAAAGTGGTTTTGTCCTGTCCTTGGCCTGGTTCCAACCACCACTGGATAATTCAAGTCCCACTGCAGGACCAAGATGCCTTGAAGATTACTGATCCATTGGGCAGGTGGACCTAACCACAGCCAGAATAGGCAGATAATGCAATTTTGAGACCAGCACTGGAAATCTACAGCAGGCAGAGATTTTTTAAATATATTTTTATTGTAAAAATACTGTACAGAGGGCTAAGAGTTACAGGACTAGGTAATGAATACATTTCCTATACAGCATTGTTACTTCCTACTTTGTTTTACCCCTACCGTCCTTTCCCTCCCCACCTCTCCAACTCTTCCCTCCTCGACCCCTGCCTGATATTGTAAATTCATTTTCAACACAATAACCTGTACATCTCATTGTTACAATGGTCAACCTGCATCCCCATTTAAGCATTCTGCTATATCCCTTCTACTCCCCAAATCAATATATATATATATATATATATATATATATATATGATACAGAACACTGGAATCAAATACAGTGAAAACAGAGGTTTACCGTGGGGGAATAACGTACAAAAGAATCACATAGAGAATTATAAGCATATTAAAAACAAAAGAAAGAAAGGAAAAACCACTTGTGTACATTTCGCTCAACATCATCTTGTATGGTCATATGTACCTAGCCTTTGATCTTCTCTGCTTGTCCTATACATGTGCTAATCCTTGCAAACAAAGGTAAAACAAGGTAAACGATGGGACCTATGTTTCTTTGGGTCTGGCTTACTTCACTTAATATAATTTTTACAAAGTCTTTCAATTACCTACAAATGGGGCAATGTCATTCTTTCTGATGGAAGCATAGAATTCCAGTGTGTGTGTGTGTGTGTGTGTGTGTGTGTGTGTGTGTGTGTTTGTGTGTATGTGTGTGTATGCGTACCACATTTTCTTGAACAATTCATCTATTGAGGTGCATCGGGGTTGGTTCCATATCATAGCTATGGTGAATAATACTGCAATAAACATGGTTGTGCTGGTAGGTTTGTGATCATTTGGGTAAGTGCGCAAAAGTGGGGTTGCTGGGTCACTGGGGAGCTCTACATGGAATCTTTTGAAAAATTTCCATACTGATTTACAAAGTGGTTAAACAAGTTTACACTCCTACAAGTAATGCAGTAAGGTTCCTTTTAGCCACCTCCCCACCAGCACATGTCATTATTACATTTCTTGTTTATAGCCTTTCTAACTGGAGTGAGGTGTAATCTCAATGTTTTGATTTGCATTTCTTTTATGACTAGAAAAATTGAGCATTTCTTCATGTGTCTAATGGACATTTTTATTTCCTCTTCAAAGAAGTCTCTCTTTAAGTCTTCAGCTGACTTAGTTATTGGGCAGTTGTTTCTTTGAGGATTTGTTGGACTGGGATTCATGATTTTGAGTCCTAAGTATATATTAGATATAAGACTTTTTCTGTTTTATGACTCATGAAGAACTTCTCCGAGTAAGTGGGCTTTTTATTGATCTTGCAATCTATGAACTTTACCTTGCAGAAGCTCTGCTGTTTCATACAATCCCATTTGTCCAACCTCTCTTTGATTTGTTTTGTTTCTGATTCACTATTAAGAATATTTTGGCCTGTGCTAAAGAGCCCTAGAGTTTCTCTTATCCTTCATGTAATGTTTTCACGGTGTCTGCTTTTATGTTGAGGTCTTTGATTCATTTCGACTTGATCCTCATGCAGGGTAACATATATATATATCATATATATGTATATATATGATATATGTATATCATATATATATATATTTATTTATGGATCTAGCCTTAGTTTTCTACAGGTGTTTAACCAATTTTACCAGCACCATATAATGAAAAGTCTGTCTTTCTTCCTTTCTATTCTTTTAGCTCCCTTGTCAAAGATTAGGTGGCTATAGGTCAGTGGGTTTATTTCTGAGTCCTCAGTACTATATCATTGGTCCTCAGGCATGTTCTTGTGCCAATACCAAGCTGGTTTTATTACTATGGCTTTTTAGTATAGTTTGAAATTTGGAAGTGATATTGCTCCAGTTTTGTTCTTTCTGCTAAGAGTTGACGAACCTACAGCCAGCATTATACTTAATGGTGAAAAGATAAAGCCATTTCTTATTATTCAGGAAAGAGATAAGGATGTCTGCTCTCTCCACTCCTCTCCAACTTAGTATTAGAATGCTAGCTGGGGCAATAAGACAAGACGCAAACTTAAAGGGAACCCAAATAGGGAAAGATGAAGTGAAACATACAAGATGACCAATAGAATAGAATGGAAAACCCAGAAATGAACCTACAGTCCCATAGCCATCTAATTTTCGATAAGGGAGTTAAAAAAATAGAATGGAAGAAAGACAGCCTCTTCAGTAAATGATGCTAGCAATATTCGTTAACTACTTGTAGAAAACTAAAGCTAGATCATTATCACCCTGCACCAGAATCAATTCCAAATGGATTAAAGACCTCGGAGTCAAAGCAGACACTCTGAAAATATTACAGGATGGAATAGGAGAAACCCTAGGTCTCCTTGGGGCAGGCCAGAATTTTCTTAATAGAGACCCAGAAGCACAAAAAAATTTAAAAAAAGGTTGGAAAAATGGGATTGCATGCAATTGCAGAGCTTCTGCCTGGCAAAGGACATAGCTAACAAGATCAATAGAAAGCCCACGGATTGGGAGATCTTCACTAGCCATACAATGGACAAGGGTCTCATATCTAAAATATACTTAGAAATTAAAAAATTAAATCCCCCAACCACAAATCTTCAAAGAATCAACTGTCCAATAAATTAGTGTGCTAAAGACTTAAAGAGAAATTTCTCTGAAGAAGACAGAAGGATGGCCAATAAACACATAAATAAATGCTCAAACTCTCTAGCCATGAAAGAAATGCAAATCCAAACAGCATTGAAATAACACCTCACCCCAGTTATAATGGCTATAATCAAGATCTCTAATAAAAACAGATGCTGAAGGAGATGCGGACAGAAGAGAACCTTACTGCTCTGTTGGTGGCAGTGTAAACTTGTTCAACCACTTTGGAAAGCAATATGGAGGTTCCTCAAAAGACTCCACATAGACCTCCCCTATGACCCAGCAATCCCACTTTTGGGCATTGACCCAAAAGTTCACAAACAAGACCACACTAAAGCTTCCAGCAGGACTATGTTTATTGCATCATTATTTACCATAGGTAAGATATGGATCCAACCCAGATGACCCTCAGTAAATGAATGGATCAAGAAAATGGGGTATATATACACAATGGAATTCTATGCCTCCCTCAGAAAGAATGACATTGCCCCATTTGTTAGGAAATAGAAAGACTTACAAAGAATTATATTAAGTGAAGTATGCCAGGTCCAAAGAAACATAGGTCCCATGGTCTCCCTTATTTACAGTAAATAGTATAAGTCTGAGTCAAGCAGAATTGGTCAGATGAGTTGATGTTAGGGAAATGAACCCTAAAATATGTATTCAAATGTTTTTTTTCTTTTGTGGGATTATTTCTAACACATTTATAAATTTATTTCTTTGTTGCTTTGTATTTCTTCCCCCATGGTATAACCCATGCTTTCACTGTATTTGATGTTGGTATAATTTGTGGAGGGGAAAGGAAAAAACAAATAGTTTAAATAGGGATACAGGTGGACCCCTTGCAACAATGAGATGTACAAGTCGTTATATCGAAAACGAACTTTACACCTTTGGTTGTGGGGGCAAGGGGGGAGGATGGGAAGGGATGGGAAGGGGAAACAAATTAGGAAGCTACAATGCTTCAGAAGAAATGTACATATTTTCTTGCCCAGGTAATTTTAATCGCTCTGTACAATTTTTTCACAATAAAAAATAATAAATTTAAAAATCGAAAAAAATGAAAATGACATGATGTTTTATTTAATGGACCTCATGGACTCCACTCCCAAGTTACATGAGCTGATCAGAAACTTTGACCAACTAAAACAATAAAATATTGTCTCAATAAAACCAAACAAGAAAGGAATATAAAATAAACCAGAAAGTAATACACAGGTGGAAATTTGGGCTAATTTTATTATTATGTTTTGAGAAGTCAAGTTTCCTATAGAAATGCAACTCATATATAATCCTCAGTTGTGTTTTAAATGTTGTCTTAATTATAGAACATTTCTAGATGCAAAAGAGCTCACGGTTCCCAACCAAAAATTTGAAAAAGTAAGTATCATTCTGTTAGAGTCCCAAGAAATGATGAAGGATTACAAAAGTTTAAGCCTGATGAAATGGGAAAGTTCATTTAATGTAGGACTTTGTAGACCTGGCTAAATTAGAATTTAGATTTAAAATAGATATTTTTTTGTTTATAATTTATTCTATAGGATACTACAAAATTCTTTTCAAGTAAAAGATTTAATTTACAAATTCCCTAATGAATCTGGTATTCTAATTGACTAGAATATTCTTTCAAGTGAGGTATAATAAAAACTTAGTTAATAGATAATTCCACCAGTTCATGTGTAAGATGGTAATGTGAATAATCTAGACAAATTGTCAACAAATTGATGATATTAATTTATAAATATAGAAAAGGAGCCATCTTTTGAGACTTTGGTGTAACGTGGTATGAAGAGAGTAATTGTGTGACATCTTTTTTTTCTACCTATACATAACACAGGAAGAAATTTCCTTAATTATGTACCTCTGTATACAATGAGAAAAAACGGTACATTTGAGGTTTGTTTTTATTTTGTTTTTGTTGTTTGGTTTGTCCTAGGCTTAACCTCAGGGCTTGGGCACTGTCCCTGATCCTGTTTTTGCTCAAAGCTACTGCACTACCACTTGAACCTCAGTGCCACTTGGGTCTGGCTTTTCATTATGAGTTTATTGGAGATGAGAATATAAGGAACCTTCCTGTCTGGGTGCGCTTTCAACCATATTCTTCAAATCTTAATATGAAAATATACAGATCTCCTGATTATCTATGATAGATAAAATATATAATAAAATATATATAATAAAAATAAATAATATTTGTAAGTGCTCTGATCTCAAGAACACCACTGCGGGGAAAATGATGTAGCAAAGTTTAGTGTAGTATTCTTTCCACAATAAGAATGGCATCACATTAGCAGAAATGTAATATTTTTTGACAATAGTCATAAAGTTGTCATGATGTGAATTTAGGGAATTTTAACGTGCACCTTACCAGTTGGAAATTGTTGGGCTAGGATGACTTTACGACAAAAAACCTTGGGATTGATTGTCATAGAAATAATAGCTTACTCTGATAAAATAATGTTTACTCTTAAGGAATTAATTATTATAGATTTCATAGTTTTAACCTCAACCAGAACGTGTCTTTATTTCTGTTGACTTTTAAATATGTAGCGCCTCATTCGAAACTGCATCAATTGCTGAATTAATTAAAATGCAAACAGGTACTGTTTTGAATGTCTCTGGTATGGCATGTTCCGAATTTGAATATGAGTAGTTAGTAGTCATAGAATGTTGAGGAACAGATATATTCTGTCCTCTTAACAATTAGTCAGTTTTCAAAGTTAGGAGTTTCCATAGAATTGAACTGATTGCTGTTTTAGTATAAGACAATACTAAAATAATATTTTTTTCAAAATAATGGCAACTACATTCTGAAAATAGTGTATAGTTTGATAACATTCCAGTTGATGTCCCTCTGATAAAGAAAGAGGTCATTCAAATTAGCACGCAAAATGTTCATTTTTTTTTAAAAGGTAATACACATAGAATAATATTTACTGTACCAGTACAGTGAAATTATATTATATGCAGCTCATTTTAACTTAATTTTATTGTCAAGCTGATATATAGAAGGGGTTGCAGTAATTGTTAGGTAGTGGATACATAACATGTCAAAATTTTTACCCCCTCCTTCATTTTTCTCACACATTTCCTTCACCCCAATATTCCTCACAAGTTGTAATGTAAATTTCTAACATATTGTCTTGTGAATATTGCTATTGCATTGGTTTGCCTTTTGTCCTTTGTCTTGCCATTTTATTGTTCTGCTTCCCTTGCCAAATGAAGATAAATGTATATACAATACACAGGATACTGAAATTAAATACAAAAGTGGACAAACCATAGAGGAAAACACAAAAGAAAAAAGAAATCACATAGTACATTAAAAACAACAACCACAAAAAAACCTCTCTTTCCATAGCTAGGAGTTTATTTTGCTCAACATCATTTTATGTGGTCATTTATAGATAGCTATTGAGCCATTTTGCTCATCTGCTAGGACTATCCTAGATATTTCCTAGTTATTACAAATGGGGGAAACCATGGAATCTGTTTCTTTTTTCTTGCTTATTTTTCTTAGTAGGATTTTCCCAAGTCTTTCCATTTCCTTATGAATTGGAAGCATAGAATTCCTCTGTACATATATAAACCACATTTTGTTAATTCGTTCATCTACTGAGTGGTATTTTATTTTAAAACATGATTGTATGTAAGTATCTCTTAAGGCCATTCAAAAATGAGAGATGCCAACTCACCAGACATACTAATATGATTTCCAAGTAAGATAGTATTTTATGTTGCTACAAGTGTTGAGATACCTGGATGAGTCTAATGTATATCTTGCACTAAATTAGGCAGGAAGATATCATATAGGATTAAAATGATAGTGACAAAATATTTCCCTTGAGAAAGATATAGGAGGCTGCTAAAAGTATGAAGTAGTTCAGATAATTTTGAAGAATTTAGAAATGCAAGCCCAATTATATCTCTTTAAATAATAATTATGTAAGTGGAAGGGGAAAAGAAAGGTAAGAGAAGAAAATAACTGACAGCAGATCATTGTCCCAAGTTAGAGTAGGAAAAGACATAATCTATAACTTCCAAATTAAAGAGAGACAATATAATACGTCCCACTTAATTTAGGTACATGCAAAGTATTTACTTGGCTTTTCCCTACTTAAATGCTCCAAAATAAATGAAAACTTAAAAGAAAATTTTTGTGATTGCCATTGCTTCAACTTGAACACTAACTGTGATCAGCCCTCTTTTTCTTACTTTGCACTTGGAAAATAGTCCCTAAGTTGATGATGTTGTGGCTGATTAGAGTCAGAGTTAGGGGCTTATACTTGTACAATTATCCCAAAATAGTTTAAAACAGTTTTCTCCCAAGATATCCAACTACATTTTCTGAAACTGTACTTTGAACACACCCTCACACCTGAGCACATTATTTGAAATTATACTTCAGCTTTTCTTGGCACATTCTCCTTTGTGTCTTTGTCTTCTTTGCACATTCCTTTTGAGTTCATAGTTGCTCTATTTCCATTTCATCTGTACAAACTGCTAAGAACATTGTTCAACTACCACTTCTTGTTTGCACACGCTCAGTCTATGTATGAAAGTACTTTGTCCATGTTAAGCAATAGGGTAATACTCACTCTCTGAGGAGAAAAGTTCCACAATATAACCCTATGCCCACATTAGAGCATGTAGAATTTAAAGCATTTTGAGAGAACTGTGATATTAGAATTGAAAGGCTCCTTAGGGACATTTTCTTGGAGCTCATTAGTTTACGCAGGAGAAATATAAATATACACAAAATTTGGAGCTAATTAGTAAGTATCCAAATTAACATTAGATTCTAGATGTTGTGTTAATACAAGTCACGATTGTATTATTGTTACATCTGAAAACTTCACAACTTGACAATGTGTATGTGAAAATGAAAGAAAGGCATTAAAGCAAAATGTCTTATCTTTTTAGGCATTTAATCCTAGTGGTGAGTGTAATGTCTGAATTTTTCCATTCAATAAAAGCTTGAAGTTTATAAGAATATTTTTCTACATATAGCAATTTGTGTCAGGTTGATTGACAGGGTTATTTCAGCATGGAGATATACCTAAGAAGAATTAGATTTCAATAGAGTATTTGGCGGTTATGATTTGTTAAAGTCTATTGAGGCATTTTCTGTTCTAAAGAAGAATCAATTCAAGGAGTCTTCAGTCACATCAGTAAAAGTGTATGCTTAATCTAATACTTGGTGTTACTTGTCCTACATTTATAATGAGTAGGCTGATAAATATATTTCAATAAAATCCCAAACTGATATGGATAGATGGGTCACTAATTGGAACTGTAGGACAAATTAGGCTTGTCTGTGCTGTAGTTCAATCTATAATCTCCTGGCTAAATAAAGTTTTCAAAATTGTTCACAGAATACCTCTAAGAAAAGTTCATGACAGTTATATCTGTATAATATTTTTAAGGTCAGTGTTAAAGCATTTGTTCCCAACATTTAAAATCAATAGGATCTGTTGAATTAATGGATCCAGAATTTTATGTCTTCACATTCATATCTCAACATTTTATCAATATGAATTTCACCAAAACACTGTTCTTATTGAACTTGTCTATGTCCTCTTACTTTTCAAATCCAAATAGATTTCCTTCAATATCTTCCTGAAAATTCTTTCGTTCCTTTTCTTCTGTAAATCTGTGTTTATTAATTTTTTGTTACCTTATTTATCTCTTTCCTCCAATCTTATCCACACTCGTACTGACATTATTCACACTTTCGTCAGAACTTTCCTTTTCCTCTTCCCTTTAATAATTTCCCTGATTTTATTATTATTTTTTATATTCATGTTCGTGGATATTTTGATGATGTTCAAACAGAACTATCTTTGCATCTGTTTAACATAAACCTTAGAACTAGCAGAGAGTTTTTTCCTTCTAAATCCATCTTTTCCACCTGAAGTCCTTATCACCAAGAATGTAACTAACAGAGTTAGGAGACCGAGATGTGGAAACATTTTAGATTTCCTTTTACCCTACCTCCATCCATTAGATAAGATGAATGATCAAGATTTTCTCAGTTTCTGTCACTAATGTAATACCTATGTACTCCTTTTTGTGCCCCTGAAACCAACCTATTGCAAATACTCATCACCAGTCATTCAGTCCTAAAACAACTGTTTACAAATTATGCATTTTTCTCCATGGTCTTTTCATATTGGTCCTCTCCATCAACCAATGACTCTCCTTGTAAGCACACAGGGTGAAGAACTCAGACAAAAATTCTAGTACCATTATTTACTCTCAACATTGACTTTTGGTCTTGCATTGCTCATCTGAAAATGGATGTAATCTACCAGAAATATTGAAGAATATATTTGTTGATTTCTAGAGCAAGGAAAAAGAAAGCAAACAGTCCTTACATTTTCTACCTTAGCTTACAAATAAGGAAAGTGTCAAATTCAGTTTGTTGGTATAAAGTCAGAAATAGTTTCATGCAGAAATAAAAATAAATTTTAACTCCTGGCTCTACAGCTTGTGTCATTTTATGGTAACTGGATATATGTAAGTGTTATTATGTAAATTGTGTCATGTATTTACATCTGTAATGAAGAACATACTCTTAATATATCATTGTAAAACATTAGTTATTGAATAGTATCTATATGAGAATGTTATTTGAACTAATCACACTAAGTTGAAACCTACATCTTAGTCCATCAAAATATGGAAATAAATGATTTTATTTATAAGAAAATAATAACACAAATTACAGTGAGTATACATTAGAAAGACTACCTGTTTATGTGATTGTATTTCTTGATATTGAAACACTCCTGTTTTTATTCTGTTTTTTTTTTTTTTTTTTGGTTCGTCATGGGGACTGGACTCTTGGCCTGGCACTGTCCCTCAGCTCTTCAGCTCAATGCACTCTACCACTTGAGCCACGGTGCCACTTCCCTCTTTTTCTGCTTATTTGGTGCTGAGGAATGAAACCCAGAGCCTCATGTAGGCAAGGCCAGCACTCTGCCACTGAGCCACCTTCCCAGCCTTCCCCTTGTTATTTTTTTTTATGTAATCCAACGATGTTTATAACTATGTTTTCAATGTTGGAAATTTAGCTTCAAAGTTATCTAAAGTTTTTATTTTTCCTCTTCAATCACAACATCGTCATTATCAGGCTACACTGTGGTCATCATCCTCTCCACCCAAATTATTATTAGCATCATAAGTGCTAATTATTGAATGTCGGATATCTGTCTATGATTTTACTATTATTTGTCTTTTGATTAATAATTTTAATGTTACCGCTGTCCATGCATCCATATTGAAATTCAGAACAAATAAACAAAAAAACTAAACCATATCAGGTAGCTTGACTATGTGCTTATAACAAAATATAGAATAGATTTTTTGAAGCATTGCAAATTCCTAATGAGTATGAATTAACTTCCTCTATCTCCTTAACAACAAACAAATATTAAAGAGTTTGGGCAGAACCTTTTAAAGTAATATATGTAAATATTCCAACAATATCATGTGTATATCTAAAATTCCCTTGAAAGTAATAAACTCTACTTTCTATTGAAATATAGTTATTTTATTCTAGGAAACTTTTAGCAAAATAGACTGTATATCTTTGAAATGAAAAAGGTCAAAAATAGTAGCATAAAAGTTTTAGAGGGAGTCTGTCATATATATATATATATATTTATATGTATATATATATATATAAATATTATGAGTAGAATAGTACATTTTTAGACATTATTTGTCCTCAGAAATATATACATATATCTAAATTTATTTGCAGAATGATATACATCATAGTGAAACAAACATCTTAAAACATATTTAAAATTAAAAAAACAAAACTTCGTGAAACCAAGTGCTGGTAACTCACCTTATAATACGAACTGTTCTGGGTGCTGAGATCTTAGAATTGTTTTTGAAACTAGCCCAGACAGAAAAGTACTTCTTAGATTCTTATCTCCAATTAACCATAAAAACAGAAATTATTTCTTTTCCTCAAGTTGAAGAGTGCTGTCTTTGAGCATAAAAAGGCTTGGGACAATGCCCAGGCCTTGCAAAAAACACCCACAACAACAAATTGTATCACATTAATTTGACACATTAATTTGACACATTAATTTGACACATTAATTTAACTGCTGTGAACATTTCTTAGAAACATGAATACATACCCCTGGAAAATATTAAGTAAAAAAGTATAGAACATTTACGTCTATGTTAAAGACATGAATATTTAGATTGTTTAAGAAATTTAGGTAATGATTAGAAGTTAAGAATAATGACAGGTAGGTCATATATTGGGACTGGTTTTTTTATTCTATTTTACAATAGAAATAAAATTATATTTATAATGATTATATAAAATTACTCTTGGTTGGTATTTGAATTATCATAAGTGATAAATATTTTTAAATGATTTCCAAAGCAAAGGAGTATCAATTCTTTTGTAATTTCAAAACAATTAAGAAAATGATTTCAAGGCTGGTTCACTCTAAGTCTATATTTGTTTTCTTGTTCTAGTTTTCATATGTTAGTAGACTTTAAAATTCCAAAAATGTAATGGATATTGGCATTCAGGAACATATTCACATACACTAATATTGGAGTCCCTTAAGTGGAATTGTTTTATTTCATTTGTTACTTTCACAAATGAATCAAGATGATTGTGTATTTTGTTCTTTTCACTGCTTTTAGCTCTTATCTTGAGAATACGTTTTTCCTAGCAAAGTAAAGATAAGCAATTGGATTGAGCAAGTAACATATAACTTTCATAAAATGCAGATGCATAGATTTGTGTCTTCTGTCATTTGCTAAAAGTTTCTTCCAGAAAAGTTTCTCAATTATTAGAAGTATTTCCCCTTCCCCTCCAAAAATTATACCGACATCAAATACAGTGAAAGCAGGTGTTATACTGAGGGGGAGGGAAATACAAAGAAACAAAGAAATAATCTTATAAATGTGTTAGAAACAATCGCATGAAAAAAAAAAAAACATTTGAATACATATCTTAGGCTTCATTTCCCGACCATCCCATTATCTGACCTTTTCTGCTTGACTCAGACATATACTTGATATTGCAAATAAGGGAAACCATGGGAAAAAATAGGGATACAGGTGGACTCATTGCAACAATGAGATGTACAAGTCGTTACGTCAAAAAATGAACTTTACAACTTTGGTTGGGGGGGTTAGCGGGGAGGATTGGGTGGGACGGTGGAGGAGGATGGGAAGGGATGGGAAGGAGAAACAAAGGAATAGGCTACAATGCTTGATATGAAATGTACTCATTTTCTTGCCCATGTAATTGTAACCCCTCTGTACAGTATTTTCACAATAAAAAAATAAAAATAATAAAAAATTACTTAGAAATGATGCATAATTCCTAGGTATTCCAGTTTTCACATGTAGTTTTGCCTTGAGATATCTCTGTATAAACTCAAACGGACAAAATACCCTCAAAATAAACAGAAATCACATCTTTGTTTTAAATGCAGTAGTTTACAAAGAGTTTTATCCAACACCAAAAACATCTTTTTAGCTATTCTGCATTTTGGGTGAAGAAGTTTTAACAATAGTTTTTTTTTCTGACATGCAATTCACTTACAATATATTATCTCCTTTTATTGTATATATTTTAGTGCTTTGGAAGTGAATTGTACCTTCATAGTTTTCAAAGCCAAATTTTCACAAACTTGCATTTCTTCAAAGAGAAATGCTGTAAATTTCAGAAGAGACATTAAAATAGATATAAAATTCAGTTACAGGAATTTGCCCAGCATACAGCCTGTATAGTGTGTCTTTTCAAAATTTGTTTTTGGGGATCGTTTCCCGGGACTCACACATAATATTCAAGTTCACTGTCAATTAACTACATTCTCTGTCCAAAAAAGTTTTTAACTTCTGATTAATACAGTAATGGAAGTGTAATGCCGGCATCCTATACAATTCTCTTTCACCTTTTGAAGACTTGAAAATTGTTTGCTAAAATGATTGCAGTATTATACAAATCGATCACTACAAGAAGTATATGAATTTCTCCACAAGTGTATTACTATATTTTGCGTCCTCTTTTTATATCATGGTCATACTAGTGAGTTTTCTTTTTATCATTTCTTAGACACTAAAGAGGAGCTTATTTCATATGCTCCTCCTATTGACTATTAATTTACATATGTTATTTAAAGAAATATCCTATTCAGGAAAAAATTTATATAGTAGAAGATATAAAAATACTTAAGGTTCAGAATCATTGTAGCATTAACATTGTAGCATTAACAAATATGTGCCCTTTGTTGGATATGTTTTTATTTCTGTTATAGTGTCCCTTGAATTATGAAAGGTTATCACTTGATATAATCCAGTTCTTGCTTTTCTTTAGCTACTAATAATTTCCATGTCAAATTTTTAGAAACCTTTACCGATTAATGTCGTGAATTTTTACATTTATGTTTTATAGGGTTTTACACCTCAGATTTAGTTTGATAATCATTCTTTATAAGGTTTGAGGTAGGCCAGGTGTTGGTGGCTCACGCCTGTAATCCTAGCTACACAGGAGGCTGAGATCTAAGGATCGTGGTTTAAAGCCAGCCAAGACCTGAAAGTCCATAACACTCATATCTCCAATAAACCAGTAGAAAACCGGAAGTTTTGCTGTTGCTCAAGCGGTAGAGTGTTCACCTTGAGCCAAAGAGCACATGGACAGTGCCTAAGCCCAGAGTTCAAACTCCATGACTGACATACAAAGAAACAAACAAAGGATTGAGGTAGTAGTCTAAGATCATTCTTTATATCTAGAGAGGCAATAGTGCCATTACAACCATTTAAGATTCTGTTTTTATTTCATAAAGTCAGAGCATCCTTTTCAAAATCTGTGGACCATATAACTAAGAATTTATTTTTGACAAATCTGTTATCTTCTTCTATGTTTCTGTTCTTATAGTAGAACTATGTTGTCTTCACTACTAAACATGGTAATACTATTCAAAGCTAGTATGAAGGCTCAAGCTAAACCATTTTACAAGATTGCCCTGACTGACCTGTATTCCTTGAATTTACATAAGAGATTATTGAGCAGGTGGACCAATATTCTACAGAGATATCTAAATATTTGATATTCTCTCATATTTCGCCCCTTGTGAAAATACAAATCCCTGATTTTATATATAGAAAATGTATTTAGAGACTGTTCAATGCAACTAAAATTAACTTAGGAATGAGTTAAGATTTAGATAACAGTACAGCATAATAAAGCTGAATAATAACGACTTGAGCTGTAGTGCCGAAGAGAATGGGAAGGGGAAGAATGGTGGACCACATAGGAGCTGTAGGTCTTTGGTATTGTTTCAAAAAAACAGAAAGTCTTCAGAGAAGAGAAGGAGAAAAATAAAGTGTCCTGAATCTAGTTTCTTTGTAATCCACCTGATAGATTGGACTGAAAGTCAGATAACATGGGAAAAATAAAATTAAAAAAAAAAAGCATTGTATAGAGCTGTTACAATTTAAAGAAGTAATAGGAATATAATTAATTTCCAAAGAAATAAGAGAAAGAATAACAATAACAATTGCTAACGTGGATAGAAGATGGATCACATTTTATCATATATAATTTTGAAAAAACATACTAGAAATGAAAACTTAAAAGTCATAATTTAAAATACAATTTTTATTATAACTAGATAGTATAGCTCAGTGGTAAATCATTGGCCTAACATATGTGAGCAATTGTGTGATCACCCAAGCATTACAAAGTACACACAAATACACACACACACAAAACCCACATAAATATACACACAGACACACCACATACACACATTTGTTATTATCATATTAAACAGAGGAAATTATCACAAATAGTAAAAGTATTTTAATATATGAAATCATAATATTGCTCATACTATTCAAACGTTTAGTAGAAATAAAATAGTCACAAGATACTTGGATTCGTATAGATTAATTAAATTGAAAATTAAAAAATAAAAGACATGAGAACTTTGCAAACAAGTTTTAAATAATGAACATTTTGAATTATGTGTCCTTTTTTTTTGACAAAAGATTGATCTTACTGGTGTTTTAACTCAAGATTTAGAATATGATAACCATGTGCTCTATATCTTGCTAGGGATGGCTATATCTCTAATCATTTCACTCTGGTAATTTTATGATAAGGTCTCATATTTTTTCAGTCTCTCCTGAATCACAAACCCTATTTACACTTCCCACCATAGTTAGAAAATGGAAACTACAAACACTATGCCCAGCTCAAACATTTTTTTTTTTAAATTCAAGTACAAATATTTCCAAAAACAGAACATGTAATGAAGCCTTTTTTAATAAAGTATGTGCTTCTTGAAAATACAGTATTTGTTACCTGGACAAATATGTTTAGAACTATAATAAAATAAATTTATTTAAATTCACCAATCATAAAATTTAAGAAAATAATTTTTAAATATTCACATGTTAACTATTTTGAAAGCAAAAATATATGTCTGAATAATTTACATTTGTTAAAATTATGCAAAACTAGATTAACTAATCCTACAACTCTGAAAAAAGAATTACCCTAAAGAAGCAAGACAAAATAAGTTCAAAATTTGAAATTTGGAAAATAAAATGAAGTGTACTCTTTAGTTGACTTAAATAACTGTAAACCCTCTGTATATCAATTTTATAATAAGAAATGCATGAACAAAGTAAGAAAATTACACATTGGTCAATAGCGACAGGAAAAATATCAGTAGTTTTTTTTGAGTGTGCAAAAAATCAATGGAAGAGAAAACAATGTTCCTTCCATAATAAATGTACTCATTTCCTTACTTATGTAACTATCCCTTCTGTACATTACCTTTACAATAAAATTAAATTGAAATTAAAAATAAACTAAATAATATACCAATAAAGAATTCGTAGAGAGTTAGGAAGGTGGCTCAGTGGCAGAGCTCTTGCTTTGCATGCTTGAGGCGCTGGGTTCACTTCCTCAGCATCACATAAACAGAAAAAAAAAGCCAGAAGTGGCGCTGTGGCTCAAGTGGTCGAGTGTTAGCCTTGAACTACCCTTGAGGAACAGCGCCCAGGCCCGGAGTTCAGGTTCCACGACTGGACCCCCCCCCAAAAAAAATACAAAAAGAACAGAATTACTAGAAGCCATTGGTTAAAAACTTTTTAGAAAATTGCCCTATGTACCCAAGTAATATAATACGATGACACTATTTAAATACTTCAACTTCAGCAGAGAAGCCAAAAGTTTAAAAACTGGTACAAAGTAAAGTAATAAATCAGAATATATTACTATTAATAATAATCATAAGATGAATTTATAGTGGTAGTCAAATAGGTAAGAAATGAGGCAATTTGCCATTCGTTTGCACTTAATAAGTGAGAAAGAATTTTCTAAGTCTTTTAAAATATATAATATGTTTAATGAAGAAACTATTCTGTCACATGTAATAATCAGATGAAGGTGATATTAGAACGAAGAGCAGATAGTACTAAGTTTTGGATGTTAATGTATATACTTATTTTTGTTGTGGGAAATTGTGTTCAACTTGGTGTATTGTTTTTGTTAGACTGGTGTCATATCAGTGGTTAATTTTAGGATAGGAGTTCCCTTTCCACAAGAACATGCACCTGATCTGTCTTTTTAGCCTTCCGATTATCAATGGCATAACAGTTGCACACCAACTTGTCTAAATTCCTACCTTGGCTGGCCCGGATTCTGCAGTCCTTCCAATCTTAACCTGTAGATAGTGCAGGATGGTGGAAATAATCAAATGCACCCAGCTATAGATTGAGAAGGAAGTCCACTAAACTTTTGGCCTGAGTTCTGTTCTCAAGCCTCCCCAATAGTTAAGAGTTCAGATGGGAGCCCCTGGTGCCAAGCAGTAAGAGTATTTTTTAAAGCAACTAGACATATATATGACTTAGCCATGTGAACACTTCAGGACAAGAATAAAAGAGCAGTGAAGCATAGTGGACAGGCCCAATTTTAACTAGCTACTTAGAAGCTGAAGAAGCTTAGCTAGCTGTTCAGGAGTCTGAGATCTGAAGACCACTGTTCCAAGCCAGTCCAATCATGAAAATACATGCGATTATCTCCAAAAAAACAGAAGTGAAACAATGGCTCAAGTGGTAAACCACTATCCTTGGTCACAGAAGCTTAGGGAGAGTGTCCAGGCACTATCAAGCCTCAGGAATGATGAATGAATGAATGAGCATTTGCACATGCGAGTGCGTTTATATGCGTGCATGTGTACACACACATTCTCTCTCTCTCACACACACACATACACAGAAATGAGTACTTCAATGCGAAGTTTTTTTTTCTTTACCTTGCTGTAATCTATTTCCCTGTATTAGTTTACAAATTAACAAAATCAGCTAAGCACCTATTTACATACAACTCATCATGTTTCTCTAAAGTCAACTCTCATTTTGGAAACATGCTGGTCCCAAAGTATTTTTCCCCATATTTCTGTAGCATTCCTACTGATTATACACAAATTGTGCTGATATGATGTCTAAAAGTTATTATTCTTCTACAGGATCCACGGGTCCTAGGATCCCAGGTCCCATTTATCTGCATCATCAGAAAACTAGGGCAAGAGTTCTCACCTAGGCCCATGCAACATGCCAACAGAAAGTAATTGAAGACCCATCTCAATTTCTCATTTCTTATATTTCAGGGTCCCAATTCCTTGTAATGCAGGAATTAGCAGTAAGCAATTATGAAATTCCAGGCAACTTAAAATACAGAATGAGATCCAAAATGTTAAAGTACAGTAATGCAAACTTTCAATTTTCAGATGACCATCCCATATGAGTGAACATGACCAAAAATGTCACAAGATTTGTTATTTGTAATACCCCTCTCCTAATGATTAATGAATGATTCAGTCCAGCATCAGCAGGCCAAAACATAGTTCCTAGAATGATATATCCATAATTGGTCTACCAATGCTAGGAATCCTTGACATAGAGGACAAATATAATTCAGAAAAAACATTAATTGTGAAGATCCTTAGTACTTCAAAACACTGGTACTTCAATAAAACTTGGTTCTGTAGTATAAAAATGTTGTCATTCTCAAACAAATGATAACCTACATTTAATCTCCTGAAAGTATATTCCTTTTCAAATAAACTTTTTAAAATCACATTTGAAAAAATAACACTTTACACGTAGATGATATTTAATGACGTTACTAGATTTTCAAGTGTAGGGAGCAAGTTACAATAGACTTGATTTATTTACCCAGCACTGATGCCAAACAGGTTCAACAATTCATTAAAGTGTAGAAATAGTTCCCCCCACCATTTGTGTTTTTCAGTAGGTGCCTTCGAAAATTTGTTAAATAGATCAGCCTCCCATATTTCAAATCAAAACATTAGCTAATAAAGTAAATTTCATCACATAATAAGTACATTTTAAAAAGTCATGAATAGTTGCCTTATCATATGGTGTTTTATTTTTTTCCTATCGTTCTAACATACTAAGAAATATGACTTTAATTCTTGAATATGGGTACTCATCAGATATTTGACAAACATAAAATCTGTCTTTCTCTATCATATTCCTCTACAGTAGTAAATTTTAGTTTTCTTCTTTTTCCAAAACTTATAGGTAGTAGAAAATATTATCCCATGTAAAATAAAATAATCACAAACCATTGTACAAAGACATTTATAAAACTGGTAGTTAGGAATCCATTCTAAGCCTTTTTTAAACTTTCTTGTTGACTACAGATTAATCTTCCAAATGGAGGTGAATAAAATCATGTCTAGGTGCTTCATGTCTGCAATCTTGCAAAATGTTAATTCAGATGAATGAATTATGGAAATATAAGCTGACATCAGTTCAAGTATATGCAGGATATAAACTACATGGAATGTATATAAAACTTTCAAAGTAGTAGCAGACAGTTTAACAGAATGACTATCAGGAAGTTGAAACCAGAGAGAAATAATAGTAAAGACATAAAATGAATGAAAATGGAACAAGGAGCAAGCACAGCTATAATACTCAATGTACACATGTGAGAAAGGACGTGGTAAATCGGAAATTAATCTTGTCGAGGGGTTGGTTGAGAATGATAGAAGGAGTGACTCTGATCCCGGAACATTGGACAATTAAATGGACATATTTAATTGTAACACACTTGCACAACCTTTTAAAATTCAGTGAAAAAACACAACTAAAAAACAAAAACACACAAAAAGCACAACGAAACAGCGATCTCTATAGAGTATGATTATGACCTCTCAAAATTTTAAATAGTTAATGAAGGACAATCTTGGGAAAAGCATACAAAGTTGTTTTAAGTGGGCAGTTTGGGGTAGAGGAGAATTTTTAATAGATTTAAATAGATTGTCTAAGGTTATAAATCACCTACATCTGCTGCAAATATTTTCTTCTGGGAATTCTCTTGGTCTGAACTGGATACTCCAGTCCTCAGCCACCCTTGATAGCTTGTGAAGATAGAATGGAAGAAACAAGATCAAGAACCCATTACTCCACTGGAAAGAAAACAGTCCTTTGTGTTTTCTCTCATTTCTCTTGACTACTTTTATTCATAATTTTAAGTCAAGTGATTTTGAATTATATTTTTCCTTCTTTGTTCAAAGTAATTTACTAAATATTATTTACCATTTTTTTCTTTTTTAAAATTTGTTATTGCGAACATACTGTACAGAGGGGTTACAATTACATGGGCAAGATAATGAGTACATTTCTTATCAAGCATTGCAGCCTCCTCCTTTGTTTACCCTTCACGTCCCTTCCCAGCCTCCCCCCGTCCCCCCACCCCATCCTTGCCCCCCACAGGAGCTGTAGAGTTCGTTTTCGACATGACAACTTTTACTTCTCATTGTTGCAACGGGTCCACCTGTATCCTTAAACAACTTATTTTTCCCCTTCTCTTCCAGAAATTATACCGACATCAAATATAGTGAAAGCAGGGGTTATACTGTGAGGGAGGGACATACAAAGCAACAAAGAGATAATCTTATAAATGAGTTAAAAAAATGAATGAAAGAAAAAAAACATTTAAACATATCTAAGGGTTTATTTTCCTAACATCACATTATCTGACCTTTTCTGCTTGACTCATACATGCACTAGATATTGCAAATAAGGGAAACCATGGGACCTATGTTTCTTTGGGCTTGGCTTACTTCAATTAATGTAATTTTTTCCAAGCCTTTCCATTTCCTAACAATTGGGGCAAGGTCATTTTTTCTGATGGAGGCATAGAATTCCATTGTGTATATATACCACATTTTCTTGATCCATTAATTTACTGAGGGGCATCTGGGTTGGTTCCATATCTTAGCTATGGTAGATAATGCTGCAATAAACATAGTTGTGCTGGTAGCTTTAGTGTGATCTTGTTTGTAAACATTTGGGTAAATGCCCAAAAGTGGGATTGCTGGGTCATAGGGGAGCTCTATGTGTAGTCTTTTGAGGAACCTCCATACTGCTTTCCAAAGTTGTTGAACAAGTTTACACTCCCCCCAACAATGAAGTGAGTTTCCCTTCTGTCCACATCCCTTCCAGCATCTGTTGTTTTTAGAGTTCTTAATTTTTGACATTCTAACTGGTGTGAGGTGATATCTCAATGTTGTTTTGATTTGCATTTCTTTTATGGCTAGGGAGGTTGAGCATTTCTTCATGTGTCTATTGGCCATCCTTCTTTCTTCTTCAGAGAAGTTTCTCTTTAAGTCATTAGCCCACTTATTTATTGGGCAGTTGTTTCCTTGAGGATTTGTTGTTGGGGGATTTAATTTTTTGAGTTCCAAGTATATTTTAGATATGAGACCCTTGTCTGTTGAATGGCTAGTGAAGACCTTCTCCCAATCCGTGGGCTTTCTATTTATCTTGCTAGCTATGTCCTTTGCCATGCAGAAGCTTTGCAACTTCATGCAGTCCCATTTGTCCAATCTGTCTTTGATTTGTTGTGTTTCTAAGTCTCTATTAAGAAAATTTTGGCCTGCGCCAAGGAGAGCTAGGGTTCTTCTTATTCCATCCTATAATGTTTTCAGAGTGTCTCCTTTGACTCTGAGGTCTTTGATCCATTTGGAGTTGATTCTGGTGCAGGGTGATATACAAGGATCTAGCTTTAGTTTTCTACATGTAGTTAACCAATTTTGCCAGCACCATTTACTGAAGAGGCTGTCTTTCTTCCATTCTATTTTTTTTAGCTCCCTTATCGAAGATTACATGGCTATAGTACTGTAGGTTCATTTCTGAGTTTTCAATTCTATTCCAATGGTCCTGAGGTCTGTTCTTGTGCCAGTACCAAGCTGTTTTGATTACTATTATTTGCCATTTTTTTCTACCATGCTGGTTACTTGTCCAACTGAGCCCATTAAACTTCCCCCTTTCAGTTGGTAGGCATGGAAACCCAGCATCAATGTTAATGAGGACAATCTCTAATGTAAAACTTTGTCTTCAAAATACCAGTCCAGGAAGCTGTGATCACAAATATATAGCTATCTTTTTTTCTTTTACCTTGAAATTCTTCTTGTGTCTAAAGTGACCTCAAAAATAAGTACTCCACCACTTTTTGTCACAATCACTTCTAACCTCAAAGATATATTTTTCTAACAAGATGCTTAGAGGAAACAGAAGAATACTCCACTTTTATCTTCTCTCTTAAGACTCTCCTTAGATACCATATCAGGATCAGTGAAGTTATTCTTTCCAAAACTATTTCAATAGATTATCTTTCTCTTTTTCTTGCATTTGCTCCGCAAGATGTATGGAAAAGAACATAGTTAAATCATCCATACCTTGGATGGCAGTGTCTGTTACAAAAGGACAATGCTCCTATGTCCTATTTCTCTGTCCTCCTCTTAGCCCTTGCGTGATTTCCAACTAATCACAGATCCTTGGCTTCAAGTTTAGTGAAGGTGAAGGACTATAAGGCCTTCTCCACTGCTACATCTTCATGGTTTCTCTTTTAAAACTCTTTTATTTGGATGTGGAATTTATGTTCACGTCTTCATTCAATCCGTTCTAAATTGTAGTGAGATAAATAGGCTTTGTAAAATCACTTTAGGTAGCAAAAATATTATGGCAATGTATATCAAAAACTTTGGCCTCCCTCCACTGCTAAAGCCAATATGCTTAGCTTGGACTTCTAATAACGCGTTTTCTTGCCTTTTCAATTTGCTCAATTCTTTTCTGATCTCAAAACTTTTTGGCTTATGTAATAAGAGAAATCTTCTCTATCTCATGTTTATAAGGATATTATATTGTGTGAGCTACTAAGAAATGTGAAATCATTGGTTTCAAGTATCCAATCAGATTTTTTTCTGTGTTTCAGTGCTTCACGTGCAAAGACCTTGTAGAAAGTATTACAAACAGAAAAGTGTAAACCCAATATCTTCTTTCATTGTTGAGGGCACTTTAGTATTTGGACCCAAATTATCTTTTTCAGAGAATTACTGTTTGGTAATTAAAGTCAATTCACAAATTTTGATGTCTTTTTTTTAAAGAACTTTGAATTTAAATTCCACTACAACCTTGTTTCACACAGTAAGAGTAGATTTCCTGGGTAAGGACAATTCTCAAGGGAACCTACAGGATTTATAGCAAGGTGTCTGAGGTTTCTTTGTTTAGTGTAAAAATGAGACATCTTCACCCACATTGCTCCCTTTCAGGTAAGACTTCATGGATTACTTTGCATGAAAGCCTATTTTCCCAAGCAATTTTAAATTTTCATAATAAGCTAAGTTGTTAAAAAGTTTGAACAAATTAAAATTTACCTGTCATAATTTTAAAACACTTTTGAAATTCATTTATTAGAACCGCGAATTCACCACCTAACTCCACCTTTACCATCAAAAAAAGTTAACATGTTGTTTTCATGATATAGTGTCCATGAAACTAACTCCACCTTTACCATCAAAAAAAGTTAACATGTTGTTTTCATGATATAGTGTCCATGAAATTATTATTTTCCAGTGGCTTTGTTATGCATATATATAACCTTATAAGCTGATTCTGAGCAAAATGAACTCCAAGATATGGAAACAGAGAGTATTATTTGAGGTTGTTGTTTTTAATGTACTATGTGATTTCTATTTTCTTTTGGGTTTTTCCCCTATGCTTTATTTCCAGATGTATTTGATTTTGGTGCCTGTGTATTGTGTATATATTTACCTTAATTAGGAAAGGGAAGAGGAACAACAAAATGGTGAGACAAAGGACGAAGGCAAACCAATGCAATAGCAATACTCACAAGACAATATGTTGGAAATGCACATCACAACTTGTGAGGAGTATTGGGGTGAAGGAAAACTGTGGAGCAAATGAGTGAGGGGGTAACAAGTTTGAAAAGTTATGTATTCACTACCTTTAAATTACTGTAACAGCACTGTACATCACTTTGACAATAAAATTAAATTAAAAAAATAAGCTGCATGAAATAAAATTTCACTGTATTGGTATAGTAATTATTATTCTCTATGTAGTAACTTCTTAAAAACCAATACTGTTTATCGTCTAATTTGAATTATTTACCCCTTTTTAATCAGAGGGCCATCAACTTGAATGCTATCTGACTAGACAATATTTTCACAATATACTTACCAATATTTTGAAAAAGAATAAACATAGTATTTTCTCATACTAAAAGTGAAAACAGTTTAATTCTATGGAAACCTATAACATTTAAAAGTAAATAAGTTGTTAAGAAGACAGAATATATGTGTTCTTCAACATTCCAATGACTAGTAACTACTCATTTACAAATTCGGGAGATTCTGTACCTGAGAGAATCAAAACAGTACCGGCTTGCATGTTATGTAATTCTGCAGTAGATACAGTTTCCAATGGGGTTTTACAGATTGAGAAGTCAACAGAAAAATAGCCACATTCTTATAGAGGATAAGATTATGAAGCATCTGTAATAATTAATTCTTCAAGATTAAGCAATTGTTTATCACAGTAAGCTATTATTTTTATGACCATCAATACCAATATTTATGATATAGAGTCATCCTAGACCAACAGTTTCCAACTTTTAGGATGCACCTCAATCTTCCCTTAAATCACATCATGAAGAGTTTATCTCTATTGTGAAAAAATATAACTCTGCAAATGGAATGCCATACATGCTCTGGAAAGAACACCACAATAAACTTGGTTGCATCATTTTCCCCCCACTGGTATTCTTGAGATCAGAACACTTGTAAATATGACTTATATTTATACTTTTTAAACTAACATATAAATTCTAGATGCGAAGATCGGAAGATTACAGTTCAAAGCCCACCCAGGCAGAAAAGATTCCCTACATTGTTATCTCCAATAAACTTCTCAGCAAAAGCCAGATGCAAGTGGCACTGTGGTTGAAGCGGAAGGGCACGAGCCTTGAGCATAAACAGCCTCAGAGACAGTACCCAGGCCTAGAGTTCAAGACCTAGGACAAACCAATAAAACAAAAACGAAAATAAAAACCAACCTAACATTTTTCTCAGTGTATACAGTAGCAAATAATTAAGGAAATTCCTTTCTGTGTTACATACAGGTAGAAGAAAGAAGATGTCACACGGTTATTCTCTTCATACCATGTTATATCAGACTCCAAATACTGTTCTTATTCTAAATTTATAAATTAATATCATCAATTTGTTGGCAACTCTGTCTACAGCATTCACATTATCATTTTATACATGAACTGTTGGAATTATCTATTAACTAATTTCTAATTATAGCTCTCTTGAAAGAATATTCTAGGCAAATAGGATGCAAAATCATTTGTGAATTTGTCAATTAAACCCTCTACTTAAAAAGAATTTTGTAGAATCCTATACAATATAAAATTAAAAACAAAACCAAAATATTTATTTTAAATCTAAATTCTAATTTAGCAAGGTCTTCCAAATCCTACATTAGACGAACTTTGCTATTTTTCCAGGCTTAAGCTTTCGTAATCCTTCATCATTTCTTTGGGATACAACAGAATGATGATTACTTACTTTTTCAAATTTTGGATGGGAATCATGAGTCATTTTGCATCTAGGAATGATCTGTAATGAAGAGAGAATTTAAAACACAAGTGAGGATTAAGTATGAGTTGCATTTCAACAGGAAATTTGACTTCTCAAAACATAGTAAAAAAATTAGCCCAAACGTCCAACTATGCATTCCTTTCTGCTTTGTTTTGTTTTTATTAAGACAAAATTATACTACCTGGTCCAGGGAAGGTTTCACTATGTAATTCCATTCTCTAATCTCCTGTTTTAATCTTAGTGCTAGAATTCTAGGCTTGTATCATATTGCCCTGCCATAGTTTCTTGATTTATTTAATCTAGATACAGACTACTAATTCTGAATTTCTCCCGTGATATTATACACCAGAGTGACTGCTCAGACTGTTCATGTACTATTTTCAAAGATGTTCTAACTTTGGCACAGGATATGGACATTTTCAGATGCACCTGCGGGATCTCTGATTCATTCCTCCATGAATCCGATCCCTTTAATAATGATTATTAACTCTCTTACTATCTCTGTTCCATACCAATGGAATATTCTCAAACTTATTTGAAGGAAGTTCATTTGAGGACTTTCTAATATTAAAAATTATCACTTGATTCTAGTCTTATTCAGGAAATATATTTATTGTTTTCTAACTTTTCTATACATTCTGAGAGTTGTTTCATTTATGTATTTGTGTGTGCACATATAAGTGCCTCTGTGTGTATGTGTATGTTTGTATGTATGTATGCAAAAGCTTCAAGCTCTTATTCAGCAGTCTTGCTCATGACTGGTATTCCATCACCTGAGCCATTCTTCCAATCCAGCTTTTGACTGCTAAATTTTATATACTTTTGCAAAGAGTGTTCTGCCCAGGCTGGATGCAAACTGAACTTCTCAGACTCCTTTACATTCTTAGGTTTTATTTCTCCAGGAGTATCAACTTTTAAACTGCAAACATTTTTTGAGGGTAATGTACAAGCTGTAACCCAGATTTTTAACTCAACAAATCTTTTTCTTTTGTTTTAGTGGGAGGTCCGGTCCTGGGGCCTGAACTCTGGACCTGGGCTCTGTCCCTCTGCTCTTCAGCTCAAGGCTAGCACCCTACCACACAGCGCCAATTTCGGCCTTTTTCATTTTTGCTTAACTGCTGCTGAGGAATCGAACCCAGGGCCTCATGCATGCAAGGCAAGCACTCTACCACTGAGCCCCCTTCCCAGCCCCTAACTGAAGAATTCTTATAAAGATATATGAAAACACACATTACATATCCTGAGTGTACACTGTTAGGTATGTGATCATAAGCTGGATCATGGTGAGATATGAGTATTGAGGTTCAAAGCCAGCCCAGGTAGGAAAGTCCCAGAGACTCTTTCCTCTAATTAACTAAAAGGAAACTGGAAATAGCACTGTGGATCAAGTGGTAGAGCATTAACCTTGAGTTGAATAGCAGAGAGACAGCTCGTAGGCACAGAGATCATGTGCCAAGACCACCGCCAACAAATATATGTGTGTGTGTGTGTGTGTGTGTGTCTGTGTGTGTGTGTTTGTGTGTGTGTGTGTGTGTGTGTGTGTGTAAAGAAAAAAAGAAATGTGATTATAACCATCAGTTCATTGCTAGCGTAATCGCTGATCTCACAAGATGGACATTTTTTCCAGTTAAATATATGCTCTTATATCTGACTTGCATTGGAAAGAGAATTATTCTTCCATTCTACTTTCTACAAAGTTGCATGATTAGCAAGCATGATTTAGAATGGGAGTGGCCTCATACTTCATGTTCCAGGCAAGAGTCTTGCTTTCTGCATATCACTCCCAAAATTCTACATACTGGACTTGGTTTTATTGTTTCAATGTTGTCTTATTTGTAGTCTTCAATATTGTATTGAACCTTTATACTTAAATACAGAACTTCTCTTTCTCCTATTATTACTATTGTTTCCTTTACTGTTAGCTCATGTTCACTTGGGAAATAATGAACAGCACCTACACTCACAAAAAGAATGTTCTGAAAACCTTCTTCCCATTTAAAATTTGCCTTAATTTACAGAGAACTTACAAAATTTGAACTCAACGTACTCATGTATAATGTATTTATAAGCAATATATATTTTCTCTTTACTAAATTGTCTCTGAAACACGTGTTACCTCAGGTCCATAGGTGTTCTGGTATTATTTCAGTGAAGCCAGAAAACCTTCATTATACCTCAAGCAGTGCCATCAATTGTTACTGGAAGTAACTGTTACTGGATGTGGAAACTGACCCCAGTAGAGGAATGGAATATAGAGGAATAACAAAGTTCAAGTAACCTTGTGCTTTCCTTTTTACTGTACAAGAAAAGTATCCCAAGACTTGAAGGAAACTCTGTCCCTGGCTTTTTCGAGTGTGTTCTTTACTCATATAAAATTTTTCTGTAAACTTCTAGTTCAGAGTGTTACAAAAAGAAATAATGTACCATTTGAAGGCCAGCATAGAACAAAAGGAAATAACGTTGTTTTAAAAGTGTTCTCCTGCAAAGGAACAAAGACATGGAGGTTTTAAAGGGTCTTATGGATGGATATTTCACCCGATTCTGTTGATGCAGGCGTCAGTTATCAATTCCTTTGGTCTGGTCTTGAGTTCTCCAGAGCAGTAAGGATTCCAAAAAAGCAGGATCCAGTGAATATGATCAGCAAAAGGAGCCTCTTCTCTGACCCGTACTCCTTTAAGGAAGGTCCCAAAGACATATCTGGGATTTTTGTTTGTTTGTTTATTTAATTTGTGCTGGTTCTGGGGCTTGAACCCTGAGGCTCGATCCTGTCCCTGAACAGTTGTCTTTCCTGCCCACCTGCCCCCAAAGTAGTATTCTACTGCTTGAGCCAAAACTCCACTTCTGGTTTTTTGGTTTTTAATTTGAGATAAGAATTTTACAGACCCTCCTGCCTGGTTTGGCTTTGAATTAATATAGTAAGAAAACTAAGTGACATCAATTGTATAGACTTCTCTTTTGAAACAAGAAATATTAGATGAAGTTTATTGTAAAGCTAATATTTGACAATTTTTAAAGGAAGAGAATATGTGTAGCAAATAAGCCATAACAAATAACTCAGCAAAAGTAGGTGCACTGAATCATTTTGAAATTCTTTTTTTCTTTTTTTTAAATTTATGAAAGCTCAGATTTATTTAATAGAAACATTTGATGAGAGACAATGTGTTGTTACATTCTTTACATATTTAGAAAAGTAGTTGCATTGTGACTTAACTATGTTAGGCTGAGTTGAATTTATTCACGGTGCAAAACTTGTAAAAATAGAAATCATTTTTGTATTTCAAACAGTCTTTCTTTTCTTCACCTTCAGATTCATGTCTCTGTTCTTCCTCTATATGAAATTATTTTTTCTACTTGAGAAGATTATTGATCTTGTCTTCCTTTTGGGGAAACTTAAGGTAATATTTGCACTTTTTGTTGGTTGTGGGGCTTGAAGTCTGATCCTGAGGTCACTCCCTCAGCTCTTCAGCTCAAGTTGAGCACTCTACAGCTTAAGCTACAGCACCACTTCCGGGTTTCTGGTGGTTAATTGAAGATAATGGTCTCATGGTCATTCCTGACCAGGCTGGCTTTGAACCACAATCCTCTGGTCTCCTGAATACCTAAGATTACAGGCGTGAACCACCAGCACCCAGCTAACATTTGCGTCTATGTGCACTGAATGACACTATGTAGACAAATAATGGAAATTGCAGCTTTTCAGAAAATTTGCGGTAACAATAAATATGTCCTCCTTTTCCATGTTGTTTCATTAATGACTCATGAGATATGGGACCCTTAGATTAGCATTCTCTGCCATCTGTGCAGGTGTATTTACTATATGGAAATGTTCATAGAGAAATATAGAAAGACTGAGATTTTTATAAAGCAAAGAAGATAAGGTAAGATAAAACAGCACAGAAGGAGATACATTTATTACACAGAGATTAAGAAGTAGCCTGAGAGATTTAGAATGATAAAGGTAATGAAGAATAAGACTAGTTGATAACTATTTTTTCAATAACCAAAAATGGTTCTCTAAAACAGTTTCTGCTTTACCTTAGTTAATATCATTTATTCATTAACTCTGGAGTTATTCCTTCACTTCTGTCACAACTGTTAATTTGCCTCTGCCGTTTTGGTTCCATGACTAACCAAAAAGATTTCCAAATCTCACTTAGACTATTAGCAGTGACCATTCAAAAACCTGGAACCTTTGAATTTCCAGAACTAAACTTCACCTGACATCTAAGCACATTCAAGCCATTAATTGCTGTGACCTAATGAACAAAACTATTTTTTTCAACACAATATCCTAATATAAGTAAAGTACATGAATTAGGGACCATTGTCAGGTGTCAGTATGGCAGGAGCAATTATATATTCCAAGTATGGGCTCTTTATTTTGCATTTACTAGCTAAATGTTTTTTGGTTTTGTTTTGGATTGCGTTTTTTCTTTTTTTTTTTGCTTTTTCGCTCAAGTCTATCACTGTACCACTTGAGGCACAGCACCACTTCCAGTGTTTTTCTATTTATGTGGTACTGAGGAAATGAACTCAGGGTTTCATGCATGCTAGGCAATCACCATATCATGAGGCCACATTCTCAGATCCCTAAATGACTTTCTTAATTTGACATTACATTTTCATTCAGTAAATATGTACCATAATATTGGCCAGGTGCTAGAAAATAATGTAGAAAAGAATACTATATAATAAATCCAGTAAGGCTAGATCTACAATGAATAACCCTCACAGCCTTGCAAGGACACAGAGGGCTTATCTCATGGAGATGTATCAACACGCTGAATGAGACAGCTCCTGACCCACAGCCCACCTCCAGAATGAGTGGGTCATCTTGGGTTCCAGCCACCTGGGGACGTTGGGCCACCTCCTACAGCACCCATTCTACCAGTTCCTGAGATCAAGTGTGTGTGTTTGTGTGTGTGTGTGTGAGTGAGAGAGAGAGAGAGAGAGAATCAGAATTAACCTTAAATCGGGTGCCAGTGGCATAAAACTAACCTAACTACACAGGAGGCTGAAATATGAGGACCATGGTTCATAGACAGCCCAGGCAGGAACGTCTGTGAGAATCTTAACTCCAAAGAACCACCAGAAAACTGGAAGGGGCACTGTGGGTACAAGTGATAGAGTGCTAGCCTTGAGCTGAGGAGCTCGGGAACAGTGCCCAATCCTAGAGTTCAAGACCCACGACTGAAAAGAAGTGGACTTGCCACCACAAGAAGTGGACTGAATAGCACCCATTGTCCTAGGTAGCATGGTAGAGAAGTCAGGCTGAGCTTCAGGCCCCACCTGAGCCCTTCCTGGTATCTTCCAGTCATATGCTCACAGAATTGCCAAACCTTATCTGAATCCCGCTCCCTCTCTGCCTAGCCATTCTCCAGAGATCTCTCTG
Organism: Dipodomys spectabilis; assembly: GCF_019054845.1. Taxonomy (NCBI): domain Eukaryota; kingdom Metazoa; phylum Chordata; class Mammalia; order Rodentia; family Heteromyidae; genus Dipodomys; species Dipodomys spectabilis. The sequence continues at coordinate 3,292,319 of NW_024870951.1, forward strand.
TATAAATCCCTTGTTTCCTCACAACTGTCCTGTGAGGAGACTGACGTCCAATGGTTGAGGCCCTACCAAGAGGTTCACGTGTGGTCAAGAATCCACTGCTGTGGACTGAGTTTGTGATAATCCATCTAAACCAATGACTGAGCATGGTGCCACATGTTTACCATCCCAACTGGAGAGGACCAGGCCTGGTGGAGCATATCTTTCACAGGAGAACCGTGATTCAGCCCACCCTGAGCATATATTTTGTTTCTATCTCAGAAATGCTCAAGACAGAAAGGTGACTCCTCAGAGGCTTGGAGAGGAGAAAAGCAGGGGGGTTCATCTTGCCCTCAGAGGAGTGCTTGACCCAGGGTAGGTTGGTGTTGGGGCGGCCACTCACCTGTGCTGCTGGGAGAAGCTGTTGGCAGCTGCTTCAATTGAGGCAGCAGGGATGGTGGTAGCATTGCAGTCACTTGGGCCCAGAGCAGAAGACTAGGGGCAGGGAACAGGTCGGGGATTTAGGCCTGCTGGCAGCACGCCATTGCCTGAGGTTTGAAACCTGGCACCACGTGAAGGGAGGGAAGGGGCCAGGTGGGGGTGCAAACATCAATTTCCTACTATACTCCAAAGTCACCTCGAGTCTCTTCCTCACCACTCAACCACCACTACCTTCCTCAACTGCTGGTAGTGGTGTAAACTAACAGAGGGAATCCCAGTGCTACCTGGCAGCATGGAATGTGGGCATGGCCACCAGTCTTGTGTCCCATTGGTCAGAAAGAAGCATGAAAGAATGGGGGTGTGACCAGAATCCTGTGAAGCAAGCAGCATGGGCATAGTCAAGATGACAGTGGTTCTCCCAGCCCTTTTCCCAGGGAATGCTGTCCAGTTCAGTTGGGGACAAGAGGGTGACCTGCTTTAGCTGTATGACTACACAGATTGCTGTGTATTTCTGTTTGTTGCCAGTCCCGAACCTTGAACTCAGTATCTGGGCACAGTCCATGACCTGCTGTTGCTCAAGGCTGGTCCTCTACACAAGGCTTCTGGCTTTGTTGGCACTGAAGTTGGACAGGGGTCTCAAGGATTTTCCTGCTTAAGGTGACGTTGACCATGATCCTCCTATCACAGCCTTGTAAGTATCAAGGGGGACTGCTGAGAGCCACTGGTGCCTGCCTAATCACTGGTCATGTTGATGTTCTTGGACAGACTGGTGAGTTCCCTATCCTTAGGTTGAGGTGGTGGGAGCTGGAGTCCACAATTCGAATCCTGGTCTTGCCACCTCCAAATGGTAGGAGATCCTAAGAAACTTGTTCCTATCCATATGATTACCAATGGAATGTGATTTAAGTCATGATTGAATGAACAATTCTTGAATGATTCTAGGATAAAATTATACACAATTATATTACACGACGCTGATTGATTTTAGTTAATATTTTATTAAGCTTTTAAACAATCACATTCATCAAATGGAGGCATAATGAAATACCTAAGAATTAGGGCTCACATACTATAAAGGTGACGTTTTTTCTACCAGGACTGGGATTGGAATGGAACTCATAGTCTGGGTAACTCTGTTGCACTGTGTAGAAAGGGGAAGTTTGCCTTCTTGAAGTGAAGAAATTCAAGTCTGTTCCTTAGGCCTGAAATCGATCTCCAGTACTAGAAAACACCCTATTCATGTACAATTTACATATGTGTTTTATATTTATATACATATGTTGACTCCATATTGCATTCAGTGTAGTTATATTATTTTTTGTTTTATTCATGTTTTGACCATTTATTTTATTGACTATTATACAGCACATAGAACATTGACTACATAGGCTATAGGTCTACATTTGTATTCCACTTCATACCTGACACCCAGAAGATTCACAGTAAAGGAAATCATGTGTCACTATCAGCTTCTAACTCCACGATTCATTGTTTGGGAGCGCTGGCATCTGAACTCATGGCCTACAAGGCCAAATTCATTAATGGGTGAGTGTAAAATGCCATCCTGGGGCAAATTGAGCAGACAGGTTGTTCCCAGGACCTGAGAACCAGCCTCAGGGGTTCACCAAATAAGAACAGATTGACATGCAGATGGCAGTATGCTAAAAAAATATATATCTTTATAGAGTGCCAGAGATGTGTATACATTATTCAGTTATATAGACTATATTCCTACCAATTCCTGAGTATTCATTATACGTCCATGTAATTAATGTTATTGTTTTGATCCTTAAAATATTAATGAAAGCACTCAATGTCCTGAAATTATTGTGTTCCTGTAAGTATTAATATTCTTTTAATGATTCATAAATATTAAATAAAATCAACCAGCTTTCTGAAATGATGCTTTTTAATTTTATAGTATCATCATTCATGATCAACTCATTCAACTGTGACATTGACAAAATTCCAGTGTTATTCCTTTGGATGGGAACCAGTTTCTTAGTACCTCCTGCCATTGATTGGTGTCAGGATAGGGATTCTAAATGAGGGCCTATGTTGCCCCATGGGCCTATGGCTTCCCTGATAATCTGCCAGCCTTCAGCAAGGCAAGGTGAAGTACCCATTGCAACAGTGACCTTCAGAAGGGTCACTGTGCAAAGGGAGAAAACATAAAAGGACACATTTTTTCTGTGCATTGTTTTCCTTGCAACACGTGGCAGTCTAGGATCCCAGAAGCACCTGTGTGTCCCGTGGCTGCACTCCATCCTAGGGTGATAGAAGCTGAGGCAGAGTTGCCATAACCTGAGTTCAAGCCCCATGCTGAGAAAAAAATTAGCTCCGGGCTTGCAATTCGCACAGTTTATTCTTACAGGCTTTGGATTTCAACTCAGGATCTGGGTAAATCTGCAGCAATGTGGATAAAGGGGAAGATTACCTTACATGAAGATAAAAAAGTCAGGGCTGTTCACTAGTCCTGAATTCAAGACCCAGTCCTCGAAAACATACTATTTACATATATTGTAAAGATAGGATTTATACTTACCTATAGATTTTCAGTCCATACAAGTTTGGTATGGTCGTTCCTTGTATCCTTTGTTTTATTCAGTTATTTATCATTGATTTTACTATGATGAAACCCATTCTGTTTATTACATTGATGACAACCTATAACAAAACATCTAGATTTGTAGAAATGTTCTTCATCATGCCTGACCCCCAGAATTCACAGAGAAAAGGAAAAAATGTTTCACACATTCCTTCTTACTTACTCCACGATCCACTTGTTGGTAGTGCTGGGATCTGAACTCAAGGCAGAGCAAAACCAATTGGCCAATCAGTCAAGGTGATCATATGAACCTGTGAGCAACTAAGTAGTGTGGCCATTCCCAGAATCTGACATTAATCCCCAGGATGGTCCATTATAGTCATAAATTCATAATTTAAACATAGGATCTATATTGACACACATGTATGGACAGCATCTTGTGTTCAGTGCAAATATTCTCCTTATTTTGTAACTAATTCATGGAGGTATTGTGTATTTTAATAAGTATGGTGACAGGTATAACTGTGCTGACATGGATGACAACCTGTTCTCTTGGTTACAGGGTTGTCTATGCATTCTCCAGCGTATTTGAGACCCAGGACTTTCATAGGAGAGGATAAAAGGCACAACGACTGGCTTCTGACATCAGGATGAATCTTTTGTCAGTGCTGGAATTTGAGCTCAGGACTGGGTAACTCTGTTGCACTGTGGGGGAAGGGGAAGCTCACCATCTTTGAAGACTAGAATGTCAGGCCTGGTGCAGGACATGATCTGAAGCCCCAACACTGGACAAAATAACAAGCCCACTGTTTTTAAACATAGGATTTCTATTTACCTACAGATATGGTATGCATCTTGCATTCAGTGTAGTTATTTGTTCTATTTTGTGTCTTATTCATGGATGTATTGTGTATTTTATTGCATATGGAGTGAGAGATATAACTGTGCTGACATGGATGACAACCTATTCCCATGGCTAAGAGTTGCCTATATAGCATTCTCCATCCTCAAAGAGACCCAGGACATTCTCAGGACAGGAAAACATGTGCCAACATAGGCTTCTCACATCAGAATGAATCTTTTGGTAGTGCAGGAATTTGAACTCAAATCCTAGCAGGCCCAATTGGTGAATGGGTCATGGTGAGCACACCAGGCTGTGAGCCACTAAGGAACTAGGCCATTCCTAGGATCTGAGATGGAGCCCTGGTGGAGGCCAATATAGTCATAAATTCATAATTAAACAGTGGATACATATTTCCAAACATGGGAGGAAGGCATCTTGCTTTTGGTGTAGTCAATCTCTTTGCTTTGTGTCTTATTCATTGATATATTGTGTATTTCCTTGAGTATAGGATGACAGATATAGCTGTGGTGAACTGGATGACAACCTGTTTCCATGAGTATAGAGTTGCATATACATTCTCTTTCCTAGCCAAGGCCCAGAACTTGCACAGAACGGGAAAACTGGTGCAACAACTGGCTTCGCACATCAGAGTGAATTTTTGGCAGTGCTGGTATTCGAACTTTGGGCCTAGGAGGCCCAACTGCCAAATGGGTCCACATGATCACACCAGACTGTGAGCCACTAAGGAGGTGGGCTGTTCCAGGAACTGAGAACGAGCCCCAGGGAGGCCAAAATAGTCCTCAATGATCATTTAAACATGGGATGTATATTCACATCCGTGTGTGGACTGCATCGTGCATTTAGTGTAGTTATTCTATTTGTATGCTATTCATAGGTGTATTGTGTATTTTCTTGAGTATATGATGACAGGTATAACTGGGCTGACATGGTTAACAACATATTCCCATGGCCACAGGGTGGCCCAAGCATTCTCCATCATAGCTGAGATCCAGGACTTGCAAAGGAAAGAAAACAGGTGCAATGATTGACTTCTGACATAAAGATGAATCTTTTGGCAGAGCGGGGAATCTGAACTCGAGACCTAGCAGGACCAAGTGGCGAATGGGTCCACATGAGCACACCAGCCTTTGGGATCTGCCATTGAGCCCCCTCCCCTGAATGTAAAGCGGGGAACACAACAGTCATCCATTCATAAGCTGAAGGTAGTAGGCAAATAAGTACACATTTATATAGATTAGGAGAGATGGTAACCTGTGATGGAATCCAATCTGTGTTAACTACCGATTCTTGGATCTTTCCTGATGCCTCCATTTCATGACTGTGATGATTATTATCATGCTTCATCAATTTCTTTACAAATATTCGATACCCCATGAGTCTTGCCTATCATTTCCTACTTGCATCATGCACGAACTACTGATTCAAGGATGAGATTGATCACATTCCATGACTCTTCCCAGGTCCAGAAACGAGTATCTCAGGATCTGCCGCCATTCCCTCCGCATGGGGGGGGGGGGTGAATTCAAGCCTCAGGCCTGGAAAAGATATTCCTTATATACTTTTATTTTTGTGGGTCCACTCGTGGGCCTGAACTCTGGGCCCAGGTACTGCCTCTCAGCTCTTCACCTCAAGTCTAGTGCTCTAACTCTTGAGACACAGCGCCACTGCCGGCTTTTTTTTCTGCTTATGTGGTGTTGAGAAATCGAGCCAACGGTCTCATGCATGCAAGGCAAGAGCTCAACCCCTGAGCCACCTTCCCAGCCCTCCTTATATATATTTTAAAGATAGGGTTTATACTTCTGTACAGATGTTCAGTCCATATTGTGTTTGGTGTGGTTATTTATTTTATTTCTTGTGTCATTCATTTATTTAGAATTTATTTTATTGACTCTTATGACACCTATAGAATTTATTACATTTTTTACATCCTATCCCATAACATCTAGATGTTAGATGTGTTATCCATCATGCCTGGCAGTGCCAGGATCTGAACTTAGAGCCTAGCAGGCCCATTCATGATTGGGTGAGTTTGAGCATGGCAGCCTCTAGCCAATGAAGATGTCAGGTGGTTCCCAGGCTCTGAGATCAACCCCAGGTTTGGGCAAAACATCGATACATGTATAGGCAGATGGAGGTATACAAATATATATATATATATATATATAGGAACATAGTAGGTGTCATTCTATCATAGATAGACAGCTTTGGAACTCTTTACCTATATATATCAACTCTTAGGTATTCATTATACCGCCATTGAAGGAATATTATTCTTTTCATACTTAATAAACTATTAATTAAGCTCAATCAGCATTCTAGGATTACTGTATCCAATTTTAGCATAGACCGATGTATAAATTACTTTTTCAATCAGTATTCCTGTACATAAGAATGAGTCTCTTGTGATCTTCTGCGATTGATGTCAGGACTGCGATTTGAACCCAGGGCCTATGTTGACAGGTTGGCCTATGGCTTCACGGATAGCCCACCAGCCACCAGCAATGGCAGGTCAGGTCCACTTTGCAGCTTTGTCATTCAGACCCAGGATGGTCACTGTCCAAAGAAAAAAATCATAAAACCCCATCTGTGTGTAATTCACCACTTTTTGTGCTTTCCAACTTTTTTTTCTTCCTGAAACCACTCTGGGCCCCCGATCCCAGGATCGGCTATGGGTCCAGAGACTGCACCCCAGCCAACGGAGATCCAAGCTGAAATAGAATTTCCACGACCTGTGTTCAAGCCCTATGCTTGGCCAAAAAAAAATATTTATTTTTTTATTATGATAAATAATTTATTAATTATTTAACTAAATGAAAAAAATAAAGCTCCCTGGTTTGGAATTTCTGTCAGTTTTCTTTTCTAGCCTGGGATTTGAACTCAGGGTCTTGGTAAATCTGTAGCAATGTGAGCGAAGAGTTGCCATTACTTGAGTTCAACCCCCATGCCAACCAAAAATGAAAAACTAAGTCACTGACCTTGGCAGGGGGAGATAGTTGTGGAGATGGGAGGGAAGGGATGGTAGCGGAAAAACACAGGAGGATTAAACAATGCTCAATAGGAAATGTACTCATTACCTTGCTCCTGGAACTGTAACCCCTCTGTAGTACATTTTTACAATAAAAAACATACAAAAAAAGAGAAACAATATAGTTCTCAGAGAAACATTTTGCAGGTAAGGGAAGGATGTTTGAATAGCTGTACAAAAATCTACAGTGCTTTTTTTAATGTTCAGTATGGAACTGAATAAACATAACTGCTTCCATTAAAAAATTTAAGTCACTGTCTTGGAACTGGGGCCAGAATTTCTGCCATTGCAAGTTTTTAAGCTCACCATCCAGGTAACTCTTTTGCACCATGGGTGAATGCATAGCTTATTGTCCTTGAGGAAAAGAAATTCAGGATAGAGTTCCCAGTGCCTAATGAAGGCCCTGCAATGGAAAAAAATATTTCTATATGTGTATTACATGATATATACTTATATATGTATATTAATTCCATATTATGAATTTTATTATTGATTTTGTATTTTATTTTTCTTTGATTCATTTATTGATTGTTGCATTTAGTATTATTATACACAAAATATTATATTTTGCTCATCTATTATAAAATTATACACAATAATTTAGGACATTGACTAATTTTTCATTAACATTATATTCAGTATTGAAGCATGCTACATAATTAAATTGAAAGACATATCCTTCTGGGACTCACAGGAGGGCCGAGGTTATAGGTAAGAGGTAGGGTAGCGGGTAGGGGCTGGTGGCTCACCCCTATAAGCTACTCAGGAGGAAGCGATTGCAAGCAGGAAAGTCAACTTAAGACACTTTTCTCAAATTAAACACCCAAAAATCCAGAAGTAGAGCTGTGATTCAAGTAGTACAGTGCTAGCCTAGAGCACAAAACCTCAGAGATAGGATAGCATCCAGGCCCTGAATTCAAACCCCAGGATTAGCGCACACACACACACACACACACACACAAATACACAGAAACACACATACACACACACACAAACACACACACACCCCAATATAGAGCATTTGCCACTCAGCCTGCACAAATTCCATCTCTATCATCTCAATATTAAAAAAAAAAATAAAGATGGAGAAGGGAAGGAAAGACTTGCTTCAGGAAGTGATATAGGCAGTGCTAAAATTCCACAGTAGGTCTATTATGTGGGTCCAAGACAGAGAGCCTCAGGCAGAAGGTATAGCATGGACAAAGGTCCTGAGGTGTGCTGTAGAGCAGGTTGTGTGAGTTGTATGAATGTTCTATAGCTTCAGAAAAGTCTGGCAGGAAATTCAAGGCTGGGTCAACTTTCACTTGAGTCACAGGGCAGAGGAAGTGGTCCCAGAATGGCGGCCAGGGGGAAGATTAGCTTGGTTTTTGCCAGGGTCCCAAAGCCATTTCTTGTGGCTGGAAACCTGTTTTCACAGCTCCTGACTCTCAGGCCTCCTTTGCATGGAGGTGTCAGGGCAAACGCAGGGAAAAACTCTTGCTTTAGAAAAGCTTCTACCCCAATGCCACCAGTGGCTCAACCCCTGTAAATCCTAGCTACTCAGGAGACTGAGATAGAGATCGAGGGTCAAGCCAGCTCAGGAGAGGAAAGTTAATGAGACTCTTCTTGCCGATTAGCTACCAAAATCCAGAAATGGAGCTGTGGCTAAAGTGGTAAAGTGGTAACCTTGAAGGAAAAACTTTAGAGACCAGAGCCCAGACCCTGAGTTCAAGTCCCAATACTAGCACAGGAAAATTAAAGAAAAGATTTCAGGAGCTCCCAGTCCACTGTGGTGTAAGGCCAGGTCATCCAGGCACAGGTCTCTCACACCTATCCTCCTAGCTCCTCAGGAGGCTGAGATGTGAAGATCACGTTTCAAACCCAGCCCTGGCAGGAAAGTCTGGGACACTCTGATCTCCAAGGAACCTACAGAAAACCAGTTGCTCTGTGGCTCAAGTGGTAAGGTAAAGAGCTGGGGGACAGTGCCCAGTCCCAGAGTTCAAGCCGCATGACCAATACCTGGCCTGCTTGGACCTTACTCTGTGGCTCTAGGCATAGGTTTTCCAGTGGGCCCCTCAGGGTCTCCTAATGTCTAGGTGTTCTGCAAGTCTTGATAGCAGCTTGTTTGAGGACATTACCTAGAGAGCAAGATACACTACCAGAGAATTATCAAGCCTGGGGGCATGAAGATCATCAGAATGGCATCTATCATGGGTGCAATGTGGATCTGAGTAGTAAATTACTATCTCAGATCACGGTTCTGGGCCAGGAGAGGCAGGAGCTGCAAGATATCACACCAGATAATACCCACTCACACAAGTATCACAAGAGTGCAAATTTGTCAGTCAGAACTTGGGCAGGTGTTGAGTTGGGCTCATGAAAATTTTGTAGACTCAGGAATCCACAGCCAACTGGCTGCTGCTTGTAGCAGGCACTATCCCAGGAGTCCTAGGGCATGGAGCCCTGCTTTCCTCACCAGTGCTTGGGGAAAGGGGGCAGATGAAGGTCTGCAATCATGGGCTGACTACAAAGGATCATCCCTAGTGTCCTTCCCTTGATCCTGTGGCTCCGTGTTGAAATCGAAGGGCAGGTTCCATGGAACTTACTGCCATGGCCCAAACCCCTCAGCCCAAGAAGGACTTAGGGAGCAACCAATTGATTAGGCTTGAGAGTTTACTGTGACTGTGACTCAGGATTGCCCCCAGTCCTAGCTCAGCTCATCCAGGTCAAAACTAATGCCCTAAAACATTGAGGTACTGGCCATACCAATCTCTCATCCCCCAGTTCCCTGGCCCTGGAATCTAAAGCATATTCCTCTGTATTCTGGGCATCCAGAATTGTCTAGAAGGACCTGAGAGGCCCAGCTGGGGCCAGAAGATAGATTTGCCTACGATAAGATACGGTGACATTTCCTAGACATCGAAGTGTACATCCAAGCCACCTTGGCATCACCTCTCATGTAGCCCCAGATTATCCTTATTTGGGGAGCCTTCAGTCAGCTATCAAGGTCGAGTTGGCCAGAGGCACTGGCAACCACACTTCCTCCACTCCACTGCCAGTCTGCTGGGAGTGCAACATGCAGCCAGGGGCCCAGCTGAGAAAAGGACAGGACCCAGCATGACTGACCCTGCCCCCCCAGAGACAGGAAAGAATATATGCTAGCCGGCACTGCTGACCCAGAATCGCCTGGATGAGGACAAAGATATGGACACCCGGACTTGGGTCCCAAGGAAAAGCTGGAATATGCAGGTCTCTGGTAATTTAGTACTCATTGTAGACCATGATAGAGAGCTAAAGACAAGGTTGCAATTGAGGAAGGGCACCATCCAAGGTCAGGAAGAGGCAGACAAGCATCCAGGAAGTGGGCAGAGATTGATCAGGGAAAAATACACACACACAAGTACACACACACACACACACACACACACACACACACACATACACACACACACACATACACACACACACACACACACACACACACACACACACACACACACACATGGTTAGCTTAAGGCCTCAGGAGTCCCTGACCAACTGAACATCCCAATCTCTGAGAAGATGGCACTACCATCCTCAGACCAAATGTTGACAAAACTCAGAGCCTCTCACACATCTAGAATGGCTCATAAAACAGTATGGCATTTCCTACTGTACACTCCGCTATGAAGAAAACTCAAACAGATTATTTTTGATCGACGGTCATGGGGTTTGAACTTTGGGCCTGCGTGCCATCCCTCAGCTCTTCAGCTGAAGGTGTGTGCTCTACCACTGGAGCCACAGCACCACTTTCAGTTTTCTGGTGCTTCAATTGAGTTAAAATCATACAGACATTGCTGCCCAAGCTGGCTTTGAACCATGATCCTCAGATCTCAGCCTCCTGAGTAGCTAGGATGACAGTTGTGAGACACTGGCAGTGCCCGGTTTCAGCCACATTCTTACAACCAGGGAAACCCAACTTGTCAGGTCATAAAGCACATCTAACCCTACACTTTCAGACTTTGACACCAGCATGCAAAAACATTCTTCCTTGGTTGGAGAGAATATAATTGACATTAATCTCCCACACCTGGTCCCATTCGCCCATTCCTTGCCTGACAGGCCACAACCTCTGCAGTTCTTGGTAAGACAATGCCCACCCTGCTGTAAATTCACACTCGGGCAAACTTGGGGAGTTCTTAGAAATGGCTATACACTGAGGCCAGAACCTGGTGTCCCAACCACAGCAACCCTACTCCTTCACCATCTCTGGCAAGCAAATGGTGTCTTTCTTTCTTGTTTTTTTGGATGAGGTGCTTGAACTCAGGGCTTGGGTACTGTCCCTGATGATGATTTTTGCTCAAGGCCAGTGCTTTTCCACTTAAGCCATGGCACCAACATTGGCAATGAGACTCTCATTGGACTTTCCTCCCTGTGCTGGGACACAAGACCCTCTGGATCTCAGCCTCCCAAGTTGCCAGGATGACAGGCATGAGCCATCAATGCATGGCCTATGGTGTCTCACTCTTTACAATTTCCAACAAGTCAGCCTCTAGACACTACCACCTAGACACGCCTCTACATCCTTCAGAGAGAGCAAAGGGAGGCTCAGAATATGGGGAGGGCCATGAGCATTAAAGTGCCCCCTTCACATCACTATCCTTTTCTAAGCTCCCATCTGCTTCCTCTGGATGGCATCCATGTCTGGGGCAGATCAGACCTACTAGGACTTCTGAGGCCTGCCCATGTATCCCCCCTCCACACCCAACCGATACCTGAGGATTTCTGGGGCCAGCTGCTACATGTCCCAGTGGAAGCCTTTGAGAGGGTTGCTGATAACTGGGTCCAGGGTGCCCAGGACAGAAGGAGTGTCCGGATCCCCTTTGTCAAAGAAGGAGACACAAAGCATGAATGGATCTACTAAGAGCTACAGGGCACACCATCCACCTGTCACCCAGGTCCCTTGGAGTGCAGTTTTACATTGGCAGTGCGGGGGCTCGAACTCGGGGTACAGGCGCTGTCCCTGAGCTTCTTTTGCTTGAGGTGAGCACTCTTCCACCTGAGCCACAGTACCACTTCTGGCTTTTTCTGTGTATGTGGGACCTAGGAGTCGAACCCAGGGTTTCCTGTGTGCTAGGTAAGCCCACCACTGCTAAGACAAAATCCCAATATTGGATAGCTGTTCTTCTGTGACCCCTTGGGCCTGTCTTGGGACAGTCTTGCCCAACTTTACTGAATTTCTAACAAGCAGCCTTGGCTGGAAAAGAACACGCTCCTCTCTGTTGTCCTTCATCTATGGCATCTTTTCTCTTTGTGCTTCCTGTCACATCCTCCCTGTTAAGCAAGACCCCCTTTCAAGTGCTGCCTCTAAGAAGCCCACTCCAATCACCATGGCAGAGGGGGATCTTCTCCGCTCTGCAGGTTGTTGGTCTTGTCATGCTCTGCCTTCCAGCTGATGTGGGTTGAAAGTGCACAAAGGCGAAGGCCTGGCTTTCACCACCCAATTTTTGAAGGCTCTGATACACTACCCAGGAACCAGTGAGGTATCACAATCTGTGAGAGGGCACTTGAGGCCCAGGCAGTCTGGGGGCAACAAATGAGGCCATTTCATGTGTGAGCTTGAACTGAGGATCTGGGAGCTGTCTTTCTGAGTTTTCATACTGAAGGCTTCTACTCTCCCACTTGAGCCACAGTTCCATGTCTGGATTTTTGGTGGGTCCAAGCAGAGAAGAGTCTTATCGGCTTTCCAGCTAATGGCTGGCTTCGATCTTTGATCCTCAGATCTCTGCCTAACATGGAGCCAGGATGTCAAGTGTGAAGCTGAGCCAGACAGCCTCCAGAACCTTTCCTTTGAGCTTCTGTTTATCTCATGTCAACTAGCAAGCACTAGTTAAAATAATCATTTATAGGGGATCAAGTTCCTCTCATAGGTCAGTTAATCCAAGGAGATAAAATGTCTTTTGAAAAGGCTAGTCATAGTTGGCCTAGGTGAGTGTGTGTGTGTGTGTGTGTGTGTGTGTGTGTGTGTGTGTGTGTGTGTGTGAGTTTCAGGGATACCTACCCCCATCTCTTCCGTGATTCATTCTCCCATTGGTAAGAACATCCATGATCTCCACCCCAAGGAAGGCAGGTAGGGGAGTGTTCATAAGGTCACATCAAGTGGGATGATCTGAATTCTATCCTACAACTGACGTTGGGAAAGATAATAGAGAGGAGAAGTTTAGAGGAACATCAAGGGAAGCCCCTTACCTTTGGCTACAAGAACCAGAGAGAAGAATTAATCCATCCATTTTGGTAGTAAGATGACAAGTGCCCACTATTCATTTATTTTATTTTTTGTGAGTCACAGGTCTGGGATTCAGGGACTCGGTGTCATCCCTGAGCTTCTTTTACTCAAGGCTGAAGCTTTATCACTTGAGCCCCAGCACCAAAACTAGCTTTTTTCAGGGGGGCAGGGAGGTATTTTATGGGAGATAAGAATCTCAGACTTGAGGCTAGGAAGGTGGCTCAGTGGTAGAGCGCTTGCCTTGCATACCTGAGGCCCTGGGTTCGATTCCTCAGCACCACATAAGCAAAAAGGAAAAAAAAAGCCAGAAGTGGCACTGTGGCTCAAGAGGCAGAGTGCTAGCCTTGAGCTAAAGAGCTGAGGGACAGTGCCTAGGCACAGAGTTCCGGACCCATGACTGGACCAAAAAAAAAAAAAAAAAAAGAATCTCACAGACTCTCCTGCCTGGGCTGGCTCTGAGTGACAACAATCAGAACTCAGCCTCCCGAATAGCCAGAATGACAGGCGAGAGCCACTGGCACCTGACCGCCACCATCCACTTATAGTCCCCTAGGGCCAGTGCTGGGCTACCTGTATTGCACCGTCCTTGTTGTGAGTGGGAAGCAGACATGGGTGGGTTTGATACTTCAACAACCTACCTAGCTTTGAGCATTGTTGCAGCTAAGTCTGATGCCGGCTTCCTCCTTATCAACAGCAATGACTTCGTGCTGTCACACAACAAATGTCCCCCAAGAGGTGTTGGATCTGGGGTCTTTCCTCTGCACACTGCTCCCACTCTCTGAAACGACACACAGAAGCAACGTGAAGTAGACATAGAGTGAATTCAGTTTCTTATAATCAGTGTCTGGCCAGATAGGTGGCAGTGAGGATCAAAGGCTAGGGATAGAGTTGTGCAGTTGGGCAATGCGATGCCTCCTCATCCATTTTCCTTCAACTGTCTTAGAAAAGGGTAATGGGGAAGTACTCACCACACAGACTGACAATGAGTAATCATCACGGTCTACCCCTAGCACAGAGGGAATTACCTAAGGAAGCTAGTTCTACAGGCCGAGCAAGAAAGCTCCTGATCCACAGCCTACCTCCAGAATGAGAGGGTCCCAGCCACATGGGGATGCTGAGGCAAATCCACCAACACCCTTTCAACAAGTTACTGAGAGAGAGAGAAAGAGAAAGAGAGAGAGAGAGAATTACACTTAAGCCGGCTGCCGGTGGCACAGACCTAGAAAGGTAACTACAGAGGAGACTGAGATATTAGGATCATGGTTCATAGCCAGTCCAGGCAGGAATGCCTGTGAGATGCTTATCTCCAAAGAATCACCAGAAAACCGGAAGTGGTGTTGTGCCTCAAGTGGTAGAGTCTGAACCTTGTTCTGAGGAGCTTGGTGACAGTGCCCAGGCCTAGAGTTCAAACCCCACGACTGACAATAAGTGGACTTCCCACAACAAGAAGTGGACTGAATTGCACCCATTGTCCGAGGAAGCATGGCAGAGAAGTCAGGCCAAGCTTTCTGTCCTGGGGGTCATGAGTAGGTCATCCAGCTTTTCCGTGCCTCATTTTCTGATTCTGCAAAGCTGAACAATGAAGGATCCCCTTCCTCATGGGGATAGGGTAAGAATGAAAGACAGCCATGTTTTGTTTCATAATCCTAGACCTGCAACATGATAAATAACAAGCCCCTTCTGAGTCCTTTCCAGGTATCTTCTTGTTATATGCTCACAGAATTGCCAAGAAACTTATCCAATGACTGTTACCTCTATGCTTGGCTCTGTCCCAGAGTTCCCCTTGTATTGATCCCTTGATTCCTCACAACTGTACTGTGAGGAGACGGAGGACCAATGGTTCCAGGCTGAACCCAGAGCTTCAACTGTGGTCAAGAATCGGCTGCTGTGGATTATGAGTTTGGGACAGTCATCTAAACCAATGACTGAGCATGGCGCTACATATTTACCATCCCAACGACAGAGGACCAGGCATGGTGGTGCATGCCTGTCACAGGAGGACCATGATCTAGCCAAGCCTGAGCATATATGGAATCTCTATCGCAGAAATGCCCAAGACAGAGCCGGGCGCTGGTGGCGCACGCCTGTAATCCTAGCTACTCAGGAGGCTGAGATCTGAGGATCGCAGTTCAAAGCCAGCCCCGGCAGGAGAGACCGTGAGATTCCTATCTCCAATAAACCACCAGAAAACCGGAAGTGGTGCTGTAACTCAAGTGGTAGAGCGCTCTCCTTGAGCTGAAGAGCTGAGGGACAGCGCCCAGGCCCAGAGTTCAAGCCCCACGACCGACAAAAAAAAAATGAAATGCCCAAGACAGAAAGGCGTGGCTCCCATGGAAGAAGACCTGACTGGAAAGCCTAAGGCCTTGAGTTCAAACCATAATATACCAAAAAGAATCTGAGGCCCGGTGTCAGAAGCTCATGCCTATAAACGTACCTCCTCAGGAGCCTGAGATCTGAAGAACACAGGTCAAGATTTAAAGTAGGGTTGGCCTTGCCTATCAGACATCATGATGAGAAGACTAATGCCAATACGTTCCATACTAACAGGACTCAAACCGTACTAAGTGCTGACCACGTTCTCTATCCCCTTGGGTAGCCAACCCCTGTGTGCCCCACCTCCAGATCCTCCCAAACTCCCTCTGCCACCAACCAGGCCAATGGGAATAGACAGTTCCAGGGCACAAAGTTCTCTTGCTCTTATAATTTAACGTTGCTGAGTCCCCTTCAAGGGTCTCACACTTCCAGGCCCCCAGACCTCAGACTCAAAGCCCATGCTGCCCCCAAAGACAGCATTTAGAAGTTACCAGAAGAGACCTCAGGACCAATGGAATAGAATTGAAAACCCAGAAATGAACCAACAGACCTATAGCCAACTAATTTTGGATAAGGGAGCCAAAATAATAGAATGGAAGAAAGACCAGTAAATGCTGCTGGCAAATTGGTTAACTACTTGTAGAAAACTAAAACTAGATCCTTATATATCACCCTGCACCAGAATAAACTCCAAATGGATCAAAGACCTCAGAGTCAAAGCAGACACCCTGAAAACAGTACAGGATGGAATAGGAGAAACTCTAGGCCTCCTTGGCTCAGGCCGAAATTTTCTTAATAGAAACCCGGAAACACAACAAATCAAAGAAAGGTTGGACAAATGGGATTGCAAGAAGTTGCAGAGCTTCTGCATGGCAAAGGACATAGCTAGCAAGATCAATAGAAAGCCCACGGATTGGGAAAAGATCTTCACTAGCCATTCAACGGACAAGGGTCTCATATCTAAAATATACTTGGAACTCAAAAAATTATATCCCCCAACAACAAATCCTCATAGAAACAACTACCCAATAAATAAGTGGGCTAAAGACTTGAAGAGAAACTTCTCTGAAGAAGAAAGAAGGATGGCCAATAAACACATGAAGAAATGCTCAACCTCCCTAGCCATAAAAGAAATGCAAATCAAAACAACATTGAGATACAACCTCACTCCAGTTAGAATGGCTAGAATCAAGAACTCTAACAACAACAGATGCTGGAGGGGATGTGGACAGAAGGGAACCTTACTTCATTGTTGGTGGGAGTGTCAACTTGTTCAACCACTTTGGAAAGCAGTATGGAGGTTTCTGAAAAGACTTCACATAGAGCTCCCCTATGACCCAGCAATCCCACTTTTGGGCATTTACCCAAATGTTTACAAACAAGACCACACTAAATCTACCAGCACAACTATGTTTATTGCAGCATTATTTACCATAGCTAAGATATGGAACCAAGCCAGATGCCCCTCAGTAGATGAATGGATCAAGAAAGTGTGGCATATATACACAAGGTAATTCTATGCCTCCATCAGAACGAATGTCTTTTCCCCATTTGTTAGGATATGGAAAGGCTTGGAAAAATTTATATTAATGAAGTAAGCTAAGCCCAAGGAAACATAGGTCCCATGATTTCCCTTATTTGCAATATCTAGTATATGTATGAGTCAAGCAGGAAAGTTCAAATAATGTGATGTTAGGAAAATGAACCCTGGGATATCTATTTAAATGTTTTTTTTTTCTTTCATGCGTTTGTTTCTAACTCATTTATAAGATTATTTCTTTCTAGATTTGTATGTCCCTCCCCCACACTATATTTGATGTCGGTATAATTTGTGGAGGAGATGGGGAAAAACAAGTCGTTTAAGGATACAGGTGGACCCGATGCAACTATGATTGTCAAGTTGTCATGTCAAAAACAAACTTTACAACTTTGGTGCGGGGGAGAGGATTGGATGGGGGGGTGAGGGGAGGCTGGGAAGGGATGTGAAGGGTAAACAATGGAAGAGGCTGCAATGCTTGATAAGAAATGTACTCATTATCTTGCCCATGTAATTGTAACCTGTCTGTAATAAAATAAATAAATAAAACACACACACACACACACACACACACACACACACACACACACACAAAGCCATCACGGGTGGCTCCTGTCTGTCATCCTAGTTACTCAGGAGGCTGAGGTCTGAGTATCACTGTTCAAAGCCAGCCATGTAGGAAAGTTTGTGAAGGTCCTATCTACACTGAACCACCAAATAGCCACTGGTGGAGCTGTGGCTCAAGTGTCAGAGCTCTAGCTTTGAGCAAGAAATCTCCAGAACAACATTTAGGGCTTGAGTACAAGGCCCAGTTCTTCTACCTTCAAACACACACAGACACAGACACAGATAGACAGACAGACTGACACACACAGACACAGAGACACAGAGACACAAACACAAACACAGACACACACACACACACACACACACACACACACACACACACACACACACACACACAAACGGAGAGCCCAAGGATTCAGTAGTCCCTGAGAAAAGAATCATGAACTCCCTCAATTAGGATCACATCCCACCCCTGAGAAGGTGGCAGTCCTGACATCAGACCCAGTGTAGACAAAACAGTGAGCCTCACACATATCTGGAATGCCTCATAGAAGAGCATGGCATTTCCTACCATACTCACTGCTATGCGGAAAACTTAATCACCTCTTTTTTTGTTGTTGTTGGCTAAGGTGCTTGAACTCTGGACTTTGTTGCTTGCCCTGAGCTCTTCAGCTTAAGGCAAGTACTCAATTGCTTTAGCCACAGCACTGCTTCTGGTTTTCTGGCAATCCCTTAGAGATAAGAGTCTCAGGGTCTTTCCTGAGCAGGCTGACTTTCACCCATGATCCTCAGATCTCACCTCCTGAGTACCTAGGATAAAAGCCATGAGATACTGGCACCCAGCCAAACATACTTTTCCATTCCTGTTATGAGGACTGCAGTTGGATGCCTCTTAGCAGCAAAGCCCATGAGAACCCTTTATCTCCAGTTAAACACCCAAAAAAGCTAGAAGTGGAGCTGTGATTCAAATGGTAGAGTGCTATCTTGGAGCATAAAAAATAAGATCCACGCCCTAGTTTCAAGCATTTTCTAGCGTAGACCCAACCAAGGAAGGGAAGCAGGTGAGCATATGGGAGCTCAAAGCTAACACATAATACTCAGGACTCCCAGAACAGACACCATCCAGCTCTTATTCTCTAGCTTCTATGTCCTACATCATGGCAGTCTTAGATGGGACTGACCATGCACCAAATTGGGACATTCAAGTACAATCTCATACTGAAAATCCTCTGACCTTATCAAAGACTCAGGCTCTTTCACTGCCCTGCCTCAGCACTGGGCAGTGAGGTAAGGTCTAGTTATTCAACCACTAAAGGGAACTAAAGGGTTTCCTGGTCAAGGGACGGAGACTGGGGAGATCTAAGTCCATCTTGGGGAGGTGAAAAGGGCTGCTCTATCCCAGAAATTTTCCTATGTTGTGAGTATTATCAAAGAAACCACCCTGCTCAGAGCCCAGTGTCTTTGGTTTTCCCACCAGCCTCTACACAGCTCTGCCCCACCTTCAGCCTACCTCTCTGAATCCCAGATCTGCCATCTAGACTAAAGACTGAGCCAGCCAAGAGACCCATTTCCTGCCCTCATTCCCACGCTGTCCTGTGGCAGTGGCATGCTTACCTCAGTCTTTGGTGGAGGAATGAATACCGGGGGTGGTATCCTCAGATTGAGCCCTGGAAAGTCCTTGTTCCCAAGGATGTACTGCACAGGCATCCTGCAGTGAACGGCAGCCAGGTTGTCAATGATGAACCCAAGGTGCCAGGACTTTTAATAGCATTTTGGCTGGATCAAAGACTGGTAGTTTATGTTGTCAGGCGAGGTCATGGTTCCAATTTCCTGACACACCTGACCTGGGACCATCCTCCCTCTTCAAAGTGCTGCTTAACCCTTACCCCCCATTGAAACTTTCTCACCCCAATACCTCCCTAGCCCTTGGAAACTTTCTTCTTATCTGACCTGAAAATAAACTCGATGAGGCTGGGGATAATTTAAACCTGGTGACCCACCCTGAACCCTAGGTTCTACCCGAGGCTGGTTCCCTCTACATCGGTGACCACACAGCTCCTTGCTGTCATGAAGTTGCTAAGGGATCAGTGGCTTGGTCCTACATACTGGCTTTAGGTTCTGAAACTGTCCCCACAGAGATTGTGAATAGTTGTCTCCCTTGGTCCAGGGACTCCAAACCAAGGCTTCCATATTCTCCCTTCTTCCTTCCTTTCCTCTTTTTCTCCTTCTGTCCTTCCCTCCTCTCTCTCTTTACTTTCTTTTTGTCAGCCCTGGGCCTTGTACTTGGAGCCTAGGTGCTGTCCCTAAGCCTTTTTATTCAAGGCTAGCAGTCTACGGCTTGAGCCACACATCCACTTCTGGCGTTTTGTTTTTGGTAGTTAATTGAAGACAAGAGTCTTACAGGATTTCCTCCTCGGGCCAAAAGCCTCAATCCTCTGAACACAGCCTCCTAAGTAGCTAGGATGACAGGCTTGAAGCACTGGCATCCAAATCAATCCAAGGTTTCTTCATGGGCTGTGGAACCAGTCCTGGAACTTTTGTCTGTGACCCCCCCAGAGACTGGTGCACACTGTAATGGTTTGTTGAATAAATAAATGAACATCTGTCTATGAAAATACTACAGAAAAGACCCATCTGATTCAGATAAGAATCATCTGTGGGGTAGGAGGTACGAAGCCTGATGTAGCTCTCCCTCAGTTCTCCCTCCTCCTTCTTCCCCCTTCCTGATGCCACCATACATAACTGTTTTGGCTCTGAGGATGTGAACCACTATGTACTCGCTGGACTCCAGAGCCTCTGGGATGCGTGTCTTCTCAAAGATCTCTGTCCAGTAGCTGACCAGCTCTGTGGCACTCAATTCCCCATGTAGGTGTGAATGAGGTTGCTGTGAGCTGAAAGCCTGGCTCAAGGGGCCTCCTCTCCTCCCCCTGGGGTCAGTCAGGATTACCACATCCGGCCCCCAAGTTTCATGTTGCAGAGAAAGGATCCTCGAGGTATCTCTGGTTTCTGAATCTCCCAGAGTCTAGTTCAGGTGCTGGGAATCATCTCTGCTCACAGCTGGCAGGCTAGGGATAGTGAGGTCACAATCTCTGCTCCTCACGACATCCTTGACTGTGGTGGTCACCCTAGAGAGAGCCAGAGGAGAATCAACAGCTGCCGAAGAAAGTCAGTCAAGGCATGACGTTCTTTAAAGGAGACCATCTGGCTTGGGAACTCTTCCTGTGCTGCTTTGAACGTCATTGTTTGGAGGCTGAAATCATCTGTCTAATTTGACCCATCATCCCAGGCGTTAGTGGAAATGGCCAGCTTCAAGGAAAAAAAAAACCTGGAAAATTTGAAGGGTTCTAAATTCAGTGGTCTGCATTTTCTTCCAGACAGCCTACAGTAGATTACAGAAAGTGGCATTCCGAGAGCCCTAGCTAACTGCCACAGCAGTTAGCAAGCAGGTTCCAACAGGGGGAATGAACTTGCTTACCACTGCCCAGCTGGTAATGGCTCAGGCCAAACAGAGACTGGAGTCTGCAAGACTCCAGGGAGAACTGCCCACCAGTACATTGCCCCAGGAGGGAATCCGTGCCACCAGTGGGGGCCTGGAGTCCCCTGCCCGGATGCCCATGGACACAGTCAATGCCCTGGGTAAGTTTCCCCTCTCATTCTTGGTCGTGGTGAACCATCTACCATGTCACAACATTCGCTACCCCCCATACTCTCCTAGCCTCACAGCCCCTGCCCTACTGCCCCCCCCAAACTCGTTCCCTAATTACGTTTGGAGGACACAATCCCATCCCTTGACTTTGCTCCAACTATACACACTAGAGCAGACTGTCTGGCAGGAAGAGTATGGCTGTGGTCACAGTTGCCTCAAGAGCCTTCTGGCTGAAGACAGATGGACAGGTGTCCACTCTGGTCTGGAGTTCACAGAAACATTCTAGGGGAGACCCACGCAGCCCCAGCAGCTACTGTGGGCTACAGGAAAGGGAGAACAGAAAAGTGGAAAGGAACGTGTACTGAAACCTTCTCCAAAGGAACCATGAAACTGTAAAGGCGAAAACACAAATTATCGCTAGACTCATACTTGGCATTGATGAAAAATGAACAACACACACACACACACACACACACACACACACACACACACACATACACACAAATAAAATGCTTTTGCTCTTTGTAGACACGGTGCCTTAAATATGTTTTATTGCTCTCATCTCCCCGCTCTCCCAACACACACACACAAACACACACACACACACACACACACACACACACACACACACACACACACACACATACACACAAATAAAATGCTTTTGCTCTTTGTAGACACGGTGCCTTAAATATGTTTTATTGCTCTCATCTCCGCGCTCTCCCAACACACACACACAAACACACACACACACACACACACACACACACACACACACACACATACACAAACAAACCACACAAACACACACAAATCCAGAACTCTGACAGATTAGTCCATGCAGCACCTGCAATTTGCCAACGGATCACTCACCTGAGCACAGTCAGGCTGTATAAGGAGAAAGATGATCTGTCTATCTGTCTGTCTGTCTGTCTGTCTCTCTCCCTCCCTCCCTCCCTTTCTCTCTCTCTCTCTCATGTTCTCTCTCTCTCTCATGCACACACACACACACACACACACACACACACACACACACACACACACACACACACAGAGTCAGAGCAGTGCCTCTCCTGAGTTTGTTGGTTCCTTCTTTGGGACAAGATACAAGCTGGAGCATGGGGGTTGCCTGGTCAGAACAGGGGATCCAACCAAAGGGAGCACCACTCTCCCTTTCTCCAGGGCCAGACACTTTCCCTTGGGAACAGCCAGCCTTGACTCCCCATTGAACAAAACCCTAGGCTAGGACACTTGGTGAAGGTGTCCCGAGATAGATGGCTCCTCAGAGCCGGGGCTGAAAACAAGCAGGGGGTCATGGTGCCCCAGGGGGGTGTCTGACCTGGGTTTGGTTCAGTGTTGGGGAAACGGATGGGGTCTTAAAGACTACATACATGGATGGACTCCCTACTTCCAGCCTAGATGCTTCAGGGTGACTTGGTGGATTCTTGGGGAGGACGAGGAGACCAGATGGACAGGGAGCACCAGCAGATGCTGGAAGAGCTGGGAAATGTGAACACCCTGTGAGTACTGTTGACAGCTGGGATAGGGGGAGGGCGGACAGGCTGGGTGTATGTGGGTCGGAGTGGGTATATTCTTCCCAGATATTCACCTTCTGTCTGACTCCAAGTGCCCTCACATACCTAGTGGGCTCTTCTGGGGCCCTCCTCAGGTGAAAGGGTGACAGAGCACAGAAGACAAGGGCTCACACAGCAAGGAGGGCTTATCTTCTGCATCCAACACCCACCAACCCCAGCAAAAAGAAAAAGACTCAAGAAGACAGGTGTGAAGGTGCTGCTTCCCACCTCTAATTAAAGCCACCAGGTTCCCACCAGAGAGAGGAAGGGTGCAGATGTGTGGCTGTGTAGCTCCCAATGCTCCAGGCCAGGAGCTCTGTGGCACACCTCCTCACTCATTCCTGCATCTTCCTGTTTCCTGGGACAGTGGCCACTAGGGATGGGGGTGGGATCCCCAGGTCAACACACACCCCTACCCCTTACCCCTGGGGCACATTTGTGACAGGACCATGGCAGACTGGGGGGGGAGGGTGGACTTGAGGAGGAGACAGGAAAGGGGAGGCAGGAGGTGCAGGTCCGTTTCAGTGGTTGGTTGGCCGGAGTGTTTCCAGGCTGTGGGTCCTCAGAGCCACCACTCACATGTACTAATCGGAGAAGCTCTCAGTGGAGGCCCCGGATGCACATGGGCCCAGAGTCCTAGGACCAGGGCCTAGTGACCAGTTCAGGGCCACAAGCCTGCCAGGGGCATGCCATCTCCTCTGGGCGACTGTGAGAGGTGCAGCTGGTCGGATTTGAAAGTGCCATATTTGAAATGCAATGCTGCTGGGAGGGGGCAGGGGCATCTGCGAATGCATGGCAGGGATGCTTGTGACCTCTACTCCTCTTCTTCAGCCAGCACCACCCCCACTTCAGCCGTTCCTGTGCCTCCCTTGTGGGGACCTCAGTCTCAGGGCTGCCATGAGCACCTTGCCTCCACGTGGCTGCCCGTGGCGATGTGCCTGCTGTGCCAGCTCCACGTGCTCTGTGCTCCCCACCAGAACCTGCACTATGATCAGCGAGGCCGCCAGCCGATGAAGCCACTGCTCTCTATCTGCCCCCACTCCTCTCCTGGGCTGTGTTGCACCCGCCAGCCATGCCACCTCCTCGCCCTCTCCTGAGTCGTGCCCCTGGCCACTGCTGCCATGGGAGTGTGCCTTGGGCCCAGCTCCCTCCTCCTCTTGCCCCCCTCCCCCTCTTCGCCTGGGTCCTGGCCCCCACCCCTTGCTGCAAGCCAAGCCCTGACTGGGACCAAAGGCTTCCAGGCCATGGAAATTGTAGCCTCACCTCTGCTCATCACTCCTTCCCAACCCCAGTACCTGCCTGGGGTATCAAATCTCCCCTCAGCCCCATCGCTGGAGGAGACTCTCCTCCATGCTCCTCCAATCCACACACCAAGAAGGTATAAGGTGACCCTTGTGTGTATGTTTGTTTGTGTATGTTTGTTTGTGTCTGTTTGTTTGTGTGTGATTGTTGGGGATAACTACCTCTCAAGGACTCAGAATATAGTACCTTTTGAGATGAGTCAGCACACAGCACACTTCAAAAAACAGCACAAAGCACCCTGTGTAAAGGATTCAGCACACAGCTCCCTTTGAAGGACTCAGCATATAGTACCTTGTGGAGAGTACTCAGCACACAGCACCCTTTGAAGGAGGGAGTCCATAGCCCACAATGTAATGGACTAAGTGCATGGCATGCTTTGAAAAACTCAACGTGTACCACTCTTTCCCAGGGACTCAGTACATAGCACCCTGTGTTAAGACCACACACAGCCCCTTTTGAAGGCCTGAGTACGTAGCACACTGTGTAAAATAGTGTACAGTACCCTTTGAAAAACTCAGCACATAGCACAATTTTGATGGACTCAGCACATACTCCCTGTGGAAATACTCAGCACATACCACATTGTCAAAGGACTCGGCACATAGCACTTGAAAATTTCACCTTATCCATCTCTTCTCAAGGGCTCAGCACATAGAAGTATACCCTTTGGGATGAATTAGCACACTGTACATTTTGAAGGACTCAGTATACAGTAGCTGTGTAATGGACACTGCGCACAGCACCCTTTGGAAAAACAAGCAGGGCCCATTCTTCTCAGGGATTCAGCACATAAGGCCCTTTGGGATGACTCAACAAACAGGACTTTTTGAGGACTCAGCACAAAACCCCCATGTTGGAAGGACCCATCAAACAGGACCCTGTGAAGGACTCAGCACATAGCTGTATGTCACAAGTTCAGCTTTCATTAGAATTAGGATGCTTTCTTCAGTATCACCATTCTTCAGAAATACTTCACAAATCCTACTAGTTCATAGTTAGCTAAACTGCAGGAGGATCAGCTGAGGGTCTTGAATTCAAAGCTTGAGGGCCCTGTCCCTGAGCTCTTTGGTTCAATGCGAGAACTCTAGCACTTGGAGGCACAGCTTCAATTTTTTTTTTTGGTTTATTCTTTGACAGGCCTTACGGTGATCAGGAAGGCCAACTTGGGGTATCCATGGGTAAAGGCTCTTAGCTCGGCCTGGAGCTGACCTCTACCTTCCTTGTGCCTCTGGGAGCCTCTTGCCCTAGGGTGGAACAGAACTGCTCTGGCATCAGCACTCAGGGTGGGCAAAAGTCAGCTTGGCCTTGCTCACTTCCCCCAATTGAACTCTAGAGGACGATGACACGGGGCTGCATGTCCTGTGTCTAGTCTTTAGGAGGCAGTAGTCACCTAACATAGGGATTGTACCTGTGAGTTATGTTTACTCTTACTGCCCTGGGGCCCTGTCATGCTTTGAAGCCAACCTGGACAGGAAAGTCCTTGAGACTCTTACATAAAATTAACCATCAAAAAGCAAGTGGGGCTGTGGCTGAAGTGGCAGAGCACCAGGCTTGAGCAAGAAAACTCAGGGATAGAGCATAGGCCCTGAGTTCACACACACACACACACACACACACACACAAACACACACACACACACACACACACACACACACACACACACCCCACATACATGCAAAATCAGAGATTTCTATATTGCAATCTTTAGGTATTCTCCATGTTTTCCCCACTAAGCATCAAGGCTGTTGGCCTAGGTATTTGATGCATACAAAACCCTCTGGCACCTTTAATTTTGGGGAACAATATGGTTAGAATGTCACCTTTCCCCCATCCCAGCTCCTTGATTGGGTTGTGGTCTATCCAGGCCCTTTGGGGCTCCTTATACAGACTCGCCAAGATGCCTTCAAAAGCCATCACATGCTGGGCACAAGTTGCTCATACCTGTCATCCTAGATATTCAGGAAGCTGAGATCTGGAGGATTATGGTGCCAAGCCACCCTGGGTACGAAAGTGTGTGAGACTCTTATCCTCGATGAATTACCAGAAAACAAGAAGTGTCCCTGTGACTCAAGTGGTAGAGTGCCAGTCTTGAGAAAAAGAGCTCAGGGACAGTGCTCACAGCCAATAATACCAAGGAGAGGCATTGCATGTTGGTTTTGAGATTGGTATGGGTCAAATATAATTGGAATTTTCAAGTGCTCCAAGACAAAGCAGTACCTGCTTTAGTCCTGTGTTCTTCCATATCATCTCACACTCTGGACTTGGCCATGCTTTGGTTAGCATGGCTCTGGCTTGACAGGAGGGCTCCAAGGAGGAAGATCTCAGAGCAATCACCCCCACCACATACTTCTGCCCTGCTCACTCTGTTGCTTCTGCTCTTTGCTAGAGACCATCTTACTGGAATCCATACATGAGGTCATTGCCACCAACATTGTAGTGAGTGGTGGGTCTGGCCTAACTCGGGGCAGTCAGAGATGGAAGTTGGTCTGGGACTAGGAGCTTCTACCCTGTGTGTGGGCTGGGGCCAGGGTGACATTTATTTCATGCTGAGCATTGAAGAGGTGAGGAGACAGTGTAGAATCCACATTGAGTCAGCTAAGTTTGGAATCTAGAGGACCACTTGTGTGAGGTAGGCTGTGGAGTCAGGGGGCCACTGTTCTTGGTACTCCTCTCTCAAGACTCCCCCCTCCCTTTTTCATCCCTCAATGTTAGAAGAGAAACTTCAACTAAGTGGGTCCAAGAGTGGGCAGGGGAGTATTTCTGTGTGAAGCAGACTTGTGCTTCATGTTCATCCTAGCCCTTACTTCCTATTTAACTGAGGAATGGCCATATGGGTTTGGGCCAGGGAAGGGGGGGGAATAATCCTAGCTGAGAATGTGGCTCAGTGGTAGAGTGGTTGCCTAGCATGCCTGACACCAGGGGTTTCATTCCACACAGAAAAAGCTGGAAGGAGATGTGGGGCTCAACTGGTAGAGCACCAGCCTTGATCAAAAAGATCTCAGGGACAGTGGCCAGGCCCTGAACTCAAACGCCAGGACAGGAAGAACAAATCTTTGTTGGAGACTTTTCTTCCCTTTGAAAACAATTTATTCTTTGTGATAAGTATAACATGGTTCTCTTCCCTGGCCACCAATGGGCCATTAGATGTCCTTTGAATTTGGGCCGCTTCCCGGCAGCCTCTGCCCTACCTGACCCACAGTTTACCCCCATCTTGTGGCAGATGGAGACCTGAGAGGCCACCTGCCACCTACTTCTGGTGGCTGCCGAGGCTTTTGAGCATCAGTATGTCACATAGAGAGTTATCATCCACATCAGTCTACGGAAGAAAGGGAGGGAGTGCTCCTTGCCTGAGCCCTCAAGCTGTCAGTTGCTCTGGATGTGGGGCATTTGCTGCAGGATGTGCTCCATGAGGGAGTCATCTACTGGGTTGGAACTCCAACTCTGGCAGTTTCCAAGCTGTCTTGAAGTTGCAATTCTTCAAACCTTTCTGCTCCTCCCTCATTTCGCCCACCCCAGAGCCTGAAGCGTCTGAAGCAGTGTGGGGGGGGAGAGGGTCAGCCTGTGTTAGCATCTGGAGGCTGCTGTCCACGCCTTCCCATGCGAGGACCCACAGCAGCTCCTGCAGCCCTCTCTTCTCCATCTTCTCCTGGTAGAGCCAGCACACACGCTCAGCATTCTCCTGACACTGCTTATCCAGGACAGACATCTGCTCTTTACATGCCATGAGAGACTCCTCGATGGTGCGGATGTGTGCCAACAGCTGGCTACATTGATGGTGGAGCTCATCCACTGGACTCTGGAAATCCACCTCATCAGATAGGTCGTGGATGAAGCAGATTTTCTTCTCAGATGCCCACGTGTCCCACTTGTCATCCCCATGCCAGCTGTGGTGGCGGCTCAAAGTGCAGGGGCCATGTGGCTCCAGCTCTGTCTGGCACTGCGCTGCAGGTAGGCCGGACACCTGCAGCAGGGCCGCTGCTCCTGCAGCAGGAGTTTTCCCCTGTGGATCTCAGCCTCTGAGAGGGCTCTCAGATCCACGTCCCTCTAGGTCTGGGGCATGTCTCCATCCTCTGGGGTGGTCATGGCGGGGGAAGTAACCTCCTCTCCTTTTCTTCCCCAGGGCTCACACTTTCCACTTCCCCAGGGAAAGCCAGGAAGCTCAGCTGGGCCTGCAGGCGCTCCTCCTATGGTCTGGTCACTTCCTGGCACTTGAGAGTGTCCTGCCACTTTGGGGGCACCACCTGGTCCCCCCAGGTGTTCGGGCCCTGCACTTGCTTCAGCAGCTCCAGCAGCTGGGTCTGTCTCTGCAGGTGCTGCTGCAGGGCCTCTTTCTCACAGTTCAGCCGCTCATTAGAGGCAATGTGCTGCTCACAGGTAGCTCTGAGCACCTGCAGCTGGGCCAGACACAGCTCTTGCTGCTCCTATAGCTCCCATGATGCTTGGCTCTCTCTCTCTCTCTCTCTCTCTCTCTCTCTCTCTCTCTCTCTCTCTCTCTCTCTCTCTCTCTCTGCCATCTCTTTCCATTCCTCTATCTTCTCCTCTGAGTGGTCTAGGTGTTCCCGCAGTTCTTTCTTCACTTGTTGCTATGAGTCCAGGATGCTGGTGAGCTCCTCCTTCTCACCGCTCCCCCTGTGGTGAGTGTCCCACAGCAGGGCAGCTCTTCCTCTGGCTATGGATCACACAAACACACATGTACCTTGTGGGGTCTAGGGTATCTCTTGTAGATCCTTGGCCTTATCCTCCAGTCTGCAGTTGCTCCTGCTGCTCTGTGTTCTGGAGACAGAGCTTCTGGTTTTCCTGGACCTGGTTGTGAAGTTGTTACTCCAGGTTTTTCAACTCCATCTGTGTGCAGTAGGCCTAGGCCTGTAACTGCAGCTGCACCTGAGATGGTCCTGCGGGGGGCCATGGCTCTGTCAGCTTCTTTCTTAGTTACCCCAGCTCATTCTCCAGCACCTGCCTCGCCCTTTTCTCCTTCTCCTTTGTCAGTTGGTTCACCTGCTCAGGTCCTCTGTGAACGTGTCTCTCACCAGACTTGCTGAGGTCCCCATCCAGCTCAGGTTGTCCAGTAGTCTCTTCAGTAACTCATGCCCTGCCAGCACTAGTTGGAGCTTGCAGATTCTGTTCTTCGGTGGTGTTCTGTGTCCAGAGCACTTCCAGCTTCTGAAACTCTGTGTTCACTTGCTGCAGGTCATCGAAGCTTCTGGTCTTTTCCTCAAGCTGAAAGGACACACCATTCAGCCGTTCAAAGAACATTTCAGTCTCCTTCTATGCAGCAGTGACCGCAGAAGCCACCATATCCAGCTCTGCCACACACCGCTCTGTGGCCTGCAGGTGGCTGGTAAGAGCTTCGTGCTCCATTTATCTGTCATTGGCCACCTGCTTCACTTGGGCCGGTGCAGATTGTAAATCTCTTTCTGCTGAAACCAACCTCTCTATGGGTGACTTGTGGATCTCTAGCTCTGCTTGTGGTGCTTCATGCAACTGGCCTATCTTCTCACTCTCTTTCTCTGGTCGATCCTGCAGGTCTGTATTCTCCTGCTTCAGTGGTGGAATTTTGGCACTGAGTGCCTTGTTTCTTCTTTTGCTGCAGTCCAGTGGGCACCACGTGTCACTAGCACCTCTGCAGATCCTTGATGGTATCAGGACCCTTGACACTCTGGCTCCTGGTGGCTGTGACTGTGTGCAAAGGCAGGGAAGGCCCATGGTCTGCATCACCTTTGGCCAGCGTTGAATCACTCTCCCCAGTGGTGTTTGTCTTGGGGATCCCTCCCTTTTTTGTGTTCTTTGTTTTCGTGAATGTTGCAGGTCTGATGGGAGGATACTTTTGCTGGTGTTCTGGAAGTAGTTTCTTGCCTGTAGCTCTTTCACGGAGTCCTGTTGTTTCAGACATTAAGGCGCTGGGATGGCAAAGATGGGCTGGCCATTTCCCAGGCTCTGGGAAATACTCTATTCTCTTGCTATCTGACTAGGACATCAATTTTCCACTCTACTCCAATGTCGCCTCATGTCTCATGCTCATCACTCAGCCACCTCTTCCTTCCTCAACTGCTGGTGGTAGTGTCAACCACCAAAGGGAATACTGGTGCTGGGCATCATGGAATATGGGTGTGGTCACGATTCTTGTATCCCATTGTTCTGAAAGAAACATTAAAGAATGGGGGTGTGGCCGGAATCCTGTGATGTAAGCAGCATGGGTGGAGTCAAGATGACAGCAGCTCCCCCAGCCCCTTTCCCAGGGAACATTGTCCAATCCAGCTGGGGACAAGAGGGTGACATGCTTTAGCTGGATATCTGCACATATTGTTGTGTATGTCTGTTTGTTGCCAGTCCCGAACCTTGAACTCAGGATCTGGGCACAGTCCATGAGCTGCTTTTCCTTAAGGCTAGCCATCTACCACTGTAGCAATATGGCTCTACTTCTGGCTTTGTTGGAACAGAAGGTGGACAGGAGTCTCAAGGACTTTCCTGCCTAGGGTGACTTTGACTATGATCCTCCTATCACAGCCTTGTAAGTATCAAGGAGGACTGCTGAGAGCCACTGGTGACTGCCTAATCACTGGTCTTTTGATGTTCATGGACAGACTGGTGAGTTCTCTGTCCTCAGGTTTAAGTGGTAGAAGCTGGAGCCTATAGTTCGAATCCTGGTCCTGCCATCTCCAAATGGCAAAAGATCCTAAGAAACTCATTCCTATCCATATGAATACCAGTGGAATGTGATGTATGTCATGATTGAATGGGCCGTTCTTGAATGATCCTAGGATAAAATTATACACAATTATATTATAGGACACTGATCAATTTTAATTAATACTTCATGAATCATTTAAACAATCACATTCATTAAATTGAGGCATAATGAAATACCTAAGAATTGGGCATCACATAGTATAGAGATGCCATTTTTCTGCCAGGAAGTTCTTTAGTTAATTGGTATATACCATTTTTTGAATGTAGTTTGGTATATGAATCTAGGATATATTATACCTGGCCTGAAAATCAATTATTCAAACAGTATTTTTTTATCAGAAATGCTTATATCCAAATGTAGAGGGTAATCCAAATTATGTATATTCGAAGACAATGCTTGGTTAGTCCTCTTTTCACATTACCCATACCCTTCTTGAGAACAATACACATTGTAAGGAAATGCTTAGAATGTTTTGGAAAAATTAGTTGACTTGAAACCAGTGAGTTAATCTATGCTGAATTTTGTTTATTTTATTTCCAGAAAAACTAAATTCTTACTTTATCATTTTCCATAGGCTTTACACTCAGATTTAGTCTCTGATCGGTGACAAATAAAGATATAATTTTTTTTTGTCAGTCATGGGGCTTGAACTCTGGGCCTGGGCGCTATCCCTCAGCTCTTCAGCTCAAGGCGAGCGCTCTACCACTTGAGCTACAGCGCCACTTCCAGTCTCTCTTGCCCGGGCTGGCTTTGAACCGTGATCCTCAGATCTCAGCCTCCTGAGTAGCTAGGAGTACAGGCGTGAGCCACCAACGCCTGGCTATAAATATTTTTTTAACAGTAGCAAAATTCAGGCTGAGGAATCTAGGTACAATGATACTCATGCAGATAGGCCTCATCAGTCATGAGACCATGATATCAAAATGTTAACCAATGCTTACTAGTGTCATGCTTATGAGATTTTGTGTATTATAAACATTGGTTATTAGAATTTATTTTTGTAATCAACATCATTTCATGGGTTAGGAACTGAAGTGAGACATTATACTCAGAACAAAATTTAACGAGGCATCCAAAATTAGTTACTAAGATATACATCATGTTACACAATGTTTTAAAAATGCAACCTAAAGGAAATAATTTGTGTAAAAAATCAACATTTACAATAAATACAGAATCAGTATGACTGATTTTTCTTCTACCTAAGTTGCAATATGGCTTACATGATGACTTTTCTGGTTATGTATTTAATTAGGTCTTGATATTTAGTTGGAGAAGTTCTTTCATATATTCATTTGTCAGAACGAAGAGTAAGTGAATTCCTTGCCAGAGTCAACTGCCATAGTAATGTTACAGATGTATACTGATAATTTGCCAAAGTTTCAAATCTGCGCGAGTAACTTGGGTCTTTTTTGGATCTAAATAAATAGATATGCAATTTTGTCAGTACTAGAAAGATTTTGACCACCATTTATTAAACTATTATTTTCCAGAAACTACTTCTCTCTTT
Source organism: Dipodomys spectabilis (assembly GCF_019054845.1). Taxonomy (NCBI): domain Eukaryota; kingdom Metazoa; phylum Chordata; class Mammalia; order Rodentia; family Heteromyidae; genus Dipodomys; species Dipodomys spectabilis. The sequence goes on from NW_024870951.1 coordinate 3,324,555, forward strand.
TCATGAGACTTTTATTTTCATTCATATTATGTGTTGATGTTTTCCTTTAGATAAGCCACATTCAGTCTTCTACAAAGTGTAATTTGGAGTAGTTTAAAATTATGTACACTCATGTACAATGCTCAGATTCTACTATTTGCATATGTTTTCTTGTTAAATCAGTAGGAATTAGTTCTCAATATGGATACTATTGGAGTTATTCATTACATTTCTGAATTTTTTAAGTATGTCATGATTTTGTTATTTTATTCTTTTAAATATGTGCAGATCTCACTCCGCATACAGTCACATTTGTTTGAAACAATTTGATCCATTCAAGGGTTTTGCTATATTAGGTTCATCTAGATGAATTTAATTACAAATTAACACAACCGTTTTTCTGAGACACAGTTATCTTTTTGGCTCTACGCCAAGTTAACGTGTATTTGAGGTTTTTGTGCTTAAAAAAAACTGGGCACAACATACTTTTGTTCCTGGGGGAGTTCTATTTTGTTGGTTGTTTTTTCAGTTGTGACGTCAACATATGTGTGCATTTTATTTCAATTGTTTTGTGTCTCTATTTTGTTTCCTATAACAGAAACTACAAAAAGAATCAATGATTTAGAACTTTTCCAAATGGAATTCTAAGATACACACTTGAAATTTTGTGACAACTGGGAATAGGCAGGTCTTCATACAAAGACATTGTTTGATATGATTTGAATTCTTCCTCCTTTTTGGGCACCAGTGGCTCACACCTGTAACCCTAGCTCCCTAGCTACTCAGGAGGGTCACGGAGATCTGAGGATCACAGTTCAAAGCCAGCCCGGGCAGGAAACTCTGTGAGACTCTTGTCTCCAATAAACCACTAGAAAACCAGAAGCTGGGGCTCAAGCGGTAGAGCACTCGCCTTGAGCTTCAGAGCACAGGGAAGGGCTCTAGCCCAGGATACAAGCCTCACGACTGACAAAAAAAAAAAAAAGATTGAATTCTTCCTCCTCTTGCCTCACTATTTCCAATAGTATTACTGCAAAGTCATAAGTGGAAAGAAAATAATTTTGTCTGTATGAATTCAGAAGTTTTGTTTCAATTGGGACACACTACACATTCATACTTCATTTTAACTCAAAAATCTTTCCTTTTAAATCTTCGTTTAAAATCACAGATGTGAATTTATAATGCTAAAATAGCAGCTACTAATTTATCTTAAATGATCCAATATATATCACATTATATGTAATATAATATATAATATCTATATCACATTATATGTAATATAGAGTGTAATAATAATAGTAAGTAATATAGTATGTAATAATTGACTTTGGGGAAAGTCAATAACTATGGATTTTTGTGAGATACTGAGTAATAGTAAAACATATATAATTCGATTAAAAAATTCACAGTTACATCTAAAAATAAATCATAGATATAAACTAATGCTGAAAAAGAAAGGTTGTTTATTGGAAAAAGCCAGAAGTTTCAATAAGCTTACTTTTTAAAAATTGTCTTAGATCTGGGCTTTGTTGGCTCATGCCTGTAATCCTAGCTACCCGAAAGTCTGAGATCTGAGGATAGTGGTTCAAAGTCAGCCTGGGCAGAAAAAGCTGTGAGACTCTCATCTCCAAGATATCTCTTGAAAACTAGAAACGGCACTGTAGCTGAAGAAATACAGTGGTATCCTTCAGCGGAAGAGAGGAGGGACAGTGTGCAGGCCCAGAGTTAGAGCCCTACGACCGACAAAACAAAATTGACATGAGTTTTAATTTATTATTTTATGATTTTTTATGTTGAAAATACAGAGGGTTTACAATTACATGAACAAGGTAATGAGTACATTTCTTATCAAGCATTTTTGCCTCCTCCTTTGTTTCCCTTTCCCATCCCTTCATATCTCCCCTTCTACCACCCCACCACCCCCTCTGCACCAAAGTTGTAAAGTTCATTTTTCGACATAATATTTGTACATGTCATTGTGGTAATTAGTCCACCTGTATAACAATGGATTTTCCCTTGCCATCCCCAAATTATACGAACGTCAAATACAGTGAAAACAGGGGTTATACAGTAGGGGAGGGACATAAAAAGCAACAAATAAATCACATCATAAATATGGCAGAAACAATAGCAAGAACGAAAAAAAATTTGAGTCCTTATCTTAGGGTTCATTTCTCCTACCATCAACTTGTCTAACAGTTTCTGTTTGTCTCAGACATATACTAGTTATTGCAAATAAGAGAAACAATGGCACTTATGTTTCTTTGGGCCTGGATTACTTCACTAAATATAATTTTTTCCAAGGCTTTCCATTTCCTAACAAATGGGGCAATGTCATTCTTTCTGATGGACGCATAGAATTCCATTGTGTATATAAACTACATATTCTTGATCCATTCATCTACTGAGGGGCATCTGGGTAGGTACTGTATCTTAGCTATGGTAAATAATGAGGCAAAATCATAGTTGTGCTGGTAGCTTTAGTATGGTATTGTTTGTAATCATTTGGTTAAATGCCCAAAAGTAGGAGTGCTGGGTCATCGGGGAGCTTTATGTAGAGTCTTTTGAGGAAGCTCCATATATATATATATACAGTCCCACCAATATCCCCACCAGCTTCTGTTGTTATTAGAGTTATTGATTATAGCCATTCTAACTAGGGTGAGGTGGTATCTCAATGCTGTTTTGATCTGCATTTCTTTTATGGCTAGGGAGTTGGAGCATTTCTTCGTGTGTCTATTCGCTATCCTTATTTCCTCTTCAGAGAAGTTTCTCTGTAAGTCTTTAGCCCACTTTTTTTTATTGGGGAATTCTTTCTTTGAGGATTTGTTGTTGGGGGATATAATTTTTTGAGTTCCAGGTATATTTTAGATATGAGACCCTTGTCTGTTGTACGGTTAGTGAAGATCTTTTCCGAATCTGTGGGCTTTCTATTGATCTTGCTAGCTTTGTCCCTTGCCAGGCAGAAGCTCTGCAATTTCATGAAATCCATTTATCCAACCTTTCTTTGATTTTTCATATTTCTGGGTCTCTATTAAGAAAATTTTGGCCTTTGCCAAGGAGATGGAGGGTTTCTCCTACTCCATCCTGTAATGTTTTCAGGGTGTCTGCTTTGACTCCGAGTTCTTTGATCCATTTGGGGTTGATTCTGGTGCAGGGTGATATATAAGGATCTAGCTTTAGTTTTCTACAAGTGATTAACCAATTTTGCCAGCACCATTTACTGAAGAGACTGTCTTTCTTCCATTTTATTTTTTTAAGCTCCCTTATCGAAATTTAGGTGGTTATAGTTCTGTAGGTTCATTTCTGGGTTTTCAATTCTATTCCATTGGTCCTGAGGTCTGTTCTTGTGCCAATACCAAGCTGTTTTGAATACTATGCCTTTGTAGTAGAGTTTGGAATTTGGTAGTGATATTCCTCCAGCACTGTTCTTTCTGTTAAGGAACATTTTTGCTATTCGGGGTCTTCTATTATTCCATATGAATTTTTGAATTGCCTCTTCAATTTTCTTGAAGAATGATTTTGGAATATTTATAGGTATCACATTGAATTGGTAGATAGCCTTTGGAAGTATTTCAATTTTCACGATGTTGATCCTTCCAATCCAGGACCATGGGAGGTTTTTCCATTTTCTAAGTTCTGTTTTGACATTGTTTTTCAGGTTTTTAAAGTTTTCATCATAAAGGTCCTTCACTTCTTTGATTAAGTTAATTCATAGGTATTTTATTTTTTTTGTGGGGCTATTATGAATGGAGTTGCTTTCCTGATTTCAGCCACACTTCTCATTGTTGGCATGCAGAAAAGCCATTTATTTTTGAAAGTTAATTTATACTATGCTTCTTTGCCAAAATTTTGAATCAGCATGAGTAATTTGGGAGTGGAGTCTCTGGGATTCTTTAAATACAAGACCATGTCATCTGCAAAGAGGGAGAGTTTTACATCATCTTTCCCTATTTGGATCCCTTTTATGTTTGCATCTTGTCTTATTGCTGTCGGTAGGCATTCTAATACTAAATTGAAGAGAAGTGGGGAGAGTGGACATCCTTGTCTTGTTCCTGAGTTAAGAGGAAATGGCTTTCGATTTTCACCATTAATCATAATGCTGGCTGTAGGTTTGTCATATACAGCCTTTATTGTATTGAGGTATATTCTCTGGGTTCATAGTTTTTCCAGAGTCTTCATCATAAAGGGTGTTGGATCTTGTGAAATGCTTTTTCTGCAACTATTGATATATCCATGTGGTTCTCATCAATGCTCTTGTTGATGTGATGAAGTATATTAACTGATTTGCATATATTGAACCAGCTTTGTATCCCTGAAATAAATCCTGTTTGATCGTATGTATGATTTTTTGGATGAATTGTTGAAGTTGATTGGCCAAAATTTTGTTGAGGTGTTTAACATCCATGTTCATCAAAGGAATGGGTCTATAGTTCTCTTTCTTTGATGAGTCCCTGCCTGGTTTGGGATAACGGTTATGTTGGTATCATAGAATGAATTCGGTAGTGAACTTACTCGTTCAATTTTATTGAATAATTGGAGGAGGTTTGGTGTGAGCCCTGCTTTGAATGCCTTGTAGAATTCCACTGCAAATCCATCTGGTCCTGCTCTTTTCTTAGATGTGAAGTCTCTTATTGCTGTTTCTATTTCTATACTTGATATGGGCATGTTAAGTTGTTAACTCTTGGTTGAGTTTCAACATGTCGATATTTGATAGGAAAAGGTCCATTTCTGCCATGTCTCAAACTTATTAGCATACAGTTTTGAGAAGTATTCCATTATAATGTTCTGATGGTGATGTTCCCATTCTTGTCCCTGAGTTTGTTTATTTGGGTGTGTTCACTTCTTTTTCTGATAAAATTTGCTAAGGGTCTGTCAATTTTGTTATTTTTTTGGGGGGGTGGTCCAGTCGTGGGGCCTGAACTCTGGGCCTGGGCGCTGTCCCTCAGCTCTTCAGCTCAAGGCTAGTGCTGTACCACTTGAGCCACCGCACCACTTCTGGCTTTTTTCTTTTTGCTTATGTGGTGCTGAGGAATTGAACTAAGGGCATCATGCATGCAAGGAAAGCACTCTACTTCTGAGCCACCTTCCCAGCCCTAATTTTGTTAATTTTTTCAAAGAACCAACTCTTTGTTTTTTTATTCTTTTTAGGGTGTTTTTGGATTCTAATTTACTTAATTCTAATTTAATTTTAATTATTTCTTTCTGTCTACTGCATTGGCATTTATTTTGCTGATCTTTTTGAAGGAGGTTCAGATGTCTTATTAAATTGTGGTTTCAGATTTCTCTAATTTGTTGATGTAGGAATTCAGAGCTATAAACTTGCTTCGGAGTACTGTTTTTGTTGTGTCTGAGAAAAGCTGGTAATTTGTGTGTTCATTTTTGTTGAATATCATGAACATTTGCATTTCCTTTCTAATCTCTTCCATGACTCACTGGTGATTCTACAGTGTGTTGTTCAGCCTCCATGTGTTAGAGGACTGTCTTTGGTCTCTTTTCATGTGGAGTTCTAATTCTTTTCCCTTAGATGCCATTTCTTGGCCTTTGTCTTGTTAGTTTTCTATCTGTAGGATATCTTTAAGTACCTTTGTAGGGATGGTTTTGTGGAGATATATTGTTTCAATTTTTCTTTGCTATGGACAATTTTTATTTGATCTTCAGTTATGAAGGAGAGTTTAGCTGGGTACACTATTCTTTGTTGTGGTTTGTCTTTAGGGCATGGCCTACATCACTCCAGGCTCTTCTTGCTTTAATCATCTTTGCTGAGCAATCTGATGGTATTCTAATTGGTTTCCCTGTATGGGTGATTGGTATTTTCTCCTTGACAGCTTTAAGGATCCTTTCCTTGGTCTGAGTTGATCCTGTGCGGATTATAATGTGACAGTGACATGTCCTGTGCTGTTCTGGTCTATTTGGGGTTCTGAAAGCTTCTTGTATCTGATTAGGCCATAGGCCTATCTTTTTGCATGTTTGGGAAGTTCTCTGCTAGGATTCTGTTAAATAAATTTCCTAGACCATTAACTTCTGTCTCTAGGTGCTCCTCTATGCCCATTATCCTCAGATTAGGCCTTCTGATGGTGTCTTCCAAATATTGGATAGATCGATCATATTTCTTGGATTTATACTGGATAGTTGTATGTTATTTCTCTATAATATCTAGGCTGTCTTCAATCCCCGAGGTTTGATCTTCTACCTGGTCTAACCTACTGTCAAGACTTTCTATTTGTTTTTAATTTCTTTTCCTTCTAGTTGGTCGGCTTTGATGGCTTCAAATTCTTTGTTGGAGCTTTGGTTTAGATCTTGTATGAGCTTTACTTACTTAATTTTGTGTTCAGTGTTTATTCTCAGATCACTTAGTTGATTGGTTATGGTTTCCTTGGACTCCCATTCCTTTTGGCAGGCTCTATTCTGCATTCCCTTTGTGGTCTCCCTGAATTGTTTCAGCTGTTTCTTTATGAATTTTTTGAATGTCTCTATTTATCTCTGTCTATTATGATCACACTCTCGCAATTCCTGTATTACTCTTTGATTAGTTTCCTCACATTAAAGCAATTCCTGTAATTCTCTATAACTGTTCTCAGCGTGCTTATGTAATTCCTTTATTAATTTTTAAGTAGCTTCCTAATGCTCACAAGATTCCTGTACTACTCTTTGGATTGCCTCCTCTTGGTCCCTTTCACGCTCACACTGAGACCTTTGCAAATTTTCAATCATTTCATTCACCATGTTTACCAGTAGTGTTTGTAGAGTTTTTGGGGAAATATTAATTATTATTTTACTCATTAACTATTCTTATTCTTATTATCATTAATTATTCTGTCACCTGATTATCATTAATGGGAGTTCAGATACCTGGACTTGCCATTTTTCTTGTGTTTTTCTGGCTTGTTCTGCCCATTTGGTATGAAAGTAACAGCAATTTTGTGCTAGAACACTATTTTAAGGTAAGCATCAACCAGAGTCCTTCAGTTGCACAACCAAAATGGTTGCAGATACAATCTAGTTCAACAGATACAATCTATTCTAAATCAAACAACCATGGATTAATGGGTTAAGAACAACGAAGCAGGATTTGGCAAACCAGAAATTATTAGCTTCAGGGAGAAATGTGGGTCAAAATAGGACTAGAGGGATGTGGAGAGGTAAAATGAGAGTAAATATAACCAATTCCGGACAGAATCATAGGAGAGAATTTTTTTTTAAAAAGAAAAAAATGGAGAAACAAAAATTTAAATTTAAGAAATGAAACACGTAAAAATTATGTAAGTTTAAAGAAATAATGTTGAGAGAAGAAAAGGATAAGATGAGAGGAGGGGAGGGATAGAAAGGAAATGTGAAAACTAAAAAACAAATTTTTTAAAATTAGTTACTTAAAAATTATGTAAGTATAAAGAGATAATACTGCTATTAACGAAGTTAAGCCTAAGAGGTTGTGAGCTGAGTAATAAATTTCTGGCTTAAGTAAGTACATAATGGGGGAGAAGATCTAACAATTGACAACAGGTATGTATCTGGAGTTGAGCAGAACAGCAATTAAGTCATGCAAAAAATAAAGAGAGAAAAAATGAAACCAATAAAAAGGACCAAAAGGTCAAAGAGATTAAAACACACACACACACACACACACACACACACACACACACCAAAAATAAAAATATGAGAAAATAAAGATCAACAGAAAACACTTTAAAAAAATGAAAAATTAAAAAATATGTTCAAAAAAGAGTTCTTCGTTTTGGGTTTGTATTTTTTTTTTTTTAATTTTATTTTATTTTATTTGAGATCATACTGTACAGAGGGGTTACAATTACATGGGCAGGATAATGCATACATTTCTTACCAAGCATTGCAGCCTCCTCCTTTGTTTACCCTTCACCTCCCTTCCCAGCCTCCCCCCTCCCACCCACCCAATCATACCCCCCCTTCCCCCCCCACCGACATTGTAAAGCTGGTTTTGACATGACTTTTTGTACTTCTCATTGTTGCAACAGGTCCACCTGAATCCTTAAACGACTTGTTTGTCCCCATCTCCTCCACATGTTATACTGACATCAAATATAGTGACAGCGGGGGTTACACTGTGGGGGAGGGACATACAAAGCAACAAAGAAATAATCTTATAAATGCGTTAGAAACACATGCATGAAAGAAACAAAAACATTAAAATACATATTTGAGGTTTCGTTTTCCTAACATCACATTATCTGACTTTTTCCGCTTGACTCATACCTATACTAGATATTGCAAATAAGGGAAACCATGGGACATATGTTTCTTTGGGCCTGGCTTACTTCACTTAATATAATTTTTTCCAAGCCTTTCCATTTCCTAACAAATGGGGAAATGTCATTCTTTCTGATGGAGGCATAGAATTCCATTGTGTATATATACCACATCTTCTTGATCCATTCATCTACTGAGGGGCATCTGGGTTGGTTCCATGTCTTAGCTATGGTAAATAATGCTGCAATAAACATAGTTGTGCTGGTAGCTTTAGTGTGGCCTTGTTTGTGATCATTTGGGTAAATGCCCAAAAGTGGGATTGCTGGGTCATTGGGGAGCTCTATCTGGAGTCTTTTGAGGAACCTCCATACTGCTTTCCAAAGTGGTTGAACAAGTTTACATTCCCACCAACAATGAAGTAAGGTTCCTTTCTGTCCACATCCCCTCCAGCATCTGTTGTTGTTAGAGTTCTTGATTTTTGCTGTTCTAACTGGAGTGAGGTGATATCTCAATGTTGTTTTGATTTGCATTTCTTTTATGGCTAGGGATGTTGAACATTTCTTCATGTGTCTATTGGCCATCCTTCTTTCTTCTTCAGAGAAGCTTCTCTTTAAGTCTTTCGCCCACTTACTTATTGGGCAGTTGTTTCTTTGAGGATTTGTTGTTGGGTGGTTTAATTTTTTGAGTTCCAAGTATATTTTAGATATGAGACCCTTGTCCGTTGTATGGCTAGTAAAGATCTTCTCCCAGTCCGTGGGCTTTCTATTGATCTTGCTAGCTATGTCATTTGCCATGCAGAAGCTCTGCAACCTTATACAATCCCATTTGTCCAGCCTTTCTTTGATTTGTTGTGTTTCCGGGTCTCTATTCAGAAAATTTCGCCCTGAGCCGAGGAGACCCAGGGTTTCTCCTATTCCATCCTGTAATGTTTTCAGAGTGTCTGCTTTGAGTTCAAGGTCTTTGATCCATTTGGAGTTGATTCTGGTGCAGGGTGATATATAAGGATCTAGCTTTAGTTTTCTACATGTAGTTGACCAGTTTTTCCAGCACCATTTACTGAAGAGGCTGTCTGTCTTCCATTCTATTGTTTTAGCTCCCTTATCGAAGATTAGATGGCTATAGGTCTGTAGGTTCATTTCTGGGTTTTCAATTCTATTCCATTGGTCCTGAGGTCTGTTCTTATGCCAATACCAAGCTGTTTTGATTACTATGGCTTTATAGTAGAGTTTGAAATTTGGTATTGATATTCCTCCAGCAGTGTTCTTTCCGTTGAGGAGCGTTTTTGCTATTCGGGGTCTTTTATTGTTCCATATAAATTTTTGGATTGCCTCTTCTATTTCCTTGAAGAATGAGGGTGGAATTTTGATAGGTATTGCGTTGAATTTGTAGATAGCCTTGGCAAGTATTGCCATTTTCACGATGTTAATCTTTCCAATCCAGGAGCATGGGAGGTTTTGCCATTTTTTAAGTTCTGTGTTGATTTCCTTTTTCAAGATTTTAAAGTTTTCATCATAGAGGTCCATCACTTCTTTAGTTAAGTTAATTCCTAGGTATTTTATTTTTTGTGGGGCTATTACAAATGGAGTTGCTTTCCTAATTTCAGCCACACTTTTCTCATTGTTGGCATACAGAAAAGCCATTGATTTTTGGGGGTTAATTTTATAACCTGCTACTTTGCCAAAGTTTTGAATCAGCTTGAGTAATTTGGGAGTGGAGTCTATGGGATTCTTTAAATACAAGATCATGTCATCTGCAAAGAGGGAGAGTTTTATTTCTTCTTTCCCTATTTGGATCCCCTTTATGTCTGCATCTTGTCTTATTGCTGTAGCTAGGCATTCTAATACTAGATTGAAGAGAAATGGAGAGAGTGGGCATCCTTGTCTTGTTCCTGAGATAAGAGGAAATGGCTTTAGTTTTTCACCATTGAGTATAATGCTGGCTGTAGGTTTGTCATATACAGCCTTTATTGTATTGAGGAATGTTCCATGGATTCCTAATTTTTCCAAAACCTTCATCATAAAGGGGTGTTGGATCTTGTCGAATGCTTTTTCTGCGTCTATTGAGATAACCATGTGGTTCTTATTCTTGCTCCTGTTGATGTGATGAATAATATTAATTGATTTGCGTATATTGAACCAGCTTTGCATCCCTGAAATGAATCCTGTTTGATCGTGGTGTATGATTTTTTGGATGAATTGTTGAAGTCGGTTGGCCAAAATTTTGTTGAGAAGTTTTGCATTAATGTTCATCAAAGAAATGGGTCTATAGTTCTCTTTCTTTGATGAGTCCCTGCCTGGTTTTGGGATGAGGGTTATGATGGCTTCATAGAATGTGTTCGGTAGTGAGCTTTCTCTTTCAATTTCATTGAAGAGTTGGAGGAGAATTGGTGTGAGCTCTGCTTTGAAGGCCTTGTAAAATTCTGCTGTAAAACCATCTGGTCCTGGACTTTTCTTAGCTAGGAGGTCTCTTATTGCTGTTTCTATTTCAATGCTTGATATGGGCCTGTTAAGATAGTTTACCTCATCTTGGTTTAGTTTTGGCATGTCAATATTTGCTAGGAAGAGGTCCATTTCTGTCAAGTTCTCAAACTTATTAGCATAAAGTTTTGAGAAGTATTCCCTTATAATGTTCTGAATCTTGCTTGTTTCCGTGGTGATGTTTCCATTCTCATCTCTGAGTTTATTAATTTGGGTGTGTTCTCTTCTTTTTCTGATAAGATTTGCTAAGGGTCTGTCAATTTTGTTAAGTTTTTCGAAGAACCAACTCTTTGTTTTGTTGATTCTTTCTATAGTTTTTTTGGATTCTAATTCATTTAATTCTGATTTAATTTTGATTATTTCTTTCCGTCTACTGGATTGGGGTTTATCTTGCTGCTCTTTTTCAAGGAGGTTTAGATGTGTCATTAAATTGTTAGTTTCAGATCTCTCCAATTTGTTGATGTAGGAGCTCAGAGCTATAAACTTGCCTCTGAGTACTGCCTTTGCTGTGTCCCAGAGGAGCTGGTATTTTGTGTGTTCATTTTTGTTGAATAGCATGAACATTTGAATTTCCTTTCTAATCTCTTCCATGACCCACTCATGATTCAGCAGTGTGTTGTTCAGCCTCCATGTGATACCGGACTTTCTTTGGTGGCTTTTGGTGTTGAGTTCTAACTTTATTCCCTTGTGGTCAGAGAGAATGCAAGGTATAACTTCAATGTTTCTGAATTTAGACAAGTTTGCTTTGTGGCCTAAAATGTGGTCTATTTTAGAAAACGTTCCATGTGCTGCTGAGAAAAACGTGTATTCTGATGCTGCTGTGTGAAATGTTCGGTAAATGTCTGTTAAGTCTAGTTGATCTATGCAGCTGTTTAGATCTGCGGTTTCTCTGTTGAGTTTTTGCCGAGTTGATCTATCTAGTGGGGATAGTGGTGTGTTAAAATCCCCAACGATTAATGTCTTTGGATCTATATGGGATTTGAGGGAAAGTAGTGTTTCTTTGATAAATTTGGGTGCTCCATTGTTTGGCGAATAGATATGTAGAATTGTAATATCCTCCTGAAGGAGAGATCCTTTAATTAGTATGTAGTGACCTTCTTTATCTCTTTTCACGAATTTTAATTTGAAGTCTATTTTATCTGATATTAGGATTGCAACTCCCGCCTGTTTATGCGGTCCGTTTGCTTGGTAGATTTTGTTCCAGCCTTTAACATTGAAAATGTGTTTGTTTTTACGGGCAAGATGTGATTCCTGCAGGCAGCAGATAGAAGGGTCTTGTTTTTTAATCCAACTAGACAGTCTATGTCGCTTAATTGGAGAGTTCAGTCCGTTAACATTAAGAGATAGGACTGAGAGGTATTTGGGAGTTCCTGCCATGTTATCTACCTTCTTGGGGGATGCGAAAACTGGGTTCTTCCTATGGTTCTTGGATTCTCAGTTTGGGTGCAGTTTCTTGGCGTTTATTGCGGTCTTGTTGGTTTTCTATGTGTCGGACATCTTTAAGAATCTTTTGTAGGGCTGGTTTGGTGGAGATGTATTGTTTCAATTTTTCTTTGCTATGGAAGGTTTTTATTTGGCCTTCAGTTATGAAGGAAAGTTTAGCTGGGTACAGTATTCTTGGTTGATAGTTGTTTGTTTTTAGGGCATGGCATACATCATTCCAGGCTCTTCTTGCTTTGATTGTCTCTGCTGAGAAATCTGAGGTGATTCTAATTGGTTTCCCTTTATAAGTGATTACCCTTTTCTCTCTGACAGCTTTAAGGATCTTTTCCTTGTTCTGAGTTGATCCTGTGTGGATTATAATGTGACGGTGGGATGTCCTATTCTGGTCTGGTCTATTTGGGGTTCTAAAGGCTTCTTGTATCTGGACAGGCCTATCTTTTTGCATGTTTGGGAAGTTCTCTGCTAGGATCCTGTTAAACAGATTTCCTAGACCATTAACTTCTGTTTCTAGGTGTTCCTCTACACCCATTATCCTTAGATTAGGCCTTCTGATGGTGTCTTCCAGGTGTTGGATAGATCTATCATATTTCTTGGACTTGTCTTGGATGGTTGTATGTTCTTTCTCTATAATATCTAGGCTGTCTTCTATAATATCTAGGCTGTCTCTATAATATCTAGGCTTCAAGTTCTTTGTTGAAGCTCTGTTTTAGGTCTTGTATGACTTTCTTTACTTCCTTAATTTGGTGTTCAGTGTTTGTCCTCAAATCACTTAGTTGATTGGTTATGGTTTCATTGGGCTCCCATTCCTTCTGTTGGGTTCCATTCAGCATTCCCTTTGTGGTCTCCCTGACTTCCTTCAGCTCTTTGTTAATGGATTCCATGAATGCCTTTACTGATCTTTGTGTGTTCTCTACCTGGTCTCTCAATTCCTGTATTACTCTTTGATTAGCTTCCTCCCGTTCGTGGGATTCCTGCAGATCTCTTTGAGTGTTCTCAGCCTGCTCACGCCATTCCTCCCTTTCTCTTTGAGTATTCTCAAGTTGTTCACGCAAATCCTGTATCAGTTTTTGAGTAGCTTCCTCACGCTTATGATATTCCTGTATAAACTTCTGGGATGCCTCCTCTCTCTCCCTATCATGCTCATACAGAGTCCTTTGTACGTTGTCAAACTTTTCATTTATCATGTTTGCCAGCAGTGTTTGTAGAGCTGTTTGGGAACTCTCCTCTGGATTATTCATTATCTGTTCTAACCCCTGATTATCAGGATTGGGAATTGAGATACCCGAATTTGCCATTTTTCTTGTGTTTTTCCGGCTTACTCTGCCCATTTGAGATGAAGATAGCACCAGTTTTGTGCTAGAACACTATCTTAAGGCAACCATCAACCAAAGTTTGCATTTGTACAGTCAATAGTCTACAGATACAATCTAGTTCAACAGATACATCTATTCGACATCAAACAACTATATGTTAAAGGACTTCGAACCGCAGAGAAGAATTTGGAAAACCAGAAATTATTAGGGTTAGGGAGAGATGTGTGTAAAAAATAGGAATAGATTGGTGTGGGGAGGCACAGGGAGGGTTAACTATGTCCTAATCACAATGCAGGAAATAGGTTGGATAGGATGTAAGTAGAGAGAGAGAGAAAAAGAAGAAAGGGAAAGGGGAATGAAAAGAGACCAGAAAAAAAAATAGAAACGTAAAAATTAATGTTATTTTAGAGATTAAAAGACCATCTATTTATAGAGGAATATGAATATGTTGAGAGAAAGGGAGGGACATAGAGGAGATGAGAAAAACTTTAAAAAAATGCTTAAAATATTATATAGGTATAAAGAGGTAGTACTGCTATTAATGAATTTAAGTCTCAGAGGTTTTGAATTGAGTAATAAGTTTGTGGATTAAGTGTGTACCCAATGGGGGATAGGGTCTACTGGTTAACTACGGGTTTATCTGAGGATGTGCAGGACAAGAGTTAAGTCACATAAAGATGAACAAAGAGGAAAAGATGGAAAGGATAGGAAAGTGAGAAGAAAAGATCAGAAGTTCAGTAGAGCTAGAAAAAAAAACAAAAAGATAATTAAGAATGAAAGAAAAAGAGAAAGAAGACAAGAAAAGAAAAGAAAACACACATTCACGTATTCCTAAAATAAAAATTATAAGAGGAGAAAAAAAAAAAAAGTTAATGGAAAACAATTATTTTTTCAGAAGAGGCAAAAATTAAAGATTAATAAAAGTTTTAGAAAAGCAAAAAAAAAATTTATATATATATATATATATAAGGTAACAAAAAACGAAAAAAAACAAAAGAAGAAAAAGAAAAAAAGAAGAAAAGAAGAAGAAGAAAAAAATAGTTCTTTGATTTTTTTTTTTTTTTGGGGGGGAGGGGTGGGAAGAGTCCTGTATCTCCCTTTTGTCTGTAACCAGAGTCTGGTTGGAGTCTCTGGTCAGCTTGAGGTCCTGTGGCTTGATTGGTTTCTTAAGTCAGTTTGTTGGAACAGGCAGAAAAATGCTCTGCTTTACCCAAGATTTTGAGATCCCCTCCCAGGTTAGTTTACTGGGAGGGTGATCTGCTTTGAGAATCACAAAAGAGTGGGATGCAGTGATGAGACTAGGTTCTGGGTAGAGTTGAGGCCTTTCAACAAACAGTAGCTTTTCCCTGGGGCTATTTTGTGAAGAAAAAAAAAAACTCACAGAGCCCAGCCTGGAGCCATTCTCAGGGTTTCTGTTTTTCAATTGATTGTGGTGGCTGCTAGAGGGAGGGGCAGCCTCTGGCTCTGGTTACCCAGTGAGGAGATCCACTCCAATGGCTGGCGCCTGAGCTGGGTGACTTTTCCCTGGATGGAACTGAGTCTGTGAGGTCACTTCGCCGTTAAGTTCTTGTGACCTGCTAAATGACTCATTTTATTCCAAGGCCTGAGCTGGAGCTAGCCGCTCCTCCGAGCTTTGTCGATATCCAAGATGGAGATCACCGGTGCTGGGGGGGGAGGGGTGGCCTTCCCTCCTCTGCTCCCAGAGAAGGAGTGAGGAAGCGGGGCTTCTACTCACGCGGAGTCTTGGATCCCGGGTCGTCTCTGGTCTGCAAAGTGCAGGATGAAGTTGTCCGCTCCTTGTCGGTTCTTGCTGGTGTTGAGTAGAATCCGCTCGTCTGCTGCATCTGGCTCCTTCGTCCTGGACTGCGTCTCAGGTATGCCTCCGCGGCGGTGGTCGCCGCTGCGACCCTGCCGCCGCAGCGGCAGCTGCTCAGATGTGTCTGCTTGGCTTCCCCTCTCTTGACTAACTCTCTTTCCTGTGATGGCACACTTGGTGTGATTCTCTGTCTTGGGACTGTTCACTGGAACTCTGAAACTGTTTTCTATGCAAGAGCTTGTTCAGATTCCAGCTTCTCCTCTGCCATCTTCCCGGAACTCTTTGGGTTTTTTTTTTTTTTTTGGAGGGGGGATGGGAAGAGGCTGTATCTCCCCTGTGTCTATAACCAGTGTCTTGGTGGAGTCTCTGGTCTGCTTGTGATGTTTGGTTTTCCTATGGCTTGATTGGTTTCTTAAGTCAATTTGGTCAGGCAGAAAATGCCCGGTGTAAAGCAGGATTTTGTGATCCTCCTCCCAGGCTAGTTCAGTGGGAGGGAGATCTTTGAGTATCACTAAAGAGGGAGATGGTGGTTTCCTCTAGTTTGGAGATGCTGTGGTGAGGCTAGGTTCTGGGTTGGGTTGAAGCCTTTCAGCAAACATTAGCTTTTCCCTGAGGGGCTAGCACCTGAGACATTCACAGAGCCCAGCTTAGAGCCATTCTCAGGGTTTATGTTTACTGAATTTCAATTGTTGTTTAGGCTTCTGTAGGATGGGGCAGCCTCTGGCTCTGTTTACCCGGTGAAGAAAGTCTTTTCTCCGAGGACAGTTTACTCTGCCTGGGCAGAGTGACTTTCCCCTGGGTGTAACTGAGCCTGGCAGGTCACTTCTAGTTCCTGTGACCTGCAAAATGACTCTTTTGTTTTTTTTCCAAGGCCTGACTCGGAGCTATCTGCTCAACCGGGCCTTTGTCAGTATCAAAGATGGAGACTTCCAGTGGTGGTGAGGGGAGGGGTGGCCTTCCCACCTCTGCTCCCTGAGGAGTGAGGAAGTCAGGGTTCTACTCACACCAGAATCTTGGTTCCTGGACCCACTCTGGTCTGAAATCTGCAGGACGAAGATATTTGCTCCTTTTCAGTCCTTGCTGGTGTTGAGTAGAATCCACTAGTCTACTGTGTCTGGCTCCTTTGTCCTGGACTCTAGGTTGTAGGTATGGTGTCTATGGCCGCCACCGCTGCCACCACAGCCCTTGCAGCTGCGGCTACTGGCAAGTGCTCAGATCTCTTTCCTTGCCTGGATTTTCCCTCTCGGGCCATACTCCTTGTACTGTTATGGCGCACTTGGGTATGATTCTATAGCCTAAGACTGTTCACAGGAACACTAAAACTGCTTTCTATGCGAGCACTTGTTTCAAATCCTACCTCTCCTCAGCTATTTTCTTCTGAACTCCCTTAACACATTATTATGACATGATATTGTGACATCACATTGACATTGTGATATCACTGTGCCATTCTGTTTTCACAAACCTATTATGACATCTCATGTTAGAAAAGTCATGGGTTTTAGGACTTTTAGCTCCTTCCTTGAACTCTTGTCCTCATTGTAACCTAGTAGCAATTGAAATCAGACATGTGATTTTAATATTACAAACTAGAAGTGACATCACTATTCTATGGGTGACCTCATTACCAACCTGATATCACAAACCTATTGCAGCACCGCATTGCCATTGTGACATCACAATCACATTGTGACATTTCAATCGGTTATGACCTCTTAGCTCTTTTGAAAAAGCATATGGCCTTTGCGACATCAAAGTTCACTTGTTTACACATATAATCATTGTGGTCTAAAAAGATCATTTATACTATTGTAATATTACAAACCCTTGGAGGCAGGATCACCAGTGTGACATCATTAACCTGTCCTTTCCTCATAACTTTGACACGATACCCTTGTGATACATAGGCCTTTGTGATCTCATAAAGTTTTTGACTTCATATTTCAGGTATGATGTGTGATATTAGAAACGCACTCTATCATAAAAATTGTGTCATCATTGTCAGATATCATGAGCATGTGTTACATTGTGATATCACATACCTGTTGGGAGTTCATCACATTTGGGCCAATGCATGACTGTGTAGATCTCACAATCCCATTCTGAAATCATATTCTCATTGGGAGTTAATGAAAATTGAAGTCCAGCATGCCATTGTGACATCATCAACCCAATTGTGACATCATAAACCTATTGTGACCTCATCACCATTATGGAATCACCAACTAATTATTATATCAAAATATTATTATGAATTGATATTGTGACACCATATTGCCATCACTGTCCAATTCGTATTTGCAACCAATTATGACCTCATAACATTTTACAAATTTCGTGGCCTTTGAGATTACTAATATGAACTATTAAACATATGATGCATAAAACACAAGACAATCCAATAAGGCACATTGAAAATAACTTTATTTACACTCAAAATGGGCCTGCATTTAACTTGTCCTGGTCTGTACACTCAGTGACAAGCCAGCACCAACCACGAAATCTCAGACCTCCAGTGAGTGGGCAGCCACACATAGTTAATTGGTCTACAAAGCACCAACTCCCCAAATTATCATCTCCAAAGCTCCAAATTGCAATAGGTAAGGCTTTGTCCTTTTCCCTTACTCCCTCCTTCTTTATAGACTTTCCTTCATTTCCCTTTTTCCCTTCCATCACTTCCTTTTTCTCTTTAGGCCTCTCCACTATCCACAGTCCTCACTTCTCTGACCTGGTGGCCAACTGGCATACTTTCCCTACTACTCTCCCTCAAATTCCTCTTCTCCCAAGACTTTCCCCTCCTGCTGTCTCACCACTTCCTTCCCTTGATTTTCTCCAATTCCATTTCTCTGACCATGCAGCGTATACATAGTTTGAACACCTCCATCACTCCAGTGGGTCTCCTGCCTAACAGTTTTCAACCATCACTTCACAAACTGCCCGTTCCCCAATCACTTCTTCACAGCTAATCAAGTGAGGATGACATCCTACCCCTTCCAACAACATACCTGGCCTTTTGGTGATATGTCCCATGCACTCCAGTGGGCCAGGACATGGGGCCACATTGATTAGTGGGCCCTGCTGATTATTAGGGCCCCGCTGCTTTATACACCCCCCACTGGTTTTCATGTCCAATCAAATCCTTGATTCCTTCTTACCAAATCCTAAAAATTCCCTTCTCTCCACCCAATGAACAGGCTTAAAATGTAAATTTAATAGAAAACAAGTAAATTATAGAAACACACTAGTTAGCAGTAATTAACACTTAGTAAGTCTTATCCTTAAAGGATCATCTGAGTTTCTCTGAACAGTTCATCTTGCAGCCTTCTCTGTATATTGGTCCCAGCACCACCAAATATGGTCCTTGTCACTTTGGTTCTAATTCAGGAGCATGATGAATTTTTACACCAGCTGTCCCGGCAAGAAAGAGTGGGTGAAGTTTTTTTTTTTTTTTCATCTCCATTTCTTAGTTTATTTCAATTACTTAAGGTCTAGCTTTTGAATTTATTGTTGAAGGAGACTTGCTATAGAATAAACTACATCACTCTCCCCAAAGAAATTTGCCTTCCAATTGGATTTAATTTCTTATTTTATATTTGAACTTATCTGTTGCCATCATGATTATTTATTTTTTAAATACTTTGTACTGTTATTATTTTTAAGTAGTTGTAGAAAGAAGTTCCCATTCTACAAAACAGTACATGAATACAAGCTGTCTGACAACATTGTCACCCATCCCTCATAACCCTTCCCTTCTCACACTTTTTTGTAAAAATTGCGATAGGTGATTACATATATTTCACATATTTCACAACATTGTGGAATTGTGATACTTAGTTAAAGTCACAAACACATTTTAAACTTGAAAAGGCAAAGTATCGTTATCATGGTCTAAAGTTTGTTAATTCTATGAGCTTTGACAATCCAAATTATTTTTCCTACCCCAGTTGATGTTTGCACTTTTTCCCTTTTGCTTAGTGTAAGCTATTCCCTCTTTCCCTCTCATTCCTCCCTTCCCATCAGTGTGTTTGGGTTACTTAGTTATTTTTCTTCTATGTCCAGTGCAGCTGATGGACACTTTTGTTGTATGTTGTTCCATTTCCCACTTATTCTGTTCCTCCTCCTGGCTTCCCTCCATTGTGTGCATATTTCTACCATCTACATAGTCAAGAACATGAAGTCATTAACGGTGATACAACAAAAAGAGTGGCTGTCCTTTTTTTCTCGAGTTCTGTTTACTTTGTCATACCTTCTTGCATTTTGGCTTTAGAATCCACATATCAGGTAGACCCTGTGCCATTTGTCTCTTTGTTCTTGGCTTACCTCACTCAAATAATTTTTTCTAGTTCCATCCATTTCCTTACAAATGCCATCATTTTATCGTGTCTAATCGCTGCATAGTATTCCATTGTAAATAGGTACCACAATTTTTGGATCCACTTATCAGTAGTGGCTCATCTGGGTTGTTTCCATATCTTAGCTATTGTGAACAGTGCTGCCATAATCATAAAGGTGTGTGTGTCTTTGTATACTGGTTCCTGTTTTTCTGAGTAGATGCCTAGGAGTGGTATGGCGAGTTCATAGGACAGGTCGATATTTAGCTTTCTGAGGTACCTCCAGACTTCTTTCCAAGTGGTTGTATTAGTATACATTCTCACCAGCAATGAAGTAATGCATCTCTTTCTTTGCATCCCTTCCAGCATCTGTCATTGGCTGAATTTAGGATGTGGGCTATTCTGACTGGGGTAAGGTGGTATCTCAGAGTTGTTTTTTATTTGCATTTCCTTTACGGCCAGGGATGATGAACATGTCCTCAATGTTTCTTTCCTGTTTTTACCTCTTCTTCTGAGAAGTCTCTCTTTAGCTCCCTTGACCATTTCAAAATTGGTTTGTTAGGTTTGTAAAGGGTTAGTTTCTTGAGTTTACCATATATAATGGATATTTGACCCTTGTCTGATATATTGCTGGTATATATTTTTCCCAATTATTTGGCTTTCTTTCTAGTTAGTTGCTACTTTTTATCTGTGTAGAAACTTTTTATTTTAAGGTAGCCCCATTTATCGAGTAATTCTCCAATTTGTTGTGATCCTGGGAATCTGTTCTGGAAGTTCCTGCTTTTGCCTATAAGTCCAAGTCTCTCTCATACTCGGTCCTGCAGTATTTTCAGAGTTTCAGGCTTGATGTTAAGGTCTTAAATCCATTTTGAGTTTATGTTAGTGTATGGTGATAGGCTAGGGTCCACTTTTAGTTTTCTACATGTGGCCAGTTTTCCCAGCACCAGTAGTTGAAGAGGTTATGATTCTTCCACCGTATGTCTTTGGCTCCTTTGTCAAATATCAACTGACTGTACATGTTCAGCTATACTTCTGGGTCCTCTAACCTGTCTCACTGATTTTTGGGTCTCTTTTTGTGCCAGTACCAAGTTGTCTTTGTTATTATGGCTCTATAGTAGAGCTTGAAGTCCTGTATCATGATCCCTCCTGCATCCTTTCTTTTGCCTAAAATTTTTTGGCTATGTTAGGGCTTTTGTTGTTCCATATGAAATTTTGGACTATTTTCTCTATTTCAGTAAAGTAAGGGGTTGGAATTTTAATGGGAATTGCATTGAATGTGTTTATTATTTTTGGCAGTGTGGCCATTTTCACCATATTAATTCTGCCTATCCAGGAACATGGGAAGTCTCTCCATTTCCTGGTATCCTCTAAGATTCCTTTTTTTAGGCTTTTATAGTTTTCATGAAATAGACCTTTTACATCGTTGATTAGGTTACTTCCTAAATACTTTTTTTTGAGGTTATTGTGAATGAGGTTGTTTCCTTGATGTCCATTTCTGTTTGTACCTTGTTGGTTTACAGAAAGCCGACTGATTTTTGTGGGTTAATTTTGTATCCTGTTACTTTGCCAATTTGGTTTATAAGCTCTAAGTGTTTGGTGATGGAGCTTTAGGGATCATTAATTTATAAAATAATGCCATCTGCAAAAAGAGAGAGTTTATATTCTTCCTCTCCTATGTGGATCCCTTCAATGTATTTTTCTTGCCTTATTGCTCTGGCTAAAAATTCCAGAACTATATTGAAGAGGAATGTAGAGAGTCGGCATCCTTGCCTTGTTCCTGTTTTTTGGGGAATTGGTTGTAGTTGTTCCCTATCAAGCATAATATTGGCTTTTGATCTACTATGTAAGGCTTTTATTGTCTTATGAAATGTTCCTTCTATTACTATTTTTTCCAGAGCTTTTAAGATGAATGAGTGATGATGAATTTTATCAAAATCCTTTTCCAAATCAATGGAGATAATCATGTGGTTCTTGACCTTGGAACTGTTGATGTGATGGATTACATTTATTGACTTACATATGTTAAACCATCCCTGTATCTCTGGGATGAAGCCTACTTGGTTATAATGCATGATTTTTTGATATGTTTCTGGATTCTGTTGGTTGCAATTTTATTGAGCAGCTTTGCATCTGTCTTAATCAAAGAGATCGGTGTGTAGTTCTTTTTTTGTTGGGTCTTTGCCTGGTTTGGGGATGAATGTGATATTGGGTTCATAGAATGAGTTTGGGATTACCTCCTCTGTTTCTATTTCTCTGAAGAGCTTGAGGAGTATGGGTATTAGTTCCTCTTTAAAGGTCTTATAGAATTCTGTAGTGAATCCATCAGGTCCTGGGCTTTTCCTGTTGGAAGATTTCTTATTACTTTTATCTCATTGTAGGTTATTGACATTTGTAATTGATGTATTTCTTCTTGGTTCTGTTTGAGCAATTTGTATTTCTTTTTTTTCATGCAGGAAAAGAAGTTTATTTACCAAAAGGCTGCCCCCACCATGCATGGTGGAAAAGCATGACTGAAAAGGAAGGGGGTAGACCCACCTATGATCAAGTCTTATCTAGGCCAAGGACAGGAAGAGGTGTGGCCAGGTGCTGGAAAATTGTGGCCACATTGGATCTGGATGAATAGTAGAGAGCAAAGAGATCCTGAAGGTAAAGAGACTTCTCACAATGTACCACTGCAGAGACATAAATTGTCTAAATCTGAGAACAGCAAAAAATATTAGGTTATATGGCTATCCAGGGAGCGCAGGAGGCTTATCAGCGGGGTTTCACGGCTCGGGAATGACTCACAGGACCCCATTAAATGTGTTAGAGAGTCAGTTTGGTGAGTGAAGGAGAGCTGACTAGGAAGAAGCGGTGTCCCGGCTTGCCCCAGACCCCTATAGAGAGACATGTCTAAGCCACCCAAACCAGGCATGTCTAAGCCACCCAAACCAGGCATTCTCCACTTCAGAGATGACCATCCTTTCTGATAAAGGCCATAGGAGCTCTGTGGAATGGCGCCACATCTGAGCAGATATTGAGCAACAGAGAGCCGTGGAGAGTAGTTTCATTCACCAGAGTAGAGAAGTGGTGTGCACATGGATGTGAAGGCCAGCAATGGTATTGACTTTTCACCAATTGCTGAAAACTCTCACATGGTTTATCAAGGCAGTTTGGTTTGCAGAAAAAGGGGTGGTTAGGAAATTCTAGCATTTCCAACTCAAAAACCTCATCCCAGTCATGGCACCATTTGTAAGGTATATGAAATAGGTAGATTTCATTAAGAGCCCATGAAGAGAACATCACACGCTATTCAGGCATGAAAAGAAGTTTATTTACCGAACTGCTGCCCCCACCATACATGGTAGAGAAGAATGGCTGAAAAGGAAAGGGGGGGAATAGCAATTTGTACATCTGTAGAAATTCATCCATCTCTGCTAGGTTTTCCTTCCTTTGTGAGTAGAGTCTGGAATTATTTCTTTATGATTGTTTTGATGTCTTGGATGTTTGCTGTAATTTTTCCTGTCGTATCTCTGATATTATTGATTTGGGTCTCCTCTCTTATTTTGTTAGTTACTCTTGCCAGTGGTCCCTCAGTTTTAGTGTCTATTATTTAAACAGCTTTTAAAAATTAATTTTATTTATAATTTTCATAGTCTGTCTCATTAATTTCAGCTATTATTTCAGTTCTCTTTCTGTCTAGCAACTTTAGGTTCAATTTTTTCTTGTTTCTCTAGTAGTTTTAGTTGCATCATAAGATCGTTTACTTGTTCTATGTTTTCTTGATGTGTGTACTGAGAGCAATGAATCTGCCCCTCAGGACTGCTTTCGCTGTGTCCCATTGGTTTCTTTGTGATGTTTCTTCATTTTCACTGAATTGTAGGAACTTTTAAATTTCTTCTTTAATTTCTTCTGTGATCCATGTATTGTTCAACAGAGTGCTGTTTAATTTCCATGTGTTTCTTTTCTATTTATGCCTTGTTCTTGAGAACGAGTTAGATTACACTATGCTCAGATAGAATACAGAGTATTATGTCGATCCTCTTGTATTTGCTTAAATTCCATGTATGAACTAAGAAATGATTTATTTTAGAAAAAGTTAGGGGGGTTGCAAGAGGAAGACCCTACTGGTGTGAATACCTGTAATTCTAGCTACTCAGGAGGCTCAGATCTGTGTATTTAGGTTCAAAGCCAGCCCAGGTAGGAAAGGTCATGAGGCTTTTCTGGGGTTGCTCAGCACCACAGCCTGCCTCATGTCTGGGGTTGTTCACCACTTTTGCCACCATGAGCTGCTTATGCATGCCAGTATGGAGAGGCAGAAACCACCACGGGTCTGGACTTGTTCACTGCAGCTGTCCCCACCTCAGCCACTTCTGCCACCCCTGGCTGGTCTGGGCAAGTGCCAAGAGGCCTTGTGCCCCAATTCTGGGTGGTTTGCCACCACTGCCAGCTGCTGCTGCTGTTTCAGGTTAGGCTAGGCTATTTACACCAGCAGGACAGAGGTGCCACCCTGAGAGTTTAGGATCCTTTGCCACTGTTGACAGCTGCTACTGCTCCTGACTGGGCTGGGCTACTTGTACCAGCCAGGCAGAGGCGCTGTTCCAGGGAGGTTGAGGGGAGTCTTTGTTCCAGCTCTGCCTTCTGAGATTTCTGTTTGTATATTCTGGGTTGGCCCAGCTCTTGGGAGTTCCTGGGAGACTTGGGAAGCTTGTGGGTGTGTGGTCCTCAGAGGGTCCAGACCCGGGGCACATAAGCAACTTGGCACAAAACCCTGTCACTTAAGCTCTGCAACGTGGAGCCCCATCACCAACAAAGAGTGAGGGAAGGGTCTTCCCACTTTACTGTCTGTGTAGGATTTTCCCTTTTCTTTTTGCACTTCCTTTATCTCTCTGAGTAATTGCCTTTTTTTGTGGGTCACTTGGAGAAACAGAGCATTGAAATACAAACTCTGTATTTGGTTGGAGAGAGCTGTGGTGTTTCCCTGCTGTTCCATTACCTTCTTGGTCCCTCCCCTTCAGGTGGAGTTTTTCTTAGCCAGCCAGTGGGCCTTGGTTACCAAAAGAAAGGTACATAAAAGAATATGTTGTAAAGCCTGCAGATTGAAGTTAGACACTTCTGTTAATATAGCCTTCCTAATTTTAGGAAGCCAAGGGGGTGTTCTACACTAAAGTATTTCAAAGGGATTGAGTCCTTTAACATAAGGGCTACATCTTGCTCGAAAGAGAGTGAAGTGGAGGAGGCTTACCTAGCTATGGCCAGTCCCTGTATTTAATTTAGTTAAAGTTTCCTTTAAGGTCATTTTCATTCTTTCTAATGCTTGAACTCTGAGGCTTATAAATGGATTGTAACTTCCAATTTATTAGGGCATTAGTGCATAATTGAGAACTTGGGCCATGAATGCTGGGCCATCTTTTGGACCCCACAGCTAAGGGTAAGCCAAATCAAAGTATTATTACATGCCTCAGCTCAGCCTGAAAAAATGTCCATTATTACTAACAGATACCAATAGCCATACTTTCCAGGCTTTACCTCTGTGGAGTCCACTTTCCCAAATTCACCATCTGAGGTTCCTCAAATATGAATTATTTTCATATGTTCCAGCATTTCAGCATTTACCTGTTGGAAATTACCTACACACATTACAAAGTATTGTCAGGCTGAGGCCCCACCGGTTTTCAGAACAGTTTTAGGCAGTGTCCTCGGGCAATTTACCAGGCTGCAAATATCTACATGTAAACTGACAGAAAGCTTGAGCCTGTATGCAGTTTTCACAAGTTCAGTATTAACATTTGCACACTTATTACCACTGTTTATGCTTCTTCCTTTAATATTGATGACCAGTATTTCTAGAGAAACAACTAGTTTTAGAGTGATCTCCCAAGCTACCTCATCAGCTCAGATGTTTCCCTGTATCTTAGGGTCTCTAGTTTC
This sequence comes from Dipodomys spectabilis, assembly GCF_019054845.1. Lineage (NCBI taxonomy): Eukaryota > Metazoa > Chordata > Mammalia > Rodentia > Heteromyidae > Dipodomys > Dipodomys spectabilis. The sequence goes on from NW_024870951.1 coordinate 3,350,044, forward strand.
TTTAACTCCTGTAAAGTACTCTGAAACTTGGAGACTTCTTCCATTTTATTCTCCTCCTTTTATCTTAAACTTGCTTTCATGATCCCACTCTCCTTCTCAATGTGCTCCTTAACCAGCAAATGATTTGGCAGGGTCACAGGAGAGTTCCCTTGACTGGCCAAGTGCTGCTCCTTCTCATAACACCTTTGCTTGCTCTTCAGCTCCTCCCTTAAGTTCACAAAGGTGCCATTGAGAGCTATTTTACCCACCTCCACCTGTTCCACTGGGACACGATGCTTCTGCATTACATTTTTGGTGAAGATCTCAGAAGTCTTTTGGGGCTTTTACTCTAGTAGTTTCTCTTTCTAGTTTTCCACTTCAGTGTATTTTTGTGACAGATCTTTCAACTGTTTGTTTAGCATTTCTGCTTTTCTTCCTAATGGTCTTTCCCTTTCCATGGCTTTCTCTATCAAAGCAAGTGGTCTTTTAACTCTTTCTGAAGAGAAACAATCTCTTTCTTGAGCCTGATATTTTCCTGTTCTCTTTTCTTGGCCTCTTCTTCTATGACACAGCACTTTCCCGTCTTCTCTGCTAACTACTCTTTCCTACTTTCTCTGTTGCTTTGAATTTCTGGTGAAACTTTTCAAAGCTTATAATCGACATGTGCTTCAACCTAATATATTCTTATATCAGTTCCAGCTCTTTTCTTTTTTTTTTTTTCTTTTTCTTTTGGGTCTGGTCGTGGGGCCTGAACTCTGTCCAGGACACTGTCCCTCAGCTCTTGAGCTCAAGGGTAGTGCTCTACCACTTGAGCCACATTGCCACTTCTGGCTTTATTCTTTTTGCTTATGTGATGTGAGGAATCAAACCCAGGGCCTCATGCATGCAAGGCAAGCACTCTACCACTGAGCCACATTCCCAGCCCCCCAGCTCCATTTTCATAGCCATAATTTCTTAATGGAATTCAGAGATCCTTTGCATGTTTCTCCAGAGCAATGAACACATTTTCCTTGTAATTAATGTGATTACTTAACCTGTCATTTACATTTTCCAGGTGGTGAATGTGTCCTCCTTGGACATTCCTTTTTCTAATGTCCATTTTGCTTGCATTAAGCTCACTGATCTAGTCCTAGAGGTTCCCTACTGCCGTTTGCAAATGATCTGTACTGTATTTGCCAAAGGTTTCTTGATCCCTATTCTGGTGCTCCTACCAAAACTCAAACTCTTTTTTTAGACTCATTTTTTTTCAGGGTGTCTCTGTTATCAAACACCAACTGAGCAACCACTTTACCTCAAAACCTTCTAACTTTTCAAGCTTTCTTCTAATATCTGTGGCTGACTGGGTAACAAAGGCCATATTTAGGGCTCTTTGATTCTCCAGGATTTAAAGATCTATAGCCTATAGGTTCTATAGGCTTCTGGCAGATTTTCCAGAAAAAGCATTAGGGTACTCACTGGGGAACAGTACCATCTCACTCACCTTAGATTGAAGACTGGGCTTTCTAGCCACTGCGGTATCCCTGCCAGCTGAACCTGGAAATAATTGGTAAACACCTCCATATCTCGACTGCTGTAAGCCTCAGCTTGGGTAAGTCTGGAGAAAGACTTGTTCCAAATAGTCTGGGTCAATAGTGGGGCTACTGTCTGGTTTAAGGACCACCGTCAAGTCAACAACAGTATTCACTCCCTTTTCTACCAGGTGAAAAACACCTGTAAAATTTGCTGACAGTCATCCCAGATGTGCTTTTGTGTGAAAATTACTGTCTCTAATGAGGTAATGAGCCCCTGTTGTTTTTTTTTTCTGAAAAGGATGGATTTTTCTGTTTCCAGTTACACAGGTCATTACTTGTAAAGGGAACATATATTAGAAAGGGGTCCTGCCCACCATCTCCTCCATGTTCCTGTCTCAAGGGTAATAAGGGTAACATACCACATTGTACCACCTCAGTCTGGTACAAGTAACCACTTTTAGTATGGGAGGACTCATTAAGTTGCTGATGAAAAAGAATAGAAGAGAGAGTACATTAGTGCATCTTCCTCTGAGGGATTCTGTAAACCTGGGGAAGAATATTTTTTGGATATGACAACCTAAGGCCTTGTTCTCCCATCCTGAGAACATGAGTAAACAGGTGCATACAGGACATAGATAGAACTATCAGCATACATACAAAGACCAAGATCCATAGACACTTAACCCACATGTCCCATATCTCTCAATGTTGACCTCTACAGGAGGTCCCAGATGACAGAGAGAACGTCCCAGATTGCCTCTGGAGGAGGCTACAGATGACCTCTGGAGGATGTCACATATATACTACCTAGGAGGCCCTACATGACCTCTCATGGAGGTTCCAAATGGATTCCCAAGGAAGTGTCAGATGACCTCCAAAGGAGTTTCCAGATGTCTTTTCAATGAGACTGAGATTACCTCTCAAGTAGCTCCCAGATGGCCACTCAGGGAGGCCACATGAACTCCAGAGAAAGTTCCAGATAACCCTCTTGAGAAAGCGACAGATGACCTCCAGAGAAGGTCTTATATAGCTTCTCAAGGAAGTCCCAGATGATGTCCAAAGATGGTCATAGATTTCTCATCATGGTAGCCTGAGGTGACCTCCCAAAGAGGCTCCAGATGACCTCAGGAAGTGGTCCTAGATTGCCTCTTAAGAAAGCCCCAATGACTACTTTTTAAGAGGTCTCAGGTGGCCTCCTGAGGAAGCCCCAGGTGACCTCTGGAGATAATCCAAGATGGCCCCTGGAGAAGGACCCAGATGACCTCCATTGTAGGTCTCAGAGGTCTTCTCAAGTAAGTCGCAGATGTACTCTTGATAAGGTTCCAGATGGCTTCCCACAGAAGCCCTACATTATCTCTCAAGTAGGTTCTAGATGGCATCCCAAGGAAGCCACAAATAGCTTCCAGAGGGGTACAAAACAAGCTGGCAAGCTTGCGAAGATGCACCTCTAGAGGTACATAAATGACTTTTGTCCATGTTGGACCTCTGGAGACAAACACTCGAAGTAGACTCTCAACCCTGAGGGCTGACACTCACCTATGGGTATTTTTCCGTGGGGCCAAGGCCTGATGCAATCCAAATGGATTATCTCGATAGTCTTCAAAAATAAGGACCTCTGTAGTTCAAAAAAAACCATCGAGACACGTTTTATATAATAAATGTTCTCCAAATCACCAACCACCAAAATTATGATATCCAAAGCTCCAAACATCAAAGAGAAAGCCTCTTTTCCCCTTCTCTTTGTCTCTCCTTCGCTACAGACAATACTTCTTTCGAGGTCTTTTCCTTTTTCCCTTCTACCAGTTCTTTCTTCTCTTTAGGACTCTCCACTCTCCACAGACCTGAACTGTTTTGCAAGGCTCATCAGTTACCATCCTTCACCTTCTGCCCTCCCTCAACTTCCTCTCCACCCAGGTTTTTCCCCTTATGCTATCACACCACTTCCTTCCTTCCAGGACTTTTTCTTTTTCTCTCACCTTCTCTTGCTCTGAACAAGCAGCCTACATAAAGTCTGTACCCCTTCTCCATTCCAACTGCCTGTTTTCAAACTGCCCACAGTCAATCACTTCTTAACAGCTCAATTCGTGGTGATTAATGCACCAGTCCCTCCCACAGGATGCCTCACCTTCTTTGGTGGCATTCTTTGTCCTCTCCAGCTGGCCAGGAAATGGGCCCATGCTGATTATCACACCCTATAGATTATCGGGCCCTGCTGATTATTACAGTATCCTCCTTGTGAACAAGTAGCAATTGAAATTGGAAATTTGATTGTGGTATTACAAACTCATTGCGACATCACAAACCCATTTTGACATCATCACTACCAAGACATAACAAACCCCTTGTAACAACATTGTCATTGTGACATCATGATTCCATTTTGACGTCTCAAATCTATTATGACCTCTTAGTTCCTTGGAAAAATAACATGCCATTTTCAACATCACTGTCCCTTTGTGTACACATATCCTTGTTGTGAACTGACAGTTGAGATCAGACATGCCATTATAAAATCAAAAATTGTTTGTGACATCCTTAACAGTGTGACATAACATTTTCATTATGAGAGCATCAGCTCATTGTGACATCACCAAACTTAATGACAGAATCGCATTATGACAACAATTCTTGTGAAATCACAGACACATTGTGAATGCCTATTCTGTGATTTCATTGTATTTCAAATGTGGCATGAGAGTTGATATCAGAAATGCATTTTTGTGCATACAAACCATTTTGACATCATACTAACTTTGTGACATCACAGTACCATTGTGTTATCACTAACACAATGTGACATCAAAAACCTCTCCTGTCTTCCTAACATTTGTGACATGCTGACATTGTGATATGTTAGACTTTTTGCCCTCATAATTTGTTTTCAACCTCATATCTCATTTATGACTTGAGATAACAGAAATCAACTCTGACATCATGACTATTGTGACATCACACTGACAGATGTCATGATCATCATGTCACATTGTGATATCACAAAAGGTTTTGATATCACAATTAATTGCTGATACCATACAGTAAGGGGGCTATGATGTAACAATTGGTTAGTGATATCCAAATGGCATAATGGATCTCAATTGTTGTGAAATCACAGAGAATATGAGTTCACAACAGACTGTGGTATCTCCAAAGTCATGTGTTTTCACAAATGTTATGAAGTCATAGGAGGATTGTGATGTCACATTGTGACACAATGTTTACGATGTCTGTCAGTGTGATGTCACAATGGTCATGATGTGACAGTGGATTTCTGATATCATATATTATAACAAATATTATAAGGTTGAAAACAGATTATGAGCTCATAAAGGGCCTAAGACATCCGAATTGCTGCACATCACAAGACTTATGAGGTCTGGGCAGGTTTTGGATGTCACAGTGTGTTAGTGATATCACCATGGCAATGTGATGTCACAAAGTGATTGTGATGCCGTATATTTATGAGATCACAATATATTTCTGACATCAACACACATGCCACATATGAAATAGAATGAAATAAGAGAATAGGCATTTACAATGTGTCTATGACATCATAATGACAATATAATGTCATAATGCTATGAGATCATTGTAAATTGGTAATGTTGCAAGAAGGTAATTGTGTAATAATGAATATTCATTGTCACACTGGCGATGGGATCACAAGGGGTTTGTGATGTTACAATGGCATATATGAATTCAATAGTCATGTGTTCACAATGAGGATATGGGTACACAAAGGGCCTATGATGTCACGTATGCCATGTGTGTTTACAAAGGTACTTGGGGTTATGATAGCTTTATGATACACGGTTGTGATGAAGTCACAATGGGCTTTTGATATTATAATGATTTGTAATATCTCAAACACAAGTCCATTTTCAATTGTTACTATTTCACAATGTGCATACAAGTTCACAGAATGAGCTGGAAGTCATAATGGACATGAATTTTTAAAAATGTTAGGAGGTCATTTTGGTTTGTGAATATACAATGGGACAGTGATATCACCATGACAATGTCAACTCATTATTATTGTTTTGCTGTCACAATTAGTTGATGATTCCACAGTTGTGGTGAGGTCACAAAATATTGTTGTGTTGGGCATATCACAAGGACATGATGATTCTCAATTGTCTTAACTTTCAATGTGTATATTAGTTCACAAAGGGACTGTGGTTTCTCCAAAAGTATGTGTTGTCACACATATACTGAAATCCTAAAAGGTTTGTGATGTCAGAATTTGACACAATGGATATTACATCTGGCAGTGTTATGCCACCATGGTCATGATGTCACTGGGAATTGTGATATAAAATGTCATCTGTGAAATCTAATGAGGTCAACAACAGATTCTGAGGACAAAAAGGCCTAAGGTATCAGAATTGCATCATGTCACAAAAGTTATGATGAGAGGATAGGTTTGTGATATCATGGCAGGTTAATAATATCACAATGGAAACATGAGATACAAAGGGATTGTGATATCACAATGGTTATGAGTTCCTGATTTGTTTATGATATCAATGTACATGCCACATTTGAAATAGAATGAAATCACAGAAAAGGCATTCATAATGTGTCTTTGATGTCACCATGACAATGTAAAGTTTTAATTCTATCATATCATTTTAGTTTTGTGATTTCACAATGAGAAGATGGTATAAAAATGATAATGTGATGTCACAATTATGATGATCTCACAAATTGTTTTGGATGTCAAAATGTCATGTCTGATTCTCAATTGTCAGTATTTCACAGTGGGGCTCTGATATCACAAAGCTATGTATTTTTCAAATGTTATAAGAGGTTATAATAGATTTGGAATGTCACAATGCGATCCTGGTATCAAAACAACAATGTGAAGTCACAATGGGTTTGTGATGTCACAGTGGTGATGAGGTCACAATGGGTTAGTTATGTCAACAGTTTGTAATATCGCAATTATTTGTCCAATTTCAATTGCTACTTGTTCACCATAAGGACACAGTAATAACCAGAAGTGCCCCTATAATTCACGGGAACAGTTAGTCATCATGGCCCCCTAGTCTGGACCAATGGAGAGAGGGGTGCATGACATTGGAGGGGGCAGGGCATGCTGCTGAAGGAGATAGGATGTCAAGCCCCACATGGTGAGCTGCCAAGAAGTGATTGGGAATGGACATTTGGTAAGTGATAATTGAAAACTGGAAGGCAAAAAACATATTGTAGTTGGGGAAGGGTACAGCCTTTATATAAGCTGCATATTCAGAGCAAGAGAAGGGGAGAGAAAAAGGTTAAAGGCCTGGATGGAAAGAAGTGATGAGACTGCTGGAGGGCAAAGACCTGGGAGGAGAGGAAATTGAGAGAGAGCAGGAGGTGAAGGACGGCAATTGGCCCCCTGGACAAGGCAGGGCAGGCCTGTCAAGAGCAGAGAAGCCTGAAGAGAAGAATTGAATGGTGGAAGGAAAAGAAAAAGAACTGAAAGGTAGGACAGATCTGTAGAGAAGGATAATGAAGAGAAAGGAAAAAGCCTTGTCCTTTGAAGTGTGGAGCTTTGGAGATCATTATTTTGGGGGTTGGTTGTTTGCAGACCAGTTAACAAGTGGCTGAACTGCTCTTTGGAGGGTTCATGGTTGAGACTGAATTTAGCTCTCAGCATCCAGCCCAGGCCAAGGTAGTCGTTTGTTACAAAATTTATGAGGACAAGACAGGTTTGTGATGTTACATTGCATTAATGATATCACAATGTCAATATGAGGTCACAAAAGGATTGTAATGTCACAATGATGATGTGGTCACAATGGGTTTCTGAAATCAACCTATATGCCCCATTTGTGATAGAATTAAATCACAGAATAGGCAATTGCATTGTCTCTAGGACCTCACAATGAAAATTTGATGTCATAATGCCATGATGTCATTGTCGTTTTGGGATGTAACAATGGGCTGATAGTATTATAACAACAATGTGATCTCACTCTGGAGAAGATGTCACAACGCGTTTGTAATGGTACACTGGCATGTCTGATGTCAGTTGTCTTTGTTCACAATGACGACATGATAACCCAAAGGGACCATAATATCACAAACACCATGAGCTTTTTCAAAGGTGCTAAGCAGTCACAACAGGTTTGTGATGTCACAAGGTTATGATGATGTCAATGTGGCAATATGATGTCATAATGGGTTTGTGATGTCAAGTGGTGATAAGGTCACACTTGGATAGGGATGTCACAACGAATGTGTAATATCACCATTACATGTCCAATTTCATTCTACTAGATCACAATGAAGATAGGAGTTCACGTAGGGAGCTAGAAGACAGAAAGGCCATGAATTTTGTAAAATATGAGTACATAATAAGCTGGTGAAAATGCAATGAGACAGAAATAGATGCAGAAAAAGCATTCGACAAGATCCAACACCCCTTTATGATGAAGGTTTTGGAAAAATTAGGAATCCATGGAACATTCCTCAATACAATAAAGGCTGTATATGACAAGCCTACAGCCAGCATTATACTAAATTGTGAAAAACTAAAGCCATTTCCTCTTAACTCAGGAACAAGACAAAGATGTCCACTCTCTACACTTCTCTTCAATCTATTATTAGAATGCCTAGCTACAGCAAAAAGACAAGATGCAAACAAAAAGTGGATCCAAATAGGGAAAGAAGAAATAAAACTCTCCCTCTTTGCAGATGACATGATCTTATATTTAAAGAATTCCATAGACTCCACTCCCAAATTACTCAAGCTGATTCAAAACTTTGGCAAAGTAGCAGGGTATAAAATTAACCCCCCAAAATCAATGGCCTTTCTGTATGCCAACAATGAAAAAAGTGTGGCTGAAATTAGGAAATTAACTATATTTGTAATAGCCCCACAAAAAAATTACCTAGGAATTAACTTAACCAAAGAATTGAAGGACCTCTATGATGAAAACTTTAAAAACTTGAAAAAGGAAATCAAAACAGAACTTAGAAAATGGGAAAAACTCCCATGCTCCTGGATTGGAAAGATTAACATTTTGAAAATGGCAATACTTCCAAGGCTATCTACAAATTCAATGTGATACCTATCAAAATTCCAACCTCATTCTTCAAGGAAATAGAGGAGGCAATCAAAATATTCATATGGAACAATAAAAGACCCCGAATAGCAAAAACACTCCTCAACGGAAAGAACACTGCTGGAGGAACATCAATATCAAATTTCAAACTCTACTATAAAGCCATAGTAATCAAAACAGCTTGGTACTGGCACAAGAACAGACCTCAGGACCAATGGAATAGAATTGAAAACCCAGAAATGAACCTACAGACCTATAGCCATCTAATCTTCGATAAGGGAGCTAAAAAAATAGAATGGAAGAAAGACAGACTTTTCAGTAAATGGTGCAGGCAAAATTAACTACTTGTAGAAAACTAAAGCTAGATCCTTATATATCACCCTGCACCAGAATCAACCACAAATGGATCAAAGACCTCAGAGACAAAGCAGACACTCCGAAAACATTACAGGATGGAATAGGTGGAACCCTATGTCTCCTTGGCGCAGGCTGAAATTTTCTTAATAGAGACTCGGAAACACAATAAATCAAAGAACGGTTGGGCAAATGGTATTGCATGAAGTTGCACAGCTTCTTCATGGCAAAGGACACAGCTAGCAAGATCAATAGAAAGCCTACGGATTGGAAGATCTTCACGAGCCATACAACGGACAAGGTTCTCATATCTAAAATATACTTGGAACTCAAAAAATTAAATCTCTCCACCAAAAATCCTCAAAGAAACAACTGCCCTATAAATAAGTGGGCTAACGACTTAAAGAGAAACTTCTCTGAAGAAGATAGAAGGGTGGCCAATAGACACATGAAGAATTGCTCAACCTCCCTAGCCATAAAAGGAATGCAAATCAAAACAACATTGAGATACCACCTCACCCCAGTTAGAATGGCAAAAATCAAGAACTCTAATAACAACAGATGCTGGAGGGGATGTGGACAGAAGGGAACCTTACTGCATTGTTGGTGTGAGTGTAAACTTGTTCAACCACTTTGAAAAGTAGTATGGAAGTTCCTCAAAAGCCTTCACATTGAGCTTCCCTATGATCCAGCAATCCCAGTTTTGGGCATTTACCCAAATGTTTACAAACAAGACCACACTCAAGCTACCAGCACAACTATATTTATTGCAGCATTATTTACTATAGCTATGATATGGAACCAACCAGATGCCCCTCAGTAGATGAATGAATCAAGAAAATGTGGTATAGATACACAATGGAATTCTATGCTTCCATCAGAAAGAATGACATTGCCCCATTTGTTAGGAAATGGAAAGACTTGGAAAAAAATATATTAATTGAAGTAAGCCAAGCCCAAAGAAACATAGGTCCCATGGTATCCCTTATTTGCAATATTTAGTATATGTATGAGTCAAGCAGAAAAGGTCAGATAATGTGATGTTTGGAAAATGAACCCTCACATATGTATTTCAATGTTTTTTCTCTTATGCATGTCTTTCTAACGCATTTATAAGATTATTTTTTTGTTGCTTTGTATGTCCCTCCCCTACAGCATAACCCTACTTTCACTGTATTTGATGTCAGTAAAATTTGTGGAGGGGAAGGGAAAAAACAGGTCGTTTAAATTAGGATACAGGTGGACCCATTGCAACAATGAGAATTACAAGTTGTCATGTCGAAAATGAACTTTACAAGTTTGGTGGGGGGGGGAGCATTGGGGAGGGCAGGGGGAGGCTGGGAAGGGATGTGAAGGGTAAACAAAGGAGGAGGCTACAATGCTTGATAAGATATGTACTCATTATTTTGCCCATGTAATTGTAACCCTTCTGTACAATATGTTCACAATACACAATAAAAATAAATAAAAAATACATCATACTTAATTTTGGTATTAAAAAAAGAAAATGCAATGAGACAGAGATATCCCATTGGCAATGTGATGCTACCATTACATGAGATAGTATTGTTTTGAAGTCACAAATGGTGATGCCCTACAGGTGATGAGGTCACTTAAGTTTGTGATTTCACAATGGATTGGTGATGTCACAATCTCATGCCAGATCTCTAATTGACAATGACTATATAAGTTCACAAGGGATAATGATGTATCCAAAGGCCTATGTTGGCACAAGTGTAATGAGTCTTAACATGTTTGCGATGTCCTCATGTGACTCAGTGGTCATGACATCTGGCAGTGTGATGTCACAGTGGTCATGATATCACAGTGGATTTTTGATATCACATGTCATGACTTAAGTATTATGAGTTAAACAATTTATGTACTCAGAGAGGCCAAAGAAATCACACTGGCAGAATGTCAAAAAATTATGAGGATAAGACTGTTTTGTGATGTCACAGTGGGTTAGTGATATCATAATGGTAATATGGTGTCATCAAGGTATTGTGATATTATAATGATTATGTGGCCACAATGTATTTCTGATATCAACCCACCTGCAACATTTGAAATAGAATGAAATCACAGAATAGGCATTCCAATGTATCTGTGACATCACAATTACATGTGATTTGATGTCATTGTTGTTTTATGATGTCATGTTGGCTGATGTTATCATAATGACAATGTGATGTTACACTGGTGATGATGTCACAAAGGTTTTGCTATGTTAAAATGGCATGCCTGATCTCAATTGTCATTAGCTCAACATGAGGATATGAGTACACAAAAGGCCTGTCATGTCACAAAGGCCATGCTTTCTTTCAAAGCTTCTGAGGTCATAATAGTTTTGGGAATTCACAATGTGATCATGTTGATACAATGAGAATGTGATAACACCATGAGTTTGTGATGCCTCCGAGGTGATGAGGTCACAAAGAGCTAAGGATGTCTTATCAAGTTTGTAATATAACAATGACATATACAATTTCAATTTCTTCTAAGTCACTATGAGGATACTATAATAACCAGTGGGGCCAGAATTATCTGTGGGAGCCGATATTCATTGTAAATTCTTGGCTTGGCCCACCGGAGATTGTGGGGAATGCCGCTAAAGGTGGAGGTGTCAAGCCTCACACGGTGAGTGGTCAAGAAGTGATTGAGCATTGGGCAGTTTTGGAAGTGATGGTTGAAAACTGTTAGGCAGGAGATCCGTTGGAAGGAGGAGGGATACAACCTATATATAAGTTGCATTTTCAGAGCATTGTAATGGAGATAAAAATGGGAGTTACCCGGATGGAAGAAAGTGGTGAGACAGCAGGAAAGGAAAAGCCTGAGAAGAGAGGAAGCTGAGGGAGAGCAGAAGGTTGGCAAGTGGTCACTGGGTCAGAGTAGGGCAGGCCTGTGGAGAGTGGAGAGGCCTGAAGCGAAAAAGGAAGTGGTGGAAGGGAAAAAGCGAAAGACCAGGAAGGAATGACATGTCTGTAGAGGAGGGAAGAATGGAAAAGAAAAAAAGCCTTGCCCATTGAGGTTTGGAGCTTTGGAGATCATAATTTTGTGATTGGTTGTTTGCAGAACAATTAAGAAAGGGCAGGGCTGCCCCTTGGAGGTCTGAGGTTTGGTGGCCAAGGCTGCTCTTGAACCTGGGTATCCAGTCCAGAATAAGGTAATCACAATCCCCTTTCTAGTGAAAAATGGTTTATTATATTAAATGTGACTCGATGATTTGTCTCCTTTCCTTAGAGGTCATATGTACATGAGTTCACAGAAAGAGCTTGAAGTCTCAAAGTCCATGAATTTTCTAAGATCTGATGAGGCAATAACAGGTTTGTAAAAACACAATGGGAGAGTGATATCACAAGAGCAATACTACAATATTATGAAAAATTATGATTTGATACAACAATTAGTTGTTGATGCCATTCTCATGATGAGGTCACAATAAGTTTGTGATGTCACAATGGGTTCACGATGTCAGAGTGGCATGGGAGATCTCAACTGTCATTAATTGGCAATGAATATATCAGTTCAAAAAGGGACTGTAATGTCTACAAAGGCATGTTTTGTTACAAATGTGATGCCGTTCTAACAGTCTTGTGAGGTCAAAATGTGGCACAATGGTCATGAAATCTGGCAGTTTGATGTCACAGGGGATTTCTGATATCACATGTCAAACCAGAAATATGAGATTGAAAACATATTATCAGCTCAAAAAAGGCCTAATATATGGCAATAGCAGTATGTCACAAAACTTATAAGGACAGGACTTGTTTGTGATGGCACAGCATGTTAATGATATGACAATGGCAATGTGAAGTCACAAAGGATTGTGATATGACAATGGTTATATGGTCAAAATGGGCTTCTGAAATAGATTGAATTCACAGAATAGGCCTTCACACTGTTAAGTCACAATGTCACTGTGATTTATAATGCTATGATACCATTGTCGTTTGGTTACATCCCAATGAACTGATGATGTCATAATGACAATTTGATGTCATTGGTGATTTAAAGTGTTACAATGGTTATGAGGTCACAATATGCTTCTGATACTAACACACATGTTAACTTTGAAACAGAATGAAAAAGCCACGTGGTGGTGGCTCATGCCTGTAATCCTAGCTACACCAGAGGCTGAGATCTGAGGATCGTGGTTCAAAGCCAACTCAGGCTGGAAAGTCTATGAGAATCTTATTCCCAATAAAAAAAACCATTAGAAAACCAGAAGTGGCTCTGTGGCTCAAGCGATAGAGAGCTTGCCTAGAGCTGAAGAGCAGGGACAGTACCCAAGCCCAGAGTTCAAGCCCCACGACTGACAAAAAAAAATTAAAATTAGGCATTCACAATCTTTTTATAACATCACAATCACAATGTGATCACATAATGCTGTCTTGTCATTGTAGTTTTGTCATGTCAAAAGTAGTTGATGCTGTCTTAATGACAATGTTATGTCACTGTGGTGATGTCACAAAGGGTTCATTATGTTAAATTGGCATGTCTGATATCAATTGTCAGTTCATAATGAGGGCATAGTTCCACAAAGGAACTGTGTTGTCACAAAGGTCATGTGTTTTTTCAAAGGTGCTAAGAGGTCCTAATAGGTTTGCGTTGTCACAATGTGATAGTGAGGCCAAATGGCAATGAAAGCTCACAATGCTTTTGTGATGACACATTGGTGATGAAATCAAATAGTTTTGTGAAGTCACATCTCATAATCACATGTCCAATTTCAGTTGCTACAATTTCACAATAAGGTATGAGTTCACAGAAAAAGACAAGTATAAAAGGCCATGAATTTTCTAAAATGCTATGAAGACATACTAGGTTTTTGAAAACACAATGGTACAGTGATATCACAATGGCAATGTGATGTTGCAATATGATGACTTAATAATATTTTGATATCACAATTTGTGATGCCACACTGATGGGTTCACAAGAAGTGTGTGATGTCACAATGGGTTGGTGATATCAAAATGACACATGTGATCTCTATTGTCATTAACTCACAATGAGTACATGAGCTCACAAAGGTACTCTGATGTCTCCAATGGCATGCATTTTCACAAAAGTGATGAAGTCCTAACAGGTGTGTGTTGCCAGAATGTGACAAAATGCTCATAACATCTATCAGTGTGATGTCACCATAATCTAGATCTCACATTGGATTCTAGTATCACATTTCATACCTGGATTGGGTTTGAAAGCATTGCAATTTCACAGTGGGTTAGTGTTATCAATATGGAAATGTGGGGTCACAAAGGAATTGTGCTATCACAATGGCTATTAGATCACAATGTGTTTCTAGTATAATAGGTTTGTGCTGTCACAATTGGTTGGAAATGTCACAATAGCATGCTAGATCTCAAATGTCATTAATTCACAATGAAGATATGAGTTCACAAAGGGACTGTGTTGTCTCTAAAGTCATGTGTTTCACAAATATGAAGTCCTAACAGATTTGTGAGTTCATAATGTGCCACCATGGTCTTGATATCTATCAATGTGATGTTACAATGTTCATGATGTCACAGTGTTCATGATGTCAGAGTCAATTTCTGATATCATATGTCATACCTGAATTATTATGAGTTTCAAAATTGATTATAAGCTTACTAAAAGTCTAAAATATCCTAATGGCAGCATATCACACAAGTTATGACTAAGTTATGACCTCCACATCAGTATGGCATCACCAGTTGTGACATCAAACCATTATTGTAACATGATGTTGAAACATCACATTGTCATTGTGAAATCACTGTCCCGTTGGGTTTTCACATAGTATGACCTCACACTATGAAGCTTCTTCTATCAACTGGTATCCTCATATTGAATTATGGGTAACTGAAATTGGATATATCATTCTGATATTACAAACAACCTGTGATATCACAAAGCCATTGTGACCTCATCACCACTTTGACATCAAAAACCCAATGGGACATCTCATTTCCATTGTGACATTATGGATTATATTGTGCCATTACAAAACTATTATGACTTATAACCACCTTTGAAAACACACATGGCCTCTGTAACATCACCGAACCTTTTTTGGATCCATAACCTCATGGGGAACTAATGACAACTGACATCAGACATACCAAGGAAACATAACAAATGCTTTCTGACATGATAATTGTGACATCATGTTGCCATTATGACACCAGCAGCTCATTTTGACGTGTAAAATTACAATGGCATCATAGCAATTCAACATCACATTGTTATTCTGATGTCATAGACATGTTGTGTTTGCCTATTATGTTATTGATTCTATTTCTAATGTGGCATGTTGGTTGATATCAGAAACCCACTGTGTGTTCATGACTATTTTGATATCACAATGCCTTAGTTCCATCATGTTGCCATTGTGATGTCACATTGCCAAATTGATATCACAAGGGATTTTGATGTGACAATGGTTGTGACATCACAATGAGTTTCTGATATCAACCCACATGCCACATTTCAAATACAATGAAATCACAGATTAGGCATTCATAATGTGACTATGATATCACAATGACATAATGGCAAATGTTATAATGTCATTGCCATTTTGTGATGTCACCAAAAGCAAAAGATGTCATAACAACAATGTGATGTTACACCAGTTATGATGCCACACAGGGTTTATAATGTTACAATGGTTATGAGGTAACAATGTGTTTCTGATATCAACTGATATGCCACATTTTAAATAAAATGAAATCACAGATTATACACTCACAATATGTCTAAGACAGCAAAATGGCAATGCAGTGTCATTCTATATGGTCACTGTAGCTTGTTGATGTCACAATGTGCTGATTGTGTCATAATGATTGATATCAAACTGGTGATGATGTCACAAATGGTTTGTATGTCACAATGGTATGTCAGATCTTAATTGCTATTAGTTTACAGTGAGGACATGAGAATGAAGTCACCATGACATACACAAATTAACTGTGATGACACAAATGCCATGTTTTTTTTGTCAAAAGTGCTAAAGTTCCTAGCAGGTTTTGGTTGTCAAAGTGTTAATGATATAAAAATGGGTTAATGATGTCAAAACTATTTTGTAATATCACATATTATTTCAAATTTCAATTGCTACAAGTTCACAATGATACAAGTTCACAGAAGGAGCTTGATGTCCCAAAGGCCATGCATTTTCTAAGATGTGATTAGGTCATAATAGGATTGTGAAAGCATGATGGTACAGTAATATCACAATTGCTATATGATGTCAAATTCTAATTAATTGGTGATACCATAATAGTGATGAGTTCAAAATTGTTTTGTGATGTCGCAGTAGATTGGTGATGTGACAATGGCATTCCAGACCTCAATTTTCATTAACTCACAATAAGTATATAAATTTAGAACGGGCTTGTGAGGATTCTAAAGCATTTGTTGGCACAAATGTGATGAAGTCAGAACAGATTTGTGATGTGACAATATGACACAATGGTCATTACATCTAGCAGTGTGATATTACTATGCTCATGATGTCAAAGTATATTTCTAATATTTCATGACATTCCTGAAATAATATGAGGTCAAAAATAGATTGAGCTATCAATGGGCCTAACATAACACAGTGGCAACATGTCACAAAACTTTTGAGGAGAGGACATGTTTGAATTGTCACAGTTGTTTAGATATCACAATTTCAATGGTACATCACAAAGGGATTGTGATGTCACAATGGTTATGAAGTCAAAATGTGTTTTTGATATAAACCCACATGCCACATTTGAAATATAATGAAATCACATAATAGGCATTCATAATGTATATATGATGTCACAATGACAATGTGATATCATAGTGGTATGATGTCATTACAGATTTGTGATGTCACAGTGAGCTGATGTTGTCATAATGACAATGTGCTGTCACATCGATGATTATATTGTAAATACTTTGTGATATTTCTTTGGCATATCTGATCTCAATTGACATTTCACATTAAGGATATGGATACATAAAGGGACTGTCATGTCACAAAGACCAAGTGTTTTTTCAAAGGTGCTAAAGATGTCATAATGGGTTTGGGAGGTCTCTAGGTGATTGTAATGTCATAACAGCAACGTGATATCACAATGGCACTGTGATGTCACAAAGGGATTTTCATGTCACAATGGCTTTGTGGTCATAATGGATTTCTGATATCCACCAATATCGCTCACTTGAAATAGAATGAAATCACAGAATAGGCATTCACAATATGTCTATAATGTCACTATGACATATGATGTCATAATACTATGATAAGTAAGTTTAGTGATGTCAAAATGGCATGTCTTATCTTATTTGTCATTAGATTACTATGAGGATCCCAAAGGTTGCTATGTGCTGAGTCCTTCAAAAGGCTCATTGTGCTGAGTGCATTACACAGGGTTCTTTGTGCTATTTTTTAAAATTATTCTGAGTCCTTGAGAGGTAGGTATCCCAACAATCACACACACACACACACACACACACACACACACACACACACACACACACACACACACACACACACATAGAGGGACACCGTGTACTTGCTTGGTGTATGGGGTGGATAGAGAAGAGTCCCCCAGCGGTTGGGCTGAGGGGAGATTCGATGCACCCCCTGGACAGCTGCTGGGGTTGGGGGGAAGCCCTGACCTGAGGTGAGGCTTCTTCTGCCATAGCCTGATAGCCTTAGGGCAGAGTCAGGACAGCACAAAACCAGGGATGGAGGCGTGGCTGAGGGGGGAAGAGGCGTGACCCAGGGAGGACAGGGCATGGCTGAGGGGGCACATATCTGCTGAAACCAGTGGCACACAGGGGGTGGAGCACTTGCAGAGATAAGAGCAGGCACATACATCAGGGGTGGCAGCCTCAATGCCTCTGCTGCTGTAGGAGCATGGGTCTGGGCCAGGAGCACAGAGCTGCTGTAGGAGCATGGGTCTGGGCCAGGAGCACAGAGCACACAAAGCCAGCACATCAGGCACATTCCTTGCACCACCCCAGGGAGGCTCAAAGGCTAGCTATGCCCTAAGTCTTAGGCCCCTGGCTGGGAGCTCAGCTGAAGAAGGGGCATGCTCAGCCCAGCCATCCACCAGCCCCTGCCCCTGCCCCATCTCCTGCGCTCCCTGCAGCATTGCATCGCCTCTGGCTCAGACCTGCGGCACCTCTTGGAGTCATCCAGTGATGGTGCGCCCTCAACTGGTTTAAGGCCCGGACCCGGTACAGACCCCTGGTCCTCTGCTCTGGGGCCAAGCGTCCACCATGCCACTGCCATCGCTGCAAGCTGCACACAGAACCACAGCCTACAGATTCTCCCAGCAGCACAAGTGAGTGGCCACCCTCAGGTCAGCACCTTGCCACCTCCCCCTACCACTACTTCTGCCACCCTGTAAATCCCACCTCCCCTCTTGTATCCCAACCAGGCCTCCCCAGCACCAGGCAGGCCAACCTTGACTCTGCCACAAATGCACCCCAGGAGTGGGGGGGTGGGGGATTGGGTGTTGACTCTGGGAACACACACCCATCCCTAGTGGCCAGTATCCCTGGAAATGGGGAGATGCAGGAATGGGTGAGAAGGGGTCACCACTGAGCCCCTGGCTGGAGTAGTGGGAGCAACACAGTCCCACATCTGCACCCTTCCTCTCCCTGGTGGGAACCTGGTGGCTTTAGGCAGAGGTGGGGAACAGCACCTTTGCACCTGCCTTATTGGGTCTTTTTCTTTTTTTCTGGGAGTAGGGGGTGTTGGATGCAGAAGATAAGCCTCCCTTGCTGTGTGAGCCCTTGTCCTCTGTGCTCAGTCACCCTTTCATCTGAGGAGGGTCCCAGAAAAGCCCACTAGGGAGGTGAGGGCACTGGGGGTCAGATAGTAGGTGAATATATGGGTGGAATACAGGCCCTCAGACACACATATACCTGGTCTATCCCCCACCCCAGCTGTCAACAGTACTCACAGGGTGATCACATTTCCCATCTCTGCCAGCATCTGGTCGTGCTCCCTGTCCATCTGGTCTCTTTGTCCTCCACAAGAATTTGCCCAGTTGACCAGAAGAATCTAGGCTGGAAGTAGGAGTCTGTCCATGTATGTAGCTTTTAGGACCACATCCATGTCCTCAACACTGCCCCCACCCTGGATCACACCCCCCCCTTGGGACCCCATGACCCACTGCTTGTTTCAGTCCTGGCTCTGAGGAGCCACCTGTCTGGGGATTCCTTCACCCAGCGTCCTGGCCTAGGGTTTTGGTGAATGGGGAGTTAAGGCTGATTGTTCCCAAGGAGAAAAGTATGGCCCTGGAGAAGGGGAGAGGAGGGGTCGTGCTGTGCCATTAGGGTGGTGCTCCCCTTGGGTGGGAGCCCTTGGTTCTGACAAGGGAACAGAGAATGGGAACCCGCATGCTCCAGCTAATACATTGTCCCAGATGAGGAATCAACAAACTTAGGAGAGGAACTACTCTGAGTCTGTGTGTGTGTGTGTGTGTGTGTGTGTGTGTGTGTGTGTGTGTGTGTGTGAGAGAGAGAGAGAGAGAGAGAGAGAGAGAGAGAGAGAGAGAGAGAGAGAGAGAGAGAGAGAGAGAGAGAATCTTTCTCCTTGTACAGCCTGACCGTCCTCAGGTGAGTGATTAGTTGGCAAATTGCAGGTGCTGCATGGAAGAGTCAACTTTCACCATTCTGGAGAGGTGTGTGTGTGTGTGTGTGTGTGTGTGTGTGTGTGTGTGTGTGTGTGTCTGTGTGTCTGTGTGTCTGTGTGTGAATGTGTGTGTGTGTCTGTGTGTGTGTTGGGAGAGCAAGGAAATGAGAACAATGAAAATATATTTAAGTCACCATGTTTAAAACAGCAAAAGCATTTTCTTTCTCTCTCTGTGTGTATTTGTTGTTGTTCTTTCTTCATCAATACCAAATACAAGCCCAGCCACAATTTTTGTTTTCTCCTTCACAGTTTTATGGCTCCTTTATGGAAGATTTCAGTAGACATTACTTTCCTCCCCTTTCCACCTCTCTCTTCCCCCTTTCCTGTAGCCCACAGTAGCTGCTGGGCCTGAGTGGGCCTCCCTTAGAAGAACAGTGTGAACCCTGGACTGGAGTGGATGTCTGTCCTTCTATCCCCAGCCAGAAGTTTGGTGAGGCAAATGAGATCACAGCCACATTCTTCCAGCCAGACACTCTACTCTTGTGTGTTTAGTTGGAGATAATTCAAGGGTGTGGAATGTGTCTGCCCAACATAATTAGGGAACGAGATGAGGGAAAGGATTGGGCAGGGGCTGTGAAGCTATGAGGTTTTGGGGACTGGCGTACGATGTGACATGGCAGATGGTTCACCATCAGAGTGGATGAGAGGAGAACCATATCTAGGGCATTAACAGTCTCTGTTGGCATCCGGGCACAGGGTTCTGGGCCCCACTGGTGGTGAGGATACCCTCCTGGGGCAGTGCCCAGTGTCAATCCTCCCTGGAATCCTGCAGAATCCAATCTGTGTCCCGCCTGGGCTGTTTCTAGCTGGGCAGTAGTTGGCAAATCCATTCCCCCTGCTGGAGCCCGCTCAGTATCAGGAAGTGGCAGTTAGCTAGGTCTCGCTGAATGCTAGTTTCTGTAACCTGCTATAGGTTGTCTGAAGGAAAAGGGGACCACTGACTTTGGAACCCTTTAAGTTTGATTGGGACAAATTAAATATCACATTTTCCAGGTTTTTTTTTAATTTAAGCTGGCAAGTTCGACTAATGCCTGGGATTATGGATCAAATTATATGGATGATTTCAGCCATCAAACAATGATGTTCAAAGCGACACAGGCAGAGTTCCCAAGCCAGATTGTGTCCAGCTTTGAACGTTGTGCCTTGACTGCCTTTCTCTGGCAGCTGTTGAATCTCTCTAGAGTGACCACCACACTCGCGGACATTGAGGGGGGCAGAGATTGTGACCTCACCATGCTCAGCCTGTCAGCTATGAGCATAGATGATTCCCAGCACCTGTACTGCACTCTGGGAGATTCAGAGAACCCAGGCTGCCTCAAGGATCCTTCCTCGGCAGCATGAAACTTAGGGGCCAGATGTGGTGGACGCTCCTGACTGGCCCCAGGGGAGGACAGGAGGCCCCTTGAGCCAGGCATTCAGCTCACAGCAACCTCATTCACACCTATGTGGGGAATTGAGTGCCACAGTGCTGGTCAGCTGCTGGACAGAGATCTTTGAGATGATAGTCATTCCAGAGGCCCTGGAATGTAGTGAGTACATAGTGGCTCACACCCTCAGAGACAAAAACCATTCAGTGTGGTGGCACCAGGACGGGGTAAGAGGGAGGAGGGAGAACTGTGGGAGAGCTTCATCAGGATTCGTCCCCCCCTCCCCCACAGAGGATTCTTACCTAAATCAGATGGGACTTTTCTGTAGTATTGTCATAGAGAGATGCTCATTTATTTATCCAACAAACCATTACAGTGTGCAACAGACTCTGGGATGTCATAGACAATGAAAAGTTCCAGGACTGGTTCCACAGCCCATGAAGAAACTTTGGATTGATTTGGATGCCAGTGCTTCAAGCGTGTCATCCTAGGTATTTAGGAGGCTGAGATCAGAGGATTGAGGCTTTTGGCCCAGGCAGGAAAGCCTGTAAGACTCTTGTCTTCAATTAACTACCAAAAACAAAACACCAGAAGTGGATGTGTGGCTCAAACCATAGACTGCTAGCCTTGAGTAAAAAGGCTTAAGGACAGCACCTAGGCTCCGAGTACAAGGCCCAGGACTGACACAAAGAAAGTGAAGAGAGAGAAGAGGGAAGGACAGAGGGAGAAAACGAGGAAAAGAAGGAAGAAGGGGAACATGCAAGCCTTGGTTTGGAGTCCATGGATCAAGGGAGCCAACTATTCACATTCTATGTGGAGACAGTTTCAGAGCCTAAAGTCAGTATATAGGACCAAGCCACTGACCCCTCAGCAACTTCATGACAGCCAGGAGCTGTGTGATCACCCACTATATAGGGAACTAGCCTAGGGTAGAACCTAGGGCTCAGGGTGGGTCACCAGTTTTCAATTAACCCAGCCTCATCTGGTCAGATCAGAAGAAAGTTTCCAAGATCTAGGGAGGTATTGGAGTGAGAGAGTTTCAAGGTGGAGGGGGCAAAGCATAAGTAGGAATTTGAAGAGGGAGAAAGGTCAGGTGTGTAAGGACATTGGAGCCATGACCTCGCCTGACAACAAAGACTACCAGCCTTTGATCCAGCCACACTGCTATTAAAAGTCCTGGCACCTTGGGTTCATCATTGACAACCTGGCTGCCGTTCACTGCAGGATGCCTGTGCAGTATATCCTTAGGGACTAGGACATTCCAGGGCTCAATCTGATGATACCACCCCCGGTGTTCTTTCCTTCTCCAAAGACTGAGATAAGCATGCCACTGCCACAGGACAGCGTGGGAATGAGGGCAGGAAATGGGTCTTTTGGCTGGCTCAGTCTTTAGTCTAGATGGCAGATCTGGGATTCAGAGAGGGCAGGCTGAAGGTGGGGCAGAGCTGGGTAGAGGCTGGTGGGAAAACCAGAGTGACTGGGCTTTGAGCAAGGTTGTTTCTTTGATAATACTCACAACATAGGAACATTTCTGGGATAGAGCAGCCCTTTTCACCTCCCCAAGAGGACCTACATCCCCCCAGTCTCCGTCCCTTGACCAGGAATCCCTTTGGTTCCCATATCATATGGTTGGATACCTAGACCTTACCTCACTGCCCAGTGTTTAGGCAGTACAGTGAGAGATCCTGATTCTTTGATAAGGTCATGGGATCTTCAGTATGAGATTGTAATTGAATGTCCCAAATTGGTGCATGGTCAGTCCTATCTAAGACTGCCATTATGTAGGACATAATATCTCTGGAATCAGAGCTGGATGGGGTCTGTTCTGGGAGTTTTGAGTATTATGTGTTGGCTTTGAGCTCCCGTGTGCCCACTTGCTTCCCTTTCTTGGGTGGGTCCCCGCTAGAAAAAGCTTGAAACTAGGGTGTGGATCTTGTCTTTTATGCTCCAAGATAGCACTCTACCATTTGAATCACAGCTCCACTTCCAGCTTTTTTGGGTGTTTAATTAGATAAAGAGTTCTCACGGGCTTTGCTGCTAAGTGGCATCCAACTGCAGTCCTCAGATTTCAGTCTCCTGAGGGGAAAGGATGACAGGAATGGAAAAATTTTATTGGCTGGGTGCCAGTAGCTCATGGCTGTTATCCTAGGTACTCAGGAGCTGAGATCTGAGGATCACGAGTCAAAGCCAGCCTGGTCAGGAAAGACCCTAAGAGTTTTACCTAAAAGGAATTTCCAGAAAACCAGAAGTGGTGCTGTGGCTCAAGCAATTGAATGCCTGCTTTAAGCTAAAGAGCTCAGGGACAGCACCCAGGCCCAGAATTCAAGCCCCACAACATAAAAAAGAAAGAAATTAAGACATCTTTGCCTGCAAATGATGGTGCAGGTGTGGGGGTGTGGGGAGGGTGCTGTGTTTGGGAGACCAAGTCCTGGCGTCGCTGTACAGACATTTTTAAGAACTCCCCAAGTTTGCCCCAGTTTAAAGCCACAGCTTCAAGAGGACATGTCCTGTGACAGGCAGGGAGTGGGCAAAGGGGTGCAGGTGTGAGATTGTTGTGTCTTTATTTCCTCCATTGAAGGATAGATTTGGATGCTGGGTATCAAAAATCTGAAGTGAAGGGATGCAAAAAGTTTGTGGCCTGACGAGATGGGTTTCCTCTGTGTATATGAAGGTGGCTGAAGCTGGAAGCCACCGGTGGCTCACAATTCTCATCCTAGCTACTCAGAAGACTGAGATGTGAGGACCGTGGTTACAAGTCAGCTTGGGCAGAATAGTCTGTGAAAATTAATGATAGACCACTCGAGAACAGTTATTGTTGCTTTGGCTCAACTGGGAGTATGCTCACCTTCAGCTGAATTGGTGAGGGACAGCACCTTGGCCCAGAATTCAAACCCCTGGACCAACAACAAAAAAAGAGGTGACTAAGTTTTCCACATAGCAGTGTGTATGATAGGAAATGCCATGCTGGTGTATGAGACATTCCAGATATGTGTGAGGCTCAATGTTTTGTCTACAGTGGGTCTGATGTCGGTACTGCCACCTTCTAGGGGTTGAGATCTGATGCTAATTGAGGGAGTTCATGTTTCTGTTCTCAGGGACTGCTGAATCCTTGGGCTATCCTGTGTGTGTGTGTGTGTGTGTGTGTGTGTGTGTGTGTGTGTGTGTGTGTGTGTGTGTGTCTGTCTGTCTCTCTGTCTGTCTGTCTGTTCTGACTGTCTGTGTCTGTGTCTGGGTGTGTTCGGAGGTAGAAGACCTGGGCCTTGAACTCACGGCCTAGTTGCTGTCCCTGAGATATCTTGCTCAAAGCTAGAGCTCTGACACTTGAGCCACAGGTCCACCTGTGGCTATTTGGTGGTTCAGTGTAGATAGGAGCCTCAAACTTTCCTGTGTGGATGGCTTTGAACAGTGATCCTCAAACCTCAGCCTCCTGAGTAACTAGGATGACAGACAGGAGCCACCCGTTATGGCTCTGTGTGTGTGTGTGTGTGTGTGTGTTTGTGTGTGTGTGTGTGTGTGTGTGTGTGTAGATATTGGTTGAAACAAGGAGTGCTGGAGCCTTTGGTAACTTCTTATCACTGTCTTTGGGGGGTGCATGTGCTTTGTGGCTGAGTTCTAGGGGACTGGAAGGGTGAGACATTTGAAGGGGACTCAGCACCTATAAATTATAAGAGCAAGGGATTTTGTGACCTGGACCTGTCTACTCCCTTGGACCTGGTTGGTGGCAGAGGGAGCACGGGAGGACCAGGGGGTGGGGCCCATAGGGGTTGACTCCCCAGGAGGACAGAGAACATGGTCAGCACTTAGTAAGGCTGTGAGCCCTGTTAGTATGGACCTTATTGGCATGGGTCAGCCTCTGGGTCATCTCATCCTGATGTCTGATGGGCAAGGCCAAACCTACTTTAAATCTTGACCTGTGTTCTTCAGACCTCAGCCTCCTGAGTAGGTAGGGTTATAGGCATGAGACTCTGGCACCGGGCCTCAGATACTTTTTGGTATATTAGGGTTTGTACTCAAGAGCTTAGGCTTTCCAGTCAGGTCTTCTTCCATGGGAGCCAAGGATTTCTGTCTTGGGCATTTCTGAGATGGAGACTCCATTTATGCTCAGGCTTGGCGGGATCATGGTCATCTTGTGACAGGCATGCGCCACCATGCCTGGTCCTCTGTATTTGGGATGGTAGATATGTAGCACCATGCTCAGTCATCGGTTTAGATGGTTGTCCTAAACTCAGTCCACAGCAGCCGATTCTTGACCAGAGTTGAAGCTCTGGGTTCGGCCTCGAACCATTGGTCCTCAGTCTTCTCACAGGACAGTTGTGAGGAAACAAGGGATCAATACAAGGGGAAATCTGGGGCAGGGCCAGGCATAGAGGGAACGGTCATCATATAAGTTTCTTGGCAATTCTGTGAGCATATAACAGGAAGATACCTGGAAAGGACTAAGAAGGGGCCTGTTATTTATCATGCCACAGGTATGGGATTAGGAAACAAAACATGGCTCTCTTTCATCCTTACCCTATCCCCATGAGGAAGGGGATCATTCATTATTCAGCTTTGCAGCTGGGGAAAAAGCACAGAAAAGCTGGGTGACCTACTCATGACCCCCAGATGACAGGAAGCTCCGCCTGACTTGTCTGCCATGCTCCCTAGTACAATGGGTGCTATTCAGTCCATTTCTTGTGGTGGGAATTCCACTTATTGTCAGTCGTGAGTTTTGAACTCTGGGCCTGCACACTGTCCCCAAGCTGCTCAGATCAGGTTTAGGGCTCTACCACTTGAGCTACAACACCACTTCTGGGAGATAAGCGTCTTACAGACGTTCCTGCCTGGGCTGGCTATGAACCATGATCCTCATATCTCAGCCTCCTGTGTAGTTACCATTGTAGGCCTATGCCACTGGCATCCGGCTTAAGTGTAATTCTCTCTCTCTCTCTCTTTCCCTTTCTCTCTCTCTGTCTGTCTGTCTCTCTCTCTCTCAGTAACATGTTGAATGTGTGCTGGAGGTTTTGGCTCAGCGTCCCCATATGGCTGGGACCCTAGGTGACCCTCTCATTCTGGAGGTAGGCTGTGGGTCAGGATCATTTTGGCTTGGACTGTGGAATTAGCTTCCTTAGGTAAGCCCCTCTGTGCCTGGGGTAGACTGTGATGGTTACTCATTGTCAGTCTGTCTGGTGAGTCCTTCCCCACTACCCTCTGCTAAGTCACTTAAAGGAAAGTGGATGAGGAGGCATCGCATTATCCAACTGCACAGCACTATCCCGAGCCTCTGATCCTCACTGCCACTTATCTGGCCAGACCCTGATTATAAGAAACTGAATTCACTCTATGTCTACCTTACATTGCTGCAGTGTGTCGTTTCGGGGATAGGGGGCAGTGTGCAGAGGAAAGACCACAGATCCGACACTTCCTGGGGGACATTTGTTCTGTGACAGCACGAAGTCATTGCTGTGGATAAGAAGGAAGCCAGCATCAGACTGAGCCAGAACAATGCTCAAAGATAGGTAGGCTATTGAAGTATCAAACCGACCCATGTCTGCTTCCCAATCACAAAAAGGAGAATGCAGTGAAGGTAGCCCAGCACTGGCCCTAGGGGACTATAAATGGATGGTGGTGGTCAGGTGCCAGTGGCTCTTGCCTGTCATCCTGGCTATTCGGGAGGCTGAGTTCTGATGGTCGTGACTCAGAGCCAGCCTAGGCAGGAGAGTCTGTGAGATTCTTATCTCCCATAAACTACCTCCTCCCCCCCCCCAAAAAAAGCCAGTTGTGGTGCTGTGGCACAAGTGATAGAGCCTCAGCTTTAAGTAAAAGAAGCTCAAGTATAACACCCAGTCCCTGAATCCAAGACCTGGGACTCACAAAATATAAAATAAATGAATAGTGGGCACATGTTATCTTACTACCAAAAAGGATGAATTCATTCTTCTCTCCGGTACTTGTAGCCAAAGGTAAGTGGCGTCCCTTGATTTTCCTCTAAACATCTCCTTCTGCCTATTATTTCTCTTGGATTCAGTTGCAGGATAGAATTCAGATCATCCCACTTGATATGACCTTAAGTAACCTCCCCTGCCCGATTTTCTTGGGGTGGGGATCCTGGATGTACTCACCACTGGGTGAAAGAAGCACTAGAGAGAGTGGAGTAGGTATCCCTGAAACTCATACACACACACGCACACACACACACACACACACACACACACACACACACACACACACTCACCTAGGCCAACTCTGACTAGCCTTTTCCAAAGATACTTTATCTCCTTGGGTTAACTGGCCTAGGAGAGGAACTTGATCCCCTATAAATGACTATTTTAAGTAGGGCTTGCTAGTTGATACAAGATAAACAGAAGCTTAAAGGAAAGGTTCTGGACCCTCTCTGGCTCAGGCTCACACTTGACATTCTGGCTCCTCGGTAGGCAGAGATCTGAAGATCAAAGATCGAAGCCAGCCATAAGCTGGAAAGCCGATAAGAGTGTTCTGTGCATGGAACCACCAAAAATCCAAACATGGAGTTTTGGCTCAAGTGGTAGAGTAGCAGCCTTGAGCATGAAAACGCAGAGAGACAGCTCCCAGATCCTCAGTTCAAACCCACACAAGAAATGACCCCATTTGTTGCCCCCAGACTGCCTGGGCCTCAAGTGCCCTCTCACAGAGTGTGATACTGCACTGGTCCTGGGTAGTGTATCAGAGTCTTCAGAAATTAGGTGGTGAAAGCCAGGCCTTCACCTTTGCACGCTCTCAACCACACCAGCTTGAGGCAGAGCATGACAACGCTAGCAGCCTGCAGAGCCAAGAAGATCCCCCTCTGCCAGGGTGATTGGAGTGGGCTTCTTAGAGGCAGCACTTGAAAGGGTGTCTTGCTTAACAAGGAGGATGTGACAGGAAGCACAGAGAGAAAAGGTGCCATAGATCATGGACAACATAGCAGACCGTGTTCTTTTCCAGCCAAGGCTGCTGGTTAGATACTCGGTTAATATGTGCAAGACTGTCCTGAAACAGGTCCAAGGGGTCACAGAACAGCTATCCAATGTTGGGATTTTATCTTAGCAGTAGTGGGCTCACCTAGCACACAGGAAACCCTGGGTTCGACTCCTAGGTCCCACATACACAGAAAAAGCCAGAAGTGGTACTGTGGCTCAGGTGGAAGAGTGCTCACATCAAGCAAAAGAAGCTCAGGGACAGCGCCTGTACCCCGATTTCGAGCCCTAGCACTGTCAACATAAAACTTCACTCCAAGAGACCTGGGTGACAGATGGATGGTGTGCCCTCTAGCACTTAGTAAATCCATCCATGCTTCGTGTCTCCTTCTATGACAGAGGGCATCTGGACACTCCTTCTGCTCTGGGCACCCCTAGACATGGTTATCAGCAAACCTCCCAAAAGCTTCCACTGGGACATGGAGCAACTGGCCCCAGAAATTCTCAGGTACCGGTTGTGTGTGGCGGGGGGTTACAGGGCAGGCCTAAGAAGTCCTAGTGGGTCTGATATGCCCCAGACAACCAGGCCATCCTGAGGAAGTGGATGGGAGCTTAGAAAAGGGAAGTGATTTGAAGGGGACTCTTTAATGCCCATGGCCCTACCCTGATTCTGAGCCTCCCTTTGCTGTCCCTGAGGGAGGTAGAGGAGGGTCTAGGTGGTAGTGTCTAGAGGAGGACTAGTTGGAAATTGTAAAGAATAAGACACCATAGGCCATGCGCTGATGGCTCATCCTGGCTACTCGGGAAGCTGAGATCCAGAAGGTCTTGTATCCTTGCACAGGGTGGAAAGTCCAATGAGAGTCTCATTTCTAATCTCCAACCGGATGTGGTGCCATGGTGCAAGTGGAAGAGCACTGGCCTTGAGCAAAGTTCATCATCAGGGACAGTACCCAAGCCCTGAGTTCAAGCCCCTCATCCAAAAAAACAAGAAAGAAAGACACCCCTTTCTTGGCAGAGATGGTGAAGGAGTGGGGTTGCTGTGGTTGGGACACCAGTTCTGGCCTCAGTGTACAGCCATTTTTAAGAACTTCCCAAGTTTGCCCGAGTGTGAAGTTAAAGCAGGCTGGGCATGTCTTACCAAGAACTCCAGAGGTTGTGGCCAATCATAGGCAGAGTTTGGGCAGGGTTGGAGGGTAGTGTCGATTATATTCTCTCCAACCAAGGAAGAATGGCTTTGGATACTGGTGTCAAAGTCTGAAAGTGAAGGGTTGCATGTGCTTTATGGCCTGACAAGCTGGATTTCCCCTGGTTGTAAGAAGGTGGCTGAAACCTGGCATTGCCAGTATCTCACAACTGTCATCCTAGCTACTCAGGAGGCTGAGATCTGAGGATCACGGTTCAAAGCCAGCTTGGGTAGGAAAGTCTGTGAGACTTTATCTCAAGTGAAGCACCAGAGAACTGGAAGTAGTGCTGTGGATCCAGTGGTAGGGCGCACACCTTCAGCTGAAGAGCTGAGGGATGGCACGCAGGCCCAAAGTTCAAACCCTAATACCGACAATCAAAATAATGTGGCTGAGTTTTCTTAATAGTGGTGTGTACAGTATGAAATGCCATGCTGTTTTATGAGCCATTCCAGATGTGTGAGAGGCTCTGAGTTTTGTCAACATTTTGTCTGAGGATGGTAGTGCCGTCTTCTCAGAGTTTGGGATGTTCAGTTGCTCAGGGACTGCTGAGGCGTTGGGCTACTTGTGTGTGTGTGTGTGTGTGTGTGTGTATTTTTCCTTCATCATTCTCTACCCACTTCCTGGATGCTTGTCTCCCTCTTCTTGACCTTGATGGTGCCCTTCCTCAATAGCAACCCTGTCTTTAGTCATGGTCTACAATGAGTCCTAAATTGCCAGAGACCTGAATGCATATTCCAGGTTTTCCTTGGGACCCAAGTCCGGGTGTCCATAACTTTGTCCTCATCCAGGGGATTCTGCGTCCTCAGTGCTGTCTAGCATATGTTCTCTCCTGCCTCTGGGGGGTGGGGGGCAGGGTCAGTCATGCTGTGTCCTGTCCTTTTCTCAACTGGACCCCTGGCTGCATATCCCACTCCCAGCAGGCTGGTAGTGGTGTGGAGGAAGGGTGGATGCCAGTGACTCTGGCCAGCTAGACATTGATAGCTGACTGAAGGCCCCCCAAACAAGGATAATCTGGGGCTACATGAGAGGTGAGGCCAAGGTGGCATGGATGTGGATGTATTGTTCGATGTCTAGGAAATGTCAACGTACCTTATTGTAGGCAAGTCTATCTTCTGGCCCCAGCTGGGCCTCTCAGGTCCTTCTAGACAATTCTGGATGCCCAGAATACAGAGGCATATACTTTAGATTCCAGGGCCAGGGAACTGGGGGATGAGAGATTGGTATAGCCAGTACCTCATTGTGTTGGGGCATTAGTTTTGACCTGGATGACCCAGCCTTGAATTTCATGCCTGCCTTTGCTGAAGCCATAGAACCTTCATACCACTCACACCACCTGCTCTGCAGCACACCTCAAGACCTATGCCCATGCTTTACCTTCTGCCTGAGGCGCTCTGTCTTGTACCCACATATTAGAACTACTGTGGAATTTTGGCACTGGCTATATCACTTCCAGGAGCAAATCTTTCCTTCCCTTCTCCAACTTTATTTTTTTTTAATATTGGTTTGTTAGAGATGGAACTTGTGCAGGCTGACTGGCAAATGCTCTATATTGGTGTGTTTGTGTGTGTGTGTGTGTGTGTGTGTGTGTGTGTGTGAGTATGTGTGTGTGTGCCAGTCCTGGGGTTTGAATTCAGGCCTAGATGCCATCCTATCCCTGAGGTTTTGTGCTCCAGGCTAGCACTCTACTACTTGAACCACAGCTCTACTTCCGGCTCTTTGGGATTTTAATTGGAGAAAAGTGTCTCATATTGATTTTCCTGCTTGCAATTGGGATCCTCAGATCTCAGCCTCCTGAGTAGATTACAGGGGTGAGCCACCAGCACCTGCCCTCAACTCTACCTCTTACCTATAACCTCGGCCCTCCTCTGAGTCCCAGAAGAACATGTCTCACCAGGCTCAATTTTTTTTGCCAGTCTTGGGGCTTGAACTCAAAGCTCATACTTGGGAGAGATTCTAAACATGTGAAGACTGTGACAAATGCTTCCATTTAATTATGTATCATGTTTCAACACTTAATAAAATGTTAATTAAAATGAGTCAATGCCCTAAATTATTGTGTATAATTTTATAATAGATGTGCAAAATATAATATGTGTATAACAATACTAAATACAATAATCAATACATGAATCAAAGAAAAATAAAATACAAAATCAATAATAAAAATCATAATAGGAAATTAACATGCATATATATGTCATGTATTACACATTTATAGAAATATTTCTTCCATTGCAGGGCCTTCATTCAGGCCCTGGGAACTCTATCCTGAATTTCTTTTCCTCATGGACAATGAGCTTCGCATTCAGCCATGGTGCAAAAGAATTATCTGGACGGTGAGCTCAAAAACTAGCAATGGCAGAAATACTGGCCCCAGTTCCAAGAGAGTGACTTAATTTTTTAAATGGAAGCAGTTATGTTTATTCAGTTCCATACTGAACATTACAAAAAGCAGTGTAGAGTTGTACAGTTATTCAAACATCCTTCCCTTACCTGCAAAGTGCTTCTCTGTGAACTACATTGTTTCTCTTTTTTTGTACATTTTTTATTGTAAAAATGTTCTACAGAGGGGTTACAGTTCCAGGAGCAAGGTAATGAGTACATTTCCTATTGAGCATTGTTTACTCCTCCTGTGTTTTTCCCCTACCATCCCTTCCCTCCCATCTCCACAACTACCTCCCCGTGCCGAGGTCAGTGACTTAGTTTTTCATTTTTGGTTGGCATGGGGTTTGAACTCAAGTAATGGAACTCTTTGCTCACATTGCTACAGATTTACCAAGACCCTGAGTTCAAATCCCAGGCTAGGAAAGAAAACTGGCAAAAATTCCAAAACAGGGAGCTTCATTTTTTAAAATTTAGTTAAATAGTTAATTTTTATATGTTCTTTTTTCTTTTTTTTTTGGCCAACCATGGGGCTTGAACTCAGGTCATGGAAACTCTGCTTCAGCTTGGATCTCGCTTGGCTGGGGTGCACTCATTGGACCCATAGCCAATCATGAGATCCTGGGCCAAGAGGACTTTCAGGAAGGAAAAAAAAATTGGAAAGCACAAAAAGTGGTGAGCTGCAAAGAGCTGGGGTTTTACGATTTTTTTTCTTTGCACAGTGACCATCCTGGGTCTGAATGGCAAACCTGCAAAGTGGACCTGTCCTGCCATTGCTGGTGGTTGGTGGGTTATCAATGAGGCCATAGGCCAACCTGTCAACATAGACCCTGGGTTCAAATCCCAGTCCTGACACCAATAGCAGGAGATCACAAGAGACTCATACCTATGCATAGGAATACCGATTGAAAAAGTAGTTTAAGCATCGGTCTACTCTAAAATTGGATGCAATAATCCTAGAATGCTGATTGATCTTAATTAATAATTTATTAATCATGAAAAGAATAATAATCCTTCAATGGCGGTTTAATAAATACCTAAGAGTTGGTAGGAACATAGTAGGTGTCCTTCTATCATAGAGAAACGGCTATGGAATTCTTTACCAATATATATTTATTTGTATACCTCCGTCTGCCTATCCATGTATCGCTGTTTGGGCCAAACCTGGGGGTCGATCTCAGAGCCTGGGAACCACCTGACACCTTCATTGGCTAGAGGCTGCCATGCTCAATCTCACCCAATCATGAATTGGGCCTGCTAGGCACAAAGTTCAGATCCTGGCATTGCCAGGCATGATGGAGAACACATCTAACATCTGGATGCTATGTGATAGGATGTAAACAATATAATAAATGGTATAGGTGTCATCAGAGTCAATAAAATAAATTCTAAATAAATGAATGAAACAAGAAATAAAATAAATAACCACATCAAACACAATATGGACTGAACATCTTTCCAGAAGTATAAATCTTATCTTTTAAATATATATAAGGAGGGCTGGGAAGGTGGCTCAAATGGTAGAGCACTAGCCTTGAGGTGAAGAGCTGAGGGACAGGTCCCAGGCCCAGAGTTCAGGCCCACGAGTGGACCAAAAAAAAAAGTATATAAGGAGTATCTTTTCCAGGCCTGAAGCTTGAATTCAGCCTCCCTACGAGGAGGGAATGGTGGGTGATCCTGAGATACTCGTTTGTGGACCTGGGATGAGTCATGGAATGTGATCGATCTCATCCTTGAATGAGTAGTTCGTGCATGATGCAAGTAGGAAATGATAGGCAAGACTCATGGGGTATCGATTATTTGTAAAGAACAGTTGATGAAGCACGACAATAATCATCACAATCATGAAATGGAGGCATTAGGAAAGATCCAAGAATCGGTAGTCCACAGATTGGATTCCACCACAGATTACCATCTCTCCTACTCTATTCAAATGTGTACTTATTTGCATACTACTTTCACCTTATGAATGGATGACTGTTGTGATCCCCGCTCTACCCGCGGGGTCGGGGGCTCAATAGCAGGTCCTTGGAACGGCCGAGCTCCTTCGTGGGTCAAAGGCTGGTGTGCTCAATTGGACCCATTCGCCACTTGGTTCTGCTAGGTCCCGAGTTCAGATTCCCTGCCCTGCCAAAATATTCATCTTGATGTCAGAAGTCAATTGTTGCACCTGTTTTTTTTTTTTTTTTTTTCCTGTGCAAGACCTGGATCTCAGCTAGGATGGAGAATGCATGGGCCACCCTGTGGCCATGGGAATAAGTTGTTATCCATGTCAGCCCAGTTATATCTGTCATCATATACTCAAGAAAATACACAATACACCCATGAATAGCATACAAAATAAAGAGAATAACTACACTCAATGCACGATGCAGTCCAAACACGGATGTGAATATACATCCCATGTTTAAATGATCATTGGGGACTATTTTGGCCTCCCTGGTGCTCGATCTCAGTTCCTGGGAATGGCCCAGCTCCTTAGTGGCTCACAGTCTCGTGCGATCACGTGGACCCATTGGGCAGTTGGGCCTTCTAGGCCCAAAGTTTGAATACCAGCACTGCCAAAAATTCACACTGATGTGAGAAGCCAGTCGTTGCACCTGTTTTCTTTTACTGTGCAAGTTCTGGATCTCAACTAGGAATGAGAATGTATACGCAACTCTATACTCATGGGAATAGGTTGTCATCCAGTTCACCACAGTTATATCTGTCATACTATACTCAAGGAAATACACAATACATCAATGAATAAGACACAAAACAAAGAGAATGACTACACCAAACCCAAGATGCCACCCACCCATGTTAGGTAATACAGATGCTCTATTTAATTATGAATTTATGTCTATATTGGCCCCCACCAGGGTTCCATCTCAGGTCCCAGGAATGGCCTAGTTCCTTAGTGGCTCACAGCCTGGTGTGCTCACCATGACCCATTCACCAATTGTGCCTGCTAGGCTTTGAGTTCAAATTCCTGCACTACCAAAAGATTCATTCTGATGTGAGAAGCCTATGTTGGCACATGTTTTCCTGTCCTGACAATGTCCTGGGTCTCATTGAGGATGGAGAATGCTATATAGGCAACTCTTAGCTATGGGAATAGGTTGTCATCCATGTCAGCCGAGTTATATCTGTCACCCCATGTGCAATAAAATACACAATACATCCATGAATAAGACAAAATAGAATGAATAACTACACTGAATGCAAGATGCATACCACACCTCTAGGTAATGAGAAAGTCTATCTTTAAAAATGGTGGGCTTGCTATTTTGTCCAGTGCTGGGGTTTCAAATCAGGCCCTGAACCAGGCCTGACATTCTAGTCTTCAAAGATGGTGAGCTTCCCTGTCTCCCACAGTGCAACAGAGTTACCCAGTCCTGAGCTCAAATCCCAGCACTGACAAAATTCCATCCTGATGTCAGAAGCCAGTCGTTTTGCCTTTTATCCTCTCCTATGAAAGTCCTGGGTCTCAAATACGATGGAGAATGCATAAACAGCAATGTAACCATCAGAACATGTTGTCATTCATGTCAGCACAGGTATACCTGTCACCATACTTATTAAAATACACAATACCTCCATGATTTAGAGACAAAATAAGGAGAACAATTAAACTGAACACAAGATGCTGTCCACACATGTATGTCAATATAGATCCTATGTTTAAATTATGAATTTATGACTATAGTGGACCACCCTGGGGATCAATGTCAGATTCTGGGAATGGCCACACTCCTTAGTTGCTCATTGGTTCATATGATTATCTTGACTGATTGGCCAATTGGTTTTGCTCTGCCCTGAGTTCAGATCCCAGCACTACCAACAAGTGGATCGTGGAGTAAAAAGGACAGTGTGAAACATTTTTTCCTTTTCTCTGTGAGTTCTGAGGGTCAGGCATGATGGAGAACATTTCTACAAATCTAGATGTTCTGTGATAAGTTGTCATCAATGTAATAAACAGAATGGGTTTCATCATAGTAAAATCAATGGTAAATAAATGAATAAAACAAAAGATACAAGGAACAACCACACCAAACATGTATGGACTGAACATCTATAGGTATGTATAAATCTTATGTTTACAATATATATAAATAGTATGTTTTCCAGGGCTGGGTCTTGAATTCAGGACTAGTGAACAGGCATGACTTTTTTATCTTCATGTAAGGTGATCTTCCCCTTTATCCACATTGCTGCAGATTTACCCAGATCCTGAGTTGAAATCCAAAGCCTGTAAGAATAAACTGTGAATTGCAAGCCAGGGAGCTAATTTTTTTTCTCAGCATGGGGCTTGAACTCAGGTCATGGCAAGTTTGCCTCAGCTTCAATCACCCTAGGATGGGGTAAAGCCACTGGACACGCAGGTGCTCCTGTGATCCTAGAACCCCAGGTATTGCAGGGAAAACAATGCCTTTTATGTTTTCTTCCTTTGCAGTGACCCTTCTCGGTCTGAATGACACTGTTGCAAAGGGGACTTCACCTTCCATTGCTGAAGGCTGACAGATTATCATGGAAGCCATAGGCCCATGTGGCAACATAGGTCCTCATTTCAAATCCTGGTCCTGACACCAACCAATGGCATGAGATACTAAGAAACTGGTTCCCATCCAAAGCAATATTACTGGGATTTTGTCAATGTCACAGTTGAATGAGTTGATAGTGAATGATGATGCTATAAAATTAAACAGTATCATTTCAGAAGGCTGGTTGATTTTATTTAATATTTATGAAGCATTAAAAGAATATTATTACTTACAGGAACACAATAATTTCAGGACACTGAGTGCTTTCATTAATAGTTTAAGGACTTAAACATTAACATTAATTACATGGACACATAATGAATACTCAGGAATTGGTAGGAATATAGTCTATATAACTGAGTAATGTATAGACATCTCTGGAACTCTATAAAGATATATATTTATTAGCATACTGCCATCTGCATGTCAATCTGTTCTTATTTTGTTAAGCCCTAGGGCTCATTCTCAGGTCTTGGGAACATCCTGTCAGCTCAAATTGCCCCAGGATGGCCTGTTGACACTCACCCATTCTACTTGCTTCACAGGATTCTGGCCACACCCCCATTCTTTCATGCTCCTTTCTGACCAATGGGATACAAGAATGCTGGCCATGTCCACATTCCATGCTGCCAGGTATCACTGGGATTCTCTCTGTTAGTTTACACCACTTCCAGTAGTTGAGGAATGTAGAGGTGGCTGAGTGGTGAGGAAGAGACTTGAGGTGACTTTGGAGTATAGCAGGAAATTGATGCTCCCACCCCCACCTGGCCCCTTCCTTCTGTTCATGTGGTGCCAGGTTTCAAACCTCAGGCAATGGCGTGCTGCCAGCAGGCCTAAATCCCCGACCTGTTCCCTGCCCCTAGTCTTCTGCTCTGGGCCTATATGTCCGCAATGCTGCTGCCATCGCTGCTGCCGCACTTGGTGGAGCTGCCAACAGCTTCTCTCAGCAGGTGAGTGGCCGCCCCAACACCAATTCAACCGGGGTCAAACACCCCTCTGGGGTCACCATGACCCCCGTACTTGTTTCCTCTCCTCGCCTCTGATGAGCCACCTTTCTGTCTTGAGCATTTCTGAGATAGAAACTAAATATATGCTCAGGCTGGGCTGGATCACAGTCCTCCTGTGAAAGATATGCTCCACCGGGCCTGGTCATCTCTAGTTGGGATGGTAGACATGTGGCACCATGCTCAGTCATTGGTTTAGATGGATTATCCCAAACTCAGTCCACAGCACTGGATTCTTGACCACACATGAAGTTCTTTGTAGAGCCTCAGACATTGAACCTCATCCTCCTCACAGGACAGTTGTGAGGAAACAAGGGATTTATACAGAGAGATCTCTGGAGAATGGCTAGGCAGAGAGGGAGCGGCCTTCAGATAAGGTTTTGGCAATTCTGTGAGTATATGACTGGAAGATACCAGAAAGGGCTCAGGTGTGGCCTGTTATTAATAGTGTAACAGGTGTGGGATTATGAACCTAAACATGGCTCTCTTTCATTATTACCTGTTCAGTTTTGCAGCTGGGGAAACCGAGGCACAGAGAAGCCAGGTGACCTACTTATGACCTCAAGTTCACAGGAAGCTCGGCCTGACTTCTCTACCATGATCCCTAGGACAATGGGTGCTATTCAGTCTACTTCTTGTGGTGGGAAGTCCACTTCTTTTCAGTAGTGGGTCTTGAACTCTAGGATTGGGCACTGTTCTCGAGCTCCTCAGCTCAAGTCTACCACTCTATCACTTGAGCCCACAGTGCCCCTTCCAGTTTTATGGTGGTTCTTTGGAGATAGATTCTCACAGACGTTCCTGCCTGGGTTTTCTATGAACCATGATCCTCATATCTCAGCCTCCTGTTTAGTTAGAATTAGAGTTCTAAGCCACTGGCACTGGATTTAACTGTAATTCTGGTTCTCTCTCTCTCTCTCTCTCTCTCTCTCTCTCTGTCTCTCTCTCTCTCTCTCTCTCTCTCTCTCTCAGGAACTGGTTGAATCCGTGCTGTAGGAGGTGGCCCAACATCCCCAGGTGGCTGGAAGCCAAGATGGCCTACTCATTCTGGAGGTGGGCTGTGGGTCAGGGGCTGTCTCACTCAGCGTGTTGATACATCTCCATGAGGTAAGCCCTCTGTGCCTTTGCTAGACTGTGAGGGTTATTCATTGTCCATCTAGCCATACTGCATTTATTTTATTGTATTCTTTCTACATCATTTTCTAGCATGTGGCCAATATTATGGTACATAGTTATGGAATGAAAATGTAATGTCAGCTTAAGAAAGTCATTTAGGGTTCTGGGAATGTGGCTTCATGATATGGTGATTGCCTTGCATGCATGAAACCCTGAGTTCAATTCCTCAGTACCACATAAAAAGAAAAACACTGGAAATGGTGCTGTGCCTCAAGTGGTAGAGTGATAGACTTGAGCAAAAAAAAAAATTCAGGAATTACTCCTTAGCCCTGAGTTTAAGCCCCTTGACTAGCAAAAAACAAACCAAAACAAAACAAAACAGACGCCAAAAACATTTAGTTAATAAATACAAAATAAGGAACCCATACTTGGAATATAAAATTGCTTCTCCATACTGACATGCCATGGCACATACACTTGGTTGAAACTTCTGGAATGAAAGGTTCTGGACAGGAGTGGAGCCTGGCATAGACTCAAGCCCCAGGCATCCCCCAGGAGTTGGTGAAGAACCGGTTCCCTAGAGAAGACAATCTGGTTAGACTTAACCGGTTGTTCTCTGAGAAAGAGAAGTTCCAGTGTGACTGCTGCTCACCACAGTTACCCAGGGCCCAGTGGCAGGATGCCTGCCCTATGCCCTGACAAGTCCCACCTGGGAGAGTGTCTGTCCTGCCTCCAGGCCAGTTCAGGCCTGCCAATGTACACAACAACCCTTGTTTCCTCCTCTAACAAGCAGCTCAATATCCAAACACCATGGGAACCCAGTCCGAGAGGCACAGGCATAATGGAGGGGAAGCTGCTGAAGCAAGCGATTGGAAAGGAGCAGAGATCACAGCAGGCAAAACAGCCATGAGGATGTGTCTGCAAAGAGTCCTTAGCTGGGTTCAGCAAAGAGAGGCTGGCGTAGGTGAGCGGGGCACTTCCATAACCAATTTGAACATCTAATAAAGCTGCCTGTGGTGGATAGATGGCTTCTGATTTGACATCGGCAACAGAATAAGGGGCTGCAAATTCAATGAATAGTCTCTGGCCAGAGAAACAAAGTCAAACGCTTAAGTTTCTGCACTTCCAGTGGTTCCTGGTATCTCCAGCTGAGTGTACATCTTTCTGTGGCCAGTTGGTGCCATGCCACCTTCTGCGGAGTCTGCGTGAGAGATCATGTTAGACAAAGAGCTTCAAGAAAGCATGCCTGCAGGGAGCGGGTGTTGGTTCAAGGCTTCCCATACACTTCGCTGCACCTTTATAGC
Source organism: Dipodomys spectabilis (assembly GCF_019054845.1). Taxonomy (NCBI): domain Eukaryota; kingdom Metazoa; phylum Chordata; class Mammalia; order Rodentia; family Heteromyidae; genus Dipodomys; species Dipodomys spectabilis. The sequence goes on from NW_024870951.1 coordinate 3,389,409, forward strand.
CTCTACCTTTATTTTTACTATATTCTTCTTGGCTGTACATTCGTTGCCTTTATTCTCGTTTCGGCTATTTTTCTACTGATCCACGAACAGAGCATGTTGTATCTTTCCAGTCCAATAGAGATGGCTTCTCTAAGTAATAAAGACTTAGACCAAAGTTTAAATGTGGGCAATGCCCCAATCAATCTATCATCTGATGTTAAATTGCCTCCAGAAACTCCTACAACTTCACAAGCGGTTTTGCAGCTCACGCATAGTAAATATATAGACTTAAAATTTCCAGATATGTCCAACAGACAAAATCAATGAATTAAACTAAGTTAGAAAGAGTTATCCCAGTAGTTCAGAGAGTTCTAAAAAAAAGGGACCTCTTTATAAAAGAAAAAGAAAGATTCTCCCAACAGTTAATATTAAGTTTAGTCCAACTTACGTTATAGGGAATAGACGGTGGTTTCACACAAAATATAACCAACCGAAGAACCATTTCCTTATACAGGAGCTTATAAAGATGAAAATTGTTGGATAAAAATAAAAATAAAAAGAGTACAAATAAGTACATCCCTGCCTTAGGTTTCTTAATTATTAAACATAAAAAGGCTGAATAGATGACGCATTCTATTAAACAATATGCTAGACTTGTTTCACACCACTTAGCTTAAACTGTTGGTGGGATAGTTATCAATTTTCATGTAATTCATCAATGCTTTGCCTTTAAAAAAATTGATTACGTGCTTAAATAAACAAAGAATCTATGTCACAATCACACACTGTATAAAAATGTTAATTCTCCTCAATAAAGATACACCCAGATGCAACACTTTTGAGTCTGTGTCTGTTTGTCACTTCGCCGACACCTTGCCCACCTATCCCGAGATCCCTGTCCCATCGGTCCCAGTGCTCTGGCCGAGCTGGTCTGTCACACTGACACCTGACTATAGTCCTTAATTCATGTACTTTACTTATATTAGGATATTGTGTTGAAAAAAAAGTTTTGTTCATTAGGTCACAGCAATTAATGGCTTGAATGTGCTTACAAGTCAGGTGAAGATTAATTCTGGAAATTCAAAGTTTCCAGGTTTTTGAATGGTCACTGCTAATCACAAGGAGAGGGGTAGTCTAAGTGAGATTTAGAAATATTTTTGGTCATTCATGTCACCAAAACGGCAGAGACAAATTAACAGTAGTGACAGAAGAGAAGGAATAATTCCAGAGTTAATGAACAAATGACAGTAAATAAGGTATACCAGAAATTGTTTTAGAGAACCATTTTTGGTTATTGAAGAAATAGTTATCAACTAGTCTTATTCCATATTGCCTTTAACATTCTAAATCTCTTAGGCTACTTCTTAATTTCTGTGTAATAAATGTATCTCCTTCTGTGCTGTTCTTTCATACCTTATCTTTTTTGCTTTCTAAAAATCTCAGTCTTCTATATTCCTCTATGAACATTTCCTGATACTAAATACAACTACAAAGATGGCAGAGGATGCTAATGTAAGGGTCCAATAGCTCATGAGTCATTAATGAAACAACATGGAAAAGACATATTTATTGCTACCTCACATTTTCTGAAAAGCTGCAATGCCATCATTTGATTCAAATTTCCATTATTTGTCTACATAGTGTCATTCAGTGCACATAAGTGCAAATATGAGCTGGGTGCTGGTGGTTCACGCCTGTAATCCTAGCTACTCAGGAGGTTGAGACCAGAGGATTGTGGTTCAAAGCCAGCCTGGTCAGGAATGTCCATGAGACCATTATCTTCAATTAACCACCAGAAACCCGGAAGTGTTGCTGTAGCTTAAGCGGTACAGCGCTCAACTTGAGCTGAAGAGCTGAGGGAGTGCCCCCAGGATCAGAGTTCAAGCCCCACAACCAACAAAAAGTGCAAATATTACTTTAAGTTTCCCAAAAGGACGGACAAGATCAGTAATCTTCCCAAGCAGAAAAAATGATTTCAAAATGATTCAGTGCACCTATTTTTGCTGAGTTATTTAAGTTATGGCTTCTTTGCTAGGCATATTCTCTTCCTTTAAAAATTGTCATACATTAGCTTTACAATAAACTTCATCTAACATTTCTTGTTCCAAAAGAGAAGTCTATACAGTTGATGTCACTTAGCTTTCTTATTATCTTAATTCAAAGCCAAACCAGGCAGGAGAGTCTGTCCAACTCTTATAGTAAATTGAACACCAAAAAACCAGAAGTGGAGTTTTGGCTCAAGCAGTAGAGTACTAGCTTTGGGGGCAGGTGGGCAGGAAAGACAACTGTTCAGGGACAGGATCCAGGCTCTGGATTCAAGCCCCAGAAACAGTACAAACTAAACAAACAAGCAAACAAAAATCCCAGATATTTCTTTGGGACCTTCCTTAAAAGAGTACTGGTCTGAAAAGAGGCTCCTTTTGCTGATCATACTCACTGGATCCTGCTTTTTTGGAATCCTTATTGCTCTGGAGAACTCAGGACCAGACCAAAGGAATTGATAACTGACTCCTGCATCAAGAGAATCATCTCAGGGGTGAAATGTCCATCCATATGACACTTTAAAACCTCTTTGTTCCTTTGCAGGAGAACTCTTTTAAAACAACGTTATTTCCTTTTGTTCTATGCTGGTCGTCAAATGGTACATTATTTCCTTTTGTAATACTCTCAACTAGAAGTTTACAGAAAAATTTTATATGAGTAAAGAACACACTCGGGAAAAGCCAGGGACAGAGTTTCCTTCAAGTCTTGGGATACTTTTCTTGTACAGTAAAAAGGAAAGCACAAGGTAACTTGAACTTTGTTAATCCTCTATGTTCCATTCCTCTCCTGGTGTCATTTTCCACATCCAGTAAAAGTTACTTCCAGTAACAATCGATGGTGCTGCTTGAAATATAATTAATGCTTTCTGGCTTCACTGAAACAACACTAGGACACCTTTGGACCTGAGGTAACACGTGTTTCAGAGACAACTCAGTAAATAGAAAATATGAAATTCATATTGTTTATAAATACATTATACATGAGTACATTGAGTTCAAACTTTGTAAGTTCTCTGTAAATTAAGGTGAATTTTAAATGGGAAGAAGGTTCTCAGAACATTCTTTTTGTGAGTGTATGTGCTGTTCATAATTTCCCAAATGTACATGAGCTAACAGTAAGGGAATCAATAGCAATAATAGGAGAAAGAGAAGTTCTGTGTTTAAGTATAAGGCTTCAATACAACATAGCAAACTACAAATAAGACAATATTGAAACAATAAAGCCATGTCCAGTATGTAGATTTATGGAAGTGATATACAGAAAGCAAGACTCCTTCATGGGACATGAATTATGAGGCCACTCTCATTCTAAAAAATGCTTGCTAATCATGCAATTTTGTAGAAAGTAGAATGGAAGAATAATATTGTTCCCAAAGCAAGTCAGATATATGAGCATGGATTTAACTGAAAAAAAAAATGTCCATATTGTGAGAGCAGGGATTATATTAGCAATGAACTGGTGGCTAAGATCACATTTCTTTTTTTTTTCTTCACTTGTATATGTATATTTTTTTGTTGGCGGTGGTCTTGGCACTTGAACTCTGGGCCTGCGAGCTGTCTCTCTTCTATTCAGCTCAAGGCTAATGCTCTACCACTTTATCCACAGTGCCATTTCCAGTTTACTTTTAGTTAATTGGAGAAAAGAGTCTCTGGGACTTTCATACCTGGGCTGGCTTTGAACCCCAATCCTCATATCTCACCACAACCCAGCTTAGATCACATTTCTAACAGTGTAACTGAGTATAAGTAATGTGTGTGTTCATCTATCTTTATAAGAATTCTTGAGTTAGGGGCTGGGAAGGTGGCTCAGGGGTAGAGCAGTTGCCTTGCATGCATGAGGCCCTGGGTTCGATTCCTCAGCACCACATAAGCAAAAAAGAAAAAAGCCGAAAGTGGCGCTGTGACTCAAGTGGTAGAGTGCTAGCCTTGAGATGAAGAGCTGAGGGACAGCGCCCAAGCCCAGAGTTCAGGCCCCATGACCGGACCCCCCCAACCAAAACAAAAAAAAAAAGAATTCTTGAGTTAAAAATCTGGGCTACAGCTTAGACATTACCCTCACAAAAATGTTTGTAGTTTAAAAGTTGATACTCCTGGAGAAATAAAACCTTAGAATGAAAAGGAGTCTGGGAAGTTCAGTTTGCATCCAGCTTGGGTAGAACAGTCTTTCCAACAGTACATATAAAAAAGCAGCCAAAAGCTGGATTGGAAGAATGGTTCAGGTGGTGGAATACCAGTTATGAGCAAGATTGCCAAATAAGAGGTTGAGGCTTTTGCATGCATACATAGAAACATGCACAAACACACAGAGGCACTTATATGTGCACACAAATATACACAAATGAAACAACTCTCAGAATGTGTAGAAAAGTTAGAAAACAACAGAATATATATCCTGATTAAGACTCGAATCAAGGGATAATTTTTAATATTAGAAAGTCCTCAAGTGAACTTCCTTCAAAAAAGTTTGAGAATATTACATTGGTACTGTCCAGACTTAGTAAGAGAGTCAATTAATCATTATTATAGGGATCGCATCCATGGGGGAATGAATCAGAGACCCCGCAAGTGCATCTGAAAATATTCATATCCTGTGTCAAATGTGAGAACATCTTTGAAAATAGTAGATAAGCAGTCTGAACAGTCACTGTGGTGTATAATATCCCTGGAGAAGTTCAGAATTGGTAGTCTGTATCTAGATTAAATAAACCAAGAAACTATGGCAGGGCAATGTGATACAAGCCTAGAATTCTAGCACTGAGATTAAGACAGGAGACTAGAGAGTGGAATTACATAGTGATACCTTCCCTGGACCAGGTAGTATAATTTTGTCTTAATAAAAAAAAACAAACCAGAAAGGAATACATAACTGGACGTTTGGGCTAATTTTGTCACTATGTTTTGAGAAGTCAAATTTTCCGTTGAAATGCAACTCATACTTAATCCTCACTTGTGTTTTAAATTCTCTCTTCATTACAGATCATTCCTAGATGCAAAATGACTCATGATTCCCATCCAAAATTTGAAAAAGTAAATAATCATCATTCTGTTGTATCTCACAGAAATGATGTAGGATTACAACAACTTAAGCCTAGAAAAATAGAAAAGTTTGTCTAATATAGGATTTTGAAGATCTTGCTAAATTAGAATTTAGATTTAAAATAAATATTTTGATTTTGTTTTTAATTTCATATTCTATCGGATGCTAAAATTTCTTTTTAAGTAGAGGGTTTAATTGACAAATTCACAAATGATTTTGCATTCTATTTTCCTAGAATATTCTTTCAAGAGAGTTATAATTAGAACTTAGTTAATAGATAATTCCAATAATTAATGTATAAAATGATAATGTGAATGGTGTAGACAGAGTTGCCAAAAATTGATGATATTAATTTATAAATTTAGAATAAGAGCAATTTTTGGAGTCTTTGTTATAACATGGTATGAAGCGAATAATCATGTGACATCTACTTTCTTCTACCTGTATGTAACACAGGAAGCAATTTCCTTAATTATTTGCCACTTTATACAATGAGAAAAATGTTAGTTTTGAGGTTTCTTTTTATTTTTGTTTTTGTTTTATTGGTTTGTCCTAGGGATTGAACTCTGGGCCTAGACACTGTGTCTGAGCCTGTTTATGCTCAAGGCTTGTGCTCTCCCCCTTCAACCTCAAGGCCACTTGTGTCTGACTTTTGCTGATAAGTTTATATGATAAGAATCTAGGGAATCTTCCTGCCTGGATGGGCTTTGAACTGTAATCTTCTGACCTTAGCATCCAGAATTTATATGATAGTTAAAAAAGTATAAATATAAATAATATTTGCAAGTGTTTCCATCTCAAGAATAACAGTGGGGGGGAAATGATGCAACCCAGTTTATTGTGGTGTTCTTTCCAAAACATGTATGGCATCACATTAGCAGAGTTGTATTTTTTTCACAATAGAGATAAGCTATTCATGATGTGAATTAAGGGAAGCTTGAGGTGCACCCTAAAATTTGAAAACTGTTGGACTAGGATGACTCTATGTCATAAATATTGGGATTGGTGGTCATAAAAAAATAGCTTACTGTGATAAACAATTGCTTACTCTTGAAGAATTTTTACCTATGGTACATAGTTTTATCCTCAACCAGAATGTGGTTATTTTTCTGTTGACTCTCAATCTGTAACACCCCATGAAAAATGCATCTATTGCAGAATTACGTAACATTCAAGGCGGTACTGTTTTGAATCTCTCAGGTATGGAATCTTCTGAATTTGAAAATGAGTAGTTATTGGTCATTGGAATGTTGAAGAACACATATATTCTGTCTTCTTAACAACTTATTTACTTTTAAAAGTTATAGGTTTCCATAGAATTAAACTGTTTTCGCTTTTAGTATGAGAAAGTACTATATTTATTCTTTTTTAAAAATATTGGTAAGTATATTGTGAAAATATTGTCTAGTCAGATAGCATTCAAGTTGATGGTCCTCTGATTAAAAAGGATAGTTAATTCAAATTAGACGCCAAACAGTATTGATTTTTAAAAAGGTACTACATAAAGAATAATATTTACTATACCAATACAGTGAAATTTTATTTCATGCAGCTTATTTTTTAAATTTAATTTTATTGTCAAAGTGATGTACAGTGGGCTTACAGCAATTTTAAGGTAATGAATAAATAACTTTGCAAACTTGATACCCCTTCCCTGATTTTCTTCAGTTTTCCTTCACCCCAATACTCCTCACAAGTTGTAATGTATATTTACAACATATTGTCTTGTGAGTATTGCTATTGCATTGGTTTGCCTTTGTCCTTTGTCTCACCATTTTTTTGTTCCTCTTCCCTTCTCTAATTAACGTAAATATATACACAATACACAGGCTACCAAAATCAAATACAGAAGGGAATAAAGCCCAGGGGAAAATCCCCAAAGAAAACAGAAATCACATAGCACATTAAAAACAACAAAAGCAAATAATATTCTCGTTTTCATATCTTGGAGTTCATTTTGCTCAGAATCAGCTTATATGGTTTTATATACGCATAACAAAGCCACTAGAAAATAATAGTTTCATGGACACTATATCATGAAAACAACATGTTAACTGTTTTTCATGGTAAAGTTGGGGTTAGGATTGGTGAATTCGCAGTTCTAATAAAAGAATTTCAAAAGAGTTTTAAAATTATAACAGGTAAATTTTTATTTGTTCAAATTTTTTAACAACTTTGCCTATTATGAAAATTTAAATTTGCCTGGGAAAATAGGCGTTCATGCAAAGTAATCCATGGAGACTTTGCTGAGAGGGAGCAATGTGGGTGAAGATGGCTCATTTTCACACTAAACAAACCTCAGAAACCTTTCTATAAATCCTGTAGGTTCCCTTGAGAATTGTCCTTACCCAGGAAATCTACTCTTACTGTGTGAAACAAGGTTGTAGTGGAATTTAAATTCAAAGTTCTTTAAAAAAAAGACATCAAAATTTGTGAATTGACTTTAATTACCAAACAGTAATTCTCTGAAAAAGATAATTTGGGTCCAAATATTTAGGGAGAAAGTGCCCTCAACATTGAAAGAAGGTATTGGGTTTACACTTTTCTGTTTGTAATACTTTCCACAATGTCTTTGCACTTGAAGCACTGAACAACAGAAAAAAATCTGATTGGATACTTGAAACCAATGATTTCACATTTTTTAGTAGTTTACAATATGTAATATCCTTATTAACATGAAATATTGAGGACTTCACTTATTAAATAAGCCAAAAAGTTTTGGGATCAGAAAATAATTGAGCAAATTGAAAAGATGAGAAAACTCATTCTTAGAAGCCCTAGCTAAGCATATTGACTTCAGGAGTGGAGGGAGGCCAAACTTTTTGGTATTCATTGTCTTAATATTTTTGCTACCTAAAGTGATTTTACGGAGCCTATTTAGCTCACTACAATGCAGAACAGATTGAATGAAGACATGAAAATAAATTCCACATCCAAATAAAAGAGTTTTAAAAGGAAAACCATGAAGATGTAGTGTGGGTAGAGCCGGTCAGATCTGGTTGAGTCAGCTAGAGTAGCAGTTGAAGCACACTTCCTGCTAATAGAGACGTGACCCACAGGCATGTCTCCCTAGCTTGCCAGAAATGAGCTGTCCATGCTCCCTACAAGCCGGGGAAGACCAATCAGTGCCTGTCACCAAGCAGTGCCCATCACAAGTGCCTTACATCAACTCCCCACTAAGTAATTGGCTGGGAAGGACTCAGGAGGTTGGGAAAGCTGGGGCTATATAATCCCCCCCTTGTGCAGAAATAAACAAGACCTGCATAAGCCTATTCTCCCAACGTATGTTCCTTGTGTGAGTCGTTCATGCTTACCCCCTGCTGGAGATCTAACCCTACAAGTGGTGCGCAATGAGTGGCTCGATCGCTTTCTGCAGATGGACGGTCGAGGGTCTAGTGCAAAATTAGTGCCTCCATGGGCAACCTTCCCCCAGCAGCAGGAGAACCTCAATCACAAGCATTTGTTGCCTTGCTCCGGAGTAGGCAGATAAAATTATTACAAAAGGAAGCTAGATTAATATGGGAAATAGTGAATGAATTGTATCCCTGGATTGACTCCGGGGCCATTTGGGATCCAGACAGGTGGACCCTCGTCTGTCAGGCAGTTCATAAAAAGGAAGTCCGTGATGGCTCTGAGCTGCCCCTAATCTTTTACCCCATTGTAGTAGCTATTCAAGCCTGTCTATCAGGGAAAGAAGAAGGGGAAACTCTGCAAGAGTTTAACACCTCGCTGAAAGAAGAAACAGAACAAAAGGAAAATTGCGAAGCTGCTTTAGCACTCCCATCTTCTTGTGACACAGCAAACAATTCCAGCAAGAACACAGATAACCAACAACTTCCACTAACAGGTGACCCAGGGGGCCAGCCAGCTACGCTTGTACAATCGCCTCCCCCACACTATCAGTCACAGGAAGCCTGCCCAATCACTTCTTTTGGCTGTTTAGGCAAGCCTGGGAATTCTTCTCAGAAAATTTTGTATCCTTGGGCAGAGATATCCAACTTTGCCCAAGAACAAAAACTCGTTGTTCCCCCTGTAATACAACAGTTGTTCACAGGCCCCACATCTACCATGGCAACGACAGCCAAGCCTATAATTGAACCCCAGTTCATGTTCCCTGAAAACGTCCACCGAACATCTGCACGACCTAACCAATGGTACCCCCATGACCCCAAAATACCGGGCCGCTGTCAAGGAAGATGGGTTACACTCCCTGAATGCTCAACAGATGCTCGAAACCCTTAGCATTGATCTTAACTGCCCCCATGATTGGAAGAGCTTAATGAACTGTAGTCAACAAGAAAGTTTAAAAAATGCTTAGAATGTATTCCTAAGTACCAGTTTTATAAATGGCTTTGCACTGTGGTTTGTGGTTATTTTATTTTACATGAGATAATATTTTCTACTACCAATAAGTTTTGGAAAAAGAAGAAAACTAAAATTTACTATTGTAGAGGAATATGATAGAAGTAGAAGAAAGATTTTATGTTTGTCAAATCTCTGATGAGTACCCGTATTCAAGACTTAAAGTCATATTTCTTACTATGTTAGACAGATAGGGAAAACAAAACACCATATGATAAGGCAACTATTTGTGATTTTTTAAACTGTACTTAGTATGTGATGAAATTTACTTTATTAGCTAATGTTTTGGTTTGAAATATGGGAGGCTGATCTATTTAACAAATTTTTGAAGTCACCTACTGAAAAAACAAATGATGGGGGGTATAATTTCTACACTTTAATGAATGGATGAACCTGTTTGGCATTAGTGCTGGGTAAATAAATAAACTCTATTGTAACTTGCTCCCTACCCTTGAAAAACTATTTATGTCACTAAATATAATCTACTTGTAAAGTGTTATTTGGCAAATGTGATTTTTAAAAGTTTATTTGAAAAGAATATACTTTCAGGAGATTAAATATAGGTTATCATTTGTTTGACAATGACAACATTTTTATACTACAGAACCAAGTTTTACTGAAGTACCAGTGTTTTGAAGCACTAAGGATCTTCTCAATTAATGTTTTTCTGAATTATATTTGACCTCTATGTCAAGTATTCCTAGTATTGGTACACCAAATATGGATCTATTGTTCCAGGAACTATTTTTTGGCCTGCTGATGCTGGAATGAAATTATTCATTAATCATTAGGAGAGGGGTATTACAAATGATCTAGTGACATTCGTGGTCTTGTTCAATCATATGTGATGGTCATCTGAAAATTAAAAGTTTGAATTACTGTACTTTCACATTTTGTGATTTCATCTTGCATGTTAAGTTGCCTTGCATTTCCCAATTGCTTACTGATAATTCCTGCATTTCAAGGAATTGGGGCCCTGAAATATAGAAAATGAGAAATTGAGATAGGTCTTCAATTACTTTCTGTTGGCATGTTGCATGGACGTAGGTGAGAACTCTTGCCTTAGTTATATGATGATGCGGATAACTGGGACCTGGGATCCTAGGACCCGTGGATCCTGTAGAAGAATAATAGCTTTTAGACATCATATCAGAAAAATTTGAGTATAATCAGTAGGAATGCTTCAGAAACATGGAGAAAAACAGTTTGGGACCAGCGAGTTAAAACAATAAACAGAGCAGCAAAGTAAAATACCTTACAGATTAGAAGCAAACAACATTGTTTTTTTTACCATGTGAATTCAGAAGACCAAGAACATTTAGAAGTTATCACAAGTTTATACCGAAAACATTGCATTGATAATTTTTATATTCTAATATATATTCTAATCCTGATTATTTATATTCCAATCTATTTATTGGAATAAATATCAATTAATTTTTCAAATTATCAATTAATTCTAATAAGATTCACTGTGTGAAATATAAAATCAGCACATATAAATATAAAATATATAATAATATATAATATTAGAAAATGTTTGGCATTGTTCTGTTGTGGTAAGAGTATCAAAGGCAACAGTTTTTTTTTTCTTTCTGCTTATGTGGTGATGAGGAATCAAACCCAGGGCCTCAGGCATGCAAGGCAAGCACTCGACCACTGAGCCACAAGAGGCAACGGTTTTAAAGTATTATTCCATTACCTCTACCTCAGTGTTTGGTAGAATTAGAGCTAAAGCTTTACCATTCCGAGATATACAGCCTAGAGGCAAGAGGAAACACTGTGATTAAAACATTACCAATTTAAAGCCTAGTAAGGAGGAGAAACATATGGACTTCTTTTGGAGCTATGGAATATATTTGGTGATAGAAAATCAGTGGTGCAAGTTCCTGCATGCTTGGATGGTAGACAGGCCAAGGCATTAGGTAATCATACATATGAACAATTTTTTCACCTTCTTGGCTTTAGCTTCTTTTGAAATGTTAGGGTGTAATAAACAATTATATTTTGCAAAAATACCTTCTAGTCTGAACAGTACTGTCTGAACTGTTTGTCTCTTTATGATCCCTTGTAACAGATTAGTTTTGCTCCAATAAGAAAATCTATGTTGTCGGGGTTAGATTCTGGTTGGTCTGTTCTTACATGGAGCAAGGATAAAGGGTCAGGAAGACATTTGTGCCAGTAAGACCTCATTTGGGAGATTTTAAGCTGCAGAAGTTTAGAAGTAGCTTTTAAGCAAGGCTTACTTTGACTCCATTATCTCCACAAAGCTAAATCAGTTAATAAATAAGTACTTGAAAATCCATCATCTTTGGACCTAGATATAAAGGCTGCAAAGTATGATCCAATTTCAAATGAAAAAGACTTAAAATAGTCATTGAAAAAATTGCAAATGTGAGCAATTGAACAAACAATATAAGTTTTTTCCACCATACACAGAATTTTACAGAAATAAGATGAACTGCAATTTTGGGAACAATAAGGTTTCCTTCTTACAAATAGGCAACCAAAGATATATGCCTGTCTTAAGATTGCATCATTAACTACTTAAATTTCCAGGATACTACATGCTTCAGCAGCACGTCTACCCAAATTACAATACAGAGATTTACATGGCTCTTGTACAAGGATGATATGAAAATTTGTGAAGTATTGCATATTTTTCATTCTTCTGATGCAAGAAATTAAAAACAGTTATTAAAAAGTTGATTACAAATATACAAGTGTAAGAATACATGTAATTCATAGAAATAAAAGTTAGTTTGACATCATTCAATCTTCACTTTTTACAAATTCCTTTACATAGCATAACCTTTATAAAACTTTTGAAATAAGATAACATTGTCATTTTATCCTAAAGAAATAAAATTCTTTAAGGACGTAGGAATTAAAGGAATCTTAAACTGTTTCTATATGGAATGCAATCTGAAAGGACACATTTATTAATGAACCTATATATTATAAAACAATGTCGAATTCAAAGGATTATATCTAGGAGAGAATGAAATAGGTTATGGACATTACACAAACAGAATACTAAATATTTTTAAATATACTTTTTTCAGACATGCACCAGAAATATCTTTACTTTCTGTATTACTCATTTCAACAGATAAGTTAAAATTATTTATGATTTAAAAAACCACAAACTCTATAGAAATCATTATAGATGTATACAAACAACTCGAAGATATTTTGACATCAAAGTCAGGCAATTCACTTGGACGAATACCATGGAATCCATGAATTTTTAAAGTAAGATATTGCTGTTGCTTTGTATTGTGAAAATATTTTGTATGGACACATAGGATGGACTGGCAATTTTGAAATTTAAGAAACTTAACTGAATCATTAGGACTTAGGAAAACAATTTGTACAGCTTTCCAAAACTTCAAAGAGGTAGTAATACATACTTATCCTTTTGGCAATATCAAATGCAGCTTCTTCCAAGTTGTGCTTCAGACATGGTTTGAAATAATGGTTCACCGGAAGGAGATCCAGCATATCTTTGCTATATCTATTCCCAGCAGCAAGATGCAAGGGGGTCAAGAGGCCTTTAGTTTGGGCTTTGTATCTGTATCATGATGAAATAAAGAAGCCACTGTGGTATTATTCCATGTATAAGTACTGTGCAGGGGTGTCCAGCCATTCACAATTATTCCAGGAATATCTACCTTGAGCCACCAACTCATGGACAATGTCTAAGTGTCCACTGTAGGCTTCTCGATGAAGAGGGGTATACTCATCGTCATCCCTAGTATTCACATGAGTGGCCTTTTTGGAAAGTCGTCTCTGCACTGTAGTAAGGCGGTTATTTTCAACAGAACAAAGAAGAAATTTGCTTGAATCCTTCGCCATTTTTTTCTTAAAACTGATACCATTTCTCACTTTTTCATCTTGTTCTTCAACTTCATAGCAATTGTCTAACCAGAGACTTTGAGTGCCAGTGAGAATGAGCTGTCCATGTATTTTCCCAATAGTTCACATTGGATGAAATGGTCAGAAAAATCCGGTGAATTTTCTGCATTTGTTTTTTTCACTATTATTTATTTTCTCTTTTTTCATTTTTACTATTCTAAATTATTCTAACTGGAGAGTAGGGAATTTGTAGAGAGCAGAGGAAAGATTTTCCTCCGTATTCAAAGGTACAGAATGAAAATGAGGACTAGTGGTGTCTTCATGAGCAGCTTATTCTAGGAATGAGAAAATAGGAAATAATGCTTTCTATGTAAATGAATTGGGAAATGGCAGAGGAGAAAGTGAAATGATGCAACCAAAAATATAAAAGCAAAATAAATTAGGATAATTATGGAGAAATCTTATTATCTATGAGAAACATGAAAGGGAGAGAGGAAGAGAGAGACAGATGTGCAATGATCTAGCTAGCCACAAAATCCATCCCTCTGATCAAATTATAGTGCAAATAATTTCATTTTTAAAAGAGATGGAAATAGAATTTAAGATCAAATCTCTCCATTGTTTTTAATTATATTTTTATTATCTTAAATACTTGTACAAGGGAATTTCCATTAAACAAATCAGTTTTTTAAGTATAATGGATCTTTATATAGCTTTCCGACACCCTTCCAAACCTCACCCCACTTTCATTTTTTTCTAGTTTCATACTATCTGAATTAAATATTATACCTTCACTCTCTTCCTCCATAACTCTCTTTATTCCTTTCTTTTGACTTCCCCTCATATCTTCCAAGTGATAGTTTCCTGGTATTCATTTTGTTGGAGTAAAGTTCAATTTCATAAGAAATTAAACCTTTGAAATAATCCTCTGCAAATAGCATGCTTTGGTTAATATTTTTGTGTAAACTTGTATAAATTTCTATCTTCCAAATATGAGACAGAGCTTGGGTCCTTTGTGTGTCTGGCTCTGACTTAGTTCACTTAATATATTTTTAGATCTATCCATTTCGTTGCAAATAATGTAACAGTCTTCAAATGGATGGGTGCAATCCAATTGTGTATATGTGCCACACTTTCTCCAACCATCACTCCACCAAAGGACATCTGGGCTGTTTCCGTAACTTGGCTACGGTGAATAGTGCAGCAGTGAACATGGTTGTGAAAGTGATTTTCTGTAACCCTTTGGAAGAATTCATCACTACCTTTATAGGAGCAATCCTCTAGCTAGTTTTCCAGAATAAGAATATCCCTCCCTTCATCTTCATCACAATGTATTGCAAGTCCTCAGAAACACATTTCCCCTTACAGGTCTCAATAAGCTAAAACCACACTGTGCCCATATTCTTTCAATACATTTTTTACATAATTGGACATATAATTAAGTGAGAACCTTCTATATACTTTCCTAATGTGGGAATGAGGGACATGACAGAGTAAAAGTAAAAAATATGTAATTTAATTAGCTATTATCATATTTAAAATCATTTTCAGCTCTAATTCATAGCCTCACATAATATTATTTTAATCTTTATTTGATTACTTCATCTAACCCATAAATTATAACAGGTGAGTTTAAAACAAAGGCAAAAAGTGTGGTTTGATTTTGACACTCATGTGTGAAGTTGCACAACATGGGCAAATAGATGGATTGGAATTAATAGCTCTTATCCATTTTGTTAACGTAGAGACGGTTTTCCCAAACTGATTCTCGCAATTCGCATTCCATTCAACAACAAGAAACATGTGATAATTTCCTTTGATTTGCTCCTTATTAACTTTTGTTTCCATTTAATTTTATAATGGATGATTTCATAAATCTACTGTAGATACAAAAATATGTTAAAATATTTCTATCCGTATGCATTGATATATACATACACACATATATTACACAGGTTATAATGATAATGTATAACTTCAGTAACTGTACAATTTACTAAATTATTAAAACTATCGACGGCTCATGCCTGGCATCCTGGTTACTCGGGAGGCTGAGATCTGACGATCATGGTTTGAACCCATACTGGGCAAGAATGTCCAGGAGCCTCTTATCACCAAACAACCAACAGAAAATCAGAATTGGAACTGTGGCTCAAAGTAGTAGAGTGGTAGCCTTGAGAGAAAAATCTCAGCGACATCATCCGGGCTCTTAGTTCAAGAAGTATAATCTACCCAAATAAACATCTATTTAATTTAAACATGTGTAAGTAAAGTATTTCCATCACCCAAATGCACAACCATGCTCATTTGCAAGGTAACTCTGTTTTTTCTGAAGTACCATAAAACATTTTCACTTAAGTTAAAAGGATTGCACTATGGGTTCATTCTCTCATTCATTTTTCCACTCAAATACTCAAATCTTACAATTTTTCCAATTATTTAAAATCATAGATTTTTACTTTAATACCCAAATATTAGAGTTTGAATTGAATGTCTTATGCCCCCTAAATGGGTGTTCTTACCATTTTGTCATGTCCCCAACCCTAAATTATCCTTATTATTTTTCAGATACTTGTGTATGACCTTGGGTTCAGTCCATGTTATGTTATTCTTCCTGGAATTTAGAATAACAGGTGCATGGCATTGTGTACAGATCTTACTGTCCAGTCTGGGCTTTATCCTCTATCCTCACAACAGTAGACTCCCAGGTAGTATGGATTTTCATAAGCTCGTCATAGCTGATGTTTTTTTTTAAGTCTTTGCATTTCCTACAGGTTCATGAGTACTGAATTAATTTGTTTTCTTGGGTTATTTTTATTTTTTTATTGTGTTTCATTTCAATGTATGTGTTGAGTTGTTCCTCACTTTTCCTTTTGTTTCTTTCAATCAAGTTCTTACCTAAAGTGCTGAGAAACCAATTCTTCTTTTTCACGATAGTCAAGATGAACATGATTTATTCCCAAGCTATTTCAATAATATTTAAACACCATCATATCTATGGATGGTATATAAATGATAAATGCTGCGAAGGGTCTTTTTATTTTCACAGCAGTCTTTGTCATATACAGTCAGATCATGAAATATATGCAGATAATTAAACTACAGATGTAAGCAAAGAGAAGAAAAACCTATTATTAATTGTTTGTAAGAGGCTTTCCTTCCAGTGAAAGAAATGCGTTGCTTGATGCAGGATTTCACAAAATTATTTTGCTAGGAGGAAGCTAAACAATCATCTAATTCTATAGAATTGAGGGAGAAGAATCAAACTCCTGAATAGTTTATATTTGGGTCAAATAAAAGCATGCTTCCAAAAAGAGAGTTGACTTTAGAGAAACATGATGAGTTTATGTAAATAGGTGCTTAGCTGATTTTGTTAATTTGTAAACTAATACAGGGAAATAGAGTACAGAAAGGTAAAAAAAGAACTTCGCATTGCAATACTTATGTGTGTGTGTGTGTACACATGCACGTGTATACACGCACATGCATGTGCAAGTGCTCATTCATTCATCATCTCTAAGCTTCTGTGACCTAGGATAGTGGTTTACCACTTGAACCATCGTTCCACTCCTGTTTTTTTGGAGATAATCGCATGCATTTTCATGATTGGACTGGCTTTGAATAGTGGTCTTCATATCTCAGCCTCCAGAGAAGCTAGCTAAGCTTATTCATCCTCCAAGTAGCTAGTTAAAATTGGGCCAGTCCTCTATGCTTCACTGCTCTTTTATTCTTGTCCTGAGTTGTTCACATGCCTAAATCATATATATGTCTAGTTGCCTTAAGAAATACTCTTACTGCTTGGCACCAGGGGCTCCCATCTGAACTCTTAACTACTGAGGAGGCTTGAGAACAGAACCCAGGCCAAAAGTTTAGTAGACTTCCTTCTCAATCTATAGCTGGGTGCATTGGATCATTTCCACCATCCTGCACTATCTACAGGTTAAGATTGGAAGGACTGCAGAATCCAGGCCAGCCAAGGTAGGAAGCTAGACAAGTTGGTGTGCAACTCTTATGCCATTGATAATGGGAAGGCTAAAACGACAGATCAGGTGCATGTTCTTGTGGAAAGGGAACCCTTATCCTAAAATTAACCACTGATATGACACCAGTCCAACAAAAACAAGACCCCAAGTTGAACACAATTTCCCACAACCAAAATAATTATATACCTTAACATCCAGAAACTTAGTAAAATCTGCTCTTTGCTCTAATATCAGCTTCATCTAATTATCATATGATGTAACAAAATAGTTTCTTCATTAAATTTATTATATATTAAAAGACCTAGAAAAATCTTTCTCACGTATTAAGTGCAAACGAATGACAAATTGCCTCATTTCTTACATATTTGACTACCACTATAAATTCATCTTATGATTATTATTAATATTAATATATTCTGATTTATTACTTTATTTTGTAACAGTTTTTAAACATTTGGCTTCTCTGCTGAAGTTGAAGTATTTTAATAGTATCATCAAATAATATTACTTGGGTACTTAGAGCAGTATTTTAAAAAGTTTTTAACCAATGGTTTCTAGTAATTCTGTTTTTTTGGGGGGGGTCTGGTCCTGGGACCTAAACTCTGGGCCTGGATGCTGTTCCTCAATGCTAGTTCAAGGCTAGCACTCGACCATTTGAGCCACAGCACCACTTTTTCTGTTTATGTGATGCTAAGGAATCTAACCCAGGGCCTCAAGCATGTAAGGCAAGAGCTCTACCACTGAGCCACCTTCCTAGCTCTCTATGAATTCTTAATTTGTATATTATTTAGTTTATTGTTAATTTCAGTTTAATTTTATTGTAAAGGTAATGTACAGAGGGATACAGTTACATAAATAAGGTAATGAGTACATTTATTATGGAAGGAATATTGTTACCTCTTTCATTGATTTTTTTGCACACTCAAAAAAAACCCAAGAATTCTATGCTTCCATCAGAAAGAATGACATTGCCCCATTTGTTAGGAAATGGAAAGATTTGGCAAAAATTATATTAAGCGAAGTGAGCTAGGCCCAAATAAACATACGTCTCATGGTTTCCCTTATTTGCAATAACTACTATACGTCTGAGACAAGCAGAAAAAGTCAGATAAGTTGATGTTAGGTAAAATGAACCCTAAGAAATGTATTCAAATGTTTTTTTTTTCATGCATTTGTTTCTAACGCATTTATAAGATTATTTCTTTGTTGCTTTGTATGTCCCCCCCACCCCCACAGTATAACCCCTTCTTTCACTGTATTTGATGTCGGTATAATTTGTGTAGGGGAAGGGGAAAAACAAGTCATTTAAATAAGGATACAGGTGGACCATTGAAACAATGAGAAGTACAAGTTGTCATGTCGAAAATGAACTTTAAAACTTTGGTGTGGGGGAAAGATTGTGTGGGGAAAAGGGGGGAAGGCTGGGAAAGGATGGGAAGGGGAAACAAAGGAGGAGGCTACAATGCTTGTTAAGAAATGTACTCATTATCTTGCCATCTAATTGTAACCCAACTGCACAGTATTTTCACAATAAAAAATAAATAAAAATTTAAAAAAAACTACTGATGCTTTTCCTGTCGTCATTGATCAATAGGTACTTTGCTATCTTTGTTCATGCATTTTTTATTATAAAATTGATATACAGAAGGCTTACAGTTACTTAAGTCAACCAAAGAGTACACTTCATTTTATTTTCTAAATTTCAAATTTTGAGCTTAATTATTTTCTTTTGTTTCTTTAGGGTAATTCTTTTATTCAGAGTTGTAGGATTAGTTAATTTAGTTTTGCATAATTTTAACACATGTAAATTATTCAGACATATATTTTGCTTTCAAAATAGTTAACATGTGAATATTTAAAAATTATTTTTTTTAATTTTATATGGTTGGTGAATTTAAATAAATTTATTATCTCATAGTTCTAAACATATTTGTCCAGGTAACAAATACTTTATTTTCAAGAAGCACATACTTTATTAAAAAAGCCTTCATTACATGGTCACTTTTTGGCAATATTTGTACTTAAATTAAAAAAAAAAGTCTCTTTGAACTGGGCATAGTGATTTGTGGTTTCCATTTTCTAACTATGGTGGGAAGTGTAAATAGGGTTAGTAATTCGGGAGAGAATGGGAAACTATGAGACCTTATCATAAATTTCCAGAGTGAAATCATTAGAGATATAGCCATCCCTAGCAAGATATAGAGCACCTGGTTATCACATTCTAAATCTTGAATTAAAACACCAGTAACAACAATCTTTTGTCAAAATAAAAGGATACATGTTTCAAAATGTTTATTATTTAAAACTTGTTTGCAAAGTTCTCATGTCTTTTATTTCTTAATTTTCAATTTACTTAATCTATAAGAATCCAAGTATCTTGTGACTATTTTATTTCTACTAAACTTTTAAATACTATGAACAATATTATGATTTCATGTATTAAAATACTTTTACTGTTTGTGATAATTTCCTCTGTTTCATATGATAATAACAATATTCCAAATGTGTGTATATGGTGTGTGTGTGTGTTTATGTGGGTTTTTTGTGTGTGTGCTTTTTGTGTACTTTGTAATGCTTAGGAAATCACACAATTGCTTCCCATATGTTAGGCCAATGTTTCACCACTGAACTATACTGTTTAGTTATAATACAAATTGTGTTTTAAGTTATGACTTTTAAATTTTCATTCCTAGTAAGCTTTTTCAAAATTATATATGATAAAATGTGATCCAACTTCTTTTTTTTATTTAATTTTATTTTATTTGTGAACATACTGTACAGAGGGGTTAAAATTACATGGGCAGGATAATGCGTACATTTCTTACCAAGCATTGCAGCCTCCTCCTTTGTTTACCCTTCACCTCCCTTCCCAGCCTCCCCCCTCCCCCTAATCCCAATCCTTCTCCTTCCCCCCCTTCTCCCCCCTCCCCCCCGCACCGACGTTGTAAAGCTCGTTTTGGACATGACAACTTGTACTTCTCATTGTTGCAACAGGTCCACCTGTATCCTTAAACAACTGGTTTTTCCCCATCTCCTCCACAGTTATACTGACAATGGTTTCCCTTATTTGCAATATCTAGTATATGTATGAGTCAAGCGGAAAAGGTCAGATAATGTGATGTCAGGAAAATGAACCCTTAGATATGTATTTTAAGGTTTTTTTCTTTCATGCATGTGATCCAACTTCTATCCACGTTAGCAATTGTTATTGTTATTTTTTCTCTTATTTCTTTGGAAATTAATTATATTCCTATTACAGCTTTTTTACATTGTAACAGCTCTATACAATGCTTTATTTTCTATTTTATTTTTTCCATGTTATCTGACTTTCAGTCCAAACGATCAGGTGGATTAAAAAGAAACTTAATTCAGGACACTTTATTTTTCTCCTTCTCTTCTCTGAAGTCTTACTGTTTTTTGAAACAATACCAATGACATACAGCTCCTATTGGTCCACCATTCTTCCCACCCCCCCCCCCCGCCAGTTCTGCAGTACAGCTCAAGTCGTTATCATTCAGCTTTATTATGCTATAATGTTATCTAAACCTAACTCATTCCTAAATTAATTTTATTTGCTTTGAGCAATCACTAAAGACATTTTTCTAAATATAATATCGGGGGTTTGTGTTTTCACAAGGTGTGAAATATGAGTGACTATCCAACATCTAGATATCTCTGGAGAATATTGGTCCACATGCTCAACAATCACATGTGTAAATTCAAGGAATACAGGTCAGTCAGAGCAATGTTGTAAAATGGTGTTGCTGGAGCCTTCATACTAGCTTTGAATCGTATTACCTTGTTTAGTGAAGATAACATAGTTCTACTATAAGAACAGACACATAGAAGAAGGTAACAGATTTTTCAAAAATAAATTCTTAGTTTTATGGACCACAGACTTTTGAAAAGGATGCTATGACTTTATGAAATAAAGCAGAATCTTAAATGGTTGTATTGGCACAATTGCCTCTTTAGATTTAAAGAATGATCTTAGACTACTACCTCAATCCTTTGTTTGTTTGTTTGTATGTTGGTCATGTGGTTTGAACTCTGGGCTTGGGAACTGTCCATGTGCTCTTCAGCTCAAGGTGAGCACTCTAATGCTTGAGCAACAGCAAAACTTCCGGTTTTCTAGTGGTTTATTGGAGATAAGAGTCTCATGGACTTTCCTGCTTGGGCTGGCTTTAAACCACGATCCTCAGATCTCAGCCTCCTGAGTAGCTAGGATACAGGCATGAGCCACTGGCACCTGGCCTACCTCAAACCTTATAAAGAATGATTATCAACCTAAATGTGAGATGTAAAAACCTATAAAATATAAATATAAAAATTCATAACATTGGCTCAGTAAAGGTTTCTAAAAATTTGACATGGAAAACATTAGTAGCTAAAGAAAAGCAAGAACTGTATTATATCAAGTATTAACCTTTCATAATTCAAAGGACACTATAACAGAAATGAAAACATATCCAACAGATAGAGGGCACATATTTGTTAATGCTACAATGTTAATGCTACAATGATTCCGAAACAAGTATTTTAATATCTTCTAATTCTATATAATTTTTTTCCTGAATAGGATATTTCTTTAAATTATATATGTAAATTAATAGTCAATAGGAGGAGCATATTAAATAAGCTCCTCTTTAGTGTCTAAGAAATAATAAAAAGAAAAATCACTATTATGACCATAATATAAAAATAGGACACAGGGCTGGGAAGGTGGTTCAGTGGTAGAGCGCTTGCCTTGCATGCCTGAGGCCCTGGGTTCGATTCCTAAGCACCACATAAGCAAAAAGAAAAAAAGCCAGAAGTGGCGCTGTGGCTCAGGTGGTAGAGTGCTAGCCTTGAGCTGAAGAGTTGAGGGACAGCACCCAGGCCCAGAGTTCAGGCCCCACGACGGGACCAAAAAAAAAAAAATAGGACACAAAATATAGTAATTCATTTGTGGAGAAATTGATATATTTCTTATAGTGATCGATTTGTATAATACTGCAATCATTTTAGCAAACAAGTTTTCAAGCCTTCAAAAGGTGAAAGAGAATTGTATAGGATTCAGGCATTACACTTCTATGAATGTATTTAACAGAAGTAAAAAACTTTTTTGGGCAGAGAATATAGTTAATTGACAGTGAACTTGAATAGTATGTGTGAGACCCTGGAAATGATCCCCAAAAACAAATTTTGAAAAGACACACTATACAGGACGTATGCTGGGCAAATTCCTGTAACTGAATTTTATATCTATTTTAATGTCGGTTCTAAAATTTACAGCATTTCTATTTGAAGAATTGCAAGTTTGTGAAAATTAGGCTTTGAAAACCTATGAAGGTAAAATTCACTTCCAAAGCACTAAAATGTATACAATAAAAGGAGATAATATATTGTAAGTGTCAGGAAAAAAAAACTACTTTTAAACTTCTTCACACAAAATGCAGAATCGCTAAAAAGATGTTTTTGGAGTTGGCTAAAAACTCATTGTGAACTACTGCATTTAAAACACAGATATGATTTCTGTTTATTTTGAGAGTATTTTGTCCGTTTGAGTTTATACAGAAATAACTCAATCCAAAAGTATATGTGATAACTGGAGTACCTAGGAATTATACATCAATTCTAAGTATTTTTTTATTATTTTTTATTGTGAAAATCCTGTACAGAGGGGTTACAATTACATGGGCAAGATAATGAGTACATTTCTTATCAAACATTGTAGCCTCCTCCTTTGTTTCCCCTTCCTATCCCATTCCATCCTCCCCTGCCGCCCCACCCAATCCTCCCCGCTATTCCCCCCCACCAAAGTGGAAAGTTCATTTTTCGACTTAACGACTTGTATATCTCATTGTTGCAATGAGTCCACCTGTATCCCTATTTTTTTCCCATGGTTTCCCTTATTTTTAATATCTAGTATATGTCTGAGTCAAGCAGAAAAGGTCAGATAAGGTGATGTTAGGGAAATTAACCCTAAGATAGGTATTCAGATTTTTTTTCTTTCATGTGATTGTTTCTAACAAATTTATAAGATCATTTCTTTGTTGCTTTGTATGTCCCTCCCCCACAGTATAACCCCTGCTTTCACTGTATTTGATGTCGGTATAATTTGTGGAGGGGAAGGGGAAAAACTTCTAAGTAATTGAGAAACTTTTCTGGAAGAAACTTACAGCAAATGAGACAGAAGACACAAGTCTATGCATCTGCATTTTATGAAAGTCATATGTTATTTGCTCAATCCAATTGCTTCTCTCTACTTTGCTAGTAAAAACGTGTTCTCAAGGTAAAGCCAAAAGCAGTGAAAGAACAAAATACACAATAATATTGATTTATTTGTGAAAGTAACAAATGAAATAAAACAATTCCACTTAACGGACTCCAATATTAGTGTATGTGAAGATGTTCCTGACTGCTAATATCCATTAAATTTTTGGAATTTTAATTTCTACTAACATATGAAAACTAGAACAAGAAAACAAATATAGACTTAGAGTGAACCAGCCTAGAAATCATTTTCTTAATTGTTTTGAAATTACAAAAGAATTGATACTCCTTTGCTTTTGAAATCATTTAAAAATATTTATCATTTATTATAATTCAAATACCAAGGAAGAGTAATTTTATATAATCATTATAAATATCATTTTATTACTATTGTAAAATAGAATAAAAAACAGTCCCAATATATGACCTACCTATCATTATTCTTAAATTCTAATCATTACCTAAATACCTTAAACAATCTAAATAGTCATGTCTTTAACATAGACGTAAATATTCTATACTATTTTACTTAATATTTTCCAGGGGTATGTATTCATGTTTCTAAGAAATGTTCACAGCAGTTAAAACATGCTTTTGTGAAATTAATGTGATACATTTTGTTGTTGTGGGTGTTGTTTTTAGTTGTTAATTGGAGATAAGAATCTAACAAGTACTTTTCTGTCTGGGCTAGTTTCGAAAACAATTCTAAGACCTCAGCACCCAGAATAGCTCTTATTATAAGGGTGAATTATGGGCACTTGGTTTCAAGAAGTTTTTTTTTTATTTTAATTATATTTTAAGATGCTTGTTTCGCTATAATGTATATAATTCTACACATAAATTTAGATATATGTATATATATCTGAGGACAAATTATCTCTAAAAATGTACTATTCTACACATAATATTTATATATATATATAGAAGATACATATAGAAGATATATATATATAGAGAGAGAGAGAGAGTGAGAGAAGACAGACTCCCTCTAAAACTTTTATGCTACAATTTTTGACCTTTTTCATTTCAAAGATATACAGTATATTTTTCTAAAAGTTTCCTAGAATAAAATAACTAATATTTCAATAGAAAGTAGAGTTTATTACTTTCAAGGTAATTTTAGATATAGAAATGATATTGTAGTTACATTTACAGTATATTACTTGAAAAGGTTCTGCCCAAACTCTTAAATATTTGATTGTAGTTTGGGGGAGAGTGGAAATAAATTCATACTGATTAGGAATTTGCAACGCTTCCAAAAATCTATTCTGTAATTTGTTATAAGCACATTGTCATGCTACCTGATATGGTTAAGTTTTTATTTATTTGTTCAAAATTTCAATATGGATGCATCCACAGTGGTAAGATTAAAATTATTAATCAAAAGACAAATAATAATAAAATCATAGACACATATCCGACGTTCAATGATTAGCACTTATGATGCTAATAATAATTTTGATGAAGAAGATGATGACCACAGTGTAGCCTGATAATGACGATGTTGTGATTGAAAAGGAAAAAAAACTTAGACATACTTGAAAATGGATTTTCCACATTGAATGCCTAGTTATAAACAGCGTTGGATTATAACAATAAGAGTAACAGGAGGAGGGCTGGAAAGGTGGCTCAGTGGCAGAGTGCTGGCATTGCCTACATGAGGTTCTGGGTTTGATTCGTCAGCACCCCATAAGCAGAAAAAGCGCGAAGTGGCACTGTGGCTCAAGTGGTAGAGTGCATTGAGCTGAAGAGCTGGGGGACTGTGCTAGGCCCAGAGTCCAGGCCCCATGACGAACCAAAAAAAAAAAAAAAAAAACCAGAATAACAAGAGGAGAGTTTGATTATCAAGAAATTCAATCACATAAACAGGTAGAGACAGTAAAAACCCTAATGTTATTCCAGCAGTCTTTCTAATGTATACTCACTTTTCTTGGTGGTATTATTTTCTTATAAATAAAATCGTTTATTTCCACATTTTGATGGACTAAGATGTAGGTTTCAACTTTGTGTGATTAGTTCAAATAACATTCTCATATAGATATCATTCAATAAACAATGTTTTCCAATGATATATTAAGAGTATGTTCTTCAGTACAGCTGTAAACACATAACACAATTTACATAATACTACTTACATATCTGCAGTTACCATAAAAGGACACAGGCTATAGAGCCAGGAGTTAAAATTTATTTTTATTTCTGCATGAAAGTATTTCTGACTATATACCAACAGTCTGAATTTGACACTTTCCTTATTTGAAAGCTAAGGTAGACAATGTAAGGACTCTTCACTTTTCTTTTTCCTTGCTCTAGAATTCAACAAATATATTCTTCAATATTTCTGGTAGATTACATCCATTTACAGATAAGAAATGTAAGATCACCAGTCAATGTTGTGAGTAAATAATGATACTAGAATTTTTGTCTGAGTTCTTCACTCTGTGTGCTTACAAAGAGAGTCATTGGGTGATGGAGAGGAACAATATGAAAAGACTATGGGGAGAAATGCATACTTTGTAAACAGTTGTTTTAAGACTGAGTGACTGGTGATGAGTATTTGCAATAGGCTGGTGTCAGGGGCATAAAAAGGAGTACATAGAAATTACATTAGTGACAGAAACTGAGAAAATCATGATCATTCATCCTATCTAATGGATGGAGGTAGGGTAAGAGGAAATCTAAAGGTTTTCCTCATCTCTGTCTTCTAACTGTGTTAGTTACATTCTTGGTGATAAGGACTACAGGTGGAAGAGATGGATTTAGAGGAAAAAACTCTCTGATAGTTCAAAGGTTTATGTTAAACAGATGCAAAGATAGGTCTGTTTGGACATCATCAAAATATTCACGACCATGAATAGGAAAAATAATCATAAAATCAGTGACATTATTAAAGGGAAGAGGAAAAGGAAAGTTCTGATGAAAGTGTGAACAATGTAAGTACCAGTGTGGACAAGATTGGAGGAAAGAGATAAATAAGGAAACAAAAAATTAAGAAACACAGATTTTCAGAAGAAAAGGAAGGAAAGAATTTTCAGGAAGATATTGAAGGAAATCTGCTATTTGGATTTGAAAGGTAAAATGACATAAACAAGTTCAATAAGAACAGTGTTTTGGTGAAAGTCATATTGATTAAACGTCGAGATATGAATATGAAGACATAAAAATCTGGATCCATTTATTCAACAGATCCTGTTGATTCTAAATGTTGGGAACAAATGCTTTAATCCTGACCTTGGAAATGTTATACAGATATAAATGTTATGAACTTTTCTTAGTGATATTCTGTGAATATTTTTGAAAACTTTATTTAGCCAGGAGATTATAGATTGAACTTCAGCACAGACAAGCCTAATCTGTCCTACAGTTCCAATTAGTGACCCATCTATCCATATCAGTTTGGAATTTTATTGAAATATATTTAGATATGTTTGGATATCTTATCAGCCTACTCATTATAAATGTAGGACAAGTAACACCAAGTATTAGGTTGAACATACAGCTTTACTGATGTGACTGAAGACTCCTGGAATTGATTCCACTTTAGAACAGAAAATGCCTCAATAGCCATTGACAAACCATAACTGCCATATACACTATTGAAATCTAATTCTTGTTAGGTATACCTCCATGCTGTGTCAACAAACCTGACACAAATTCTTATATGTAAGAAAATGTTCTTATAAATTCAAGCTTTTATTGAATGGAAAAGTTCAGACATTGCTCTCACCACTAGGATTAAATGCCTAAAAAGATAAGATATTTTGCTTTAATGTCTTTCTTTCATTTTCTCATACACATTGTCAAGGAGTGAAGGATACTGATTTAACAATACTACAATCGTGACTTGTATTAACACAACATCTAGGATCTAATGTTAATTTGGATACTTACTAATTAGCTCCAAATTTTGTGGATATTTATATTTCTCCTGGGTAAACTAATGAACTCCAGGAAAAAGTCCATAAGGAGCCTTTCGATTCTAATATCACTGTTTGTCGCAAAGTGCTTTAAATTCTACATTCTCGAATGTGGGCACAGGGTTATATTGTGGAACTTTTCTACTCAGAGAGTTACTATTACCCTATTGCTTAGCATGGACAAAGTACCTTCATACTTAGACTGGGCGTGTACAAATAAGAAGTGGTAGTTGAACAATGTTCTTAGCAGTTTGTACAGACGAAATGGAAATAGAGCAACGATGAACTCAAAAGGAATGTGCAAAGAAGACAAAGGCACAAAGTAGAATGTGCCAAGAAAAGCTTAAGTATAATTTTAAATAATGTGCTCAGGTGTGAGGGTGTGTTCAAAGTACAGGTTCAGACAAGGTAGTTGGATATCTTGGGAAGAAAACTGCTTTAAACTATTCTGAGATAACTGTACAAGTAGAAGCCCCTAACTCTGACTCTAATCAGCAACAACATCATCAACTTAGGAACTATTTTCCAAGCGCAAAGTGAGAAAAAGAGGGCTGATCACTATTAGTGTTCAAGTTGAAGCAATTGCAATCACATAACTTTTCTTATAAGTGTTCATTTATTTTGGAACATTAAGTAGGGAAAAGCCAAGTAAATATTTTGCATGTACCTAAATTAAGTGTACGTATTATATTGGTCTCTCTTTTACTTGGAAGTTATAGATTATGTATTTTTATACTCTAACTTGGGACAATGATCTACTGTCAGTTATTTTCTTCTCTTACCCTTCTTTTGCCTTTCCACTTACATAATTATTATTTCAAGAGACATAATTGAGCTTGCACTTCTAAATGCTTCAAAATTATCTGAACTACTTCATACTTGTGGCAGGCTCCTATATCATTCTCAAGGGAATATTTTGTCACTACCATTTTGATCCTACATGATATTGGATATCTTCCTGCCTAATTCAGTTTAAGATATATATTAGACTCATCCTATATCTCAACACTTGTACCAGCATAAAATACTATCTTACTTAGAAGTCATGATATTGTTATATCTGGTGAGGTGGAATCTGTCATTTTTGAATGGCCTTTAGTGATATTTACATGCAATCATGTTTTAAACCAATATGCCACTCAGTAGATGAAAGAATTGACAAAATGTGGTTTATATATGTACGGAGTAATTCTATGCTTCCTATTCATAAGGAAAAGGAAAGACTTGGAAAAATCCTACTAAGAAAAATAAGCAAGACACAAAGAAACAGATTCCATGGTTTCCTTCATTTGTAATAACTAGGAAATATCTAAGATAGTCCTAGCAGATGAGCAGAATGGCTCAATAGCTATGTATAAATGACCATATAAAATGATGCTGAGCAAAATAAACTCCTAGATATGGAAAGAGAGGTTTTTCTTTTTGGATGTTGTTTTTAATGTACTATGTGACTTCTTTTCTGTTTTGTGTTTTCCCATATGGTTTGTCCACTGTTGTATTTGATTTCAGTCTCCTGTGTATTGTATATACATTTATCTTCATTTGGCAAGGGAAGCAGAACAATAAAATGGTGAGACAAAGGACAAAAGGTAAACCATTGCAATAGCCATACTCACAGGACAACATGTTGGAAATTTACATTACATCTTGTGAGGAGTATTGGGGTAAAGAAAAAGTGTGAAAAAATGAGGGAGGGCGTAAAAATTTTGACATGTTATGTATTCAATACCTTACAATTACTGCAACCCCTTCTATATATCACCTTGACAATAAAATTAAGTTAAAAATGAGCTACATAAAATATAATTTCACTTTATTGATATAGTAAATATTATTCTATGTGTATTACCTTTTAAAAAATGAACATTTTGGCTGCTAACTTGAGTTAGCTCTTTCTTTATCAGAGGGACATCAACTGGAATGTTATCAAACTATACAATATTTTCAGAATATACTTGCCATTATTTTGAAAAAAAAAAAACATTATTTTAGTATTGCCTCATACTAAAACAGAAAACAGTTCAATTCTATGGAAACCCTAACTTTAAAAACTGAAAACTGACTAATTGTTAAGAGGACAGAATATATGTGTTCCTCAACATTCCTAAGACTACTAACTACTCATTTTCAAATACTGAATATGCCATACCAGACACATTCAAAATAGTACCTGTTCGCATTTTATTTAATTCTGCATAGATGCAGTTTTCAATGCTACATTACATATTTAAAAGTCAACAGAAAAAATAGACATGTTCTTGTAGAGGATAAAACTATGAAGTATCTATAATAATTAATTCTTCGGTTTTTTTTTTTGGTCAGTCCTGGGGCTTGAACAATGGGCTTGGGCGCTGTCCCTGCATTCTGCAGCTCAAGGTGAGTGCTCTACCACTTGAGCCACAGTGCCACTTCCTATAAATCATTACGTAAGAGTAAACATTTGTTCATCAGAGTAAGCTATTATTTCTATGACAATCAATCCCAAGTTTTTATGCTGTAAAGTCATCCTAGCGAAACAGTTTGCAACTCGTAAGGTGCACCTTAAAATTCCCTAAATTCACATCATGACTACTTTATCACTATTGTGAAAAAATACTACACTTCTGCTAATGTGATGCCCTTCCTATTTTGGAAAGAATACTACATTAACTTTGCTATATCATTTTCCCCGCAGTAGTTTTCTTGAGATTAAAACACTTGCAAATATTATTTTTATTTTTATATATTTTATTATATATAATCTATCATAGATATTCAAGAGATCTGTATATCTTAATATTAAGATTTCAAGATTATAGTTGAAAGCCCACCCAAGCAGGAAAGTTCCTTGGATTCTTATCTCCAATAAACTCATAAGGAAAAGCCAGACTGAAGTGGCGTTAAGGTTCAAGTGGTAGAGCAATAGCCTTGAGAAAAAACAGGCTTAGGGACAGTACCCGAGCCCAGAGGTTAAGCCCTATGACAAACCAAGCAACAAAAACAAAATAAAAACAAACCTCAAACCTAGCATTTTTCTCATTGTATACAGAGGTACATAAATATGGAAATTTCTTCCTGTGTTATTTATAGGTAGAAAAAAAAAGATGTCACACAATTACTATCTTCAAACCATGTTAAACCAAAGTCTCAAAAGATTGCTCTTTTTCTATATTTATAAATTAATATAATCAATTTGTTGGCAATTTGTCTAGATTATTGACATTATCATTTTACACATGAACTGTTGGAATTATCTATTAACTAAGTTCTTATTATACCTCACTTGAAAGACTAACTACTCTAGTCAATTAGAATGCCAGAATCATTTGTGAATTTGTAAATTAAACCTTTTACTTGAAAAGAATTTTGTAGTATCCTATCGAATATTAAAGTATAAACAAAAATATATATTTTAAATCTGAATTCTAATTTAGCCAGGTCTACAAAGTCCTACATTAAATGAACATTCCTATTTCTCCAATAAACTTTTGTAATCCTTCAGTTCTTTGGAAACTAAATGAATGATGTTTACTTTTTCAAATTTTTAATTGGGAATCATGAGCTCTTTTGCATCTAGACATGTTCTGTAATTAAGACAACATTTACAACACAACTGAGGATTATACATGAGTTGCATTTCTATAGGATACTTGACTACCAAAACATAATGACAAAATTAGCCCAAAATTCCAACTGTGTATTCCTTTCTTGTTTATTTTTTATTCCTTTCTTGGTTGGTTTTATTGAGACAAAATTATATTCTGCTAGTTGGCCAAAGTTTCTGATCAACTCAAGTAACTTGAGAGTGGAATCCATGGAGTCCATTAAATACAAGATCATGTCATCCTCATGTTTTTTTTTTCTTTTTTTTTCTTTCTTTTTAAAATTTATTATTTTTTCTTGTGAAAATACTGTACGGAAGGGTTAAAATTGCCTAGGCAAGATAATGAGTACATTTCTTGTCAAGCATTGTAGCCTCCTACTTTGTTTCCCCTATCCATCCCTTCCCATTTACCCCCTGCGCTCCCACCCTATCCTCCTCCCCCCCACCAAAGTTGTAAAGTTCGATTTCAACAGAATGACTTGTACATCTTATTGGTGCAATGGTTCCACCTGTATCCCTAGTTAAACGATTTGTTTTTGCCATTCCCCCCCAGAAATTATACGGACATCAAATACAGTTAAAGCGGGGGTTATACCATGGGGGAGGAACATACAAAGCAAAAAAAAATAATCTTATAAATGTGTTAGAAACAATCCCATGAAAGAAACAAAAAACATTTGAATACAAATCTTAGGGTTCATTTCCCTAACATCAACTTATCTGACCTATTCTGATTAACTCAGTCATATTCTAGTTACTGCAAATAAGGGAAACCATGGGAGATATATTTCTTTAGGTCTAGCATACTTCACTGAATATAATTTTTTCCAAGTCTTTTCATTTTCTAACAATTGGGGCAATATCATTATTTCTGGTGGAGGCATAGAATTCCATTGTGTATATATACCACATTTTCTTGATCCATTCATCTACTGAGGAACATCTGGGTTGGTTCCATATCTTAACTATGGTAAATAATGATGCAATAAACATAGTCCTGCTGGAATTTTTAGTGTGTGTGGTCTTGTTTGTGAACTTTTGGGTCAATGCCCAAAAGTGGGATATGCTGGCTCATAGGGGAGCTCTATGTGGAGTCTTTTGAGGAACCTCCATATTGCTTTCCAAAGTGGTTGAACAAGTTTACACTGCCACCAATAGTGCAGTAAGGTTCCCTTCTGTCCACATCCCCTCCGTCGTCTATTGTTGTTAAAGTTTTGATTATAGCCATTCTAACTGGGGTGAGGTGTTATTTCAATGTTGTTTTGATTTGCATTTCTTTCATGACTAAAGAGCATTTCTTCATGTGTTTATTGGCCATCCTTCATTCCTCGTCAGAGAAATTTCTTGTTAAATATTTAAGTCACTTATTTATTTGGCAGTTCTTTCTTTGAAGATTTGTTGTTGGGAGATTTAACTTTTTGAGTTCCAGGTATATTTTAGATATAAGACCCTTGTCTGTTGTACGGCTAGTGAATATGTTCTCCCAATCCGTGGGCTTTCTAGTGATCTTGCTATCTATGTCCTTTGCCATGCAGAAGCTCTGCAATTGCATGCATTCCCATTTGTCCCATTTGTCTTTGATTTTGTTGTGTTTCTGGATCTCTATTAAGAAAATTTCGGCCTGTGCCAAGGAGACCTAGGGTTTCTCCTATTCCATCCTGTAATATTTTCAGAGTGTCTGCTTTGACTCTGAGGTCTTTGATCAATTTGGAGTTGATTCTGGTGCAGGGATATAAATAAGGGACTAGCTTTAGTTTCCTACAAGAAGTTAACCAATTTTTCCAGCACCATTTACTGAAGAGGCTGTCTTTCTTCCATTCTATATTTTTAGCTCCCTTATTGAAAATTGGATGCCTATGGGACTGTAGGTTCATTTCTGGGTTTTCAATTCTATTCCATTGGTCATCTTATATGTTTTACTTCATCTTTCCCTATTTGGATTCCCTTTAAGCTTGCATCTTGTCTTATTTTCCCAGCTAGCATTCTTATACTTATTTGAAGAGGAGTGGAGAGAGCAGACATCCTTATCTCTTTCCTGAATTTATAAGAAATGACTTTAACTTTTCACCATTAAATATAATGCTGGCTATAGGTTCGTCAATCCTTAGCCAAAAGAACAGCACTGGAGCAATATCAGTTCCAAATTTCAAAGTATAGTGCAAAGCCATAGTAATAAGAACATCTTGGTACTGGCACAAGAACAGTCCTGAGGACCAATGGAATAGGACTGAAGACTCAGAAATCAATCAAGTGACCTATAGCCACCTAATCTTTGACATGGGAGCTAAAAAATAGAATAGAAGAAAGACAGCCTTTTCAGTAAATGGTGTTGGCAAAATTGGTTAAACACCTGTAGAAAACTAAAGGTAGATCCGTATGTATATATATCAGCCTGCATGAGAATCAAGTCCAAATGTATCAAAGACCTCAAAATAAAAGCAGACACCATGAAAACATTACATGAAGGATAAGAGAAACTCTAGGCCTCTTTAGCACAGGCCAAAATGTTCTTAATAGAGAACCAGAAACAAAACAAATCAAAGAAAGGTTGGAGAAATGGGATTGCATGAAACAGCAGAGCTTCTGATCAATAGAAAGCACACTTACTGGGAGAAGTTCTTCATGAGTCATAAAACAGACAAAGTCTTATATCTAAAATATACTTAGGACTCAAAATCTTAAATCCCCCAACAACAAATCCTCAAAGGAACAACTGCCCAATAAATAAGTGGGCTGAAGACTTAAGGAGAGACTTCTTTGAAGATGAAATAAAAAATGTCCGTTAGACACATGAAGAAATGCTTAACTTTTCTAGTCATAAAAGAAATGCAAATCAAAACATTGAGATTGCACCTCACTCCAGTTAGAATGGCTACAATCAAGAACTGTAATAAAGACAGATGCTGGTGGGGATGTGGCTAAAAGGGAACCCTACTGCATTATTGGTAGGAGTGTAAACTTGTTTAATCACTTTGGAAAGCAGTATGGAATTTCTTCTAAAGACTCCATCTAGAGCTCCCCAATGACCCAGCAACCCCACTTTTGGACACTTACCCAAATGATCACAAAGCTACCAACACAACCATATTTTTGCAGTATTATTCACCATAGCTATGATATGGAACCAATCCCGATGCACCTCAGCAGATGAATGGATCAAGAAAATGTGGTACACACACACACACACACACACACACACACACACACACACTGGAATTCTATGCTTCCATCAGAAAGAATGGCATTGCTCCATATGTTAGGAGATGGAATGTCTTGGCAAAAATTATATTGAGTGAAATAAGCCAGACCGAAAGAAAACATAGGGCCCATAGTTTACCTTGTTTTGCCTTCGAAGGATTAGAACATGTCTAGGACAAGGAAAGAAGATCATATGCAAAGAACATATGACCATACAAGATAATGTTAAGCAAAATATACCCCAAGTCAGAGACACAAGTGGTTTTTCCTTTCTTTCTTTTGTTTTTAATACGTTTATAATGCACTACGTAATTCTTTTGTAGGTTCATCCCCCCAGTGTATACCCCTGTTTTCACTGCATTTGATTCAAGTGTTCTGCATCATATATATATATATATATATATATATGATATAATATATATCTTATACCATATCATACATATTTTTAATTTGGGGAGTGGAAGGGATATAGCAGAATGCTTAAATGGGGATTCAGGTTGACCATTGTGACAATGAGATGTACAGGACACTGTGTCGAAAATGAATTTACAATGTCAGGCAGGGGTCGAGGAGGGAGGAGTTGGAGATGTGAGGAGGGAAAAGATGGCAGGGGAAAAACAAAGGAGGAGGTAACAATGATGTATAAGAAATGTACTCATTACCTAGTCCTGTAACTCTGAGCCCTCTGTACAGTATTTTTACAATTAAAATATATTTAAAAAATCTCTGCCTAGTGTAGATTTCTAGCGCTGCCCTCGGAATTGCATTTTCTGCCTATTCTGGCTGCGGTGAGGTCCACCTGCCTAATGGATCAGTAGTCTTCAAGACATCTTGGTCCTGAAGTGGGACTTGGATTATCCAGTGGTGGTTAGAACCAGGCCAAGGACAGGACAAAACCACTTCCAGGACATGGCTTCTTCATTCCCCATGCAACTAAGATTGCAAGCAGAATTTCTCTGAATTTGACTCCAGAAAACAATCAGTGAATCAAAAGGAAAGTCCACCAAACACCTCACTCCTCCCCCCGCATTTCCTCCTTTCTCCCTGCTGGAAAAGTACAAAATAATTTTGCAGGCTTTGGCACACACACAAAATGCCCACCATCTCCCCTGGTAAACTAGGTTTCAATTCACTGTCATGTAAGCGGATAATGCTGCATTCATTATTCTGGACAACATCTTCAGGCTGTTTGATGCTTTAATTTTAGTTGTTTTTGGTGGTGGTGGTGGGGAGGCCTGACATCTGGGTCTGGGTGCTGTCCCTGAACTGCTCAGCTCAAGGCTAGCGCACTGCCACTTTAGCCACAGTGCCCCTTCCCGTTATTTCTGCTTATGCGGTGCTGAGGAATTGAACGCTGGACCTCATTCATGCAAGACAAACATTCTACCACTGAGTCTCCTTCCGGCCCTAATGGTTTAATAATTTAAAATTTCTTCTTGTCACTCATGGGGCTTCAACTCAGGGCC
The DNA here is from genome assembly GCF_019054845.1 of Dipodomys spectabilis. Classification (NCBI taxonomy): domain Eukaryota; kingdom Metazoa; phylum Chordata; class Mammalia; order Rodentia; family Heteromyidae; genus Dipodomys; species Dipodomys spectabilis. The sequence goes on from NW_024870951.1 coordinate 3,425,089, forward strand.
TGGGTATTAACATATCCCTGAAATCTTGAGCTCAAGGGGAGCCCTCTCCCACTTGAGCCACAGTGCCACTTCCTATTTGGAGATAAGTGACTCACAGACTTTCCTGCCAGGGTTTGCCTTGAACAGGTGAATTTTTAAATTATATTTCTTCTAGGTGTTTATTGGTACCTTACAGTTTTCTGGAATTTAAAGTTTTCTGTAAACTTTTGTCTTCAAGTAATCCAACAGCATTAAATATTACATTTTGAAGCTATCCTTTAGCCCATCCATTTTGAAATTATTATCTTAAGATGAAATTCTAATTCTTTGTAGTAACAACCCATTAAAGTTCAAATGAGAAATATGCTAATTTTTCAGCAGCCTTGACTCTCCTTCCTTTTTTCTCTCTCCAGTATCTTTTCTTGTTTTGGAACAAGTGTCATGGACTGTCCAACCATTCAAAAGGAAGCTTATTCCATTAATTTAAGAGGAAAAGAATCCAGCCTGCCTGCATCTCAAGGCAACTTTGAGTATAATGTTAATCTAATAATTCATGTCAGCGGATTTTCAGTCATTTCGATTTTTTTTTGTTTAACGACTCATTAAAGAGGTTCCATGAAGCAAGAATCAAAAATCATGTTCTGCTTTCTAAGAATTTTTAAAAAGCTAGTGATTCAACAAGACACATTCTCTTCTTCCAATATTCCACGGTGAAGAATTTCTCTTTTATCATAGCCCTTACCACTGACCCCTTCCCTTCAAATTTGTAGCTTTGTTCAATTTTCTTGTACCAGCTTGCGTTTTGGTATTAGCCTCAGTAATCTCCTTGTAGTATTTGACAATGAAATTCTATTTATTTTTAGAGAGCTCAATTCATGTTGCCAAAGGCAGCGTAATGAGCATATCATAAAGCATAAACCATTGAATATCATTAACATGATCATATGCAACTAATTCATAAATTAATATAAGTACCACATAAATGTGCATCTTCATATACTTTTTAAAATGCCAAGTAGTTACATATCTATGTCATAAAATAATTCAGATCACTGGTACATGAGACTAAGCTAAACCTTTTATATCATCCCCAATAATTTTTCAAATTTTCTTTTCTCATTAAGTTTCACCTTAGGGTCTGCTTTTCCTAGCAACAAGTTATAAGTTGATATCCCTGGATATTAGTCCCCTCTAAGTAAGCTTTTTTCTTTCCACTACTAGTTGGTTCCTCATGATAAATACCTGAGGAAAATGTCCCATTGTGCCTGCAAGAGGAATACCCAGGTCGACTGTCTGTGCCTACTCTTGCCTTGCTTTTTTGGGGAATGTGGTAGCAGAGTCAGGCGTGTCAGCGACCAGGTGGCTGGGACCATGGTGTTAAGAATTATGGGTAGCAAAATGAGTAGCAGAGAAAGGGAGTACTAGGGATAGGGTAATTGCTGAGTTGCAGTGGCAGGAAATTGGGTAGCAGCAACAGCTTTGTAGGGGTAGGGGTAGCTATTACAGGAATCCAGAAAAATTTAGCAGGGACAAAGAAGCATAGACAAATTGAAAGATAAAGGTTGTGAGGCATTGTGGGAATTCTTTGTCTACCAATGCTATAAAAATGGAGGAGGGTTATTTTAAACTAAAACTACAAAAGAAAATGTAAGGTCTTGGTGCTAACAAATATACCCAGGTGTTATTACATTAAACAAAGAATTCAAAATGGTTTTTCTTCATGAATACAGAGATCAAAGGTATTATAATACTTATTGCAAAATGCAAATTAAAGGGAAAAATCAGTCAGGAGTTAAATTTACATCGAATGTTAACATTTAAGAGGAAAAGAAGATCCTAGATGGCAAACTAAAGAAAAAGCAATATCAGAGCACTATATGTTCAATAATAAAGAAACATTAATTGAAAAATTGAGCTGGAATGTACACATCATGCAAAGACAAGCAATCTGAGACTACCACCAACAAAGAAACACCATAATGTATATCTTAGAAAAAGGAACCAAGTTCCTTATCCTTGATTTCAATAATAAACATACCCCCCCCACACACGCATGTATGCAACAGCTTAATCTAATCACATCCATTCAACATGAATCAAAGATCTTCCTATAATATTTGAAACTCTAAAATTTTCAAGTCTTACTCTGAAAAAATTACAGGACGGAATAGGAGAAACCCTAGGTCTCCTTGGCACAGGCCAAAATTTTCTTAATAGAGAACCAGAAATACAAAAATAATCAAAGACAAATGGGACAAATGGGATTGCATTAAATTGCAGAGCTTCTGCATGGCAAAGGACATAGATAGCAAGATCACTAGAAAGCTCACGGATTGGGAGAAGATCTGCACAAGCCATATAACGGACAAGAGTCTCCTATCTAAAATATACCTGGAACTCAATAAATTAAATCTCCCAACAACAAATCCTCAAAAAAACATATGCCCAATTAATAAGTGGGCTAAAGTCTTAAAGAGAAATTTCTCTGAAGAGGAAAGAAGGATGGCCAATAAACACATGAAGAAATGCACAAACTCTCTAACCATAAAAGAATTGCAAATAAGAACAACATTGGGGTACCACCTCACCACAGTTAGAATGGCTATAATCAAGAACTCTAATAACATCAGATGCTGGAGGGGATGTGGACAGAAGAGAACCTTACCTCATTGTTGGTGGGAGTGTAAACTTGTTCAAACACTGTGGAAAGCAGTATGGAGGTTCCTCAAAAGACTCCATTTAGAGCTCCCCTATGACCCAGCAATCCCACTTTTGGGCATTTACCCACATGATCACAAACAAGACCACACACACTAAAAATTCCAGCATGACTATGTTTATTGCATCATTATTTACCATAGCTATGATATGGAACCAACCCAAATACCCCTCAGTAGATGAATGGATCAAGAAAATGTGGTATATATACACAATGGAATTCGGTGCCCCCATCAGAAAGAATGACATTGCCCCATTTGTTAGGAAATGGAAAGGCTTGGAAAAAATTATATTAAGTGAAGTAAGCTAGACCCAAATATACATAGGTCCCATGGCTGCTTTATTGCAATAAGTAGTATATGTCTGAGTCAAGCAGACAAGGTCAGATGAAGTTGACGTTAGGTGAATGAACCCCAAGATAAGTATTCAATTTTTCTCTTTCATGCAGTTGTTTCTAACATATTTATAAGATGATTTCTATATTGCTTTGAATGTCCCTTCCCCACGGTATAACCCCGGATTTCACTGTATTTGATGTTGTTATAATTTGTGGAGGGGAAGGGCAAAAACAAATCGTTTAACTAAGAATACAGGTGGACTCGTTGCATCAATGAGATGTACAAATCATTATGTCGAAAAATGAACTTTTCTACTTTGGTAGGGGTAGGAGGGGTTTGGCCATCTACTTTCCAGCTGATCTCTTGGTGTAGAAGCAATATGTAATACAAAGCAATACAAACCAGTTCTTACTATAAAGAATTTTTCTCTGAACATCTTAAAAATAAATTCTGACAACATGAAATAAAAATCTCTAAGCTTAAAACATTCTTCTAGACAAGTTAAAGAATTACTGAGAACAAGTATTTTAAGAATAATTTCAGAGAGCTTGAACCCAGGGCCTGGGTTCTGTCTCTGAGATTTACTACTCAAGATTAGTGTTGCCACTTTGAGCCACAGTGCCACTCCCAATTTTCCCTTGATTAATTGAACAGAAAAGTCTCACCAATTTTCCTCTCCAGAATGGCTTTATACTAGGATCTAGAGGTCTAAGCTCTCTGAATAACTATGATGATAGGCATGAACCCCTGGCACCTGGCTAGAAAAATTGCTTACCTGAGACAGAGGCCAGTTAGTATTAAATGTCAATCATGTTTAACTTTGTAATATAAAGTTAACTGAAATGTCTTCTGCTAGAAATAAGGAATCAAATGTGTAGGTGGTTTACAAAGTTTTTATCAAAAGCCACATATTTTCCTTGTTTTATTTTTTCTTCCAAAATTGTGTGCTTTCCAGAATCATACCTTATCTTTCCTTGCTGGTTTCTTTAGTTTATCTCATACATGCCCACAGCTCCTTCATTTATAAATTCTTTATGTGAAGACCTTGCAAATATCTATTTTCAGTCCAAACCCCTTGTATGCACCTCTCATCCATATATACTACTGACATAAAAACTTGTGAAACAGTAATCATCTCTTATCATTACTGGATATTAATGTGTAAATAAAATTTAAGAAAATAAAGAATAACATAAATAAATATAACATGATTTTAATAGTAATGCTAAACATAAATACAACGTCGATTATTTTCTGAGCAATTTAATAAAAACCTCAAGGAAAAGAAATCAACTTTTTTGAGTGCTGATATTATGGTTTAAACTCAGGACCTTACCTTGTCACTTAGCCTTTTTCCCTTAAGGGTGGTGTTCTGTATTTGAACAACAGCTCCCCTTCCAACTTTATTTGGGGGATTATATAGAGATAAGAATCTCACGGAATAAAAATCATTTGTGTCCCTATCTTGGGGTTCATTTCACATAACATCCTCTTATATGGTTATATGGTACCAAATACTAGTTACTGCGAGTAAGATTAACCATGGGATCTATGGTTATTTTAGCCTGGCTTATTTCACTTAATACAATTGTTTCTGTGTCTTTCCATTTCCTAGCAAATGGGGCGATGTCATTCTCTCTGATGGAGGCATAGAATTCCATTGTGTGTGTGTGTGTGTGTGTGTGTGTGTGTGTGTGTGTGTGTGTGTGTGTGTGTGTGTGTGTGTGTGTGTATCACATTTTCTTGATCTACTCATCTACTGAGGGGCATTTGGGTTGGTTCCATATCTTAGCTATGGCAAATAATGCTGCAATAAACATAGTTCTGCCGGTAGCTTAGTAGGGTCTTGTTTGTGAACATTTGGACAAATGCCAAAAATGGGATTGCTGGATCATAGGGGAGCTCTCAGTGGAGTCCTGGAAAAAATTATAAAAAGTGAAGTAGGCCAAACCCAAAGAAACATAGGTCCTATGGTTTCCTTTATTTGCAATAACTATTATATGTCTCAGACAAGCATAAAAGTTCAAAAGCTATGTACATACGACCAGATAAGATGATGTTAAGCGAAATGAACCCCAAGATAGGGTTTATAATCTACCATGTGTTTTTTTTTCTTTTTACGTTCCTCCCCCATGGTGTAACACCTGTTTTCACTGTATTTAATGTCAGTGTCCTGCGTCTTGTATAGACCCTCCTCTAGCTGGGGGAGGGGAAGGGATAAAATAGTTAAATAGTGATACAGGCTGATCCATTGCAACAATGAGATGCACAAGACACTACGTTGAAAAAGGATCTTTACAATATAGGCGGGGAAGAGGGGAAGCGAAGAGGGGGGAGTATAGTTGTGGAGGTAGGAGGGGAAGGTTAGGGGAAAACTAAGGAGGAGGTAACAATGCTTGATAGAAAATATACTCATTAACTTGCTCATGTAAATATAACCTATCTATACAGCATTTTTACTATTAAAACTTCTACTGAAAAACAGAAGGTGTGCCGGGCACCGGTGACTCAAACCTGAAATCCTAGGTATTAGGAGGTTAAGATCTGAGGATCACGGTACAAAGCCAGCCTGAGACTCTTATCTCCAATAAAACCACTAGAATACCGATACTGGTGCTATGGCTCAAGCCGTAGATTGCTCCCCTTGATCTGAAGAGTGCAGGGACAGCGCCCAAGCCCAGAGTTCAAGCCCCACGACCGACAAAAAAAACACACACACACACACAAAACAGAAGGTGTCATGTACACCATATATAGTAGCCGACATCTGAAATCCCAGCTGATTCGGAAGCAGAAATGATATGCATCATGGTCTGAGGCCAGTCCAGACAAATAACTGCCAAGACAACCATCTCAACAAATGAACTGGCCATAGTGGTTCATATCTGTAATCCTAGTTAATTATGTTATGAGGCATTGGTAGCAAAGTCTGTCAGTCTAAGATCAGACCAGGGCAAAAAGTCCAAGTCCTCAAGTAAATAAAATGGACTAAAAGTATGGCGAAAGTAGTTGAGCTGCTTGGTGCTATACAGACAAATTCCTGTCTAGCAACCAGAGAACCCATGAATAGAACCTTAGTAATATTCCTTTCTTCCACGAAAAGCCTAAATAATTTTGTCCTATTTGAACATCTAATTTCAAGGCCACTGACAAATCAGAGATGGTGACATTCTCTTAAAAATTAGGTATTCAAAAGAGACAAAGTTCTTTATGTTTTGAAAAAATTGAAAAGGAAGGAAAATGCATGTGATTTTTGTTAGCTACATAATTATTGAAAACATAAAATGTACTCAAGTATTTAATATATATCAATATGTGTGCTTATATCCATGTATGTATAAATGTGTGTATGTATATAATCATATATATATATATACATACATATATATGTATGGTTAATCTCTTTTCTTTGTAGCAAATGGTACAAATGAATCTGTACAATTACTACTCATAGGCATGAATAGACAAAGAGAATGAGCAGAGAACTCATACTCAGGAATCTATGGTTAGCCCATAACCCTGAAAATCTTTTACATCAGTTTGCATGTGTCAGTTAGTGCAGTACAGGGACAATACGATGGCAGTGAGATACCAGGCAGATGACATGAGAAATGAGAGCCACAAATGGTACAATATTCTTTTTGATGGGTAAGTAGAATTTCCAGTGTGTGTGTGTGTGTGTGTGTGTGTGTGTGTGTGTGTGTGTGTGTGTGTGTGTGTGTCTAAGTGTGTCAGTCCTGGGGTTTGAATTCATGGCCTGGATGCTATCCCTAAGTTTTTATGCTCAAGGCTAGCATTCTACTACTTGAACCACAGCTCTGGTTTTTTTGGTGCTTAATTGGAGAAAGGTCTCATAAAGACTCCTGCCTGCACTTGCTTTCACATATAATCTTCATATCTCAACTTCCTGAGTGCTAATATTACAAGGGTGAGCCACCACCATTATGGTGAGCTCACAAGTGTGAGCCCTCTACCTCTTACCTATAACCTCGGCCGTCCTCTGAGTTCCAGATCTGTATGTCTCACCAAGCTCACATTTTTTGACAGTGTTGTGGCTTGAACTCTGGGTCTGGGTATGTTCCTGATCTGCTTTTGCTCAAGGCTACATTCTATCACTTAAGCCACAGTGACACTTTTGGCTTTTTCTGTTTATGTGGTACTGAGTAATCCAACCCAGGGCTTCAAGCTTGCTTGGTAAGCATTCTACCACTTAGCCACATTCACAGCCCAAGGCTTACCTCTAACAGGAACTATGAGGGTGGAATTTATTGGCATATTCTTTTCAGCATAGAAATCGCTGGCCATTTCATATCTTTGCCAGGATTTGGGACCAGTGTGAGACTCGGCAATGCGGAATGATGAATGAGTGATAGCCATCAGGCCTCAGAGATCTAGGCTCACAACTTACAGAGGGATAGGAAATATCGAGCCAGAATGTTCTACAACTCCTACAGCCTAGGAAGAGTGGTCTCCCTGGCTGCTAGATGTCCCAATGGGACACCTCAGCCAGAACATAATGCACCCGTTGCATACCCCAGCCAAGTCAAGCCTTCTGGGCTTCAGTTATTAAATGGCACAGAAGGATGCTTTGTTCAAGCTACTGGCTCAGGCTTAGTACTTTCTGAGGGTTTGTCCCAGCTTGCCAGGTTGGGGGTCTGGTCATGGGCAACCTGATGAATGCCCATCATTCATACATCATTCATAAATACACAGAGACATGGAGTTATTGCCTTCTTTTTTTTCTTTGGCAGGACTGAGGTTGAAATATGAGCGTAGGCACTATCCCTGATCTCCTCTTTCTCTAGGGTAGCTCTCAGCCCTTGAGCCACAGCCACAACCCTTGGGGATATTTTCCTGTGATCTCTTAGAAATAAGAGTGTTGTGGACTTTCCTGCCCTGGCTGTATTCAAATTGGCATTCTCTACATCTCAGCCTCCTGAGGAGCTAGGATTACATACAGGAGCCACTGACACCTGGGTTTCTTTTCTTCTTGTTGTTCTTTTTTGAATCGTGACAATCTGAAATCTTCAGTGTCATTCCAATGATTTGCATTCGAAGTAAACTTCCCAGGCCTGGAGTATGAATGCCAGGACTGCCACACACAAATGGAGGGAGATCCTGACAAACTCATTCCTATTTATGTGAATGGTAGTGGAATGTTATAAAAGTAATTAAATTTGAAGTTACTTCATGATTCTATTTTAGAAAGCCACACAAAAATTATTACATTTTCATTTTCCTTACTAGCACCATGTTATGATTCCCCTAATGGAAGGATATTGATTAATTTTTAATTAATGCTTTTATAAGTATTCAACTATGATACTTCATTAAAGGGAGACATAACTTAATAACTAATTATTGGTAACTATATATATATAATCTAATGATATCCGCACATTCTCTCTCTCTCCATATATATATGCATATATATACATCAATCTATACCCCCCTCTCTTTCTCTTTCTCTCTCTCTCTCTCTCTCTCTCTCTCTCTATATATATATATATATATATATATATATGTATATATATATTTGGCACTACTGTGGATTGATAACAGGTCGTCAGAACTTCCTGGCACCTCAGTTTGTCAGAAGTTGGTGTGCTAAGACTGTGACCCCATTTATGGATTGGGCATTGTAGGCTGTGAGTTGAAATCCTAGCATTGCCAAAAATTTATTCATGGATTACGAATCCACTTTTGACACATTTTTTTTTCCTGAAAAACTGTCCTGGGTCTCATAATGATGTATACTTCATATGCAAATATATCCTGTGTGATAGGATATAATAAATGAAATGTTATATGTGTAATAATACTAAATGAATAAGGGTAATAAACCTCATACTCACTAAACTCATGTATGTATTTTTCCAGTGCTGGGGCTTCAATTCAGGCCCTGGGAACTGGTCTGAATTTCTTGTCTTCAAGGACGGTGAGCTTACCCTTCACCCACAGTTCCACAGAGATACCTAGATACTGAGTTCAAATCCCAGGCCTTCCAGAAAAATGGTGCAAATTTCAAGCCAGAGCCTTATTTTATTTTATTTTTGCCAAGCATGGGGCTTGAACTCAGGTCTTGGCGTCTCTGCCACAGCTACCTTGGGATCCTAGGACCCAAATTCAAATCTCGGCGTTGGTAAGAAATAAAATAAAAAGGAGAAGGATAAAATGGAGAAATTCAAGAAGGTGGTTTTGCATTTTTTCCCCTTGCATTGTGACCATCCTGCATGTAAATGACAAGGCCCAGAAAGTGTACATGATATAGCATACTGATGTTTGGCTGGCTATTAGGGAAGCCATAGCCAAAACCTCAAATTAGGCCTGGAGGTCAAATCCCCGGACTGCCACTAAGTATTGGCATGAGATTCTAAGAAACCCATTCCCATATACATCCATACGAATGGAATTTTATAAAAGTAACAAATTAGTAATTAGTGTATGAGTGTACTATAAAATTATACACAACAATTATACTACATTGACTAATTTTCAATTAATACTTTATTATGTATTCAACCATAACCATGATACTTAAAAGTGGAAGGAATAATTTGATTGTCAATAATCTGTAGTAATATAATATATGTAATTTCATACTCTACAGACTCCTTTCTCTTGTTTTATACATATATATATATATATATATATATATATATATATATATATATATATATATATACATATATGCCAATCTACACATTTATCTCTTCATACACTTGTCACTCCTGGGGCTCAGTGATATAATGATGGCTAGTACATACAAAGCCCTGGATTTGATTCCTCACTACCACATGCATATAAAAATCCAGAAGTTGTGCTCTCGCTCAAGCAGTTGAGCATTAGCTTTGAGAACAAAACTTAGGGACTGTGTCTAGACTCTTACTCAAGGTCCAGGATGGGCATGAAAAAAAGATTGAATGTGACTGCAACTCTATAAGGAAAGGACTTCAAATACCTCATCACAGAGCAAGCCGGGAGACTGATACTGACAGCTGCCATCTAACCTGACTTAGTCAGAGGTATACTTCTGCAACTCAGCCACACAGAACAAGATGCTGCTGGCTTGCTCACCCCTGTCATCCAAGATTCTCGGGGGCTGAGATCTGACACTGGTGGGTTTAAAATCCTGTCCTGGCAGGGGTGTGGATCAAAGTGATACATCTCTACCCTTGAGCAAAAGATCTTAGGACAGCACCCCCAACATTTTAGTGCAATCCCTGTGGCAGACTCCCCCACCAAAAAAAAATACCCCTCTGAATCATTAGATGTGAACTTTGTGCAGTTTGTGATGTGTTTCTGAAAGAATGGTGATACTGATGAAAGCAACTGAATACTAATGACAACTTGTGGGATACATCTATGTGATAAGTCCTTCCTGGTGTGCTGGGGCCTTCACGGGGTGCTGTGTGCTGAGTCCTGCATAGGATGCTATGTGCTGAGTCCTTCACGGGGTGCAGTGTGCTGAGTCCTGCATTGGGTGCTGGGTGCTGAGTCCTTCACAGGATGCTGTGTATTGAGTCCTGTAAAGAGGGTTATTTGGAGCCCAGCACCAGTGGCTCACACCTGTAATCCTGACTACTCTGGAGGCTGAGATTTGAGGATGGTGGTTCAAAGCCAGCCCAGGCAGGAAAGTCGCTGAAAATCTGATCTCCAATAAACCACCAGACAACTGGAAGTGTCGCTATAGCTCCAGTGCTAGAGCACTAGCCTTGATCTGAAGCGCTGAAGGACAGATTGCAGGCCCAGATTTCAAGCCCCATGACCGACAAAAAAAAGAGTGTTATGTATTTTGTCCTTCAAAGGCTGCATTCTTTCATCTTGTTCTTGTAAGAACTCCACAACTGACATGACTATTCAGAAAAGAATATTTAGGCAAAGATCTGTCCCCAGGGCAGGGACAAAATTATGTATTACTGAAGACTAGTGAGTTGTCTACAGGAGACAATTGTTTTGTCTTGTTTTTTCTAAGTCATGAACCTTGAACTCAGGGCCTAGGCTCTGACCCAAAGCTCCTGGGCTCATGGCTAGCACTCCACCACATGGAGCCAAGGACCCCTTGCAGCAGAGTGCCACGGCTTAGAGTTCTATAACCGAGGTCAGTCATCTTGCCTTCTCAAGAAGCTGAGATCTGGTTTCCAAACTATCCCTGACAAAAAAGGTACCATCAGACTATTATCTCCAATTCACATCTAAGAAAACTCAAGTGGAAGCAAGGTGCTTGTGGCTCATGCTGGTCATCCTAACTACTAAGGAGGATCATGGTTCAGAGCTAGCCTGGACAGGAAAGTCCTTGAGACACTCAGCTCCAATGAACCACCAGAAAACCAGAAGCGGCTCTGTGGCTCAAGTGGTAGAGCAGAAGATTTGAGCTGAAGAGCTCAGGGACAGCACCCAGGCCCAGATTTTCACTCCTACAATGACAACAACAACAAAAAAGACAGAAATACACTAACAAACTTGAAGTAGAGGGCTGGGAATGTGCCTTAGGGGCAGAGTGCTTTGCATATATGAAACCCTGGGCTTGATTTCTCAGAACCACATCAGTAGGAAAAAGCCTGAAGCGGCTCTGTGGTTCAAGTGGGAGAGGGCAAACCTTATACAAGAGAAACTAGGTACAGTGCTCTTGTCTTGAGTTCAAGCTCCAGGGCTTGTGTATGTATACACACATGCATGTACACACACTCACACACAGAGAGAAAGCAGAAGTGAAGGTGTGACAAAGTGGTAAAGCACTAGATTTCATCTCTGAGCTCATGGTCAGCACGTCAGGCCCTGTGTACAACCCCAAAACCTAGCCACTCAGGGCCCAACTAGGAGAAGTCAAAGGGTTCAAAACTTCATGAGCTTCACCAGTCCTAGATGATAGGAAGCTTTGTGCTACGAACATGTGCTTGGATTTCCCAAGCTTCTGGAAATCTAGGAGAGACATTATAGGCCCATCATTGCTGGCAATGAAATGTTTCATTAGGTTCAGTGCCCTAGTTGTCTGCCTGAAGGACTCCTGAATTATATTGAGCACTGTATCTGAACACCGGAATATAGTCTCATAAAGGCAGGATAAGAGCACAGAACTTGACCTGCCATGGGAGGTGGCAAAAATGAAGGTCTCCTGTTAAAACAGAGCACTGGGAAGAGAGATAGCTAAGGGTTAAAAGAATCCTTTTTCTCCTGACCTTCAGAGCCCGCCCACACATCATCACTAATTGGCCCAGATGGAGTTATTTGGTACACAGCTGTACAGGAGTGAGGTCTTTTGTGTTCCTGTCCAGACAATGAGGGAGACTTCCTCCAGCAGGCCTGGGATGCAGAGAAACCCTCAGGCTACATTGGGAGCAGTGAGGGGAGCCCTGGAACATGCAATATCATAAAAGCAGTCTCTGTGTTATGAACTCATTGTATTGAATACAATTTTCCATGCTTGGTGCCATTCATCATAGCTACTCAGGAGTTTCACCTATAGGAATACATCCATACATACACAAAGAAATTGAGGTACAGGTTTTTTTGGAGGGGGGCGGTCCTGGCCTTGAACTATGAGTCTACGCCTGGTCCAAGAGCTCCTTTTGCTCAAAGGTACTGCATTAAGCTTGAGTCATAGGCCCACTTCTGGGTTTCTCTATGATCTCTTATAGATAACATTGTCAAGGACTTTCTTCCACTCAAATTCTCTACATGTCAGCCTCCTGAGGAGGTGGGATTACAGTCACCAGGCACTTTCACCTTTTTTCTTTCTTCTTTGCTCTTAATCTGGAATGACTTCTTAATAGGGTCATTCCTATGGTTGGGACTTATAAGTCAACTTCCCAATGTTCTTTATATCTGCTTTATCTGAGAGTATTTTCTCTCTTCATCTTACCCTCTGGTCACAGGGTTGAAGCCAAAAGTGAGAAATGACTGTTACAGGATTTAGGAGCAAATGTCCACAGGAAATGCCAGTTCTGTCACTTAGCATTGAGCTGTAGTGAATTTACTGTCTCAGGATATGAAGACTGAAACCTCACACTATCTGCATTGCTCCTTTTGCCTATAAAGTGATCTAATAATTATGAGAGTTGTGTGTCTCAAATCGTCATTATCTAGAACACACTAGAAACATGTTCCTGTGTCCGTTTTTCTCTAGTATCTCTCGAGATTTAGACTAAAGTTTTGGGTGGAGTGGCTCCTAGGTGAATCCTTGAAGAAATCCACTTGAAGCCTCCTCGGGAGATCTCCATTCAAAACCAGCCCTAGCAGGAAAGGTTTATTGTCTCCAATAAACCACCAGAAAACCAGAAGTGGAGGAGTGGCCTAGAGGGTAGAGCTCCAACTTTGAGAGAGAAAGCCAAGCAGGAGATACAGGGCCAGGCCAGGCAGGAAAGCCTGGGTGGTGCTTATGTCTAGTGAACAACCAGATGGCTGGAAGTGGAGCTGTGGCAGTGGTAGAACCTCAGCCTTGTGAAAAACAGCTGAGGAATGCATTGCATCCTCAGTTTAAGCCACGGGATGGCCACAAAAGAAAATTCAAAAAGAAAAGCCAAGTTTATGTATCAGTGTCTTACTTACTTACATGTGTATATTACTTCCCTAACTGCAAAGTGGCTGTATGCAAAACTTCTGCTTTTATTTACTGATTTATGTTTTAGATATGCTCATTGTACATACTGCATCATTCTCTTCATTTCAGCCCCATTGCTTTTCTCTTCCAGGTTTCTAGGCCTGTTTGCTTATATGATGCACACTGAAGCTCTCAGGAGCCTTTATTTACATTTTATTATGAGGCCAATGCAGGAGCAGTCACAAATCAGGCAGGGGAAGAAAAGATCATAGTTCATAGAAATAAGCGGTATTCAGAAAATTATACTTGGGTACTCAAAATGGTAGCATATATATGTAAAAACTACCATTAAGAAAAAAGAGGAGGGGGCTGGGAATGTGGATTAGTGGGAGAGTGCTTGCCTAGCATGCAAGAGGCCCTGGGTTCGATTCCTTAGTAACATATACACAGAAAAATCCAGAATTGGTGCTGTGGTTCAAGTAGCAGAGTGCTAGAGACAGTGTCCAGGCCTTGGGTTCAGCCCAAGAAATGTGAAAGAGATAACTATGTAGGTAGGTAGGTAGGTAGGTAGATAGGTAGGCAGGTAGGTAGGCAGCTAAGTAGGTTGGTACATAGATAGATACATAGATACATAAAAAGAAAGAAAGAAAGAAAGAAAAAAGATAGAAAGAAAGAAAGACAGACAGAAAGAAAGAGAGAGAGAGAGAAAGAAAGAAAGAAAGAGAGAAAGAAAGAAGGAAGGAAAGAAGGAAAGAAAGAAGGAAAGAAAGAAAGAAGAAGGAAGGAAAGAATGGAAGAAGGAAAGAAAGAAAGAAAGGAAGGAAGGAAGGAAGGAAGGAAGGAAGGAAGGAAGGAAGGAAGGAAGGAAGGAAGGAAGGAAGGAAGGAAGGTCAATAGACAGAGAGATAGATAGATAGATAGGTAGGTAGATAGATAGATAGATAGATAGATAGATAGATAGATAGATAGATAGATAGATAGATAGATAGATAGATAGATTGATAGATAGATAGATAGATAGATAGATAGATAGATAGATAGATAGATAGATAGATAGATAGATAGATAGATAGATAGATAGATAGATAGATAGATAGATAGATAGATAGATAGATAGATAGATAGATAGAAAAATGATAGATGAATCTGGTCTTGGACTTCAAGAGGAAAGAAGAGAACAATTCCCAGTCATGTGGCCTTCTGCAGTGTGCCAGGACACCAGCATCATCTTCATCATCTTCACACAACCACAGAGCAGGAAGAATGTCTCTTTCACACTTCTCAGGCAGCTGAAGGCCCCAGAGCCAAGAGGGCAGAGCCAGGGTGTAACTCAGCTGCTTGGAGCCAAAAGAGAAATGACCCTGCCTCACCTTGGACTGGGGATTAGCATAAATGATGTGGAGAATGAAGGAAGGAGAAAAGACTGGCAGAGGTAGAAGGAGGGCCTTCAAATCTGATAGATGGAGAGTAAAAAACCCACTCCCTAAGACCAGAGAGCAGGGCCTTTCTACTCTGTTCCTCCCCTCTCCCTCACTAAACTGGCTCTCTATTGATAACCTAAAGATAGCCTGAGGCTCCCTTCACCTGAGGGAGGAAGGTTAGTCATTATTTGAGGAAGCTGAGAAAAGCCTGACCCTGGTGTAACTCTAACAAATGTTTCAGGTTTCCCCCCATTGCTGGCTGTGCCTGAAATGAATGAAGTGGTTTTGCAGCTCGCTTCCCTGTTGAGTGTGTATATTCTGCCTCCTTGTTCTCTTCACCTAGCTTGGCTTTTGAAACTGTTTTCTGTCCTTCAAATGCAGTGTTACACTGGAGTTCTTCTGGCTAACTGTGCCAGGGCTTGGATCCTGAGAACTTCATTTGAACCCAGGATGGGTCAATGGGTCAAGAACACTAAGAACATTTAGAGTAACTTCTCATCATCAAAGGAAAAACAAGAAGCTCTTGAACATCTGACCTTTCAGACGTGGAAGTCAGAGTGTCATAGACTTTCCTGCCCTGGCTGGGTTTGGTGTGATCCTGAGACCTCAGCTTCCTGAGCTAGGGTGATTGGCAAGAGCTACTGGTGCTCTCTTTAGGTTCAGACGTGTAATGGCATTGACAATACAAGCCAAGTGCTTATCACAAAAGGCTTTGGGAGCATATTAAGCCTTTCAACATTGGACCTTTCAGAACTCTGTGGACACAAGGTTACAATGCTAGAGTCTATGAGGCTGGGCATGTGGATCTGCTACACTTAAGCCTGGAGGTCTGACTCCAATTCTGGTGTATATGAGCGTTGATTTTCCAGAGAATGTTCTCGTAATTAGCAAATAGAAAAGTACTTTGATTAACCCTCAATGTTTTTCCAGTTGTGTGTCTTGTAACAACCCTGGGCACTGTCCCTGAGCAATTGAGTCAATGCTAACTCTCTACCAGTTGAGCCACAGCTCCACATGGGATTTTTTAGTGGTTCATTGGAGATAAGAATCTAGCAGGCTTTTGTTGCCTAGGCTGTCTTTGAACGGTGGTCTTCAAATCTAAGCCTAATGAGAAGGTAGTTTTCTAGGTGTGAGCCACCGGCATCTGGCCTATTGTTTTTGACAGTCCTGGGGATTGTTTTTCTCAAGGCTGGTACTCTACCATCTGAGCCACTCCACTGCGTCTAGCTTTTTCTGAGTATGTGGCACTGAGGATTCAAACCCTGGTATTCATGCATGTTGAGTGAGCTCTTTACCACTAAGCCACATTTCTAGCCTCCCCCTTACAATTTTATCCAACAACTTGCCTGTCCTGAAGAAAAGGCTTCTCAGTATAAATTATCTAAAGACATCCCTATAGGAAGGTGTCCAAAGATAAGTAAGACAAAGCTCATTCTTGGGAGAGACGCTAAACGTGAGAAGACTGTGACAAATGCCTCCATTTAATTATGTATCGTGTTTCAACATAAAAAGTTTTAATGATAAATGAGTCAATGTCTTAAATTATTGTGTATAATTTTATAATAGATGTGCAAAATGTAAATGGAATGATAATATAAGTAAAATAAAAAATAAAAAAATGAATCAAATAAATAAAATAAATACAAAATCAATAATGAAAAACATAACATGTAAAAAACATACATATGTAAGGATATATCATATATTACACATGCATAGAAATATCTTTTCCATTGTAGGGCCTTCATTCAGGCCATGGGAACTCTAGCCTGAATTTCTTTTCCTCAAGGACAGTAACTTTTTCCTGCACCCATGGTATAAAAGAGTTACCAGGATGGTGAGATCAAATCTCAACAATGGTATAAATACTGGCCCCAGTTCCAAGACAGTGACTTAATTTTTTAATGGAATCTGTTTATTCAGTTCCATACTGAACATTAAATAAAAAGCAGTGTAGAATTTTGTACATCTATTCAGACATCCTTTCCTTAACCCCAAAGTACTTCTTGGAATACTACATTGTTCCTTTTTTTGTATGTTTTTTATTGTAAAAATGTTGTACAGAATGGTCACAGTTACATGAGCAAGGTCATGAGTATATTTCCTATTGAGCATTGTTGCCGCCTCCTTTCTTTTCCCCCTACCATTCCTTACCTCCCATCTCCACAACTACTCCCCGTGCCAAGTTCAGTGACTTAATTTTTTAGTTTTGTCCTGGCACGGGATTTGAACTCAAGTAGTAGCAAATCTGCACTTTCCTTCACATTGTTACAAGTTCCTGAGTTTAATTCCCAGTCTAGAAAAGAAAACTGGCAGAAATTCAAAACCAGGGAGCTCTATTATTTTTAAATTTTGTTAACTAATCAATTAATTTTTGTCTTTTGTCTTTTTCCTTTTTTTTTTTTTTTGGCTGATCATGGAGCTTGAACTCAGGTCTTGGCAACTCTGCCCCAGTTTCAACCACCCTAGGCTGGGTGCAGCCTCAGGACCCTTAACCAATCCTGGAATCCTAGGCCCAGAGGGCTTGCAGAAAAAAAAAAGTGAGATAGCACAAAAAGTGGCAAGCTGCAGAGGGATGGGTGTTTTTTTTTTTTTCTTTGCGTGGTGACCATCCTGTGTCTGAATGTCACGGGTGCAAAGTACACCTGACCTGCCATTGCTGAAGGCTGGCGGGCTAGCAGGGAAGACATAGGCCAACCTGTCAACATAGGCCCTGGGTTCAAATCCAGGTAAAGACAACTACCAATGGCAGGAGATCACAACATACTCATTACTATGCATAGGAATACCAATTGAAAGAGAAGTTTGTGCATTGGTCGAGCCTAAAATTGGATACAAAAATCCTAGGACAATGATTGGTCTTAATTTCATGCTTTACTAAGCATGAAAAGAATAGTATTCGTTTAATTATGGTACAATAAATACCTAAGAGTTGGTAGGAATATATTATATGTCATTCAATCATAGATAGGTGGCTATGGTGCTTTTTACCAACATATATTTATTTGTATACTACTGTCTGCCTATCCTTGTATCGCTATTTTGGCTAATCCTGGGTCACGATCTCAGCACCTGGGAATCAACTAACAGCTTCATTGGCTAGAGGCTGCTGTGCTCACACTCACTCATTCATGAATTGGACCTGCTACGCACTGAGTTCAGATCCTGGCAGTGCTAAAAATTTAATCTTGGAGTATGAAGCCAAGTGCGACACCTGTTTTCCTTTTCTGGGAGAGTCCTGGGTGTCAGACATGATGGAGAACACATCTACAAATCTAGATGGTATGTGATAGGATGTAAACAATGTAATACATAGTTAGGTGTCATCACAGTCAATAAAATAAATGGTAAATAAATGAAAACAATAAAAAAATACAGTGAATAACTACACCAAACATAATATAGACTGAACATCTGTATGGAAGTTCAATCCTATCTTTAAAATGTACATAAGGAGTACATTTTCCAGGTCTGGGGCTTGAATTCAGGCCTAGGGAACAGGCCTGACTTCCTGGTCTTCAAGCACGGCGAGCTTCCCCTTTCCCCACAGTGCAACAGAGTTACCCAGACCCCGGGTTCAAATTCCAAGACTTGCAGACAAAAAATGGCACACATTCCAAGCCAGGGAGCTTCATTAGAATTTTTAATATTTTTTTAAGTTCACTTTGCCTTTATTTGATACATATTGATTTTATAACATGAGAATTTTTCAAAAAAGTTTAAACTTTTACATTTCAGTATAGCACATTGGTGTTTCTATTTTGACCATCTGCCTTGAAGAATGAGAATGAAAATAAGGACATCATTTCTCCCTAGAATGTCCGGACTGTTGAATTTATTTCTATTTACAGTTATTTCTACTATTATAAACTCTCTGCATTTGTGTCATATGAGTTTTCCTCAGTGCCTACCAAGAAATACACTAGGGGAATCCTCATAGCACAAAAGGTTGGGTTTCTGAATAAAACCTCACTTCTGTGAGGACAGTAGGTACTTCTAAGCATTTTGGGAATAAACTGGATTGTAACATGAAAAACAAAACAATGGGACTATGATGTATCTCAGTAGTGGAGTACTTGCCTAAAGAGCATAAGACCCTGGCAGAAAAGTTTCCTAAAGCTCAGAATGTAAGAATTTTATGATCTGCATGAACAAACTTCGTTTTTTATTTATTTTTTTCCTGGGGCTTGAACTCAGGGGTTATGCCTGTGCTCTTCAGCTCAAGGCGAGTGATCTACTACTTGAGTCACAGTGCCACCTCGGTTGTCTAGTGGTTTATTGAAGATAAGAGTCTCTCGGACTTTCCTGCCTGGGCTGACTTTGAACCAGCAACCTCAGATCACAGCTTCTTGAGTAGCTAGGATTATAGGCTTGAGTCCCTGGTGCCAGGAACATGAACAAACTTCTTAAAGATTGATTCTGAGAAAAGAAACTTGGAATACACTTTTAATATAAATAATTTATAATGCCATGGTTAAGGCACTAATTCAGAAGTATTTATTCATTGGTTGGTTTCTTAGTTTATTTAAAGATATATATATATATACATGCATTATAAATATATATACATATATATTATTAAAAACATAGCTTTGAAGTGCACCTAAGAGCTTATGTGCTCATGTACAGTTATACAACTGCACAAGCTTCATTTTTTTTCAGTTTGGTTGGTACCTTAAATTAGGTGGGATTTATGTATTGTCGTTTTGTTCTCTGTTTTTGGAGGATTTCTCTGCCTTTTATTCCCCTACCTCCTCTCCTCACATTTGAAGTCAGCTTGCTCTGTTTGGCTTTGTTATTCATAGCTGATTTTCTACCACTTCAGCTATGCCTGTAGCCTGGCATTTGCCAGTTAATTGGAGATGATATCTCTCAGGCTTTTCTGCATTCATTGGCTTTGAAATTTCATCTTCCAGTTCTCAGCCTCCTGAGTAGCTTACAGATGAGAGCCACTGTGGTGCCTAGGGATAAATTAGACTTCAGTAAATTAGACTTCAGTTGGTGTATTCTTTCTGCTTTTCTAAGCATGGCATCATCTACTATAGTATTTCTGTGAATGTCCTGGGTCTGAAGTAAGATATATAATATATATGCAAATCTGTATAATTTTCATAAGATGTAGTAAATTAAAATGTGTTATAAGTGTAATAATAGTCAATAAATATAATGAATGAATAATACAAAAAAGCAATATGCAGTAAATATAAGTATGTAGATATTAATAATTTCAAATGTGGATGAAAATTAATTTACAGGGCTGGGGATTGAATTCAGTCCTAGGGAACAGACCTGAATTGCATGTATTCAAAGAGGGTGAGTTTCCCCATTCCCCACAGTGCATTAGAGTTTCCCAGACTCCAAGTTCAAATCCCAGGCCTGGCAGAAAAAAAAAAATGAGCACGCATTCCAAGCCATATTTTTAAATTTTTAAAATTTATTTTATTTTATTTTCTATATTTCATTTATTTATTTATTTAGCCGAGTACGGAGCTTGAAGTTAGGTCGTGGCAACTCTGCCTCAGCTTCCATCACCCTAGTCTGGGTTGGTGCAGCCTCTAGACCCACAGCCCATCCTGGGATCCTATGGTTCAGGGGCTGACAGGAAAAAAAAGTGAAAATGGCAAGGAAAAATAGCCATGAATTGCGAACTGTTACAGGTTTCTCGGTTTTCCTTCCTTGCATGGTGACCATCCCGGTTCCAAATGACACAACTGCAACCTGTAGGTCACCTGGAATTGCTGTCAGCAGGCTGTCAGCGAAGCCATAGGCCAATCTGCACGCCTGGGCCCTGAGTTTGAATTCCGGCCATGACATTTACAAAGGGCTGGAGAGCGTAAGAAACTATTGTCTGTCCATAGGAACACCAGAGGAATGTCGTCAATGTCATGGTTGGAAGAATAGTTTGTCAATTAGTCTAGCATAAAATTAAACCCAGAATTCACAAGATGTGGATTGATTTTATTTATAGTTTATTATGCATTAAAATAATAATCTGTGTGTGTGTGTGTGTGTGTGTGTGTGTGTGTGTGTGTGTGTTTTCAGTAGTAGGGCCTGAACTCTGGGCCTGGGCATTGTCCCTCAGCATTTCAGCTCTGGTTTAGCGCGGTACCATGCGAGACACAGCGCCATTCCCGGGTTTTTCTGATCATGTGTTGCTGAGGAATCGAACCAGGGACTCATGCATACAAGGCAAGCACTATCAAAATGAACCACATTCCCAGCCCCTAAAAGAATACTATTGATTAAATGGAGTCGTCACTAAATATCTGAGAATCACTAGGCAGGTAGTATATGTCATTGAATATTAGATAGACATCACTGGCAATATCTAAATATCTAAATATATGTTTATTTTTATACCACCATCTGCATAGAGAAGTATTGCTACTTTGGCCAAACCTGTGTCTTCATCCTAGGTCCTGGGATCCACCTGGCACCTGAATGTGCTAGAAGCTGCCGTGCTAACACTCACACATTTGTGAATTGGGCCTCTAGGCCCTCAGTTCAGGTCCCAGCATTGTTAAAAATGTCTTCTTGGAGTAAGATTGCAAGTGTGATACCTGTTTTCCTTTTCTGTGCAAGTGCTGGGTGTCAGGTATGATGTTTATAATTTGTCTGCAAAGCTACATGCTATGGAATAGATTTGAATGAATGTAATAAATGTTATAGGTGCACTCACAGTCCATAAAATAAATGGTAAACAAATAAATGTATAATAAAATATAATGAATCATTCCAACAAACAAGATATAGACTGAATGTATGGATGTAAGTATAAATGATATAATAAAAACGTATATAAATGTTATGTTCTCCAAGGCTGGGGCTTGAATTCAAGCTTAGGGAACAGGCCTGAATTCCTTGTCTTCAAGGGAGGAGAGCTTCCCTTTTCTTCCACCCCCTGCCCCAAGTGCATCAGAGTTACTCAGATCCCAAGGTGACATCCCTGGCCTGGTAGACAACAAAATGGCACAAAATGCAAGACAGGGAGATTCAATAGTGTTGTTAATGAATTAATTTTTTGCCAAGCACGGGGCTTGAACTCAGGTTGTGGCAACTCTGCCTCAGTTTCCATCACCCTAGGCTGGAATGGTGCAGCTTCTGGACTCACAGCTCATCCTGGGGTCCTAGGCCTCAGGGGCTCACAGGAAAACAAAATGAAAACAGCATAGAAAAAAAGCCACAAACCGCGGAAGGTCAGCAGTTTCTGTTCTCCTTCCATGCAGGTTGACCATCCGGGGTGTGAATGACATGGCTGCAACCTGTAGGTCACCTGGCATTTCTGAAGGCTGGCGCTGTCAGTGAAGCCATAGGCCAACGTGGACACTAAGCCCTGAGTTCGAACCGCGGTCATGCCACTTACAAGGGGTTGAAGAGCCTAAGAAACTATTGCTTGTACATAAGAACACAAGAGGAATGTGATTAATGTCATGGTTGAAAGGGTAGTCCGTCAATCAGTCTTGCATAAAATTAGACCCAATAATCACTGGACAGGGTTTGATTTTAATTCGTAGTTTATTATGCATTAAAAGAATACTATTGATTAAATGGAGTCCTAACTAAATACATGAGAATCAGTAGGAAGGTAATATATGTCAATGAATACTACATAGACACCTCTGGCAGTACCTAAATATCTAAATTTATATTTGGGCTGGGAAAGTGGCTCAGTGGTAGAGTGCTTGCCTTGCTTGCCTGAGGCCATGGGTTCAATTCTTCAGTACCACATAAGCAAAAAGTAAAAACCCGGACGTGGCACTGTGGCTCAAATGGTAGAGTGCTATTCTTAAGCTGAAGAGCTGAGAGACAGCGCCCAGGCCCAGAGATCAGGCCCCACGATGCAACCCCAAAATAAATAAATAAATAAATAAATAAATAAATAAATAAATTTATATTTATTTATTTACCACCATCGTCATACAAAGTTACTGCTATTTTGGCCAAATCTGGGTCTTGATCCCAGGTCCTGAGATCCAATTGGAAGCTGAATGGGCTAGAGGCTGCGGAGTTGACACTCACTCATTCATGAATTGGGCCTCTCAGGCCTTCTCATCAGGTCTCATCATTACCAAATATTTCTTCCTGGTGTAAGATTTCAACAGTGACACCTGTTTTTCTTTTCTGTACAAGTTCATAATATGTCTGCAAAGCTACATGCTATGGAATAGATGGGAATAAATGCAATAAATGTTATAGGTGTACTCACAGTCCATAAAATAAATGCTAACTAAATAAATAAATGATAAAATATAATGTATCACTCCAAAAAACATGATATAGACTGAATATATTGATGTAAGTATAAATCATATATTTAACATGTCTATAAATGTTATGAGGTGCTTGAATTCAGGCCTAGAGAAGAATTTAGTTCATGCATGATTCTCATAGGAAATGATAGGCAAGATGTATGGCACAACAATTAGTTTTAATTAAGAGTTCATGAAGTGTGACAATAAGAATCACATTCAGGAATTGGAGGCATTGGGAAAGATCCAAGAATCAATACTCAAATGGTAGATTGGATAGGAACACAGCTCACTACATCTCCTACTCTATCCAAATAGGTAATTAGCATACTAGCTTCAGCTTATGAATGGATGAATATTTTGCCCCATCCCCACCCTGGGGCTTGATCTCAGGTCCTGGGTATGGCCTAGATCCTTAGTGGCTCACAAGCTGATTGGCTCATGTGGACCTATTTGGCTGTTGGGCTTCCTAGACCCCAAGTTCAAATTCCAGCACTACCAAAAGATTTATCCTGATTTGAGAAGCCAATCCTTGCACCTGTTTCCCTGTACTGTGCAAGTGCTGGGTCTCAGCAAGAGTCAAGAAAGCATAAGCAACTCTACACCTGTGGGAATAGATTGTCATCCATGTCAGCACAGTTTTATATGTCATTCTATGCTCAATAAAATACACAATACATCCTTGAAAAAGACACAAAATAAAAAGAATAACTACACTGAATATAAGACGCATACCACACCTGTACGTAAATAGAGATGCTATGCATAAAAGAGCTGGGCTTCTTATTTTGTCCAGTGCTAGGGCATCGAAGAAGGCCCTGGACCAGGCCTGACATTCTTGTTTTCAAGGATGGTGAGCCTTCCCTTCCCCCACAGTGCAACAGAGTTACCCAGACCTGAGTTCAAATCCCAGCACTGACAAAAGATTCATCCTGATGTCAGAAGCCAGTCGGTGCACCTATTTTCCTCTCCTGTGAAAGTCCTGGGTCTCACCTAGGTTGGAGAATGAATACATAGGCAACCGTATAACCATGGGAACAGGTTGTCATCCATGTCAGCACAGTTATAACTGTCACCATAGTCAGTAAAATACGCAATATCTCCATGAATTAGACACAAATTTAGGAGAAGAAATGCACTGAATGCAAGTTGCTATCTGCACATGTATGTCAATATAGATCCTATGTTTAAATTATGAATTTAGGAATATAATGGCCTCAGCTTCAGTAACCTCAGGGTGGCTGGCTGCCATGGGCCCATAGCCAACCCTGGGATCTTAGGCCCTGAAGTCTTGCAGGAAAATACACACACACACACACACACACACACACACACACACACACACACACACACACACACACAGAAAAAAAGCCGCGGGATGGATTTTTGACATTGGTTTCCTTTCCACGGTGATCATCCTGGCTCTGAATGGCTCGCCTACAAAGGGTACTTCACCTTGCATTGGCGAAGGCTAGTGGGCTATCAGGGAAGCCATAGTCCCATGCAGCAATGTTGGCCCTGAGTTCAAGTTGGTCCTGACACCAACCAATCGGGGGATTTCCCAAGAGACTCATTCCTATGCATCGGAATACCGATGGAATGTGAGCAAACTCTTGATTGAGAAGTTTCCCCATGGATGGGTCTAGTCTAAAATTAGACACAATGATCCCAGGATGCTGACTGATCTTATTGAATAGTTTATTAAGCATGAAAAGAATCCTATTCCTTCAATGGTGGCATAGTAACTACCTAAGAGTTGGTAGGAATGTAGTTGATGTCATTGAATCCTAGGTAGATGTCTCTGGCACTCTATACAAATATATATTTATTGGTGTACTACCACCTGCCTATCCATGTATGTCTATTTTGTCCACCCCTGTGGCTCAATGTCAGGGTCTGGGAACTGCCTGGCAGTTTCCTGGGCTAGAGGTTGCCGTTTTGACAAACCCATTCATGAATTGGGTCTGCTAGGCCCTGAGTTCAGATCCCAGCACTGTGAACAATTGGATCATGGAGTAAGAAGCAGAGTGTGACACCTGTTTTCCTTTGCTCTGAGCATTCTGGGTGTCAGACATGTTGGAGAACATGTCTACAACTCTAGATATTATGTGGCTATGTGATAGGATGTCATCAAAATAATAAATGGAATATGTGTTACCATGGTCAATAAAATAAATTGTAAATAAATGAATAAAACAGAAATACAATAAATAACCACAACAAACAGGATATGTACTGAACATCTATGAGTAAGTACAAATCCTATCATTACAATGTATATAAATAGTATGCTTCCCAGGGGTGGGGCTTGAATTCAAGCCTAGGGCCTAGGTCTGACTTTCTTGTCTTCAAGCACGGTGAGCTACCCCTTTGTCCACAGTGCTGCAGAGTTACTCAGACCCTGAGTTCAAATCCAAACCCTGGCAGAAAAAAACAGCACCAATTGCAAGCCAGGGAGATAATTTTTTTTTTTTTTTTTTTTTTTTTTTTTTTGCGAAACAAGGTCTTGAACTCATGTAAGGCAATTCTATTTAACTTCCATGACCATAGTCTGGGGTGCAACCACTGGAACCACATGTGATCCTGGGATCCTAGACGTCCAGGCCTTATGGTGGGGGGGAACGCACAGAGAAGAAGTGGTGGGATGGAGTTTTAACATTTTGCACCATGATCATTTGGGTCTGAAGGACACGGCTACAAAGGGTACTTCACCTTGCAGTACTGAAGGCTGGCAGGGTACTGGGGAAGACAGTCCTGCAGGACAATATAAACCTAGAGTCCAATCTCAGTCATGTCACTTCTGAATGGCGGGGGATCCTAAGAGAGGGAGTAATGATTGAATGTTGTAAGTGTCACAGTTGAGTGAGTTGCTCATGAATGATACTTGTATAAATTTAGACATCATGATTTCAGTAGGCTGATTGATCTTATTTAATATGAAGCATTAAAAGACAACTATTTCTTACAGGGACACAACAATTTCAGGACACTGATTTATTTAATAGTTTATTAAGGATTAAAACAATAATATTAATTATATGGAAGCATAACAAATACCCAATAATTGTTAGGAATGTAGTCTATATAACTGAATAATGGATAAACATGTCTGGTACACTATAAAGATATATATTTATTAGCACACTACTATGTGCGTGCCAATCTGTTCTTATTTGGTCAACTCCAGAGGTTCAATCTCAGGTCCTGAGAAATGCCTATCAGCTCAGTTTGCCCCAGGATGGCAGGTTGACACTCAATCATTCATGAATTTGGCCCTGTAGGCCATGAGTTCAGATGCCAGCACTCCCAAACAATGAATCGTGGAGTAAGAAGCAGATGGTGACATATGTTTTCCTTTTCTGTGAAAGTCCTGTGTGTCAAGTATGAAGTGGAATACATATGCAGACCTATATCCTATATAATCAATGTAATCAATATTCTATGTGCCATAATAGTCAATAAAATAAATGGTTACTACATGAACAAAACAGAAGATAAAATGAAAAACTACACTGAATGCAATATCGAGTCAATATATGTATGTAACTTTAAATCATATATTTAAAATGTACACAAATAAGATGTTTTCTAGTGGTGGTGATCGATTTCAGGCCTAAGGAATAGACTTGAATTTCTTGACTTCAAGAAAGCAAGCTTCCCCTTCCTACACAATACAACAGAGTTACCCAGACCATGAGTTGCAATCCCAGTCCTGGCAGAAAAAAATGGCATCTCTATGCTATGTGACAATCAATTCTTAGGTATTTCATTATTTCTCCTTTAATGAATGTAATTTTTTAAGCACTTCATAAAGTATTGATTAAAATCAATCAGTATCGTAGAATATAATTGTATATAATTTTATCCTAGAATTATTCAAGAACTGCCCATTCAAGCATGACATATATCACATTCCATTGGTATTCATATGGATAAAAATGAGTTTCTTAGGATTTCCTGCCATTTGGAGGTGGCAGGACCAGGATTAGAATTGTAGGCTCCAGCTCCCAACACTTAAACCCGAAGTTAGGGAACTCACTGGTCTGTCCAAGAACATCAGCAAGACCAATGATTAAGCAGGCACCAGTGGCTCTCAGCAGTCCTCCATGATACTTCCAAGGCTGTGAAAGGAGATTCATGGTCAAAGTCACCCTAGACTGGAAAGTACTTGAGACCCCTGTCCAACTTCAGTATCAACAAAGCCAGAAGTAGAGCCGTGTGGCTCCAGTGGTAGAGGTGTAGCTTTGAGCAAAAGCAGCTCATGGACTGTGCCTAGATCCTGAGTTCAATGTCCAGGACAGGCAACAAACAGACATACACAACAATCTGTGCAACCATCCGGCCGTCTGTTGGTTAACACCACTACCAGCAGTTGAGGAAGGTAGAGGTAACTGAGTGGTAAGCAAGAGTATCGAGGTGAATTTGGAGTACAATAGGAAATTGAGGACCTAGTCAGTGAGTGGGAGAATAGAGGATTTCCCAGAGCCTGGGAATGTGGCCAGCCCATCTTTCCCATCCCAGGACTTAGATGTCTCAAACAACAAGAATCTGAGACAGAGCTGTGGGCAACAAACTACTGCCAGAACACCAGCAGAAAAATCCCATCGTCAGACCTTCAAAATTCAAGAAAACGAAGAATACAAAAAAGGGAAGGATCCCAAAGACAAACTACACTGGGGAGGGTGATTCAATGGAGGGTCTGGCCAAAGGCCTCCCCTGCTTTTGGACATAGTCACAGCCACCAGGGTCCAGAGTTCAAGGGTCCCGATACCACCAAGAATCTGCAGAGGTGCTACAGATATGTGGTGCCTACCCTGCACTACAGCAAAAGAAGAAACCAGGTGCTCTGTGACAAGATCCAACCACTGAAGAAGGAAAAGACAGACGTGCAGGATTGACAAGAGAAAGAGAAGGAGAAGGCAGCCCAAGTGCACAAAGCACCAAACTGAGCTAGACATCCACAAGCTACCCATACAGAGGCTGGTTTCGGCAGAAAGTGATTTAGAATCGGCACTAGCCCACATGCTGCTTACAGCCAATGACAGAAATGGAGCACGAAGCCCTCACCAGCTGCCTACAGGCCATAGAGCAGGACATGGGGGAGCTGGAGATGGTAGCTTCTGTGGTTACTACTTACAGAAGGAGACTGAAATGTTGTTCCAACAGCTGAATGATGTAATACTTCAGCTCAAGGAAAAGACCAGAAGTTTCTATGACATGGAGCAAGTGAACACAGAGTTTTAGGAGAAGCTGGAAGCACTCTGGACATAGAGGAGCAACAGGAAGAACAGAATCTGCAAGTTCCAACAAGTGCTGCAGAGGCATGATGTACTAAAGAGACTACAGGACAACCTGAGCTGAATGGTGACCACAGCAAATCTGGAGACAGACACCTTCTCGCAGAACCTGAGCATTTAGAGGACTCTGCAGAAGGAGGAGGACTGGTGGCTGACCGACCAGGTAAACCAACTGACAGAGGAGAAGGAGTGAGGATTGAGATAGGTGGTGCACCTAGAGAATAGCTGGGGGAACTGAGAACGAAGCTGATAGAGCCATTGCCCCCTGAGGGTCCATCTCAGGAGGAGCAGCAACTGCAGGCCCACATCTACCACACACAGATGGGGTTGAAAAACCTGGAGGAACAACTTCACATCTAGGTAAAGGAAAACCAGAGACTCCGTCTCCAGATTGCGGAGCAGCGGGAGCAACTGGGAAGACTAGAGGAGAAAACCAAGGATCGGCAGGAGATCCCCGAGACCCCACGATGTGCATGTGTGTGCAACACACAGATGGAGGAACAGCTGGCCTTGCTGCGGGACGCTCTCCCCATGGTGAGCAGTGAGAAGGAGGATCTTACCAGCATCGTGGACTCAGAACAGCAGCTGACAAAATATCTGCGGGAACAGTTGGACTGCTCAGATTAGAAGATAGAGGAATGGAAAGAGGTGGCTGAGAGAGAGCCAAATGGCTCGGGGGCTGCAGGAGCAGCAAGAGCAGTCCCTGGCCTAGCTGAAGGAGCTCAGAGCCACCTGTGAGCAGCACATCACTTCCAATGAGCAGCTGTGCTCCAAGTAGTAGGTCCTGCAGTAGCAACTGCAGAGGTTGACCCAGCTGTTGGAGCAGCTGAAACAAGTGCAGTGTCCGACCAATTTGGGGGACTAGGTGGTGCCCCCAATGTGGCAGGACAGTTTCAAGTGCTTGGAAGTGACAAGTCCACCTGCAGGCCCAGCTGAGCTTCCTGGCTTTCCCTGGGGAAGGGGAAGATGTGAACCCTGGAGAAGCAAATGGTGAGGAAGCGACTCTCCTCGATGTGCCCATGGCAGAGGATGAAGATGTCTCCCAAACTGAGGGGGACTTGGCTCTGTTAGCACTCTCAGAGGCTGAGATCCACAGGGGGTAACTCCTTCAGGACTGCTGCAGGCACTCCTCCTCCCTGGGACAGCTCAGTGCCAGATAGAGCCAGAGCCACAGGTCCCCTGCCCCGTGATCTGCCACCACAACATGTGAGAGAATGGGAAGTGGGACATGTGGGCATCCGAGAAGAAAATCTGCTTCATCCACAACCTGTCTGATGAGGTGGACCTCCAAAGTCCTGCAGATGAGCTCCAGCATCGATGCAACCAGCTGTCAGCACATATCCGCACCATCCAGGAATCCCTCCTGGCATTTAAAGGACAGATGTTCATTCTGGATCAGCTGTGTCAGAAGAAAGCAGAGTGCAGGTGCCGGCTGTCTCAGGAGAAGATGAAGAGTAGATAACTGCAAGTGCTGCGGTCTCTTTTACACAGGGCTCCAAATGCTGACACAGGCTGAGCTCCCCACAAGTGCAGTTGCTTCAGAGGCCTCAGGCTCCTGGGTGGTCAAAATGAGGGAGAAGCAGAAAGGTTTTGAAGAATTGCAAATTCAGCATAGTGTGGAAACTGCAAGAGGAGAGGTCAGGGTTCCCTTCCCCGGACTCCCCCACAGAGCATGTCCTGCTGCAGATCCCCACATCCAGAACTGCCCACAGCTGGTGCGCTCAGGCTTGCAGTGCTCTGTCCCTTTTTCTGTAGACTGATGGGGATGATGACTCCCTATGTGACATACTGAGTCCCAAAATCCTCAGCAGCCACCAGAACTAGGTGGCCAGGTGGGCTTCTCTAGGCCTCCATTTGCCTGGTGATAGGAAGCGTAAACTCCGGGCCGAGTAGAGCAGAGGTTGCTGGGAGGAGGTCCAAATTCCAGGGACATCTAATGGCCCATTGGTGGTCAGGAAAGAGGCCTATGGTATGCTTATCACAAAGAATAAATTGTTTCCAAAGGGAAAATAAAGCCTCCACAAAGATTTGTTCTTCCAGTTATGGGGCTTGAACACAGGGCCTGACCACTCTCCTTGATCTCTAATTGATCATGCCTGGTAGTCTACAAGTTGAGCCCCAACTCCCCTTCCAGCTTTTTCATTTTTGGAATCAAACACAGGGCTTCAGGCTTGCTAGGCTACCACTCTATCACTGAGCCACATTCTCAGCTAGGATGATTCCCTGCCCCCAAACCCATATGGCCAGTCCTCAAATAAATAGGAATTAGGGGCTAGGATGAATATGAAGCACAAGTCTGGTTCACATGGAAATACTCCTCTGCCCCCTCTTTGACACCCTTATTTAAAGTTTCTCTTTTACTATTGAGGGATGAGAGAGGTAGAGGGACGTCCGAGAGAGGAGTACCAAGAACAGTGGCCCCCTGAGTCCCACAGCCTCCCACAAACAAGTGGTCCTACAGATTCCCATCTTACCTGACTCAATGTCGTGTCTACACTGTCTCCCTAACCATGCAAGGCTCAGAATGAAATAAATGTCAGCCCTGGTCTCAGCCCACACCCAGAGTAGAAGCTCCTAGTCCCAGGCTGACTTCCACTTCTGACTTCCCCGAGTTAGGCTGGACCCACCACTCATCACTGTGTTGGTGTCAATGATCTCATGGATGGATTTCAGGAAGAAGGTCTATGTCAAATAGCAGAAGCAGCAGTGTGAGCAGGGAGGAAGGAGCCGGGGCAATTGGTCTGGGATCTTCCTCCTTGGAGCCATCCTGTCAATCCAGAGCCATCCTGAACTGAAGCACGGCCAAGGCCACGAGGTGGACAAGATAGTGGAGCACGGGACTAAAGGAGGTACTGCTTTATCTTGGCGCACTTGAAATTTCTAATATTTGGCCCATGCCAATCCCAAAGCCAACATGCAATGCCTCTCCTTGTTGTTGTTGCCCATGAGCTGTTGCCCCTGACCTCTTTTTCTCAAGGCTTGTACTCTACCACTTGAGCCACAGGGACACTTCTTGTTTTCTGATGGTGCATTGAGGATAAGAGTCTCACACACTTTCCTGCCCAAGCTGGCTTGGAAGCCAGATCTCACCTTCCTAAGTAGCTAGGATGACAGGCGTGGGCCACCAGTACCCAGAATGTGATGCCTTTTTAAAGGATCTTGGCAAGTCTGTAAAAGGAACCCCAAAGGGTCTGGATAGACCATGATCCAATCAAGGAGCTGGGATTGGGAAAGGCTGATCGGGGAAGCCATTCTGTTCCCCAAAATTATAGATGTCAGGTGGTGTTGGATGCATCAAACTCCTAGGCCAACAACCACTAGACTTAGTGGGGAAAAAGGTAGAGAATACCCAAAGGTTACAGTGTAGAAATCTCTGATTTTGCATGCATATGGGTTGTGTGTGTGTGTATGTGTGTGTCTTCAATGATGGTGGGTTTCCCCTCCCCCACAGTGCCAGAGAGTTAATCAGACCCTGAGTTGAAATCCCAGTCCTGTCAGAAAAATGGTTCAAATTCCAAGGACGGTCTTAAATTTTTTTTGACCAGGAACTTGCCCTATCTTGAAAGCACTCTCTGTGCTATGACATCATTCTATTCAAAGCAAATTTGTTAGCTGGGTGCTATTCTTGATAACAACTATGGATGTTCACTGATAGAAATACATGTATATATACACAAACACATGCAGTTACTGGCTCTTTTTTTTTTTTAGTGCAGATCCTGAGGCTTAAACTATGAGCCTAGAAATTGTCCCTGAGCTCCATTTACACAAAGAGCACTTTATTGTGCCTTAATCCATGATACTTCATTAAATGGAGGCATAATTTAATATCTAATAATTATTAGTAATATATTACATGTAATTTAATAATATATAGACATCTAACATTCTACAAATATATTTATATTTAAATGTACAGTAGAATATACATATACATCTCTCACTCTCTCTCTACATTTATATACACGTATTTGCAACAATTTACACATCTATCTCTTTATATATTGGCCACTCCTCGGGCTAGAACTCTGGTCCTCGGAACTGCCTGGCATTGAATTTGTTTGAGGTTGCTGTGCTTAAACTGACCCCTTGATGAATTAGACATTCCAGGCCCTGAATTCAAATCCCAGCAGTGCTGAAGTCAATAGGTGGAGTAAGAAGCCAATGTTGACTTGATTTCCTTTCTGTGGAAATATTGTGCCCTAGGTACAACATGTAATATCTATGCAAATACATATATATGACATATATTATACTTGTATACAAATATTATTTTTGCCAGTTATAGGGCTGGAATTCACACACTGGGAAATGCTCCAGATTTTTTTCTTCTAGGAGGTTAGCTTTTACTTCACCCAAAGCACAATAGTGTTACCCAGTCCAAATTCCAGGTGTGGCAGATAAAATGGGCCAAACTGCTAGCCAGGACCTTAACTGTTTTTGGGTGCAGGCACGGGGCTTGAACTCAGGTCGCCACAACTCTGCCTCAGCCTTGATTACCCTAGGCTGCGGTGCAGCGTTTACACCCACAGATGATCCAGGGATCCTACAACCCGAGTTCAACTCCAGCTCTGGCAAAAAAATAAACCAACCAAGATGGAGGAAGAAAAACCTGGAAGTTTTAGACAACAGTTTTACCTTTGTTTCCTTTGCACTGTGACCATCCTGGCTCTCAATGACTCGGCTTGAAAATTGCACATGTCCTTGCATGGCCGAAGGCTGGCTGGCTGTCAGGGAAGCCTGAGCCCAACCAAGACACCTAGGCCCTGAGTTTGATCCTAGGAATTCCATCTACTAGTTCCTATCTATAGGAACAATAATAGAATCTTTGTAATGTACCAATTGAACTACTGATTAGCTAGTCATTGTAGTATAAGATTGTACGCAACAAATACAGGTCATTGATTAATTTAATTAATACTTTATTAAGTCTCCTACCGTGATTAATTAATGGAGGCATAATTTTAGACCAAATAATTAATAGTAATAGAATATATAAAAATAAGATATGTCATCATTCTTTATATAGAGTTATAAACTAGCATCGACATAAATGTCTGGTTCTCTATATAACTTTATTTAGAGATTCATATACATATGTAAATATGCACACATACTGCAATCTACATATCTATCTGTTTATATATTGGCCACTCCTAGGGCTTCATCTCAGGTCCTCAAATTTGCCCGACAACTTCACTTACGTCAGCCTGGTGTGCTAACATTGACCCATTCATGAAGTGAGCCTTCTAGGCCCAGAGTTCAAATCACAGAACTGCCAAAAATTTAATCCTGGTGGAAGTAGGCAATTGTCCGACTTGTTTTCTTTATTAGTGAAATTCCTGGGTCTCAGGAATGATTTACATAGGCAAATCTATGTTCAATGTAATAGGATGTAAAAAATGTTATACATGTAATTATACTCTCTAAAATATATAATAAATTAATAAAAAAATGAATACACTAACTGCAATATGCAGTAAACATGTGTATGTAAGTATAAATCATGTATTTAAAATATTTACGAATATTATTATTGCGAGTGCTAGGAACAGGCCTGTCTTTCTTGTCTTCCAGCCTTGTGAGCTTTCCCTTCCCCCACAGTACTGCAGATTTACCCAGACCCTGAGTTCAAATCCCAGGCCCCACAGAAAAAATGATGTGAATACAACACCAAGTAGCCTAATAATTGTTTAAATATTTTTAATGTATATATGTACGTATGCATGTATGTATTAAGTATTTTTATTTTGTCAAGCACAGGGTTTGAACTCAGGGCATTGCAACTCTGCCTCAGCTTTGATCACTCTAGGCTGGGTTGCAGCCACTGGACCCACAGCCGAGCTTAGGTTCCTGGGCCTCAAACTCTGACAGGAAAAATAAATAAATAAAATGACACAGAAAAAAAAAACAGCAACTTGCTGATGGCTGCCAGTTTTACATTTGTTTTCTTTTCAAGGTGACCATCCTGGGTATAAATGACAGGGCTGAAAAGTGATGGTAACCTGGCATTGCTGAAGGCTGTTGGGCTTCCAGAGAAGCCATGGGCCAAAATGATAACATAGGCCCTGTGTTCAAAGCAGGTTCCTGACCCCTACCAATGGAGGGAGATCCTAAGAGTCTTGTTCCTATTCATAGGAATACCGATGGAAAGTTATGAATGTCAAGGTTGAATTACTTGTTTCTGAATGATACTAGCATAAAATTAGAGAGTAATTTTAGGAGGCTGGTGGATTTTAATGAATATTTTTTGACACATTAACAGAATTCTATTAATTACATGGACACTATAGTTTCGGGACAGTGGTCGATATAATTAATAATTCATTAAGGATGAAAACAGTAATATTAATTACATGGAGGCATAATAAATATCCAATAATTGGTAGGAACATAGCCTATATAACTAAATAATGTATAGACATCTCTGGTACTCTACAAAGATCTATATTTATTTGTGTACTAACATCTGCATGTCCATATGTTCTTGTTTTGTCAACCCCTGGAGTTCAATCTCAGGTGCTGGGAACTGCTTGTTGGCTCCATATGCCCCAGGCTGGCGTGCTGACACTCACCCATTCATGAATTGGGCCATGTAGGTTGTGAGTTCAGATGCCAGCACTGACAAAAATTGAATCATGCAGTAAGACACAGGGTGACACATGTTGTTTTTTTTTTTTTCTGTGAAAGTCCTAGGTGTGAAGTTTCATACATAGGCAATTCTATATCCTATTTAATAAATATACTAAATATTCCATGTGTTATAGCAGTCAATAAAATAAATGGTAAATGAATAAAATAATAAAATGAATAACTACACTAAGCACAATATGGAGTCAACATACGTGGCTCAATCTCAGGGCCCGGGCACTGTCTGGCAGCTGAATTGGCTAGTGGCTGCTGTGCTGGCAGTCACCCATTCATGAACAGAGCATTCTTTGCCCTGAGTTTAGATCCCATAACTCCCAAAAATGTAATCTTGGAGTGAGAAGCCAATCATGACACACGTTTTCCTTTTCTGTGAAAGTTCTCAGTGTCAGGTAGGATGTATAATTTGGATGCAAATCTATATGCTATGTAATAGGATGTAATAAAGTTAAAAAACATCATAGGCAGAAGAATTGCCACTACAATAAATGATAAACAGATTGAATCAGTAGTGAATCATTCTAGGATAAAATTAGATGCAATAAGTATAGTTTGTGCACTAAGTTTAATTAATATTTTATTAAGCATTAACAGAATAAAAATTACATGGAGACATAATTAAATAACTAATAATTTGGAGTAACACATGATGCATAATTTAATAATACATAGACATTGGTCTCATTCTATGAAATATCTAATTATATGTATAGATATATGTATATATATGATAAACAATTATAAGATATTGAGTAATTATTAATAAATGCTTTATTAGTTGTTAACTGGGAGACATCATTAAATGGAGACATAATTTAATACCTAAGAATTGGTAGCAATATTATCTATAATTTAATGATATGCAGAAATCTCTTTTTGTGTACAAAATATTTATATACAGCAATCGCTATCTATTTATACCTTGTTCACTCCTGAGGCTCGGTGGTTGAGTGCTCTCATAGTAAGCATGGAGCCCTGGGTTCGATTCCTCAGTGCCACAAAACAGAAAACTCAGAAGTTCTGCTATCTTTCAATCAATTGAGTGCTAGCCTTGAGCACAAGCGTTTAGCGACAGTGTCTAAGCTCTTAATCAAGCCCCAGGTCTGATGCCAAAAAAAGGTAGGATCCTCTAACTGTAATTATAGAAGAACAGAACTTCAAAAACCTCATTAAAGAGCAAGCTAGTAATCTGGTGCTGACTGCTGCCACCTAACCTGACTTAGCCACAGGTAAATCGCTGCAACCCAGCTCCACGGGTTACCCATGTCATCCTGGCTTATGCCCGTCATCCTAGCTGATCAGGGGCTTTAAAACACAGTCCTGGCAGGAAGTCTAAGAGACATCTCAAATTGTTGCTCCAAGTGGTAGAGCTTTGAGTTCAAGCCCCATGGCTAACAACCTCTCCCAAGAAAAACACCCGACTAAACCTTTAGATGTGAGCTTGTATGGTTTGTAAATTTTTCCTCCAAGAATGGTGATACTGATGAAAGCACCCTAATTCTAGTGACAGCTTGTGGAATGGAGCTATGTGCTGAGTCCTCCATAGGGTTCTCCGTTCTGAGGCTTGCACATGTTGCTATGTGCTGGGTCTTTCACAGGATGCAGTGTACTAAGTCCTGCATTGGGAGTTGGGTGCTGAATATTTCACAGGATGTTGTGTGCTGAGTGGTGCAAAGACTGCCATGTGCTATGTCCATAACAGAGTGCATTCTTACATGTTGTCTATGTAAGAGCTCCACAACTTTGATGATTATACAGACATGAATATTGAGGCTCAGATAGGTCCCCATGTCAGGAACAAAATTATGTATTACTGAAGACTCATGAGTTGTCTACAGCAGACAATGGTTTGGTTTATTTTTTTCTTGGTCATGACCTTGAACTCGGGACTGAGGCACTGACTCTTACCTCTTGGACTCATGGCTAGCACTCCACCACGTGGAGCCATGGACCCCCTTGCAGCAGAGGCCATTGCCAAGGGGGCAGTAGCTGAAGTCTGTCATCCTGCCTTCTCGGGAAGCTGAGTTTTAAAGATCTGGGTTCCAAACTATCCCAGACACAAAAGGTACCATGAGACTATTATCTCTAATTCACTACTAACAACCTGAAGGGGAAGCTGGGTGCTTGAGCTCATGTAAGATAGCCTACCTACTCAGGAGGATGAAATCTGAAGAGCATGGTTCAAAGCTTGCTTAGGCAGGAAAGTCCTTGAGAAACTTAGCTCCAATGAACCACCAGAAAACCGGAAGTAGCTCTGTGGCTCAAGTGGTAGAGCACAAGAATGGACTTGAAGAGGTCAGGGACAGCACCCATGCCAAGACTTCAACTCCTTCAATCGACAACAACAACAAGAACAAAAGGCAGAAATAAACTAATATAGCTGAAGTAGAGGGCTGGGAATGTGCCTTAGTGGTAGAATAATTTGCATATATGAAATCATGGGCTTCATTTCTCAGGACCACGTCACTAGGACAAAGCCTGAAGTGGCTCTGTGGCTCAAGTGGGAGAGGGATATCATTCTACAAGAGAAAATAGGTACAGTACTCATGTCCTAAGGTCAAGCTTCAGGACTCATGTATATGTGTGCATGCACACACACCTGTGCACATACACACCGTGGTGTGCACACATACACACTCACACACACATACACTCACAGACCAGAAGAAATGTTGTTACACAAAATGATAAAGCACTGGGATTCTGCAACTGAGCTCATGGTCAGCACCCAGGCCCTGTGTTCAAACCCAAAACCTAGGCACCCAGACCCAAACTAGGAGAAGTCAAAGGTTTCAAAACCTGATGAGCTTCACCAATCATAGATGTCAGGGAGCTTTGTGATATCCAACATGTGCTTGGATTTCCCAAGCCTCCGCAAACATAGGAGAGGCATCATAGGCACAACTTTGCCTGCAATGTATCGTTTCATTATGTTCAGTGCCCTAGTTGTCTGCCTGAAGGACTCCTGAATTATATTGAACACTGTAACTGAACACCAGAATATAGTCTCACAAAGGGAGGATAAGCACACAGAACTTGGCCTGCCATCGGAGGTGGCACAAATGAAGGTCTTCTATTAAAACAGAGAACTGGGGATAGAGATCAGTAAGGGTACAAAGAGGTCTTATTCTCCTGACCTTCACTCATCCTCACTAACTGGCACAGATGGAGTTGTTACCGAACTGTACAGGAGTGAGGGCTTTTGTGTGCCTGTTCAGGCAATGAGAAAGTTTTCCTCCAGCAGGACTGTGATGCAGAGAAACCCTCAGGTTACACTGTGAACAGTGAGGGGACCCCCGGAACATGCACTATCTTGAAAGAAGTCTCTCTGTTATGAACTCATTGTACTGAATACAAATTTATTAGGTTGGTGCTATTCATCATAGCTACTCGGGAATTTCACCTATAAGAATACAATACATAGACAAAGACATGGAAGTACAGGCTCTTTTTGAGGGGGCAGGTCCTGGGGTGGAAATATGCATGGTCCCTGAGCTCCTTTTGCTCAAGGGTATTGCATTAAGCTTGAGTCCAGCCCCACTTCTGGGTATTTCTGTGATCTCTTAGAAATAACTGTCTCATGGACTTTCCTACACTGGCTGCATTCAAACTAAGTTTCTCTAAATCTCAGCCTCCTGAGGACCTGGGATTGCAGACAGCAGCCACTGGCACCTTATTTCTTCTCTTCTTCATTTCTTAATCTGGACAATCTGACTTCTTAACAGGGTCATTCCCAAGGTTTTAATTTATAAGTAAACTACCAAATGTTCTTTATAGCTGCTTTCCCTTAGAAGGATTTTCTCTCCTCATTTTCCCCTCTGGTCACAGGTTTGAGGCCAAAAGTGAGAAATGAGTGTCACAGGATTTGGGAGCAAATATCCACAGTACATGCCAGTTCTGTCACTTAGCATTGAGCTGCTGTGAATTTACTGTCTCAGCATATGAGGGCCGAAAGCTGGAGTGATCCTCATACAGTCTGCATTGCTCCTTTTGCCTATAAAATGATCTAATAATTATGAGTGTTTTGTGTCTCCAACATTAAGTGTCTAGAACCCACTAGGAGCATCTTCATGTGAAGGGTTAAAGTTTTGAGGCAGTGATCGCTTGTTGCTTGTTTCTAGCAGAGCAACACGTGCTGGTAATTCAAACACCTGGTTGGTTGTGTGTCTTTATAAACCCTGCAAATCTTTAGCTTGGGGTTCTCCTCCAAGGCTCCGCTGTGTGAGAGTATAGGATGAGTCCCAAGCAATAGTCCGTTTAAATAAAACATTAAAACAGCTGTAAAGTCTGACTGTGGATGTTCTTCGTGGTGGGGATCCTGCAACCTGGGTATAACATATTAGTGGGGGCTCGTCCAGGATCCCCCCCATAAACCCCCCAGATCTCAGACTCCAAAGGTAAAACAGAGCTGTCTTTATTAATTTGTCTTGTCCTATCATTTGTCTGTTTTACTTTCATTTTCCTTTGTGAGGATGGCCACTCCGATTCATAAGGGGTTGTTGAAGCAGAAGTGCTTGCACCACAACCCTGGAGCAACTGGGAGATGTCCAAGATCATCTTTTGGGGCGGAACCCCTCCATGTGGGGCAGGAGTCCTTGGAATCCCGCTGTCTGTGGAGGCGGGGGCGGTCCTTGGAACACTGCTGTGTGTATTGTAGGCCGGGGGTCCGTTCAGTTTTGGGCTGGAACTGACCAAGAGGGCCTCTGTTAGGAGGCCCACTGTGGCTCTGCTCCTTCTGCTGTGTGGCGTGGGTGTGAAACCCCATCGTGACTTTAGTCAGTGGACCAATTTGGGAGATCTCCACTTTGTAAGGCTTTTTTTTGTAACTGTAGGGCATGAGTGTGTTTTGTTTGTACTGTTTATTGTTTTTTGGACTGTACGTCTGACGGGACTGGAAACCATAGGCACCACTCCATCTAGCCCCCTAGACTTACAAAAAGAAACTGACACAGAGGGAAAGAAAAGTACCCCCCTGGTTTTTCAGGGAGATAACTTGGATGAAGAAATGTTTCCTCCCCCATACTCTCCTTTCCAGGTTCATTTTGCAGAACCTGTGAATGATCAAGAGGAGGAGGGAGCTATAGAACACTCGGCACCTGCCCTTAAAGTTTATGAGGGGCCAGTCACTCGACAATGCCATCGTATCAATCCTCCTTCTAATGCACCTGTTTTTCCCTTATGCCCCATAGGTCCTGTGGATGCGGATGGTCAACAGCAACTCCAATATTGGCCATTTTCTACCAGTTATCTATACAATTGGCACACCCCAAATCCCCCTCTTTTCTGAGAAACCCCAGGATTTAATTCGTTTGCTTGAAATTATTCTCTTTACTCATCAGCCCACTTGGGATGATTGTAGTCAGCTTTTACAGGTCCTTTTTACCACCGAAGAGAGAGACTGTATCCAAGAGGCGGCCCAGAAATATATCCCTGGCCCCACAGGAGCACCTATGACAGATCCTGCCCTAATCACTACCTATTTTCCTGAGATGCGACCAACATGGGACTACAATACAGTTGAAAGTAGGGAGCAACTCCTTGTCTATCGCCAGGCTCTGTTGGCAGGTCTCAAGGTGGCGGATTGCCAAAGTACTAATATGGCCAAAGTTTATGATGTTAGACAGGAAGGAAGTGAAAGTCCAACAACATATCTTGAGTGGCTCATGGAAGCTTTTAGTCAATATACACGTATGATCTTGAGACCCAGGAGTCGGCTCAGATGATTATGTTTGACTATATAAATCAAGCTGCACCAGACATAAAGTG
Organism: Dipodomys spectabilis; assembly: GCF_019054845.1. NCBI lineage: Eukaryota > Metazoa > Chordata > Mammalia > Rodentia > Heteromyidae > Dipodomys > Dipodomys spectabilis. The sequence continues at coordinate 3,466,045 of NW_024870951.1, forward strand.
AAAGTTGCAGGCTCTAGACAGACTTGGTGAAAAGTCTATTAGGGATCTCAAAGCTGCGGTGAAAAGGTTTACAATGAGAGAGAGAGATAGAGTAGCAAATACAGGAAAGGAAAGACAGAGAACGTGAAATTGAATGTGAAAAGAGTGACCAGGTGAAAGAAAAGAGGCCAGACTTGTTGGACTCGCCACTACCGCATGCCGATCATACCTTGTTCACAAAAGGCAGCAGTTTCATTTGAGATGGTAAAAGGTACACCGGTGCAGCAGTCACAATGGACACTGAGATAGTGTGGGCAGAAGCACTCCCCCAGGGAACGTCTGCACAAAGAGCAGAACTAGTGGCACTAACAAAAGCCCTACAGAAGGGAAAAGGGAAGAGACTAAACATTTACACGGACAGTTGGTATGCTTTTGCCACTGTGAATGTCCATGGAGCTATTTACCCAGAGAGAGGGCTGTTGACAGCTGACGGAAAGGCTATTAAAAACGAACAAGAAATTTTAAGCCTCATCCGTGCCTCATGGGAACCAGTAAATATTGCCACTGTCCTGGACATCAAAAGGTAACAGATTCAATAACTGAGGAAATAACTTGACCGATCAGGCAGCTAAGGATGTGGATCTCCAGCCCAGAGCGGAAGTAGACCCAGGGCCATAAGCTTTGCCTCCTGAGCCTTAGTACTCCCAAGAAGACTTGGGGTAGATAAAGAAAATTTCCATGGACAGAGAAAGAATTGAAGACTGGAAGAAAACTGGTGAGGGGAAACTAATCTTGCCACAAAGATTGGGCAAGAGGATTCTTAGGAGAATCCATCTGGTCTCTCACATGGGAACCCGAAGAATGGAGGACTTGCTCCTAAACTCAGAAGTAAAAATCAGGCAAGGAAATCAACTCATTGAGGACATTGTTAAAAATTTTTAAGGCTGTCAGCTCACCAATGCCCCTAATCAACTGGTTACAAAAGGAGCTTGCCTCCATGGAGATAGGCCAGGTGTGTATTGGGAAGTAGACCTCACAGAAATTGAAACTGGAAAATTTGGATATAAATTTTTGCTAATTTTTGTAGACACCTTTTCAGGATGGGTTAAAGCCTACCCAACAACGCATGAGATTGCGAACATCATGGCTAAGAAGATCGTGGAAAAAATCCAACCCAGGTATGGCTTCCCAACCACCATCAGGTAGGACAATGAACCGGCTTTGTTCTCAAAAGTAATTCAGGGAATAGCCACGGCACTGGGGACGGATTGGAAATTGCACTGTGCTTATAGACCCCAGAGTTCAGGGCAGGTAGAAAGAATGAATCGGATTCTAAAAGAGACCTTAACTAAATTGGCCTTAGAGACTGGCCCAGACTGGGTATCGCTGCTTACTTTTGCCCTGTTTAGAGTAAGAAATTCACCCATTTAGCTTGGCTTTACTCCTTTTGAAATAATGTATGTACATCCCCCACCCATTATCCCTAGCCTTCAGACTGAATTGCTTGCTGATTTGGATGATATTGAATTTCTGTGTAAGCTTGACTATTTACAGCTGGTGCATAAGAGGATGTGGCCCCAGCTTAGAGCATTATATGATTCTGCTTCTATTCCTACCCCCCCTCCATTTGAATAAACAAAGGGACTGGGTGTTTGTTCGAAGGCACAACCTAATATCTCTGGAACCACGGTGGAAGGGACCTTACATGGCGCTAATGGCTACACCTACTGCCCTTAAGGTGGATGGCATTGTTGCTTGGACCCACTGCTCCCACATCCCTTTGCCCTGGACAACCGTGAGGAAACATGGGAATTCTCCAAGCATCCTATCCAACCACTCTGCATACACCTCAAGAAAAGAAAAATGAACTGATTGTTACTGGTATTGTTGTTTAATAGTATGGTTAGGTCAGTTAAGGACCATACCCATTCAAGATCAAGAGCAGTTGGAGTTTAGTTTGGGGCTGGAGCCACAAAATTGTGTCTCAGGACCATAAGTCAATGAGGGAAATGAAGGGTTAAAGTTGTGAGGCAGTGACCACTTGTTCCTTGTTTCTAGCTGAGCATCACATGGTGGTAATCCATACACCTGGTTGGTTGTGTGCCTTTATAAACCCTGCAAATCTTTACCTTGGGGCTCTCCTCCTAGGTGCTGCTGTTTAGAGTGTAGGACAAGGCCCTAGCTGCAGCCTGTTTATATAAAACCTTAAAACAGCTGTAAAGTCTGACTCTCAGTGGTCTTTTTGGTGGGGGTTCTGCAACTGGGGTATAACAATGTTTCCATTTTTCTCTAGTACTCCTAGAGATTTAGACTAAGGGTTTGTGTGGAGTGGATCCTCGGTGAATCCCTGAGGAAACCACTTGAAGCCTCCTCAGGACAACGCCATTCAAGCCAGCCGAGCAGGAAAGTCTCTGAGACTATTTTCTCCAATAAACCACGAGAGAACCAGAAGTGGAGAAGTAGCCCAGAGGGTAGAGCTCCAGCTTTGAGAGAGAAAACTGAGCAGGAGATACAATCCAGACCAGGCAGGAAAGCCTGGGAATTGCTTATGTCCAATTAACTACCAGCTGGCAGGAAGTGTAGCTGTGGTGGAGGTAGAGCTTCAGCCTTTAGCAAAGCAGCTCAGGAACACATCAGTCCCTTAGTTTAAGCCCTGGGATGGCCACAAGAAAATTCAAAAAGGGAAGGTCAAGTTTATATATCAGTGCCCTACCTACTTATGTGTGTATGTATATTACCTCCCATAGTGCAAACTCTGCTTTTATTTACTGGTTTATTTTTCAGATGTGCTAGTTGTGCATGCTGCATCATTCTCTTCATTTCAGGCCCATTGCTTTTTCTCTTCCAGGGTTCTAGGCCTGTGTCTTTATATGATGCACACTGAAGCTCTCAGCAGCCTTTATTTACATTTTATTATGAGGGCAATTCAGGAACAATCACAAATCAGGCAGGGGAAGAGAAGATCAGGTTTCTTAGAAGAAACCGGTATTCAGAAAAATAAACTTGAGAACATAAAATGCTAGCATACTTATGTAAAAATTGCTATTATGGAAAAAATGAAGGGACTGGGAATATAGATTAATGAGAGAATGCTTGCCTAGCATGCAAGAAGCCCTGGGTTCGATTCCGCAGGCACCAGTACACAGACAAAGCCACAATATGTGCTGTTGCTCAAGTAGCAGAGTGTTAGAGACAGTGCCCAAGCCTTGAGTTCAACCCAACAACTGTCAAAGAGATAGCTACCTAGGTAGGAAGGTAGGTAGAGAGATAGAAAGAAATAAAGAGAAAGAGAGAGAGAGAGAGAGAGAGAGAGAGAGAGAGAGAGAAAGAAAGAAAAAAGAAAGAAAGAAAGAAAGAAAGAAAGAAAGAAAGAAAGAAAGAAAGAAAGAAAGAAAGAAAGAAAGAAAGAAAGAAAGAAAGAAAGAAAGAAAGAAGAAAGAAAGAAAGAAAGGAAAGAAGGAAGGAAGGAAGGAAGGAAAGACTGAAGGAAAGAAGGAAGAAAAGAAAGAAAAAAAGAATATTGATAGATGAATCTGATTTTGAAGTCAGAAGGAAAGAAGGGAACATTTCCCAGTCATGAAGCTTTCTGCAGTGTGCCAGGACACCAGCATCACCTTCACACAAACGCAGAGCAGGATGACTGTCTCTGTCCCACTTCTCAGGCAGCCAAGAACCCTAGAGTCAAGATGGCAGAGCCAGGTTCTAACTCAGGTGCTTGGAGACAGAAGAGAAATGGCCCCTCCTTGGACTGGGGATTTGCATTAATGATGTGGAGCATGAAGTAAGGATAATGGATTGGTAGAGATTGAAGGACCTTCAAATGTGACAAATGGAGAGTCAAAACCCCACTCCCTAAGACCAGAGAGCAGGATTTTTTACTCTGTTCCTCCCCTCTCCCCCAGTAAACTGGCTCTCTATTGGTAACTTAAAGATAGCCTGAATCTCCCTTCACCTGAGGGAGGAAGGTTAATTAGTCATCGTTTGAAGAGGCTGAGAAAAGCCTGACCCTGCTGTAACTCTATCAAATGTTTCAGGTTTCCCCCATTGCTGGCTGTGCCTGGAATGAATGAAATGGTTTCGCAGCTCACTTCCTTGTTGAGTGTGCATATTCTGCCTCCTAATCCTGCAGGCCTACTTCTCTGCACCTAGCCTTGCATTTGAAACTGTTTTCTGTCCTTCAAATACAGTGCTACACTGGAGTTCTTCCTGCTAACAGAGCTAGGGCTTGGATTCTGAGAACTTCATTTGAATCCCAGATGGGTCAATAATATTTCTTTCCTTCTTCTGTAGCTCAAGAACTCCCAGAACATTTAGAGTGCAAGTAACTTCTCATCACCAAGGGAAGCACAGGAATTTCTTGAGCATCTGACCTTTCAGAACAGAAAGTCAGAGTGTCCTAGACTTCCCTGCCTTTGCTGGTTTCACGCAGTGATAGAGACCTCAGCCTCCTGAGCTAGCGTGATGGGCATGAGCTATTGGTTCTCTGCTGTGGTCAGAACTGTAATGACATTGACAAGACAAGTTAACTGCTTATCACAAACGGCTTGGGGAACATATTAAGCCTTTCAACAGTGTGCCTTTCAGAACCCTGTAGGACACAAGTTTATAATGCTAGAGTCTGAGAGGCTGGGCTTATGGATGTGCTACAATTGAATCTTGAGGTCTGACTCCAATTCTCTGTACATCAGCATACATTTTCCAAAAAATATTCTCATAAATAGCAAATAGGAAAATTACTTTGATTATCCCTCACTCTTTTTTCCAGTTGTGTGTCTCAAACTGAAACCTGGGTGCTGTCCCTGAGCCCTTCAGCTCAAGGCAAACACTCTACCACTTGATCCACAGTGCCACATGTGGTTTTTTTTGATGGTTCATTGGAGGTAAGAGTCTAACAGGCTTTCCTTCCCTAGGCTGTCTTCAAACTGTGATCTTCAGATCTCAGCCTCCTGAGAAAGTAGGTTTCCAGAGCCACTGGAATCTGGCGTATTGTTTTGCCAGACCTGGGGCTTGAAATTAGGGCCTGGGTACTGTCTGTGAGCTTCTTCTTTCTCAAGGCTAGTACTCTACCACTTAAGCCACACCACACTTTCTGGCTTTTTCTGAGTATATGGCACTGAGGATTCAAATCCTGGCATTCATGAATGCTGAGCAAGCTCTCTACCACTAAGCCACATTCCCAGCCCAACCTTACAATTTTATCCCTGAACTTGCCTATCCACAAGAAAAGGCTTCTGAGTATAAATCATCTAAACAAATCCCTATAGGAAGTTGTCCAAAGATAAATAAGACAAAGCTCATACTGGGGACAGACTCTAACCATGTGATTACTTGACAAATGCCTCCATATAATTATATATCATGTTTCAACACTTAATAAAGTATTAATGAAAATGATTCAATGTACTGAATTATTGTGTATAATTTTATAATATATGTATACAACATAATAAATATTATGTGTATAACAATACTAAATACAATAAACAATAAAATGAATAAAATAAAAATTAAATACAAAATCAATAATAATAATCATAATATGAAATAAACATACATATGTACCTATATAGCTTATATTACACATGTATACAAATATTTTTCCTATTGCAGGGCCTTAATTCAGGCCCTGGGAACTCTAGCTTGAAAATCTTTTCCTCAAGGACAGGGAGCGTAGCCTTCACTCAAGGTGCAAAAGAGTAACTTGGACAGTGAGCTCAAATCCCAGCAATGGCAGAAATACTGGCCCCAGTTCCAAGAAAGTGACTTAATATTTGTAACAGAAACAGTTTTGTTTATTAAGTTCCATACTGAACACTGAAAAAAATCAGTGTAGAATTTTGTACAGCTATTCAGACATCCATCCCTTACCCCCAAAGTGCATCTTGAGCACTACATAATATTGTTTTACGTTTTATATTTTAAAAATTTGTACAGAGGGGCTGGGAAGGTGGCTCAGTGGTAGAGCACTTGCCTTGCATGCTTGAGGCCCTGGGTTCAATTCCTCAGCACCACATAAGAAAAAAAATCTGGAAGTGGCGCTGTGGCTCATGGTAGAGTGCTAGCCTTGAGCTGAAGAGCTGAGGGACAGCGCCCAGGCCCAGCGTTCAGGCCCCACGACTGGACCAAAAAAAAAATTTGTACAGAGGGGTCACAGTTACATGACCAAGGTAATGAGTACATTTGAGCATGGTTGCCTCCTCGTTTGTTTTTCCCCTACCATCCCTTACCTCCCATCTTCACAACTAACTTCCCTGCTGAGGTCAGTGACTTACTTATTTATTTTTGGCTTGGCATGGGGTTTGAACTCAAGTAATGGCAACTCTGCGCTTTCCGTCACATTTCTATGGATTCATCAAGACTCTGAGTTCTAATCCCAGACTAGGAAAGAAAACTGGCAGAAATACCAAACCAAAGAGCTTTATTATTTCAATTTCATTAGTTAGTTAGTTAATGAATTAATTAGTTAAGTAATTTTGCAACCACGGGGCTTGAACTCAGGTCATGGCAACTCTGACTCAGCTTCACTCTCCCTAGGATGGTGTGCAGCCTCGGGACCCAAAGTTGATCCTGGGACCTTAGGCCCAGATGGATTGTGGAAGGAAAAAAAAGCAGAACAGCACAAAATGTGGGGAGCTGTAGAGGGCTCAGGGTTTTAAAATTTTTTCTTTGCTTGCTGACCACCCTGGGTCTGAATGACATGGTTTCAAAGTAGACCTGGCCTGCCATTGCTGATGGCTGGCAGGCTATCAGGGAAGCCATAAACCAACATGTCAACATAGGCCCTGGGTTCAAATCCTAATCCTTACACTTACCAATGGCAGGAGATCACAAGAGACTCATTCCTATGCATAAGAATACAGATTGAAAGAGTAGTTCATGCATTTGTCAAGTCTAAAATTGGATGCAATAATCCTAGGATGCTGATTGACCTTAATTGTTTATTAAGCATGAAAAGAATTATATTGTTTCAATGGAGATATAATAAATACCTAAGAGTTGGTAGAAACGTAGTAGATGCCATTCAGTCATAGATAGACAGCTCTGGAAGTCTTTAACAATATTTATTTATTTGTATGCCACCCTCTGCCTATCTATGTTTTGCTGTTTTGGCCAAACTTGGGGCTTGATCTCAGTGACTGGGAACCAACTTGGCTAGAGGCTTCCGTGCTCACACTCACCCAATCATGAATTGGGCCTGCTAGGCCTTGAGTTCAGATCTCAGCATGGCCAAAAATTTAATCTTTGAGTAAGAAGCCGAGTGTTACACATGTTTTCCTTTTCTGGGAGAGTCCGGGGTGTCAGGCATGATGGAGAACACATCTACAAATCTAGATGGTATGTGATACGATGTAAACAATGTAATAAATGTTATAGGTGTCATCAAAGTCAATAAAATAAATCGTAAATAAATGAATAAAAAAAGAAATAAACCGAATAACTACACGAAACATGATATGGACTGAACATCTGTATGGAAGTATAAATCCTAACACACTAAACACGGTATCTACTGAATATCGGTATGGAAGTATAAATACTATCTTTAAAATCTATACAAGGAGTATGCTTTCCCTGCCTGAAGATTGAATTCAGCCCACCCCCATGAGAAAGCAATGGCGGGAAATCCTGAGATACTGGTTTCTCGACCAGGAAAAGTCATGAAATTCGATCGATCTCATCGAATGAGTAGTTCATGCATGATGTGACTAGGAAATGATAGGCAAGACTCATGGGGTTTCGCTTATTTGTAAAGCAGTGTTGATTAAGCATGACAATAATCATCACAGTCATGAAATGAAGGCATCTGGAAAGATCCAAGAATCAGTAGACACATGGTAGATTGGATTCCATCACAGATTATCATCTCTCCTACTCTATACAAATGTGTACTTATTTGCATACTACCTTCAACTTATGAATAGATGACTGTTGTGTGCCCTCCCCTGACATCCCCACCTGGGGGTCTATCTCAGGTCCTGGGAACGACCTTACTCCTTAGTGACTCACAGGCTGGTTTGCTCACATAAACCAATTCCTCAATTGGGTCTGGTCTTCCCCGAGTTCAAATCCCAGCAGTGCCAAAATATGCATCCTGATGTCAGAAGCCAATTGTTGCACGTGTGTTCATTTCCTCTGCAAGTCCAGGGTCTCAGATAGGATTAAGAATGCATTGGCCAACCTGTGGCCATGGGAATAGGTTGTTATCATGTGAGCCCAGTTATACCTGTCATCATACACTGAAGAAAATACACAATACATCCATGAGTAGAATACAAATTAGAATAACTACACTAAATGCACAATACAGTCCACACACGGATTTGAATATACATCCCATGTTTAAATGATGCATTCTGGACAATTGTGGCCCCCCTGGTGCTCGATATCTGTTCTTGGGAACCAACCAGCTCCTTAGTGGCTCACAGTCTGGTGTGATCTCGTGGACCCATTGGGCAGTTGGGCCTCCTAGGCCCAAAGTTCAAATCCCAGCACTGCCACAATTCACCCTGATGTGAGAAGCAAGTCATTGCACCAGTTTTCCTGTGTCGTGCAAGTCCTGGGTCTCAGCTAGGATGGAGAATGCATAGGCAACTCTATACTCAAGGGAATAGGTTGTCATCCAGGTCACCACAGTTATATCTATTATCCTATACTCAAGAAAATACACAGTACATCAATGAATATGACACAAAATAAAGAGAATGACTACACCGAATGCAAGATGCTGCCCATCCATGTATGGAAATATAGATCTTCGGTTTAAATGATGAATTTATGACTATACTGGCGCCCACCAGGGCTTCATCTCAGGTCCTGGGAACGGCCTACCTGCTTAGTGCCTCACAGGCTGGTGTGTTCACTATGACCCATTCACCAATTGGGCCTGCTAGACCTTGAGTTCAAATCCCATCACTGACAAAAGATTCACCTTGATTTGAGAAGCCAATCGATCCACCTGTTTTTCTGTCCTGTGAAAGTCCTGAGTCTCAGCGAGGATGGAGAATTCTATATAGACAACTCTATAGCCATTCGAATAGGTTGTTATCCATGTCAGCTTAGTTAGAAGCCAAGTGTGAAACTTTTTTCCTTTTCTCTGAGAGTCCTAGGTGTCAGGCATGATGGAGAACACGTCTACAAATTTAGATTCCATGTGATAGGATGTCATCAATGTAATAAAGGGAATGAGTGTCATCATAGTAAAATCAATGGTAAATAAATAAATAAAACAAAAATACAAGGAACAGCCACACCAAACGTGTATGGACTGAACATCCATAGGTAAGTACAAATCATGTATTTACAAAGTATATAAATAGCATGTTTTCCAAGGCTAGGGCTTGAATTTTAGCTTACAGTACAGGCCTGACTTTCTTATCTTCAAATACAGTGAGCTTCCCCCTTCTTCCGCAGTGCTGCAGATTTACCCAGATTCTGAGTTCAAATCCAAAGCCTGGCAGAATAAAGGGGGTGAATTGCAAGCCAGGGAGCTAACCTCTTTTAATTATTTTTTGCTTAGCAGGGGGCTTGAACTCAGGTTGTGGTAACTGCCTCAGCTTTGATCACTCTATGCGGGGGTACAGCCATTGAACCCATAGTAGATCCTGGAATCCTAGACCCCCAGGCCTTGTGTGGCAAAAATGTACAAAAAAAATGCAGTGAGATGGCCTTTTTATGTTTTCTTCTTTGCACGGTGACCCTCCTGGGTCTGAATGACACTGTTGCAAAGGGTACTTCACCTTGCATTGCTGAAGGTTGTCAGACCATTGAGGAAGTCATAGGTCAACATGGCAATGTAGGCCCTGATTTCGAATCCCAGTCCTGACACCAATCAATGGCAGGAGATACTAAGAGATTCGTTCCCATCCATGGGAATAACAAGGTAATATTATCAATGTCACAGTTGAATGAGTTGATGGTGAATGATGCTCCTATAAAATTAGACAGCATCATTTCAGGAGACTGATTTTATTTAATATTTATGAAGCATTAAAAGAATACTATTACTTACAGAATGCAATAATTTCAGGATATTGATTGATTTACTTAATTGTTTGATAAGAATTGAAACAATAACATTAATTACATGTAGCATTATAAATACCCATGAATTGTTAGGAATGTAGTCTATATAACTGAATAATGTATAGACATCTCTGGCACTCTATAAAGATATATATTTATTAGTGTACTGCCATCTGCATGTCAATCTGTTCTTATTTTGTCAAGCACTGGGGCTCAATCTCAGGTACTCGTAACTGCCTGTCAGCTCAATTTGCCACATGATGGCAGGCTGACACTCACTCATTCATGAATTGGGCCTTGTAGGCTGTGAGTTCAGATGCCAGTACTCCCAAAAAATGAATCGTGTAGTAAGAAGCTGATGGTGACACATGTTTTCCTTCTCTGTGAAAGTCGTTAGTGTCAGGAAGGACGTGCAATACATATGCAAACCTATATCCTATGTAATCAATGTAATCACTGTTCTACGTGTCATAATAGTCAATAAAATGAGTAGTCAACACATGAATAAAACAAAAAATAAAATTAATAACTACACTGAATGCAATATGGAATCAACATATGTATATAAATATAAATCATATATTTAAAATGTACACAAAAAGGATGTTTTCTAGTGGTGGACATCAATTTCAGGCCAAAGGAACAGGCTTGAATTTCTTGAATTCAAGGAGGCAAGCTTCCCCTTCCCAGATAGTGAAACAGCAGGGTTACCTAGACCATGAGTTCAAATCCCAGTCCTGGCAGAAAAAAAATGGCACCTCCATGATATGTGATGCCCAATTCGTAGGTATTTCATTTGGCCTACATTTAATGAATGTGATTGTTTAAATGCTTCCTAAAGTATTAATTAATATCAACCAGTGTTCTATAATGTAATTGTGTATAATTTTATCATTGAATCATTCAAGTAGTGCCCATTTAATCATGACAAACATCATATTCCTTTGGTAATCATATGAATAGAAATGAGTTTCATAGGATCTCCTGCCATTTGTTGGTGGCAGACCAGGATTCAAACTGTGGGCTCCAGCTCCTACCACTTAAATCTGAGGATATGCAACCCACAGGTCTGTCCAAGACCATCAGCAAAACCAATGATTAGCCAGGCATCAGTGGCTCTCAGCAGTCCTCCTTAAAACTTACAAGGCTGTGAAAGGAGGATCATGGTCAAAGTCACCCTAGGCAGGAAAGTCCTTGAGACTCCTGTCCAACTTGTGCCAATAAAGCCAGAAGTAAAGCCTTGTGACTCTGGTGGTGGAGAGCTAGCCTTGATCAAAAGCAACTCACAGATTGTGCCCAGATCCTAAGTTCAAGGTCTGGGAAGAAACAGACATACACAATAATCTGTGCAGCCATCCTGCTAAAGCAGGTCACTCTCTTGTCCCCAACTGGCTTGGACAGAGTTCTGGGGAAAGGGGGTGCTGTCATATTGACTCCGCCCATTCTGCCTGCATCACAGGATTCTAGCCACACCCCCATTGTTTCATTGTTCTTTCTAACCAATGGGATACAAGAATGGTGGCCACGCCCACATTCCATGCTGCCCAGTAGCACTGTGATTCCCTCTGTTTGTTGACAACACTACCAGCAGTTGAGGAAGGTAGAGATGGCTGAGTGGTGAGCAAGAGACTCCAGACCTAGGAGGAGAGGCCTTCCTCAGGCCCACCATGTGCCCGCCTGAGCCCCTGCCCCTCCCCCCTTCCCCATGGAGCAGCATTTCAAACCTGGTGCTTATGGGTTCAGACCCATGGATTCCTCAGGCAATGGTATAATGGTGTGCCACGAGCTAGCTTGTAGCTCTGACCTGGTCCTGGCTGCCCTGTTCTCTGCTCAGGGCCTGAGTGTCTGTCATGCCTCTGCCATTGCTGCTTGCCCCACCTTGAGCAGTTGCCAACAACTTCTGCCAGCAACACATGTGAGCCCCGCACCCTGCTACTCCATATCCCCCTCACCTCTGACCTGGAAACACCGCCTCCCCTGTGCCCCATAGTCTGGCCCACATACTGACACAAATGTGCCCCAGGGGTGGGGGTAGGTGTTGACCCGAGTATCCCACCACCATTCCCAGCGGCTAGTGTCCCAGGATACAGGGAGATGCCGGGTTGGGTGAAGAGTGGGTGCCACAGATCCTCTGGCCTGGAGCAGTGGGAACCACACAGCGTCACATCAGCGCCCTTCCTCTCCCTGGTGGGAACCCAGTGGCTTTAATCAGAGGTGGGGAGCAGCATGTCTACACCTGCCTTCTGGGGTCTATTCCTTTTTTTCTGGAGATGGGAGATGTTGGATACAGAAGATAGACACCCTTGCTGTGTGAGCCCTTGTCTTCTGTGCTCGGTCAATCTTTCACCTGAAGACAAAGAGACACAGAGAGACAGAGAGGTACAGAGAGAGAGAGAGATCATCTTTTTCCTTGTACAGCCTGACTGTGCTCAGGTGAGTAATGAGTTGGCAAATTGCAGGTGCTGCATGAATGAGACTTCTGTCACCGGTCTGGATGTGTGTGTGTGTGTGTGTGTGTGTGTGTGTGTGTGTGTGTGTGTGTGTGTGTGTGTGTGCGGGTGTTGTATGTGTGTGTGTGTAGAAGTGGGTTGTCAAAAGGAGGCTGAATGTTTTGGTAATTTCTACCTGCTATCTTTGGGGCATGTATGGGCTTCACAGCTGAGGTCTGGGGGCCTGGAATGGTGAGAGGCGTGAAGGGGACACAGCACACTTAAATTACAAGAACAAGGGATCTGTGTGCAATGGAGCTGTGTAATCCCTTGGGCCTGGTTGGTGGCAGTGCGAGCTTGGGAGGACCTGGGAGTGCGGCCTGCAGGGGATAGTTTCCTAGGGGGACAGAGAGCAAGGCCAACACTTAGTGAGGATATGAGTTATGCTAGTATGGAGCGCAACAGCATAGGTCAGACTCTGGGTCTTCTCATCATGATGTCTAATGGGCGAGGCCAGCCCTATTTTAAATGTTGAGCTATGATCTTCAGATCTCAGCCTCCTGAGTACCTAGGATTATAGGCATGAGCATCTGGCACTGAGACTCTGGTTCTTTATGGTATATTAGGGTTTGACCTCAAGGCCTTAGGCTTGCCAGTCAGGTCTTCTACCATGCGAGTCAAGCTCTTCTGTCTTGGGCATTTCTAAGATGGAGAATTAATATATGCTCAGGCTGGGCCGGACCATGGTCCTCCTATCTGTGACAGGCATGAACCACTAGGCCCGGTCTTCTGTAGTTGGGATGGTAGACATATAGCGCCACGCACAGTCATTGGTTTAGATGGATTGTCCCAAACTCAGTCCATGGCAGCCGATTCTTGACCAGAGGTGAAGCTCTGGGTTGGACCTTGACCATTCGACTTCAATCTCCTCATGTGACAGTTGTGAGGAAACAAGGGATTAATACAGAGGGATCTCTGGAGCAGGGACAGGCACAGAGGGAGGGACCATCTGATACTGTTCTTGGCAATTCTGTGAGCATATGTTAGGAAGATACCTGGAAAGATATCCGATGGTGTGTGTTATTAATGGTGCAACAGGTAAGGGATTGTGAAACAAAACATGGCTCTCTTTCTTTATTACCCTATCCTCATGAGTAACGGGATCCTTCACTTTGTTCAGTTATGAAGCTGGGGAAACTGAGGCACAGAGAAGCCGGGTGACCTACTAATAACTTCCAGCTGACAGGAAGCTCGGCCTGACTTCTCTGCCATCCTTCCTAGGACAATGAGTGCTGTTCAGTCCACTTCTTGTGGTGGGAAGTCCACTTCTTTTCAGTCACGGGGCTTGAACTTTGGGCCCGGGGCAGCTCCCTGAGCTCCTCAGCTCAAAGCTAGCACTCTACCATGTGAGTCATGGCACCTCTTCCAATTTTCTGGTGGTTCTTTGGAGATAAATGTCTCACAGGTGTTCCTTCCTGGGCTGGCTATAAACCACGATCTTAATATCTCAGCCTCAATTGTACTTCAGCTTATAGGCCTGAGCCACCAGCACCTGGCTTAAGTGTAATTCTGACCTTCTTTCTTTCTCTTTCACTCTCAGGAACTGATTCAATGCGTGCTGGAGGAGGTGACCCAGCATCCCCATGTGGTTGGAACCAAGGTGGCCCTCTCATTCTGGAGGTAGGCTGTGGGTCAGGAGCTGTCTCACTCAGTCTATTGTACCAGCTCCATGAGGTAAGTCCCTCTGTGCCCTGTCTACAAGGTGACAGTTATCCATTGTCCATCTAGCCTTCCTGGACTACGTACTGTGGTCAATGCTCTTTTCTAGCAAAAATTTTCTGGTTAAAATTATGATACATAGTTACAGAATGAAAAGGTAGTGCATCTTAAGAAAGTCATTTAGGGTTCTGGGAATGTGGCTTCATGGTATGGTGATTGCCTCGCATGCATGAAACCCTGGGTTCAATTCCTCATAAATAGCAAAGAAAACACTGGAAGTGGTCCTGTGCCTCAAATGGTGGAGGGTTAGCCTTGAGATAAAAAAGAAAAGCTGAGGAATAATTCCCAAGCGCTGAGTGTCAGCTCCAGGACTGCCAAAACAACAACAGCAACAACAACAATGAACATTTAATTAGTAAATGAAAAATAAAGAACTCATACTTGGAATGTATAATTGCTCCTTCCATACTGATACCTGACAATAGTCCCTAATTAACGTACTTTACCTGTGTTAGGATACTGTGTTGAAAAAATATTTTGTTCATTAGGTCATATCAATTAATGCCAGGAATGTGCTTAGATGTTAGGTGATTATTTCTGGAAATTCAAAGATTCCAGGCTTTTGAGTGTGGTCACTGCTAATCACAATGAGAAGGGTAGTCTAAGTGAGATTTGGAAACTCTTTTGGCAAGTCATCGCACCAAAAAGGCAGAGGCTAATTAACAGTTGTGACAGAAGAGAAGGAATAACTCCAGATGGAAAGAAAAAATAATAATAATTAAGGTATAGCAGAAAGCGTTCTAGGGAACTATTTTTGGTTATTGAAAAACTAGCTATCAACTAGGTTTATTCCACATTGCCTTTAGCATTCAAAATATCCTAGGTTAGTTCTTAATCTCTGTGTGATAAATGTATCTCCTTCTATGCTGTTCTTTCATACCTGATCTCCTTTGCTTCCTAAAAATCTGTCTTTCTATATTTCTCTATGAACATTTTCTGATACTAAATGCACCTACAAAGATGAAAGGGGATGCTAATATAAGAGTCCCATAGCTCATGAGTTATTAATATAACAAAATGGGAAAGGAGGACATATTTATTGCTACCTCAATTATTCTGAAAAGCTGCAATGTCACATCATTTGGTTCAGATTTCCATTCTTTGTCTACATAGTGACATTAAGTCTACATAAATGCAAATATGAGCCGGGTCCTAGTGGCTCATGCCTCTAATCCTAGCTACTCAGGAGGTTGAGACCAGAGGATTTTGGTTCAAAGCCAGCCTGTTCAGGAAAGTCCATGAAACACTTATCTTCAATTAACCCCCAAAACCCGGAAATTGTGTTATAGCTAAAGTGGTAGAGTGCTCAGTTGAGCTGAAGAGCTGAGAGACAGTGCCCAGGATCAATGTTCAATCCCCACAACCAACAAAAAAGTGCAAATATGGCTTTAAGTTTCCCCCAAAGGAATGTGAAGTCAATAGTAATCTTCCCAAATGATTTAGTAGTGCACCTACTTTGGCTGAGTTATTTGTTATGGCTTCTTGCTAAACATTTCTCTTCTTTAACAATGGTCAGATATTAGCTATATAATAAACTTCATCTCATATTTCTTGGTTCAAAAGAGAAGTCCATACAGTTGATGTCACTTAGCTTTATTACTGTCTTAGTTCAAAGCCAACCCAGGCAAGAGAGTCTGTCAAACTCTTATCTGTAATTAAATACCAAAAAAGCCAGAAGTGGAGTTTTGGCTCAAGCAGTAGAGTAGTAGCTTTGGGCCAGGTGGGAAAGAAAGACAACTGTTCAGGGACAGGGGCCAGTCTCTAAGTTCAAGCCCCAGAACAAGCACAAACTAAACAAACAAGCAAACAAAACAAACCCTGGGTGTTTCTTTGGGACTCTCCTTAAAATAATGGTGATCTGAGAAGAGGCTGCTTTTGCTGATCATACTCACTGGATCTTGCTTTTCTGGAATCCTTATTGTTATGGAAAACACAGGACCAGAATAAAGGAATTGATAACTGATTCCTGCAACAAGAGAATCATCTCAGGAGTGAAACATCCATCCATAAGACACTTTAAAACCTCCATATCTTTGCTTCTTTGCAATAGAACACTTTTAAAACAAAGTTACTTTCTTTTGTTCTATGCTGGCCTTTAAATGGCATATTGTTTCCTTTTATAATACTCTCAACCGGAAATTTACAGACAAGTTTTACATGAGTAAAGGACACACTCAAAAAACTCAGAGACATAGTTTCCTTCAAGCCTTGGATTCTTTTCTTGTACAGTAAAAAGGAAAGCAATAGATAACTTCAACTTTGTCATTTCTCTATGTTCAATCTCTCTCCTGGGATCAGTTTCCACATCCATTAAAAGTTACTTCCATTTTCTTCCAGTAACAAACTATGGTGCTGCTCCAGGAAAAATATGAATGTTTTCTTGCTTCATTGAAATAGCACAAGGACACTTTTGGACATGAGGTAACACGTGTTTCAGAGCCAACTTAGTGAAGAGAAATGAAATTTAAATTGCTTATAAATACTTTATCCGTGAGAACATTTTGTTCAAACTTCTTATGTGCTCTGTAAATTAAGGTGAATTTTAAATGGGAAGAATGTTCTCAGATCATTTTTTTGAGTCTATATGCTGTGCATTAATTTCCCAAGTGTACATGAGTTAACAGTAAGAGAAACAATAGCAATTATAGGAGAAAAAGAAGTTCTGTGTTTATGTATAAGTGTTCACTACAATATAGAAGACTCTACAAATAAGATAACGATAACATTGAAACAATAAAGCCAAGTCCAGTATGTAGATTTATGGGAGTGATATAGAGAAAGCTAAGTGGAACAGGAAGCATGAGGCCACTCCTTTTCTAAATCACGCTTGCTATTCACCTAAATGTGCAAAAAGGAAAATGGAAGAATGATTCGGTTTCCAACGCAAGTCAGATATGGGAGAATAGATTTAACTGGAAAAAAAGAGTCCATCTTAGGAGAACAGGAATTATACTAGCAATGAAGCTGGTGGCTATGATCACATTTCTTTTTTTCCTTTTCTTATATTCTTTTTTTTTTTTTGTTCGTGGCACTTGAAATATGGGACAGGTTGCTGTCCCTCCGAAATGCAGCTCAAGGCTAGTGCTCTTCCACTTGAGCCACAGTACCACTTCCAGTTTTCTGGTAATTATTGGAGAAATGAGTCTCCAGGACTTTCCTACCCATGCTGGCTTTAAACCCAATCCTCAGATCTCAAAACACCTGAGTTTATGATCACATTTCTAACAGTGTACACTCAGGATATGTAATGTATAATGTTCATCTATCTTTACATGAATTCTCAAGTTAAAAATCTGGGCTACAGGTTAGACTTTGCACTCACAAAAGTGTTTGAAGTTTAAAAGTTGATACTCCTGGAAAAATAAAACCTACGAATGTAAAGGAGTCTGGGAAGTTCAATTTGCATCCAGCTTGGACAGTATAGGCTTTGCGACACTACCTATAATTAACCAGGCAAAAGCTGGAATACCACTCACGAGCAAGATTGCTGAATAACAGCTTTAGGTTTTTGCATACAAACGTACAATCATACACATACACACAGAGGCACTTATAGGTGCACACAAAAATACACAAATGAAACAACGCTCAGAATATGTAGAAAACATAGAAAACAATAGAAAATAGGTCTTGAGTAAGATTAGAATCAAGTGATAATTATTATTATTAGCAAGCCCTCACCTGAACTTTCCCCAAGAAGTTGAGAATATTACATTGGTACGGACCAGAGATTGTAAGAGAGTCAAACAATCATTATTAATGGGATAGGATCCATGGAGGAATGAATCAGGGAACCCTGCAGATGCATCTGAAAATGTTCATATCCTGTGTCAAATGTTAAAACATCTTTGAAAATAGTACATAAACAGTCTGAGCAGTCAGTCTAATGGATAAGATCAGAGAAGAATTTCAGAATTGTTAGTCTGTTATAGATTATATAAACAAACTATGGCAGGGCAATGTGCTACAAGTCTAGAATTCTTGCACTCAGACAGGAGATTAGAGAGTGGAATTACATAAGGATACCTTCCCTGGACCACGTGAATAATTTTGTCTCAGTAAAACAAACCAAACAACAAGAAAGGAATATACAGTTGGAAGCTTGGGCTAATTGTGTCATTATGTTTTGAGAAGTCAAGGTTCCTAATGAATGCAACTCATATATATCCTCACTTGTGTTTTAAATGCTCTCATCATTACAGAACATTCCTAGATGCAAAATAGCTCATGATTCCCATCCAAAAATTTGCAAAAGTAAGAAAGCCTCATTCTGTTGGATTCCAAATAAATGTTGAAAGATTACAAAAGCTTATGTCTGGAGAAATAGTAACGTTTGCCGAATGTAGGACTTTGTAGACCTTGTTAAATTAGAATTTACATTTAAAATATATTTTTTGGTTTTGTTTGTAATTTCATATTCTATAGGATACTACAAAATTCTTTTTAAGTAGAGGGATTAAGTGAAAAATTCACAAATGATTCTGGCATTCTATTTGCCTAGATATTCTTTCAAGAGAGTTATAATTAGAACATAGTTAATAGATAATTCACCCAGTTCATGTATACCATGTTAATGTGAATAATCCAGCAGAGTTGCCAACAAATGGATGACATTAATTTATAAATTTAGAAAAACCAATATTTTAAGGGTTTGCTTTAATATGGTATGAACAGAGTAATTGTGTGACATCTACTTTCTTCTACCTATATGTAATACAGGAAGCCATTTCCTTATTTACGTGCCTCTGTATACATGAAGAAAAATGCTAGGTTTGGGGTTTGTTTTCCGTTTTGTTTTTGTTTTATGGGTTCGTCCTAGAGCTTGAACTCTTGGCCTGGGCAGTGTCTCTGAGCCTGTTTATACTCAAGGCTCGTGCCTTACCACTTCAACCTCAGTGCCACTTGAGTCTGGCTTTTGTGGAGAAGTTTTTTGGAGATAAGATTCTAAGAAACCTTCCTGCCTGGGTGGGCTTTGAAAAATAATTTTCCTATCTTTGCATCCTGAATATCTATGATAGTTAAAAAAGTATAAATATAAATAATATTTGCATGTGTTCTGATCTCAAGAATACCAGTGGAGGAAAAATGATGGAGTTCATTTTATTGTGGTGTTCTTTTCAGAACAAGGAGGGCCTCACATTAGCAGAGGTGTAGTATTTTTTCAAAATAGAGATAAGGTATTCATGATATGAATTAAGGAATTTAAAGTTGCCCCTTACAAGTTGGAAACTGTTGGGCTAGGATGACTTTATGGCATAAATCTTGGGATTGATGGTCATAGAAATAATAGCTTAGTCTGATAAACAATTGTTTACTCTTGAATTAATTATTACACATGCTTCATAGCCTTATCCTCTACCAGAATGTGGCTATTTTTCTGTTGACTTCTCAATCTGTAACATCCCATTAGAAAATGCATCTATTGCAGAATTACATAACATGCAAACAGGTACTGTTTTGAATCTCTCAGGAATGTTGCGAATTTAAAAATGTGTAGTTATTAGTCATACGAATTT
The DNA here is from genome assembly GCF_019054845.1 of Dipodomys spectabilis. NCBI lineage: Eukaryota > Metazoa > Chordata > Mammalia > Rodentia > Heteromyidae > Dipodomys > Dipodomys spectabilis. The sequence continues at coordinate 3,485,771 of NW_024870951.1, forward strand.
TGAAGAACACATATATTCTGTCCTCTTAACAACTTACTTACTTTTAAAAGTTATGGGTTTCCATAGCATTAAATTGTTTTCTGTTTTAGAATGAGAAAGTACTAAATTTATTCTTTTTTGAAAAATTTGGCAATTATATTGTGAAAATATTTTCTAGTTGGATACATTCAAGTTGATGACCCGCTGATAAAGAAGGGGTAATTAATTCAAATTAGATGCCAAATAGTATTGATTTTTAAAATATTACTACATAAAGAATATTATTTACTGTGCCAATAACGTGAAAGTATATTTTACGCAGCTTATTTTTTTCAATTTTATTATCAAAGTGATGTACAGTGGTGTTACATTAATTGTAAGGAATTAAATCATAACTTTTCAAACTTGTTAACACTCCCTCATTTTTCTCACAGTTTTACTTCACCCCTTCACCCTTCACAAGTTTTAATGTACGTTTCCAACATATTGTCTTGTGAGTATTGCTATTGCATTGGTTTTCCTTTTTTCCTTTGTCTCACCATTATGCTTTTCCTCTTCCCTTTGCTAATTAAGGTAAATATATACACAATACAAAATGAAATACAGCAGGGATAAACCATAGGGGAAAAACCCAAAGAAATCAGAAATCACATAGTTCATCAAAAACAACAACCACAAATGAAAAAATTCTGGTTCCATATATTTGAATTCATTTTGCTTAGCATCAGCTAATATGGTTATATATACGCATAACAAAGCCACTGGAAAATAATAGCTGCATGGATACTATATCATGAAACAGCATGTTAACTTTTTGATGGTAAGGGTGGAATTAAGATTGATGAATTCGTGGTTCTGAAAAAGGATTTTCAAGAGTTTTAAAGTTATGACAGGTAAATTTTAATTGTTCCAAATTTTAACAACTTAGCCTATTAAGAAAATTTAAAATTGCCTGGAAGAATAGGCTTTCATGCAAAGAAATCCAAGGAAACTTAGTAGAGAGGAAGAAATGTGGATGAAGATGGCTCTTTTTCACACTAAACAATCTGACCTCAGAATCCTTGCTGTAAGTCCTGTAGGTTCCCTTGGAATTGTCTTTACCCAGGAACTATATTCTCACTGTTTGAAACAAGGTTGTATTGCAATTTAAATTCAAAGTTCTTAAAAAAATGAGGCTTCAAAATTTGTGAATTTACCTTTAATTTCCAAGCAGTTATTCTCTGAAAAAGATAATTTGAGTCAAAATATTTAGGGAGAAAGTGCCCTTCATAATGGAAGAAGGTGTTGGGATTACACATTTCTGTTTGTAACACTTTCCACAATGTCTTTGGACGTAAAGCAGTGAAACACAGAAAGAAATCTGATTGTATACTTCGAACCAATGATTTCACATTTCTAAGTGACTCACAAAAAATAATATCCTTATTAATATCAGATAGTGAAGACTTCTGTTAATACATATGCCAAAAAGTTCAGAAAAGAATTGAGCAAATGGAAATGTTAATTAAAAAAAGTTTTCTTAGAAGCCTTAGCTAAGTGTATTGTCTTCAGCAGTGAAGGGAGGTCAACACTTTTTTATATAAATTGTGTTAGTATTTTTACTCCCTAAAGTGATTTTACAGAGCCCATTTAGCTCACTACAATGCAGAACTGATTGAATGAAGACATGAAAATAAATTCCACATCCAAATGAGGCAACTTAAAGAGTTTTGAAAGAGAAATAATGAAGATGTAGCAGTGGTGGAGTCCATATAGTCCTTCAGGTTCACTAGACCTGAAGCCAAGAAGCTGTGATTAATTAGAAATCCGGCAAGAGCTTAGAGGAGGACATAGAAGTAGGACATAGAAGCATTGTCCTTTTGTAACAGACACTGTCTTCCAAGGTATGGGTGATTTAACTCTATTCTCCTCCATACATCTTGGTGAAGAAATGCAAGACCCAGAAAAAAATAATCTATAGAATTAATTTTGCATGGAATAACTTCACTGTTCCTGATATGGTATCTCAGGAGAATCTTAAGAGAGAAGATAAAAGTGCAGTATTTTTTGGTTTCCTCTAAACATCTTGTTAGCAAAATATATCTTTGAGGTTAGACAATTCTGATTGAACCAACATGTGATGGAGTACTTAATTTTGACTTTAGACACAAGAAGTCTTTCAAGGTAAAAGAAAAAATATAGCCAAATATTTGTGATCACAGCTTCTTGGATAGATTTCTGGAGACATTGTTTTACATTAGATTTCTCCTCATTAACATATATGTTGTTTCATGACAACCAAATGCAAGAGGGAAGTTTAATGGACTCACTTGGCCAATTAAACAGCATGAAAGAAGCAAAGGGCAAATAATATTTAATGAATTACTTTGACAACCAATTACTTTGCCAGAAGAAAGAAGGAAAAATATAATTCAAAATCAATTGACTTAAAATATGAAGAAAGAGTAGTGAAGAGAGATTAGAGAAAATAGAGGATTGTTTTCTCTCCAGTGGAGTAATGGATTCTTGATCTTGTTTCTTCTATTCTATCCTCACAAGCTACCAAGTGTGTCTCAGGATTGGATTATCCAGTTTAGACAGAAAACTCTTAGAAGAAAGATACTATTTGCAGCAGATGTAGGTGATTTATAACCTTAGATAATCTATTTAATTCTGTTTAAATTTCTCCCTTATCCCAAACTTCCCATTTTTAACAGCTTTGTATGCTTTTACCAATACAGCCCTACTTTAACTGATTAAAATTTTGAGATGTCATATTCATACTCTCTAGAGATTGTTGTTAGGTTGTAATTTTTGTGTGCTTTTGTTTCTTGTTGTGTTTTTAACTGAATTTTAAAAGGTTGTGCAATTGTGTTACAATTAAATATATCCATCTAATTGTCTAATGCTCCTAGATTAGAGTCATTCTTTCCATCATTCCTCACCAACCCGTTCTCCAAGATTTATTTCCAATTTACCACTTCCTTTATCATATGTGCACATTGAGTATTCTAACTGTACTTGCCACTTGTTCATTATTCATTCATTCTATGTCTTTACTATAATTCCTCTCTGGTTTCAACTTCCTGATTATCATTCTGTTAAACTGTGTATTAATACTTTGAAAGGTTTATATACATTCCATGGACTTTCAATCCTGCATATTCTTGAACTATGTCAGCCTATATTTCCATAATTGATTCATCTGCAGCAACAATTTGCAAGACTGGAGACGTGAAGCACCTAAACATGATTTTATTCTCATTCATTTAGAAGATTAATCTTTAGTCGAAAAGAAAGTTAAAAACGGATTAGAATGTATTCTTAACTACGAATTTTTATAAATGGCTTTGTACAATGGTGAGATTCTTTTATTTTACATGGAATAATATTTTCTACTACCTATAAGTTTTGGAAAAAGAAGAAAATTGACTTTATTCCTAGAGAGGAATATGTTAGAAATAGAAGACAGATATTATGTTTGTCATATCTCAGAAGAGTACTGATATTCAAGACTTGAAGTCATATTTCTTACTATGTTAGACAGAGGGAAAACATAAAATAACATATGATAAGGCAACTATTTTTGACTTTTTAAAATGTAACTTATTAAATGATGTAATTTATTAGCTAATGTTTGGGTTTGAAATTTAGGAGGCTGATCTATTTATCACATTTCTGGAAGGCCCTTACTGAAAAACACAAATTGTGGGTGGCACTATTTCTACACTTTAATGAAAGGTTGAACGTGTTTTGCATTTGTGTTGTGTAAATAATTCAACTCTATTGTAACTTGTTCCCTACACTTGAAAAACTTGTAATGTCACTAAGTATCATCAACTTGTCAAATGTTATTTTGGCGAATGTGATTTTGAAAAGTTTATTTGAAAAGGAATACACTTTTAGGAGATTCAATGTAGATTATCATTGGTTTGAGAGTGACATTTTTATACCACAGAACCATGTTGTACTGAAGTCCCAGTGTTTTGAAGCACTTCTTAGTGCTTCAAATGTTTTTTTCTGAATTACATTTGACCTCTAAGTCAAGTTTTCTGGGCTTTGGTAGATCAATTATGGATTTATCCTTCCAGGAACTATTTTTTGGCCAATTTATGTTGGAATAAAATCTTTCATTAATCATAGGGGTGGTGTATTAAAAATAATCTTATGACACTTTGTGAACTTGTTCACTCATATGGGCTGGTCATCTGTAAGTTGAATGTTTGAATTACAGTACTTTCTCTCAAATTTTGTGATCTCATCCTTCATTTTAAATTGCCTTGCATTTCACAATTGCTTACTGCTAATTCCTGCATCTCAAGGAATTGGGGCCCTGAAATGTAGGAAATGAGAAATTGAGATGGGTATTCAATTATTTGTGTTGACATGTTGCATGGGCCTTGGTGGGAAGACTTGCCCCTATTATCTGATGATGCAGGCAACTGGGACCTGGGATCCTAGGACCCATGGTTACTGCAGAAGAATAATATTTTTTAGACATCTTAGCAAAATTTGGGCATAATCAGTAGGAATGCTTCAGAAATATGGAGAAAAACAGCCTGGGACAAGAGAGTTAAAACAGTAAACAGAGCAGCAGAGTAAAATCCATTATAGATTAGAGGAAAACACTGTTTTTTACCATGTGGATTCAGAAGACCAAGAACAGTTACAATGTATCACAAGTTTATACTAAAAACATTGCATTGATACTTTTTATAGTCTAATATATATTTTAAACCTAATTATTTATATTCCAAATCTATTTATTGGAATAAATAAGTATCAATTTATTTGTCCAATTATCAACTAATTCCAGTAAGTTTCACTGTGTGAAATATAAAATAAGCACATATAAATATAAAATATATAACTATATATAATATAATTAAAAGACACGTGTGTTGCATTGTTCTGTTGTAGTTACTGTATCAAAGGCAACTTTGTTTTAAAGTATTATTCCATTATCTCTACCTCAGTGTTTGATAGAGTTAGACCTAAAACTTTACCATTTGTAGATTTACAGCATGGAGGCAATAGAAAACACTGTGATTAAAACATTATCAATTTAATGCCTAATAATGAGGAGAAATATATGGACTTCTGAAAATTTGGTGATAAAAAGGCAGTAGTGTAAGTTCCTGCCTGGTTGGATGGTAGAGAGGCCAGGACATTAAGTAATCATGCATACCAACAATTTTTTCACCTTCTTGGCTTTAGCTACTTTTGAAATGGAAGGTATAATAAACAATTATATTTTGATAAAATACCTTCTAGTCTGAACAGTTCTGTTTGAACTGTTCATCTCTCCATGATCCCTTGTAACCAAGATTAGTTTTGTTCCAGTAAGACAATCTATGCTGTCAGGGTAAGATGTTCTGGTTGGTCTGTTCCCACATGGAAAAAGCGTAAAGGCTCAGGTAGACATTTGTGCCAGTAACACCTCATTTGGGAAAATGTCAGCTGAAGAAATTTAGAAGTAGCTCTCAAGCAACGCTTACTTTGAATCCATTAGGTCCACAAAGCTAATTCAGTTGGATAAATAAATACTTGAAAAAGCCATCACTTTTGGACCTATCTATAAATAATTGAGAGTACGATCAAATTCCAAATCAAAAGACTTAAGATAGTCATTCACAAAAAAATTTGCAAATGTGAGTAATCAACTGATCAATATAATTTTTTCCACTATTCACAGAATTTTAGGGAAATAAGACCGATAGCATTGTTAGGAACAATAAGGTTTCCTTGTTACAAGTAGGCACCCATAGGTATAAGCCTGTGTAAAGATTGCTTCATTAACTACATAATTTAGAGGATACTACGTGCTTCAGCAGCATGTATACTCAAATTACAATACAGATATTAACATGGCACTTGCACAAGGATAATATGAAAATTTGAGAAGTATTCCATATTTTTCATTCTTCAGATGCAAGAAATGAAAAACAGTTATTAAAAAGTTGATTACAAAATTACAAGTATAACAATACACACAATTCATATAATTAAATTTAGTTTGACATCAGTGTATTAAATCTTCACCTCAGATAGGCGTTTACATAACATAAACTTTACAAAAATTTTCAAATTAGACAACATTGTCATTTTATCCCAAAGAAAAATAATATTAAGACCTAGAAAAAAAAGGAATAAAACTGTTTCTATATGGAATGCAATCGGAAAGGACATGTTAATGAACCTATATATTATAAAATAATGTAGAATTCAAAGTATATCTAGGAGAAAATAAAATAAATTATGAACATTATGCAAACATAGAATATAGAATATTTTAAAATATACATTTTCATGCAAGCACCAGAAATATTTTATCTTCTGTACTACTCATTTCAACAGGTAAGTTAAAATTATTTCTGATTAAAAAATCACAAACCCTGAAGAAATCATTGTGCATGTATACAAAAACTATTGAATACATTTTGACATAAAATGCAGGCAATTCACTTGGAAGAATTCTGCGGAATCCATGAATTTTTACAGTAAAATATTGGTGCTGCCAGGCACTGGTGGCTCATGCCTATAAACCCTAGCTACACAGGAGGCTGAGATCCGAGGATCATGGTTCAAAGCCAGCCTGGGAAGGAAAGTCTGTGGTACTCTTATCTCCAATAATCCACTAGAAAACTGGAAGTGGAGCTCTGGCTCAAGTGGTAGAGCACTCATCTTGAGCTGAAAAGCATAGGGATAGCTCCCAGGCCCAGGGTTCAAGCCCCATGACCGACCAAAAAATAAAAAAAGATATTGCTCTTAGGACTTAGGTGAACAATTTGTGCAGCCTTCCAAAACTTCATAGAGGTAATGATACATACTTATCTTTTTGGCAATATCAAATGCAGTTTCTTCTATGTTGTTCTTCAGGCCTGGTTTTATATAATGGTTCAAAAGAAGGAGATCCAGTGTATCTTTGCTATCTCAATTCTCAGCAGCAAGATGTGAGGGTGTCAACAGGCCTTCAGTTTGGGCATTGGTATCTGTATCATGATGAAGTAGGAAAGAAGCCACTCTGGTATTATTCCACGTATATGCACTATGCAGGGGTGTCCAGTCATCTGCAGTTATTGCATGTGCCACTTGAGACACCAACTCACTGACAATGCCTAAGTGTCCACTGTAGGCTTCTCGATGAAGAGGGGTATACTCATCGTCATCCCTACTATTCACATGAGTGGCCTTTTGGGAAAGAAGTATCCGCACTGTAGTAAGCCGAATATTTTTGGCAGCCTAATGAAGAAACTTGCTTGGATCCTTCTCCATTTTTTTCTTGCAGTTGATACCATTCCTTACTTTTTCATGTTGTTCCTCATATTCCTAAGAATTTTCTAACCAGAGACTTTGAGTGCCAGTGAGAATGAGGTGTCCATGTATTTCCCTAATAGTTCATATTGTTTGAACTGGTCAGAAATATTCGTTGAATTTTCTGCATCTGTTTATTCACCATTATTTGTTTTCTCTTTTTCCAATTTTACTATTCAAAATTATTCTAACTGGAGAGTAGGGAATTTATGGAGAGCAGAGGAAAGATGTTCCTCCGTATTCAAACATACACACTGAAAATGAGGACCAGTGATGTCTTCATGTGCAACTTATTCTAGGAATGAGAAAATAGGATCTAAAGCCCTCTATATAAATGATTTTGGAAATGGCAAAGCAAAAAGTGAAATGATGCAACCAAAAATATAAACGCAAAATAAATTAGGATAATTATGGAACAATCATATTATCCATGAGAACCAAGAAAGGGAGAGAGAGAGAGACAGATCTGCAGTGACCTAGCTAGCCACAAAATCTATGCCTCTGATCAATTTATAGAGCAAACAAAATTTTATTTTTTAAAAAAGATGGAAATAGAATTCATGTAATTACTTGAAGTTAGTAAATACGTTTTTAGTAGCCTACATAAAGAGACATAACTTTGATCAAATTACAGAAAATCAACTAAATCCTTGATAATTCTAGTAACAGATCTGACTGAAATCAGTTGAATCACGCTTTTCCTGTACAATGAAGGAATAGGAGGGTAGTAAAGCAGCTCGAGAAGTCAGGGAGATGGTATCTGTGACAAAACTTTGTGGAAATTGGCATTGAGGATTTCTTACTCATGATCCACTTGCACTGGAATCATGATTCTGAACTATTGCTTGCTGATTCTGAACTACTGATTTGATCATTATATTCTCCAAGAAAAAAATGTGAATTGATAGTTAAGGACTACTAATACATTTTGACCTCATCACTTTCAATCATCAACATCACATGAAGACTATAGACAGGCCTACTTTTTAGATGAAAGCAAATGTCTTTTAAAAAAACAAGGAATGTATGTAGTCATGCAAAGGACTTCTATTTTACTAATGTCTCATGCATTTTTCTAATGTTGGGTACCAATATATAATGGATCTATTAGAAAATTCTTAACGCTCATATGTTCAATGGTGAGTTCTCTTACACTATGTCATGGTATTTTTTGTGTATGGTCTTAAGAATAAATTTACATTACTAACTTGTATTTCTGACAGGACAGTATCATCACTGTACACCTTGCTTCTATACTCTCATTTTTAAATTAATATCTAAGTATGTTCATTAGATACCTATAGAGGAAAAAGTAGAAGCCACACTCATGGCTTATGTCTTTAGTAGTAGTTAATCAGAAAGATGAAATGTGTGGATTGTGGTTTGAAAGCAGACCAAGGAATAAAAAGTCCATTAGATTCTGATTTGAAGGTAACCAGCAAAAGCTAGAAATGGAGCTGTGGTACAAGCAGTAAAATGCTAGCCTTGAGAAAACTGAAACAAAAAATAAATACTGGGACAAAGCCAGGTCCTGAGTTCAAGCCCTAGTATTTGCACCAAACAAACGAATTAATTAAAAATAAATTAAGTGGTCACATGTGGAGAGGCAGATAAAATGTAACATGCGTGGTGATGGTTTATGTATTATTTTGTAATAAGCATGTTATCATTTGTCCTAATCACTAATATTTTATTTGAACTTTTTTGTACAATAAACCCTGAATTTAGCATGCATGTATATGTGTGTATACATGTGTGAACATGTGTGTATGTGTATATGTGTGTGTGTGCTGTTGCAATGATGCTTGCCAATGTGGACAGGGTGAGGCTGAAAAGAGCTAACTGTGTTGCAATGTTTTTATTTATCAGTCTTCTGTCATGTCATTTCAGTGGAACCACCCGTCTGTACATATTATTTGTCTAATAATAACGTCATCATAATCAAAGCATTTACAACATTAAGTTAGATTAAGAGACTGCTTTCAGCTCTTATTGTATGTTAGGTAAGAAGATACAGACATAATTAGGTAGTAAGTTATTGCTGTAAAATCATTGTCAGTACAAAATATGGATTTGACTTCTTAATTTGGTTATACTTTTAAAATACACTCATGGAGTGATTTGGACCGACTTTACCAAACAGATATTACTCTCTCGTTAGTCCTGTAAAACACAAATTGGATAAACTCTTTCCGGATTTCTGTTGAAAATCACTTTCTTTGCAAGACCATATCTATTCTCACTAAGAGATAATCAAACCCATATTACGTTTGAAAATCCCATCTTATTGATTGAAAGTAAGTATTGTGGATATGCTTGTTAGATATTCCTTTCAAAAATGAACAAACAAAAAGCATGTGTCATGTCCAGATCGTGGACATATTTGAAAGGTTTTGTACATGCACAGGGATCTTTACTAATGGCTCTTTTGTGGGAGTAACTATGGCAATTTTAACAAATAAGGCTTACATAACATCCCAGAGCAAGTCTTGCAATTTCTGAAAATCCTTTGAATATTTTAGTTTTATTTCAGTTCATTGACTATAGAGATAAAATTTCTGAAATAAAAATTGTTAAGATCTGTAAATGTAAGAGGGTATATAGGCTTTTTTATGCATCATTTTATGAAAACCCAGTTTTTATGAAAGTAAATGGAATAGAATAAAAGAACGTAAGTGAATTGGGTAAGCTAATTATTAGTATAACTTTGTTTTCTATTAACAGTCCATTGAATGTACATGATGCACTTAAATTATTTCCTTTGTGTCTCTGTACTTCAGTTAGTTTTAGACTCTCTTTAGTTATGAGTGAACTTTTAGTATAAATAATGTTCTCTTAAAATGATTAGGATTAGCCTTTTGTTTTGTGTCCTACTCCCAAGAAAATGAGTTATTTTTAAGTGTTAATAGTTTATCATTATCATTATCATTATCATAGGGAATCATTATCATGATCATAGGGAATTTAAAAATGCAGTAGTATTGATGTCTTTTTAAACCAATTGTATTCACAAGTTGGAGAGTCTTAAATTCATACTTAGGTCTTGGTGTCTATGATTTTTACCCTCTCGTTCCTAACATTAATGATAGGTCAGACTGCATTTTTGGGTATATGAAGGGTAAAATATTTATCTGGGGTCAAAAGTGATTTTTATATCAGTCTTATTTTAATAACATTTTGAAGTAGTACATTTCTCTCAAAATGTTGGGTATAAAAAACAATGAAAATACTTCTAATGGTAAACAATTTAGGTGAGCTACAATGTGGAAACGATTGCTCCAAAAGACCTGCAGTCTGTTTCCATCAGGAATTGGGCAGGTGATTCTTTCAGTAAGAATGGGGTAAGAGATGGGGTCCCCAGGCAGTACAGTGTTGAGTGAAGGAATAAAATATGATTTCTGCTATTTTGAGCTAGAAACCAAGAATGTTATAGTTTAGCAGTTCCTTTCACCAGAGAGGTATAAATTGATTATGAACTTGGAATTTTCGTATTACAGTTACTTATTTTCTTTTTTGTTGTTGTTGTTGGTCATGGGGTTTGAACTCTTGGCTTGGGTACTGTCCCTGCACTCTTCCACTCAAGGCGAGCACTCTACCACTTGGACCACAGTGCCACTTCCAGCTTACTAGTGGTTTATTAGAGATAAGAGTCTCACAGTCTGTCCTGCCCGAGCCTGCTTTGAACCTCAATCCTCAGATCTCAGCCTCCTGAGTAGCTAGCATTATAGGTATGAGCCACTGGTGTCCGGCTTAATTACCTATTTTCTAAGAAAGATGAAGTAAAATATTATTAGAGTGTGCACAATAATTTTGGGAAATTTTCCTAGAATTAGTAGCCTGAGTGCTGGTATTTAGTTATAAAATAGAATGAGGTTATTTGATATGGTGGGAATGGACCGCAGGCTAACACTTACTATGTGTGCAAAGTTGTACTAGTAATTCCAACTCTGAAGACTTAAATATCATCATCTTAGAATTAAAAATAGAAGTAGTTCCACTTTATGGGATTATTGTAAGGATTAAATTAGATACCAAAGGTAAAGCACTTGGAAAAACAATCAGAGTTTGATACTTTGTACTTGTTATTTTATCATGTGATATATTCTAATATTTTTACTGTGATTTTTATATTGTGTCTATTTAGGATATGCAAAGAGATGTATTGACATTCATTGCGTTGTTCACTTTTTTGTCATTATGAGGATAATACCTGCAAAGAAAATTTCTGAGAAGTAAATTATCATGTTGACTCATGGTTTAAGATCAGATGTCTCCATTGTTTTTAATTATATTTTTATTAAATAGTTTTACGAAAGGTTTTCCATTCAACGAATCAGTTTATAAGAACAATGGATCTTTACATAACTTTCTCACATCCTTCCAAACCTCACCCCACTTTCATTTTTTCTAGTTTCATACTATCTGCATTGAATATTATAGCTTCACTCTCTACTTCCAGAAGTCCCTTTATTCCTTCCCTTTGACTTCCCCTCACATTTTCCAAGTGATATTTTCCTGGTATTCATTTTGTTGGATTAAAAGTTCAATTTTATAAGAAATTACACCTTTCAAATAGTCCTCTGCAAATATCATGCTTTGATTAATATTGTTGTTTAACTTGCATAAAATTCTGGCTTCCAAATAAGCGTCCTTTGTGTGTCTGGCTCTGACCTCGTTTATTTAACATAATTTTAGATCTATCTATTTCTTTGCAACTGCTGTAACAGTCTTTATAATGGATGGGTGCAATCCAATTGTGTATATGTGCAACACTTTCTCCAACCATCCCTCCGCTAACAGGTTTCTGGGCTGTTTCCATAAGTTCTCTACGGTTAATAGTGCAGTAGAGAACATGATTGTGAGAGTGATTTTACCGTAACCTTTTGGAAGAATTCACCACTATTTTTCTGGGAGCAATCCTCTAGCCAATTTTCCAGAATAAGCACATCCCTTCCATCATCTCCATCACAATGTTTTTCAAGATCTCAAAAACACACTACCCCCTACAGTTCTCAATCAGCTAAAACCACACTGTGCCCATATTCTTTGTTGTTGTTTTTTTTGTCCAGTCAAGGGGCCTGAACTCTGGACCTGAGCTCTGTACCTCAGCTTTTCTGCTCAAGGCTAATGATCTACCACTGGAACCACAGAGCCACATCCAGTTTCTTCTTTTTGCTTATGTGGTGCTGAGGAATCAAACCCAGGGCCTAATGCATGCAAGGCAAGAGCTCTACTACTGAGACACTTTCACAGCCCTGTTGTGCCCATATTCTTTTAATACATTTTTTCATAATTTTACACATGATTTAGTAAGAACCTTCTATGTACTTTCCTAATGGAATGAGGGATGTGATAATAGAGTAAAACTAAGAGATATGGAATTAATTAGCTATTATCATATTTAAAATAATTTTCAGCTCTAACTCATAGCCTCACTTACTATTATTTTAATCTTTAAATGATTACTTCACACCTATCCACTAAATTATAACATGTGATTTAAATACAAAGGCAAAAAAATGTGGTTTGACTTTGACACTCATGTGTGAGGATGTACAATATGGGCAAATAAAGGGATTGGAATTAAAGCCATTACCCATTTTGTTAAATTGTTTTCTGAAACTGATTCTCACAATTCATATTTCATTCAACAACAAGAAACGTGACCATTCCCTTTTCTTTGCTCCTCATTAAACTTGTTTCCATGTTATTTTATAATGAAGGATGATTTCATAAATGTACTGTAGATACAAAAACATGTTAAAATATTTCTATATGTATGCATTGATATAAATATACACACATATAAAGGTTATAATGATAAATTATAACTTCTGTAACTGTAGAATTTTCTAAATTATTAGAAACATGGACTACTCAGGCGTGGAATCCTGGCTAATCAGGAGGCTGAGATCTGACAATCATGGTTTGAAGCTATCCTGGGCAGGAAAGTCCATGAACCTCTTATCTCCAAACAACCAACAGAAAATCAGAATTGGAACTGTGGCTCAAAGTAGTAGAGTGATAGCCTTGAGAGAAAAGACTCAGAGATATCACCCAGGCTCTTAGTTCAAGAACTAAAATCTACCCCAAAAAAGTATTTAATTTACACTTGTGAAGAGTATTTCCTTCATCCAAATGCACATCCATGCTCAATTGCAAGGTAACTCTGTTATGTCTGGAGTACCACATAATATTATCACTTAAGTAGAAAACATTGCAACATGGGTAAACTATCTCTCATGGATTTTTCTCCACTCAAATATTCAAATCCTGCAATTATTCCCATTATTTAAAGTCATAGCTTTTTTTCTTTAATACCCATAATATTAGAATTTGAATTGAGTGTCTTATGTCTCGTAAATGGATGTTCTTACTACTTGGGCATGACCCCAACCCTAAATTATCCTGATTAACTTTCAGAAAGAATCTCGCTTCCTACTTGTGTATGATCGTGGACTCAGTCTACTTCATGTTATTCTTCCTGGAATTTAGAATAATAGGTGCCCGGCATTGTGAACAGATCATTCTGACCAGTCTGAGCTTTAACCACTATCCTCACAACAGGAGACTCCCATGTAGTCAGGATTTTCAGAAGCTTATCATAGCTATTTTTTTAAAAAAATCTTTGCATTTCCTGCAGGTTCTTGAGTACTGACTTAATTTTTGTTCTCTTCGGTTGTTTTGTTTCTTTTGAATGTATGTGTTGAGTTGTTCCTAATTTTTCCTTTTGTTTCTTTAATCTTTTTTTCTTACTCTTATAACTGTTATTTTAGGTGAAAATGTGTGTGTGTGGTTTTTTTTTTTAAAAGTATCTACTGACTTTTTTGTTCCTTCTTTGTCATTCTTTTTACTTTGTCATCTTTTGTTGTTTTTGCATGAATTATTTGCCGGGCGTGGTGGTGCGCACCTGTAATCCCAGCTACTCAGAAGGCTGAGCCCGGAGGAACGCTTGAGTTCAGTAGTTCTGGGCTGCAGTGCGCTATGCCGATTGGGTGTGCACACTAAGTTTGGCATCAATATGGTGCCCTCCTGGGAGCGGGGGAACACCAGGTTGCCTAAGGAGGAGTGAACAGGCCCAGGTTGGAAACGGAGAAGGTAAAAACTCCCGTGCTGATCTGCTTGAATTATTTGTTGTTCTGCTCATCCTCATATATACCTGTCATTGATTATAAGACTTTATACCCCATTGTGTACATACTTAATCCAAAAATGTATTACTCAATTCAAAACCTGTTAGGATTAAATTCCTTAATAGCAGTATTATTTATTTACACCTATACAATATTGGAAGTATTTTTATTTTTTAGTTTTTCAGGTCTCCTTTCTATCCCCCGTTCATCTCTCAATATTACTTCTTTAAATTTTCATTACTTTTAAGAGTTTCATTTTTTACATTTAAATATTTGTCTTTTCATTTTTTTGTCTCTTTTTTTATTTCTTTTCTCTCTTTCCTATCATTCTTTCCAATCCATTTCCCTCTGTGAGATTAGGACTTGGTAAATTTCACTCTCCTTTTACCTTTCCACATCCCTCTAAACCTATTTTTCAAAACCTTTCTCCCTAAACATAATAATTTCTGGTTTGTCAAATTCTTCTTTGCTATTCTTAGCCCATTAATAAATAGTTGTTTAATGTTGAATAGACTGTATCTCTTGAACTAGATTGTATCTGCAGACTTTTGACTATGCAATTACAGGACTTTGGTTGATGCTTGCCTTAAAATGGTGTTCTAGCACAAAACTGGTATTACTTTCATCCCAAATGGGAAGAAAAAGCAAGAAAAACACAAGGAAAATGGCAAGTCCGGGTATCTCAATGCCCACTCAAGATAATCAGGTGACAGAACAGATAATGAATAATCCAGAGGAGAGTTCCCAAAAAGCTCTACAAACACTCCTGTAAACATGGTGAATGAAAAGATTGAAACCCTGCAAAGGACTCAGTGTGAGAGTGATAGGGAGAGAGAGGAGGCAAACCAAAGATCAAAACAGGAAGCTCATGGGCTTGAGGAATCTACTCAAAAATTGATACTGGAATTGTGTGAGCAAGATGGGAAGACTCAAAGAGAAATGAAAGTATTGTGTGAGCAGGTTGAGATCAGTCAAAGAGAACTACAAAAGTTGCATGAACATGAGAAATCTAATCAAAGAGTAATACAAGAATTGCAAGAGCAGGATGAACATAGACAACGATCAATAGAGGCATTCATGGAATCAATAAACAGACACCTGAAAGGAGTCAGGGAGCCCACAAAGGCAATGCTGAATGGAGCCCAATAGAAGGAATGGGAGTCCAAGGAAACCATAACCCATCAACTAAGTGCTTTGGGAATAAACACTGAACACCAAATTAAGGAAGTAAAGAATTTCATACAAGATCTAAAACAAAGATCCAACAAAGAATTTGAAGCCATAAAAGCTGACCAATTAGAAGGAAAAGAAATGAAAAATAAAGTAGAAAGTCTTGACAGTAGGTTAGACCATGCAGAAGATTGAATCTCCGGCATTGAAGACAGCCTAGGCATTATAGAGAAAGAACATACAACTATCAAAGACAAATTCAAGAAATATGATAGATATATTCAACACTTGGAAGACACCATCAGAAGGCCTTATCTGAGGGAAATGGGTGTATAGGAGCACATAGAGACAGAAATTAATGGTCTAGAAAATTTGTTTAAGAGGATCCCAACAGAGAACTTCCCAACACGCAAGAAGATAGGCATATTCAGATACACGAAGCTTTTAGAATTCCAAATAGACCAGACAAGAACAGGACATCCCATCGTCACATTATAATCCACACAGGATCAATTCAGACCAAGGAAAAGATCCTTAAAGCTGTGAAGGAGAAAAGATCAGTCACCTATAAAGGAACACCAATTAGAATCACCACAGATTTCTCAACAGAGACAATTAAAGCAAGAAGAGCCTGGAATGATGTATGCCATGCCCTAAAGACAAACAACTATCAACCAAGAATAGTGTACCCAGCTAAACTCTCCTTCATAACTGAAGGTAAAATAAAAATCTTCCATAGTAAAGAAAAACAAACAATATATCTCCACCAAATCAGCTCTACAAAAGATACTTAAAGATGTCCTACACATAGAAAACCAACAAGACCACAATAAAGGCCAAGAAACCACACGCAAACCGAATCCAAGTACCATAGGAAGAACCCAGTAGGCGTAGCTCCCAAGAAGGTGGATAAAATGGCAGGAACACCCAAATACCTTTCAGTCCTATCTCTCAATATTAATGGATGTAACTCTCCAATTAAGCGACATAGACTGTCTAGTTTTTTAAAATGCAAGAATGTTCTATCTGCTACCTTCAGGAATCACAACTTGCCCCCCAAAAAAACACATTTTGAAAGTGAAAGGCTGGAACAAAATCTACCAAGCAAACGGACCCCATGAACAGGCATGAGTTGCAATCCTAATATCAGATAAAAAGACTTCAAATTAAAATTATTGAGAAGAGATAAAGAAGGTTACTATACACTAATTAAGGGATCTCTCCTACAGGAGCATATTAAAATTCTAAATATTTGCCAAACAATAGTGCACCCAAATTTATCCAAGAAATACTACTTTAAATCTCACATAGATCCAAAGAAATTAATTGTTGGGGACTTTAACACACCACTATCCCCACTAAATAGATCAACTCGACAAAAACTCAACATAGAAACCGCCGATCTAAACAAGTGCATACATCAACTGATTAGCAGACATCTAGCGAATATTCATCCAGCAGCATCAGAGTACACTTTTTACTCAGCAGCACATGGAACATTTTCCAAAATACACCACATTTTAGGTCACAAACAAACTTGTCAAAATTCAGAAACGTTGAATTTATATCTTGCATTCTCTCAGACCAAAAGGGAATAAAATTAGATCTCAACACAAAAAGTCACCAAAGAAAATCCAGTAATACATGGAGGTTGAAAAACACACTTTTGAAACCTCAGTGGGTCATGGAAGAGCTGAGAAACGAAGTTCAAATGTTCATGATATTCAACAAAAATTGTCACAGAGATTATCTGCTCCTCTGGGACACAGCAAAGGCATGATTCAGAGGCAACTTCATAGATCTGAGTTCCTATATCAAAAAATTGGAGAGATCTGAAACCAACAATTTAATGAGATCTGACACTCCTTGAAAAAGAGCATCAAGATAAACCCCAATCCAGTAGATGGAAAGAAACTACAGAAAGCATTATACTCAATGGTGAAAAACTAAAGCTATTTCCGATAAACTCAGGAACGAGACAAGGATGCCCACTCTCTCTATTGCTCTTCAATCTAGTATTAGAATGCCTATCTACAGCAATAAGACAAGATGCAAACATAAAGGGGATTCAAATAGGGAAAGAAAAAGTAAAACTCTCCCTCTTTGCAGATGACATGATCTTGTATTTAAAGACTCCACTCCCAAGTTACTCAAGGTGACTCAAAACTTGGGCAAAGTAGCAGGGTATGAAATTAACCATCAAAAATCAATGGCTTTTCTGTATGCCAACATTGAGAAAATTGTGTCTGAAATTAGGAAAGCATCTCCATTCGTAATAGCCCCATAAATAAAAATACCTAAGAATTAACTTAACCAAAGGCGAGAAGGACCTCTATGATGAAAACTTTAAATACCTGGAAAAGAAAATCAAAACAGATTTAGAAAGTGGCAAAAACTCCCATGTTCCTAGATTGGAAAGATCAACATCGTGAAAATGGCAATACTTCCCAACGCTATCTACAAATTGAATGTGATACTTATCAATATTCCAACCTTATTATTCAAGGAAATAGAAAAAGCAATCCAAAAATTCACATGGAACAATAAAAGACCCGGAATAGCAAAAACGATCCTTAACAGAAAGAACAGTGCTGGAGGAAAATCAATACCAAATTTCAAACTCTTCTAAACAGTTTTTAAACATTTTGCTTTTCTGCTGAAGTTTAAGTATTTAAATGGTATCATCAAAGTATATTCCTTGGGTACTTGGGGCAGTTTTTTATAAAGTTTTTAACTAATGGCTTCTAAGAATTCTTAATTGCTATAATATTTGTTTTATTTTAATTTCAGTATAATTTTATTGTAAAGGTAATGTTCAGAGGGGTTACAGTTACATAAATAATGTAATGAGTACATTTCCTTTGGAAGGAACATTGTTTTCCCCTCCATCGATTTTTTTGTACACTGAAAAAATTACTGATGCTTTTGTTGTTGCTATTGATCAAATGTACTTTTGCTTTCTTTGTTCACGCATTTTTTATTATAAAATTGATGTAAAAAGGGATTACAGTTACTTAAGTCAACTAAAGAGCACACTTCATTTTATTTTCTATATTTCAAATTTTGTTCTTAATTACTCATTTTCTTGTTTCTTTAGGATAATTCTTTTTTCAGAGGTGTAGGTTAATTTAATTTTGCATGATTTTTACACATGTAAATTATTCAGACACATATATGTTGCTTTTAAAATATTTAACATGTGAATATTTAAAATTATTTTCTTAATTTTTATATGGTTAGTGAATTTAAATAAATTGATTTTCTTATAGTTCTAAACATATTTTTCCAGGTAACAAATAATTACTGTATTTTCAAGAAGCACATACTATATTCAGAAAGCCTTCATTTCCTGGTCACTTTTTTGGAAATATTTGTACTTGAATTAAAGAAAAGTTTGAGCTGGGCATGGTGATTTGTGGCTTCAATTTTCTACCTATGGTAGGAACTGCGAATAGGGTTTGTAATTCGGGAGAGCCTGAGAAACTATGAGACCTTATCATAAAAATATCCAGAGTGAAATGATTAGAGATATAGCCACCCATAGTGAGATATAGAGCACCTGGTTATCATATTCTAAATCTTGAGGTTAAAACACCAGTAACAGTAATCGTTTGTCAAAATTAAAGGATACATGTTTCAACATGTTTATTATTTAAAACTTATTTGCAAAGGTTCTCATGTCTTCTTTTTCTTAATTTTCAATTTACTTAATCTATAAGAATCCAAGTATACTGTGACTATTTGATTTCTAGTAAACGTTTAAATAGTATGAGCAATATTATGATTACATATATTAACATATTTTTATTATTTGTGATAATTTCGAATAATTAATATTATAATATAAATATTCCAAATGTGTGTATGTGTTGTGTGTGTATGTGTGTGTGTATGTTTTTGTGGTTTTTGTGTGGGTATGCTTTGTGTGTACTTTGTAATGCTTGGGAGATCACACCATTATTTCACATATGCTATGTCAAGATTTCACCACTGAACTATACTGTGTAGTTATAATGTAAATAGTGTTTTAAATTATGACTTTTAAATTTTCATTCCTAGTATGTTTTTCAAAATTATATATGATAAAATGTGATCCATTTTCTATCCAAGTTAGCAATTTTTATTGTTATTTTATTGGTATTTAGAATATTTCCACTGCTTTTTCACTTCCAAATTCTTGTGTTTGTTATTGATAAAGGCTTTACTTTGCTTCTTTTCTCTCTTCATTCTGTTTGCCTTTAGAGTTTACCTATTGTTTCCTTTATTTCTTTGGAAATTAATTATCATATTCCTATTACAGTTTATTTACATTGTAAGAGGTCTATACAATGCTTTACTTTCTATTTTATTTTTCCCATCTTCTCTGACTCTCAGTCCACACTATTAGGTGGATTAAAAAGAAACTTGATTAAGGACACTGATTATTTTCCTCCTTCTCTTCTCTGAAGTCTTTCTGTTTTTGAAAAACAATAACAATGACATACAGCTCGTAGGTGGACCCTCATTCTATCCCCTCTCACTCTCCTCTGTAGTACAGCTCAAGTCGTTATCATTCAACTTTATTATGCTATAGTGTTAACTAAATCTTAACTCATTCCTAAATTAATTTTAGTTGTTTTAAGCATTTTCTAAAGACATTTTTCCCTATATAATATCTTGGGTCTTGTGTTTTCACAAGGTGCAAAATATAAGTGACTATCAAACATCTAGATATCTGTAGAATGTTGGTCCACCTGCTCAATAAACTTGTATATAAATTCAAGGAAGACAGGTCAGTCAGAACAATCTTGTAAAATGGTGTAGCTTGAGCAGTCATACTAGATTTGAATCTTATTACCATGTTTTTTAGTGAAAGAACCGACACATAGAAGAATGTAACAGATTTATCAAATATAAATTCTTAGTTTTATTGTCAATAGATTTTGAAAAGGATGCCATAACTTAATGAAATAAAAATAGAACCTTAAATGGGTGTATTGGTACTACTGCCTCTCTAGTTTTAAAGAATGAACTTAGACTACTACCTCAAAACTTATACAAAAATTAAAATAAAAAAATGATTATCAAAATAATTGTTAGTTGTAAAAGCCTACAATACATAAATGTAAAAATTCATGACAATGGATCAGTAAACCTTTCCAAAAATTTGACACGAAAGCACTAGTGGTTAAAGAAAAGCAAGAATAAACTAATATCAAGGGATAACCTTTCTTAATTCCATGAAAGTAGTGAGAACATATCCAACAGATAGAGGGCACATAATTGTTAATGCTACAATGTTAATGCTACAATGATCCTGAATCTTAAGTACTTTTATATCTTCTCATTCTGTATAAACTTTTCCTGAACAGGATATTCCTATAAAGAACATATGTAAATTAATAGTCAATAGGAGGTGCATATGAATTAAGCTCCTATTTAGTATCTAAGAAAAAAGAAAACTCACTAGTATGACCATGATATAAAAAGATGACACAAAATATAGTAACGCATTTGTGGAGAAATTGATATGCTCCGCATAGTAGAATGGTTTGTGTAATACTGCAGTCATTTTAGCAAGCACGTTTTCAAGTCTTCAAAAGGTCAAAGAGAATTGTATATGTTCTAGCCATTACAATTCTATGTATGTAAAAAAATTGTATGGATCAGGTATGTAGTTCATTGACAGTGCACTTCAACAGTATGAGTGAGAACCTGGAAATAATTCCCCAAAACAAATTTTGAAAAGACACCCTATAGAAGATGTATGCAGGACAAA
This sequence comes from Dipodomys spectabilis, assembly GCF_019054845.1. Taxonomy (NCBI): domain Eukaryota; kingdom Metazoa; phylum Chordata; class Mammalia; order Rodentia; family Heteromyidae; genus Dipodomys; species Dipodomys spectabilis. The sequence goes on from NW_024870951.1 coordinate 3,507,104, forward strand.
TTCCGGTAACTCAATTTTATATCTATTTTAATATCTGTTCTAAAATTTATAGCATTTCTATTTGTAAAAATTAGGCTTGGAAAAGCTATGATTGTACAATTCACTTCCAAAGCAGTAAAATGTATACAATGAAAGGAGATAATATAATGCATGCGAATTTCATATCAGCAAAAAAATAAAACTATAGTTAAAAATTATTCACACAAAATCCAAAATACTTAAAAAGATGTTTTTGGTGTTGGCTAAAAATTCTTTGTAAACTACAGCTTCTAAAAAAAAGATGTGATTTCTGGTTTTTTTTTTGAGTTTTTTTGTCTGTTTTTTGAGTTTATGCAGAGATAACCCAATCAAAAAATGTATGTGATAACTGGAATATCTAGGAATTATACATCACTTGTATGTAATTGATAACCTTTTCTGGAAGAAACTTTTAGCAAATGATAGAAAACACAAATCTGTGCATCTGCATTTTATGATAGCCATATGTTACTTGCTCAATACATTTGCTTTTCTCTACTTTGCTAGAAAAAAGTATTCTCAGGATAAGAGCCAATAAAGTGAAAAGACATAATCATCTTGGTTTATTTGTGACAAAAACAAATGAAATAAAACAATTCCACTTATTATTAGTAGTAGTATCTATGACGATGATCCTGAATGCCAACATCCATTGAATTTTTGGAATTTTAATTTCTACGAATATATGAAAATTAGAATAAGAAAACAAATATAGTCTTAGAGCAAACCAGCCTTGGAATAATTTTCCTAATTGTTTGAAATTACAAAATAATTAATACCATTAAAATTATCCTTTCCTATGGAAATCATTTAAAATTTTATCATTTATTATGATTAAAATACCAAGCAAGAGTAATTTTACAGAATAATTACAAATATCATTTTATTACTATCATAAAATAGAATAAAAGAGCAGTCCCAATATATTATCATTATTTTTAATTTCGAGTCATTACCTAAATATCTTAAATAATCTAAATAGTCATGTCTTTAACCTAGACATAAATATTCTATAATTTTTTACCTAACATTTTTCATGGGCATGTGTTCGTGTTTCTAAAAAATGCTCACAGCAGGTAAAACATGCTTCTGTGAAATTAATGTGATATATTTTGTTGTTGTTCTTGATGTTGATTGCAAGGTTAGGCATTGTCCCTAAGCCATTTTGTGCTCAAAGCCAGCACTCTACATCTTGAGGCATAGAGCTAATTCCTGTTTTTAGTGGTTAATTGGAGATAAGGATCTAACAAGTACTTTTCTGTCTGGGCTAGATTCGAACACAATTCTAAGACCTCATTTCCCAGAATAGCTCGAATTATAGGTGTGAGTCACTGGCACTTGGTTTAATGTATTTTTTAATTTTAATTATGCTTCAAGATTTTTGTTTCTCTATAAGATGCATCGTTTTACACATACATTTAGATATATGTACATATTTCTGATGTCAAATAATCTCTAAAAATGTATGTCTTTCTACACATAATATATATATGTATACCTATCTATCTATCTATCTATATATATACAAATATATTTCTGAAGACAGACTCCCTCTAAAACTTTTTATGCTACTATTTTTTTACCTTTTTATTTCAAAGATATACAGTATATTTTTCCAAAAGTTTCCTAGAATAAAATAAGTAATATTTGAATGGAATATAGCGTTTATTACGTTTAAGGGAATTTTAGATATACACATAATATTGTAGTAATATTTATAGTATATTACTTGAAATAATTCTGTTCAAACTTTTAAATATTTGTGTGTAGTGGTGGGGAGAGAGGAAGTTAATTCATACTGCTTAGGAAATTGGAAAACTTCAAAAATCTATTCTATAATTTGTTATAAGCACATAGTCAAGCTACCTGTTATGGTTTAGTTATATTTTGTTTCTTTGTTCAAAATTTTAATATGGATGCATGCACAGTGGTAACATTAAAATTATTAATCAAAAGACAAATAATCGGAAAATCACAGATACATATCAGAGTTTCAATAGTTATCACTTATGATGCTAATAATTTTGATGAGGATAATGATGACCACAGTATACCCTGATAATGACAATATTGTGATTGAAAAGGAAAAAAAAAACTTTACACATTTTGAAGCTGTATTTCCCACATTGAATATATAGTAATAAATAGCGTTGGATTACATACAATAAGAATACCAAGAGGAGAGTTTAAATATTAAGAAATACTATCACATAAACAGGTAGAGACAATAAAAGCCCTAATGTTATTCCTGCAAGTCTCTCTAATGTATACACACTTTTCTTGGTGGTATTAATTTCTTATAAACAAACTTAATTATTTCCACATTTTGATGGGCTAAGATGTAGTTTTCAGCTTAGTGTGATTAGTTCAAAAATATTCTCATATAGATACTATTCAATAATCAATGTTTCCAATGATATATTAAGGGTATGTTTTCAATACATCTGAAAAAACATGACACTCTTTACACAGTACTACTTACATATCTGTAGTTACCTTAAAAGGAAATAGACCTTAGAGACAGGAGGTGAAATTTATTTTTATTTCTGCAGGAAACAATTTGTGACTTTATACCAACAAACTGAATTTGACTCTTTCCTTATTTGTAAGGTAAGCTGGAAAATGTAAGGACTCTTCACTTTTCTTTTTTCTTGCTCTAGAAATCAACACATATATTGTTCATTATTTCTGGTATATTACATCCATTTATAGATGAGAAATGTAAGGCCAACAGTCAATGTAGTGAGTAAATGATACTAGAATTTGTATCTGTGTTCTTCACTCTCTGTGCTTACAAAGAGAGTAATTTGGTGATGGAGAGGACCAATATGAAAAGACTATGGGGAAAAAGCATAATTTGGAAATGGTTGTTTTAGGACTAGGTGACAGTGTTGATTAAATGAAACAGGATGGTGTCAGGTGCATAAAAAGGAGTATATAGAAATCATTTGAGTAGGGGCTGGGAAGGTGGCTCAGTGGTAGAGCGCTTGCCTTGCATGCATGAGGCCCTGGGTTCGATTTCTCAGCACCACATAAGCAGAGAAAAAAAAGCCGGAAGTAGTGATGTGGCTCAAGTGGTAGAGTGCTAGTCTTGAGATGAAGAACTGAGGGAAAGCGCCCAGGCCCAGAGTTCAGGCCCCACCACCCGACCCACCCAAAAAATAGAAATCATTTGTGTTACAGAAAGAGAAAATCTTGATCAACTTATCTAATGGGAAGGAGTAGAAGGGTAAGAAGAAATCTAAAAATCTAATGTGCTTCCACACGTTTGGCTGGCAACTGTGTTAGTGCTACTCTTAGTTATAAGGACCACAGGTGGAAATGATAGATTTAGGGGAAAAAATCTGATAGTTCTAAAGTTTAGATGCAAAGATGGGTCTGTTTAGACATCATCAAAATATCCATGACCATGAATATGAAAAAGAATAATAAAATTGGGGATACTATTGAAGAGAAAAGGAAAAGGAAATTCTGACACAAGTGTGTCAGAATGTGGGCACCACTGTAGACAAGATTGGAAGAAAGAGATAAATAAGGAAATAAAAAACTAATAAACACAAATTTACAGAAGTAAAGGAAGGAATTTGCAAGAAGATATTGAAAGATTTGCATTTCTTTTATGGCTAGGGATGTTGAACATTTCTTCATGTGTCTATTGGCCATCCTTCTTTCTTCTTCAGAGAAGCTTCTCTTTAAGTCTTTCGCCCACTTACTTATTGGGCAGTTGTTTCTTTGAGGATTTGTTGTTGAGTGGTTTAATTTTTTGAGTTCCAAGTATATTTTAGATATGAGGCCCTTGTCCGTTGTATGGCTAGTAAAGATCTTCTCCCAGTCCGTGGGCTTTCTATTGATCTTGCTAGCTATGTCATTTGCCCTGCAGAAGCTCTGCAACCTTATACAATCCCATTTGTCCAACCTTTCTTTGATTTGTTGTTTCCGGGTCTCTATTCAGAAAATTTCGGCCTGAGCCAAGGAGACCCAGGGTTTCTCCTATTCCATCCTGTAATGTTTTCAGAGTGTCTGCTTTGAGTTCAAGGTCTTTGATCCATTTGGAGTTGATTCTGGTGCAAGGTGATATATAAGAATCTAGCTTAAGTTTTCTACATGTAGTTAACCAGTTTTGCCAGCACCATTTACTGAAGAGGCTGTCTGTCTTCCATTCTATTGTTTTAGCTCCCTTATCGAAGATTAGATGGCTATAGGTCTGTAGGTTCATTTCTGGGTTTTCAATTCTATTCCATTGGTCCTGATTGAGATATCACCTCACTCCAGTTAGAACAGCAAAAATCAAGAACTCTAACAACAACAGATGCTGGAGGGGATGTGGACAGAAAGGAACCTTACTTCATTGTTGGTGGGAATGTAAACTTGTTCAACCACTTTGGAAAGCAGTATGGAGGTTCCTCAAAAGACTCCACATAGAGCTCCCCTATGACCCAGCAATCCCACTTTTGGGCATTTACCCTAATGTTTACAAAAAAGACCACACTAAAGCTACCAACACAACTATGTTTATTGCAGCATTATTTACCATAGCTAAGATATGGAACCAACCCAGATGCCCCTCAATAGATGAATGGATCAAGAAAATGTGGTATATATACACAAAGGAATTCTATGCCTCCATCAGAAAGAATGACATTGCCCCATTTGTTAGGAAATGGAAAGGCTTGGAAAAAATTATATTAAGTGAAGTAAGCCAGGCCCAAAGAAACATAGGTCCCATGGTTTCCCTTATTTGCAATATCTAGTATAGGTATGAGTCAAGCGGAAAAATTCAGAGAATGTGATGTTAGGAAAACGAACCCTCAAATATGTATTTTAATGTTTTTGTTTCTTTCATGCATGTGTTTCTAACGCATTTATAAGATTATTTCTTGGTTGCTTTGTATGTCCCTCCCCCACAGTGTAACCCCTGCTTTCACTATATTTGATGTCAGTATAACATGTGGAGGAGATGGGGACAAACAAGTCGTTTAAGGATTCAGGTGGACCTGTTGCAACAATGAGAAGTACAAAATGTCATGTCAAAACCAGATTTACAATGTCGGAGGGGGGGGAGGGGAGGTATGATTGGGTGAGGGGGAGGGGGGAGGCTGGGAAGGGAGGTGAAGGGTAAACAAAGGAGGAGGCTGCAATGCTTGGTAAGAAATGTATGCATTATCTTGACCATGTAATTGTAACCCCTCTGTACAGTATGTTCTCAAATAAAATAAATTAAAAAAAAAAGAAGATATTGAAAGAAATATGCTATTTGGATTTGAAAAGTAAGAGGACATAGACAAGTTCAATAAGAACATTGTTTTGGTCAAAGTCATATTGATAAAATTTTGGGTTAGGAATATGAAGACATATTATTATGGATCCATAAATTCAACA